>NC_072482.1:72575699-73227574 GCF_027574615.1 Eptesicus fuscus | reverse complement strand
AAAATGTTAGGCAAAGGCAAAGCCAGGATTTAAAGGTTCTTTTTTATTTGAAATCTCATCCAGAAACACTGGTTATTAATAAATATATCATAGTTATCAAGAATATATAAAAAATAAAGACAGGTATTGTCTTTGAAGCCCTAACAAAATACTTCAAGCAAATGTTCAGGAAAATAAAAACGCACCCCTCCCCCAACCACGATACGTTTTCAAAGCTGCTGGTAGAGAGCCTACCCCGCATGCAGAATAACTGAGCAAGGGGGGAGTGAGGCAAGCTGGTGGAAGGAGCTCAGGCTCTCGCAGTCGCCCCTAGAACAGCCGTGGAAGGTTGGGAGTGGGGTTTGAAGGGGTTGGGGTGGGAGAAGAAGCGCATGTGCGTGAGTTTGGGTCTTTGCACTCTGCCCCCGTTTTCATTTCAAACAACCACAGACAGATGATATACGGAGTACTTGGGAGAATTCACTAATAAATCCTTGTTACAAGGAAAATGGCATCACGGCCTGCACAACATGTTTAGACAAGATTCATGTAGAAGCGTGCATGCATTCTTTTGACCTACACTGCGTCCCAAGGAAAACGCACATAAGAGATGTCATGCCCTGGACCGGAGGTGAGACTCAGAACTTGGGTCTTTATCTTTCTCTCTCTCTCTCCAGTGTCTCTAGAAAACAAAACAACCGTGGAGAGGACAGTGACCATCAGAATGGCACCCCTCTAAAGGAAATATTTACATTTGTTTTGCACAAAAGGGGTGGTTGTCTTTTTCAAAGCGAGAACACAGAGCCAGAGAAAGCCAACTCCAAAGTCCCTTCGCAGGTTTTTAACTGCACAGACCCCCCCAATTCATACAGCAAACGCGGTTTTGCTAAGAGCATACGGTAGGGAGAAAGACTGGCGCGGCATGGGGAAAAGAAGCATGCATGCGAAACACACGACGTCTGGTTCGAGTCCCCCTTCGCTACCACCTAGAAATTGCAGTTTGGTTTCGGTCCGGTCCTTTCCCTCCGGGGGTCAAGTGGGGTCTGAGATCTCTCCGCCTGTGCGGGAGGCCACGGGGCCCGGGCCCACCCTCCCGCCAGCCGAGGGCCCAGCCTCCCCGTTCCCTCCCGGCCCGGCCCGGCCCCGCGGCCCCTCCCGCCGCTCTCCCTCCTTCTCCGCAGCCGGGCCAGCCCGCTGCTCACTTGAGCAAGTCCTTGGACTCGGCCGACAGCCGGGCCATGTTGGCGGTGGAGAGAGCGGACAGGTGCGGCGCCGGCGGCATCTGGCAGATGGTGCAGGGGCAGGGCAGCCCGGCCCAGTGCTGGAAGCCGCTGCCCAGCTGCAGCGCGGGCGGCGTGGAGGGCGCCTTGAGCAGCGAGTGGGGCGGCCGAATGGTGCCGATGGCTGGCAGCGAGGCGGCGGACAACGGGGACGAGGCGTTGCCCGACGACAGCGCGCCGCCCAGGATGGGGTGCACCGGGTGCACGGCGTTGGCGGCGTGCGCCGGGTGGCCGGCCGAGTGGCCCATCGTCCCGCAGTGGAAGGCCGAGTGGTGGCCCCCGTAGATCTCTCCCACCAACCTCTTCATCTCCTCCAGGGAGCTGGTGAGCATCAGGATGTAGTTTCTGGCCAGCAGGAGCGTGGCGATCTTGGAGAGCTTGCGCACCGAGGGCCCGTGCGCGTAGGGCATGACCTCGCGCAGCCCGTCCATGGCGAGGTTCAGGTCGTGCATCCGCTTGCGCTCGCGTCCGTTGATCTTCAGCCGCAACTGCTGCAGGTCCTGCTCCGACAGCTGCTTCTTGATTTTGTACTTGCTGCTCTCACCTGCGGCCTTGGCGCCGGCCCGCGAGAGGCTTTCCCCGGGCATCTTCTGCACCAGGTCGCCCTGCGTGGAGGAGACCGAGTTGAGACGGCTCTCCTGGTGGTGGTGGTGTCGGTGGTGGTGGTCCCTCAGATACATCTCATCCATGTCCGGAGAGGAAGCTCTGCTGGAGACAGAGCTCGAATCAGAATTCATTTTATTACAGGGGATGCGTCCCGACCGCGGGGAGGCTTGAGGCGGGAAATTAAAGAAAATCTTGAATTAAAAAAAAAAAAATCTGCACAGCCCAGCAACCCACTGCTCAGCGACAAGACGTGAGGAGAAAAGCTGAGGCACTGCCTTCCCCGCCTTGCTCCCCCCGACTCCCCTCTCTCTGGGTAGGCAGTTCCCTGGACAGCTAGTTGGTGTGCGCTTGAACTAACCTCGCGCTGAAAAAGAGGGGCTTTTATAGAGTTGCGGCGGAGAAAAGAGACAAAAGAAACCCTCCTATCTATCCTGGGCTGGTTAGGATGACGTGCCATCATTCAGGGCGGTGCGCTTTGCTGTCCCATTTAGCAAGGATTCCTATTCATATTCATCGCGGGGCCGCCCTGGGACACCTCTGCTGAGAACCGCTAGGAGCCCCCAGGCACAAACCCCCTGATTGACACACTCACCGCGCCAGCTCACGCCTTCCCGATTTTTTAAAAAAAACTTGCTTCCAACCCAAGCCCCTTCTCAATTTCCCTAACCAAATCACACCTAAGACACCGAAGGAAGGGAAGGAAAGGGGTTAGGAAGGCTGGCAGGGATGCCTCCGCGTTTGGAGAAAGGAATTGAAACATTCTTGCTCCTCCCTTTCATAGCTACGCTCAATTTTGCACAAATGTGGGCACAGACGTCCGAACGGAACGGTTTCAGGGGCAGAGGCGGATGGAGGGCAGGTTCCACGGGCAGGTGGGGGTTGGGAGGACGAGATGGCAGTCGAAGTGCGTTCTCTCGTTTTTGTTTTTGTTTTAATTAGTTCTCTTTTCATAAACAGATAGTGTGTTCATTCTGTTAATTGGGCCCTTCTGGTGTGGCTTCCACGGGATAGTCATATCTGGCGATGCGTTTGCCCCTGACACGGCTGTGGAGATGGGTACATAGCTTTCTATGTCTTTTCTTTGGTTTTAAAGAAATTGAAAGAATTTCAGCGTTGCCCAATTCTCTAACTTCTTAGACCTGGACCCGTGGAAAAAAAAAAATCCTAGTGTTTACAAGAAGAGCATATTTAAGAAGCGGGAGGGAAGAAAACGAGCCGAGGGAGCGGGAGGAAATGAGGGACTGGAAAGCTTCCCGGGAACTCCGGAGTGTTCCTGCTCGGGCTTCCCGGGCGACGCGGACCCATGGGGGGCAGTCCCGGGCCCGCGGCTGGCGGTCTCTGTTCCCCGGGCGGAATGCGAGGCGGGCCGGGGAAAGCTGCAGCTCTGGGTCAGTAATAAACTACATGCGTGTGTGTGTGTGTGTGTGTGTGTGTGTGTGTGTGTGTGTGTGTGTGCGCGCGCGCGCGCGATTCGGCAGCGAAAGGGCCTGGGAGAGGCTCTGTGCGCGCGCGTGGGCACTGAGGGCCAGCGCAGTGTTTCTGCGGAGCCGGACCAGGCCTGGCGTTTGGAGCTTTCAGTGCGAGTGCCTAGGTCGGCGCCGGTTTTTCCTCTCCCTTGCTGTGTTTTTGTTACTCGGGAATAGCTAAGCTGAGTGAGGGGTGGGAAGGCAGAAATCCCCGCAAGGGAGAGAGCCCGAGGGCGGCCCCTAAGAGAACCTGGGCACCGCCGCGCTCTGCGCGCGGAGGAACCGAAGACAGAAACTAGGTTGTGCTGAGTGTCTGGGTGCAAAGTGTGACCCCGAAACGATCCGGGACCCTCGGGTAGTTAGGGCTTCCGTCCGCGCGGCACTCGCTGCAAGTCTCCAGGACGCGCGAGGAGGAGGAGGAGGAGGATGGAAAGCAGCACCAGTTGGATGGGGAGATGCAACATTGGAACAGATGTTTGTTTGTTTGTTTCTATACCAAACTTTGCTTCTCTGTAAAAAGAAAAGAAAATGGCCAGCAGTCCATCGCCAAGGCCAGGACTTCAGTGCCCGTGAAATTTGGACACAAGCATCTTATCCTCCAACAGCCTCCTCCTCCATGGAAGAAAAGTTTCTTACCATGGAGAAACCAACAAATTCCATTGATTGTGGAAAGGTTGATGTCCAAACGCACTCCTAATATCCAAGCCAAAGGAATGTTTCTTAACTCACTAGATTGGCCCATTTTAGCTCAGGGACACTTACCCCCCCTCGCCCCCCATGTGAAAAGGGGTTCCAGAGAATCCGACAGAAGCTGGGGGAGAGGCATGGTCCAGACAACAACCCTCAGAGGCTTGCCTGCTAATCAAGTGGGGGTGGGGGTGGAGGTGGAGGTGGGGGGGGTGGGGTGGGGGCGGGGAGCGCTCCACCGTAGGCAAAGTGGCTTCCCCGCCTCTGGGCAGTGCTCCAGACCGCCCCGCCAGCCTCCCGAGCCTCCTCCCCGACCCCTTGGCATTGACTTGTCTTTCCCAGGCCCCAGCTGGGAATGCTGCTCTCCAGTTTTGTACCAAAACAAAGCCTGTTTAGAGCAGAAGGGTTGCAAGTGAAGAAGTAGAAAAATCATGCTGATGAAAGATAATTCTACCTCATTAAAAATCCCCAATTTTCTCCATGGACAACATGAAATAACGTGTAAAATTCCCCCACATTGATCGAGAAGATTGCAGGGGAAAAGACGGTGGGGGGAAGCAGTCCTCGAAATTCAAGTGAACAACTCACTTGCAGGACCAGAAAGACAGGGCCCAGGGTTCCGAGAGTACGAACCAGAGATCTCTCTTCCTGGGCACAGCCTTTCCACCGACCTCGACCAGCTCCCAGGGGGGCTGCGTTGGGCGGGGAAGGGGGCCGGGGCCTCCGCCTGCACTAACCCCTCCACCCCCAAAGGGTTTGTAGCCACAGTGGCTTGGCGAAGCTTACGTGGCAGACCTGCCATGTCCAGGCCCAGCCCGTCGGTCGCCGTCCGGGACACAGTGCGCCCTCTCCTTTCTGGATGCCCTCTGCTTTCCCGAAGGGCCGCCGTGACCGCCAGGCAAGCACTTTTAGGGAGGCCTTCCAGGGGTCCCAGGCTGTCCTAGGACCCTTGTTCCTCAGTCTCTATTTCTCGGAGAGATTAACTACCAGAAGCGGGAAGAGTACAGGAGCCACAACTTTGCTCGCAGTAAAATGGGTTGATACTCGCCCAGGTTCCAAAGGCGAAGGCGCCCGCCGGGCAGCTCCGGCTCCGCTCCCCAGCTTGGCCCTCGGGATAAGCCCAGAACCAGAGAAGGGGCAGGCGCGGAGCGCAGGAGCGCGAGCTGACGGAGTTTTTCCAAGGGTCTCTGCCCAGCGCCTCCCGGGTGTGTGCCGGGAGGAGAGAGTAAAGGCGTCGGCGATGGGCAGAAGCTGCTGAAGCAGCCCCAAGGGGCCCTAGCCAGAGATGCGCCGTGACCTTGGCCCTGGCCGGGGGCCCGTTGAGGGGGATCAGACTGGCCGCGAGCCGGAGCGAGCCACGCAGCGGCGGCGCCGAGCCGCGCTCTCGCGGGCCACACCCCGAGTCCTGGCTGCGCAGCGGCGGCGCGGAGGCTGGGTCCTTCTCTGGCAACAGGTGCGTTCCGAGGCCTGCGGGCTGCTCCCCGCCCAGCAGTCCGGGCTCCGGGAGAAACCTGTGCGTTTCCCAGCCTTTGTGCAACACCTGAAAGCAGCGGGGCGGCGCGGGGACCTGGTCGGAAGAGCAGCCCAGCCTTCCCCGCGCGCCCCGGGCGCACAGCCTCAGCTCTGAGATTCCCGGGGACCGCAGGCTCCTGAGGCTCCTTGTATTTCCTGACAACGCCCCCCCCCTCCCGCCCCCCGTCACCGGGGACCGTCCCTTACCCGGTGCCGGGTGCGTGCCGCTCGGTGCCAGGCGCCCACCGCTCCCTGCGCCAGCCACGGAGGTGCTCTCCAGCAGCTGCCGGCTCTGCCTAAGGCCGAGGCGATTTGGGCTCAGGAGCAACCCTCCCCCCAAAACCCGCCGAAGAGTCCAGCGGCAAGTGTCGCGCTGGCTGACCTGCCGGGAGGCTACTGCGCGGAGGCGGTCCATCAGCCAGGTCCAGGGGCTCCTGCGGATCGCCCAGCCTCAAACTTGACCAACAGAAACTTTGGCCGAGACCGGACGGCGGGAGGCTGCCCTGCGGTCTTCACCTTTTAACCCAATCCCTCTTTCAAAACCAAAAAGATAAAAGGGAACCCCAGAAAGCTCTAAAGCTGTGCCGTCATGTGCAACCGGAGAAATAGTCTGAAAACTAGTTGACCACAAGGAACTTCTTTACAAAGTACTTTCTGTCTTTAACTGAGTAAAACAATCGCTTCACAACAATAGCAGTAAGGGGGCGGGGCGCGTCAATCAAGGCTGTTAGGTTGATCTAAGAAGTCGTTACCAAAAGGAAAAAAAAAAAAAAAAAAAGACAACAGGTATTTAAAAATTAAATGTCAAAATAAATCACAGCCAAGCAGGAATCGTCTCTCGCAGCAGCACATCCCTGCTGATGGAGTTGTGGCTAGGGACTGGACCCCAGACCCCCAGTCAGAGACGCCAGCACTGAAACCCCAGCAATTAAATAGGTGCTAGAAGGGTCCCAGAGAATGGATCTGGTCCGACTGAGCAAAACGTTTCAGTTTTCTGGGTTGCCCCATATTTTGCATAATATCTTGAACACTCATTGGTCTGCCCAGTATTTCTCCTTTTTTTTTAAAAAAAATCTGATTTTCATACAGCAAAAAATAGCAGAAGTTGAAGGACAGCAGAATTTGATGAGGAGATAGTAACTGCTTTTTTGCAATGTTGGATGTGAGATTGGAAGATGCAAGGAAGTACCAGAATAGCATAAACTGATGAGTCGCTAATTATGTGAATATATAGACAAGTTAATACACTGGCAGAAGAAGTTTGATTTTAATGATGCATAAGCAGCAAGTCTGGCTAGAACTTACAGACTCATTACAATTATTTAAAGACTGACTAAAGTCAAAGGAGATATGAACGTCTGGGCTTCATTTGTAGGATTTTGCTCAATTAGTGAGCATACTTCAGTACTCTCTCTCTCTCTTTTTTCCCCCCCATTCCGGTAACATCTGCTCAATTGCCAAAACCTCTACTGAGTTTCCCACATCAGCCTATAAATTTAAAACATTTTTTTCTCAAGATTGGAATGTTTAAGATGATTTAAATACCACTAGTGATCAATCATGTAAACCAATGAGTTATATTAAAATTTGCATACTTACACACATTCTTGGCATGTGTCCTGACATTGTGGATTTGTGGTTCCATTAATACCAATAGTTTAAGAACCACCAGATGATTTCAAGTTAGTATTTTATTGTTATTAATTTAATTCTTTTGTGACCTTATAGTTAAAGCTACTATATATAATTTTATATCTTAACATAAAGTAGCACAGAATATGAAATTCTCCTTTTTATTATTGAAGTTATTACACCATCTCCTTGGTACATCCTATTAGATAGTTAAATATTGCTGTACTCTTTGCTTAACATGCTTAAGGAATTTAGTTTTATTTCAGAGATAAATATTCTATTAGAAATAAATATGTTAGGTAGCATATTCATAATTTTCATTTTCTGTTCAATAATATTCAGGTTTATACAAAAAGTATATACTACACTTGATCTTAGCCAAAAGGCTGAGAAGCGATTATACAAAAAGTATATAAATAAAAGATACCACAAAGGCATTAGAATGTAAGAACCTATGTTTAGAGCAAGAGAGGATAAAAGAGATGCTAACACTTGTGTCATCAACTTATTATGCTACCTTTTCATTATCGGTATCTATACTTGTACATTCTGAAACATACATGTATATTTGCATAAAGTTAAATACATTAAAATGTTTATTTGAAGCCTTTTAGTCCTAAATGAAAAGGAATAAATTATTTTTCAGATGATAATAAAGACAAAGTTTTATATATCTGTTCATAAATAGAGTTGTATTTGAAATGTTATGTGGACTCTTAACAAATATAATTTACATACATTATTTTGAGAAGATGATAATTAAGGACTCTGCTACTGAATCCTGAAAAGTCAAAATGGCAGTTTTCAAAAATTGACATTTCCATGACTGATTGATTTTATACAGAATCTCTGATATGGACCAGGTGGACTCTGCTCCATTATTTCTAAAAGCAAATGAAAATGTCTTTCCTCATTAGTCCATTGTATTTTTCTATTTATAGCTAAGTCTTGTTTTGTTTTCATAACACCAACAACATGAATGTAAAGTTTCTAAGACCAAATTGTCACTATTTACAATATTGGCTGAATTTTCATCTTTACACTATGTTATAATATGTAATAAAACTTAAGCAATTATCCAGGCAATACAAGCCTCAGGTTACTTTTATTTAGGTTTGTGTGGGGGTGTGGAGGGTAGAGAGGGAGAAAGCAGACTGGAAACAAACCATTACTCAAAGTTTCTAGATATTTATCATTCTGTATTTTACATGCAGATGACTCTGAGTCTGCTATTTAACAATTGAAATGATATTCTCAATAGTACTATCAAGATCTGGATGTAAAAACAGTTTTTATATTTGGAATATGTTATTTTTTACAACATAAACTAATAATGAAAATAATTATCTTTTTATAACATGACATTAAGATATCGATGAAACTTGATAATTTTCCAAACCCTCGTATTTCCTTAGTAATTTCAATTATCTTATAACCATTGATAATAGGAAATAGAAGAATATTGAACTACTTATATTTACAGAGGTGATTATTTCAATTAGATACTTTATCACTTTGTTTTTCTTTCTTTTTATTATGGCAAGTATAATAAATACAAGTAGGCTTTCAGAAAAAAACAACACCTTTGAAATGAGAAGGACCAGGAAGAGAAGGAGGGTGTAGTAAATATTGTGTACATGTCCTTAGTTTACAATACACAAACTTAATCCTACTCTTAAGTGCACTTAATGGAGTTGTTTGTATGAAAGCACTCCCAAAATATGTGTTTATTTAGAAATTTATGGAAATTGTGACATTGATGCTGATATAATATTCTAATATAGAGCACATCTGTGGCTATTTTTCAAAGTCAGAGGTGTAGCCAGTTTGAAATAAAATCAATGCCCAGAAGACTCTGGCACTCTCACTCACCAGTCATGCATCTGCCATACGTGAAGCCAGTCAGATTGCGTGAGATAGGGCTGTGAGAATGAACACTGAGCAATCCTTGGGGGATGGTACTTCTGAGTACTGGGATGGCTCAGAAAGTGCTGTGGAGGTGAAGTGGAAAACCGAGAACGCTACCAGACTGAAACCCTGCTAAGGAAAATAATTTTTGAAAGTCAATACTGTAGATATCCTAGTGCTGCTGGACAGTGTTCCCAAACAAGTTCTTCATTTTTTCTATTGCTAAGAAGAAAAATAAGAGAACTTTCAGCTTTATATTGAAGGACAGCGTCAGTGTCCTAATTGCTCATAATGCAATTATGTAATACAATTACTTAAATAAGAATATGAAACTAGAAATTCATAGTGAGAAAAAACACGTTTATTTTGTCAGCATGATTTATAAGCTTATTTAAAATTATTTGCAGAGTAAAAATTCTTTTTCTCTGAACAAGAACTTTTATATGTGATTTATTTGTATAAAAAGGAATCAAATGCAATCGTGTAATTTTCAAGTACACTTGCTATAATTGCCCTGTCTCTTCATCTTTATCAAAGTTTTGCCTTCTGTAAAAGTAAAGAAGGGGAGCACAGCTCTTTTGCTCCCATTAGATTTATTAATTAAAGTAATTATATTAAATAGAAAATAATGCCCCAAACAGACACCCATTAGAAAAATATTGCTAGAAGGTCTATATGGCAGGAAAGATGTTGACCAAGAGCCTATAACCAATTTGCCTTAAGGGTTTTAAGTAGCTGCAAAAACTAAAACCCAAAGGGCATATGCAGATTGGAGTTGAAAACCTTTTTTAAAACAAGACTAGAATAACAAGGGAATAGTCCCTCTCCATGTCTGTGGTGTCCTTCATGTCCCTTTGATAAAGCCATCAATAACAAAGGGGACAAAAATAAACATCAGCAAATAATATAAATGCATAAAGAATACTGTGTAGTTTTTTTTTTTTTTTAATAAGTTGTCTTCTGGCCAAAGCTTGAAAATACCATGAGCTTATAGAAAAGATGAGCTCTTAGAGAGCTATAAATAAGACATCTTGATAATTCTTAAGTTGTAAACAGAAATGTCACTTCCACATTAATGAGAGGGCCCACTTTATGCTATGAAAACCAGAGGCAGATATTATACTTGAAAGACTTCACAACCCATCAAATTTCTTGGGTAGGAGTTGCTGCTTACCAGCTGTGCAGACTTACACAAGTTTCTTACTACTTCTGAACTTCTATCTTGTCATCTGCACAATGAAATTAATACTCATGACAGATGCCATTGTGAGGATTAAATAATAGTGTTTTGCAAACCTTTTAAAATCACAATTTTGAAAGAAAATTCTTATTTTATCATCTGTATATGTTCTTACCAGTCCACAATCTTTGTCCATCTTTATTCTTTTATAGCTTGCCTTATAAAAATATTATCCTGGTAGTCTTTTTAAATTTTTCTCTTACCTCCCCTCACTATTAAGACAGGGACCCATTCTTTCCTATGCCCCTACCACTTGGCAAGCTGAGAATTAGTAATGTAAGAACACCAAGGTACCTCTCAGAAGTTGGAGTAGATACCTGGAACGTGTTGTGGCTTTTAAAAATAAAATTGAGGTATAGAATCCACTAGTTTTAGGAGGCAGTATGACAAGTTCTCGGTCCCTCTAAATAACATGCTAGGGAGAAAGCCAAATGAAAACAGAGTTTTAATGAAAAGGCAGTTATCTGCAGAGTCAAATTCTCTTGATAGGTCTGGTGAGAGGAAAACTGAGATTTATCAATGTGGAAGTCATTGACAATCTATGATAAAAACAGTTTTAATGGTATAGTGGGGGTAGTAGTCACAATGGAGTAAATTTGAGAAAAGGCGGGGTGGAAAAAATGGAAAATGTAACAATAAAAACTCTTTCAAATAGTTTTGCTAAAAGAGAAGCAGAAAAATTATACAATACTGGAGCAGTATTTCTTTTGTTTTTTGAAGATGGTAGAAATGACAACATGCTTGTATATTTATGGGAATAATCTAGTAGTAAGAAGAAACTGATGATGCAGAGGAGAGAGGGGACAATTGCTAGACCCATGCCCTTGAGTAGGTGAGAAGGGGTGGACACCACATACAAGTAGAGGGGAAAGGCCTTTCACAGGAACACAGAAAGGATAGCGAAAAGGAAGGCGATGCATAGACCCAGATGCAGGGATGTAGGTGGAAGTGGGGGTTGGTGCTTTCGGAAGATTTCTTCTTTTAACCCTATTTCCTCAAATATTATTAAGAAACAAAGTCATAGCTGAAAGTGAGAACTGGGGAATGAGATATTGAGGATTTAAAGAGACAAAAGCTATGAACCAATCTTTTAGGAGAATGGGAAGTAAGTGGACTAAGAACTATAGAGGGGTTGTCACATCACACATACATGAAGATTGCACTATGGGCACCGCCATTTAGTCATCCACTGGCTAGAAAGGACCCTGACACTGGGGATCCTGGGCCTACCACACAGATACCACCAGTTGCTTGTCCAAGTCACTCCTCATTTTCTTCCTTGTAAACAGATGTCTATTTTGTGAACATGAGGTTGCATGAAAATGAAAAGCCAACCTATTGGCAGAGCAGAAGGGAAGCAAAGAGCAAGCACTGATTAAACCCCAGAGCGGATCTGGATCAACTTCCCAACAATCTTTTTACTGAATCTAATAAATGTCTTAAATTGTTAAAGCCACTTACTTGGGTATTCTATTACTAGCAGCCATATGCATTTTAACTGATATCCCTAGATTTCAAAGTGATAACCAACATTTTTAAATTTTATGCACAGTGCATGGCTATACTAGTATAAAGAACTCAGTTCCCAATTTCTTCCAAAATAAAGTACATACATTTCAAAATATTACTGAGATCCCATTTTGGGGTTTATATCCAAGAGTTGAAAGCATTATTCATGAATAGCCAGAGTGGAAGCAACCAAAATGCCATTGGTAAATGAATGGATAAGCAAAATGTGGTATATACATACAATCGAATATCACTCAATTTTAAGAAGGAAGGAAATTCTGACTAATGCAACAACATGGGTGAGGACATTATACCAGGTGAAATTAGGGAGTCACAAAAAGGCAAATACTGTAAGATTCCTGGATAGGAGCTGCTACTTACCAGCTGTACAGACTTATACAAGTTTCTTACTATTTCTGAACTTACACCTTGTCATTTGTATAATGAAATTGATACTCATGACATATGCCATTGTGAGGGTTAAATAATAGTGTTTTGCAAACATTTTAAAGTCATACTTTCGAAAAAATTTTTTCTTACCTTATCTCAGTACATATTCTTACCAATTCACAACCTTTGTTCAGCTTTATTCTCTTATAGTTTGCCTTATAAAAATGCTATCCTGGTATTCTTTTTAAAATTTCTCTTATCTCCCCTCACTATTAAGACAGGGAGTTGATAAAGGTTAACATCTAATTCATAACAGATTTGGGACTGGATCCCAGGTTCAATAACAGCTAGTGTAAACTTTCTCCATTAATAAAATGAATTTAGAAAGAGTCTTATCCTTAGTAAAGGAGCGTGATTTTTAGCACCACCTGATCTTATAATCAAGTTTTCGTGTTGCTAAGTAAAATATAAAATATAATATAATCTAGAGAAAAACTTTTCTTACATATTTGCTAATGGGAGTTATGGAATCAGTGGTGATACAATATAATCCAAAAATGGTAGTTATTTACCATGTTATTTTGATCCTTTATAGAAGAAAATGGACCTTTTTAGGAATAGGAGATTGAAGGGGCATGGGGGTGGGTGGGGAGAGAATATATTGATAAGAAAATAGTTCTGTTGCATTGAACTATCTTAACAGAGGTGATGGGGAGGTGTCTACTTTTGTCTCCACAGAAAGTATAAGGAACAATTTCATAATCTCAACAGCTATTTTCAGATTTCAAGTATAATTCTACTACATTTTCCTTTATTTTCTATTACCCAGAGTACCCCTGGCCTTTCAACACCAACAAATTAAAACAAATCAAACCTCTGCTGTATGTCATTGCTGCAAAGCTGAGTGTCATTGTTACACTTGTGCAAATAGAGCCATGAATATTTTGCAAGGGAGATCCTGAAGAAATGCCTATATATAAAACAATACATCACAACTGGGAAAGACCTGCTGTAAACACACACTCTGTGGCATGTTACTTGGAACACCAACAACCATCAAAATGCAGAAGTTTGTGATTCCAGGGCCTGGGAGCACTGCTATTTGTTTCCCCAGATTTGAGGCCATAGAGGCTGGACTGGATTAAATCTAAGAGGAATCTGTTTATCCCTTCTGCTTTAAACACCAATCAAAAGCCCTGGTCCCCTCTTGAAGGTGCTGAAATGCAAAGCAAGCTCCCCGTTCCTTTTCTCTCTCTTGGTGGCATTTGAAAGTGTAAAGCTTTGAATACCAATTGCTTGAACTGGACATATGTGAATCTCTTCTAATCCTACTAATCCTGTCCCCAAGTGCTTCTTTGTATGTGGAGGCAGCACACATAGATCTAAGTAAAAGTGGCCATAATCCTGGAAATGTGGAAAAATGTCCCAGTGTGAGAGATGCGAGAGGGAGAACTCCCTGCCAGAGGGACCTGCTGAAGAAGCTATTGTGTCAGTTCAAGGAAAAGAGAGGCGATGGAGGGGCCCTCTCACCTTTTCTGAGCTCCTGGGAGGAGAGCAAACCCACACAGCAGGCATCCTCCCTTGCAAACAGCCTTCATGCACTTGAGCAAACTCACAGAACTGAGACAGTTTCTAAAGGCTGAGAAATTCCCCCGGCGGCTGCTTTCAGTGTCTTGAACCCAGCAGGCCAGGCCTGCCAATGTGCAGACTTCATTAAGCCCCAGAATTTCCTTTTAAACAGCCGGCGTGTTTACAGATTTCTGAGCTGCTGCTCCAGCTGCAAACAGAGCGGAGAGGGGCAGACATGTTTGTTGAAAACCCAAGAAATAAAATAATCCTACAGACACTACCTTCTCAAGACCTTTCCAATAGACAGAGAAAGAGAGTAAGTTTCTAAAATTTTTTTCTGTTTTGCCAAAACGACTTGTGATTCTCTTCTGACTGGCTGCCTGCAGTTGTCAGTTAGGAGCCCGGCAGCTTTTGAACTTTCTAAAGGAAATGTGGCTGCATGGCCATCCTCATGAAGAA
This sequence comes from Eptesicus fuscus, assembly GCF_027574615.1. Taxonomy (NCBI): domain Eukaryota; kingdom Metazoa; phylum Chordata; class Mammalia; order Chiroptera; family Vespertilionidae; genus Eptesicus; species Eptesicus fuscus. Next base: position 73,213,337 of record NC_072482.1, on the reverse strand, counting down.
TGCCTGAATCCACCCATTCACAATAATAACTTCTGCAAACAGACTATTTTAAAGTTTGCAGAACATTTGATTACTGATTTCTGAGTCAAGTTATATGGGCAGAGTGCTGATTAACAATAGAAGTGTTGCATTCAAAATTTTTTTGAAATTTTCAATTTTACAAACCTTGTGAGAAGGAGGTTATGGGTATTGCTACTGCCACTTGATGAAAAAGGTATCACAATTATTTATTAAATACAGTTCATTTATCTGAATAGATATGTATGTTTTTTTCAACTCAAAGGGGCCTAACATATTTTTAAAGAACCATCAGTACAATGCCCCCTTCAAGTGGTTACAACAATTTAAAGTCGTATCAGGAAACACAATTCAAACATCTTTATTTCTTCTACTGTGTTGGGTTCATTGTTGTTGCTGTGCATTTGTTCTTTTTAAAAATTATTGTTATTAAAAACTAGGTGAAAAATTTTAGGCAGTGGATATTCCCAAAACCCAAGACTTGGCAAGAAAATGGTTTTACTACATTTAATATCAAAAGAGAAAATAGTGCCATAAATAAATGAAATAAAGTACTGTGGAAAACAAGAAATAGGCCCAAAATGGAAATAGGCCCAATAAGTCTCACATTACCAACTGGAGACTTAGTCAGAAGATTCCAGAAATAGAATCTTAAACCAGTCCATCAGGAATTGCCTGATCAATAATCATTAGGCAATCTGCCTGAGACCCTACCATGCCCTAAAGGAAAGTAACTTTGCAATAACCAACCCACGTTTTTTTGCCTCATATACCTTCCTTGTCCTATTCCCTGTGTCTATAAAAGTCTTTTTATTTTGTACAGCTCCTCAGGGCTCCTTTCTGTCTGGTGGGTTGAATGCTGCCTGATTCACATAAATTTTTGCTCTAATAAACTCTTAAATTTTTTAATATGCCTCTTTATCTTTTAACAACACATAATATAACCACAGAGATGTCCAACTTCTACACCTGAGAGAAAAAAGTTAAGTATGAATGGAAACAGTAGCCTTGACAATGGTATAAAAAACAGAACAAAACAAAACAAAATAAACCAATAACCTTTCTCATCCCGCCCCCCCCCCCCCTCCCCCAAGAGACCAATTATTTTAACAAAACGTATTCTGTGTCAGGCACTATTCTAAGGGACTTACAAATATTAACTAATTGAAGCATCATAATAGTCCCATAGCATGTACTGTAATTGTTCCCATTTTATAGATGAGGAAAATGAGGTAGGCAGAGGCAGGGTAACTTGCCCCAGGCCCATGGCCCCTGAGCAACCTGTGATGCACCCAGGCAGGCTGGCTCCTGGCCTCCCCACAGCTGCCTCTGCTTCCAATATACCTATTCTGAACATATTGCTATTTATGCTGCTAGATTTCAAATTTACAATATTTAAAAAAAACAACACACCGTAAGCCCTTTAAGGGCATTAGTAACAAGATAAAAAAAATGATTTTGCTGCATCTCTTGGTAACAAATTCCAGTATAAATGGGAATCTCAGCAAGCTAAACAAATATCTTTGTAATTGGCTAACCAAACTCTAAGAAAGCTCCTAAAGAAGGTAATGTCATTCAAATCCATTGAATTCATCTACATGTTTCAGACACCTAAGAACTATTTCTCAACAGTGTGGTTTGAGAGACCTCTACAAAGTGATGTAGAACACTTATTTAGACCAGATTTGTGACTTTGGAAAACATGTTTCTCCAACATGTGTGTCAGTTTCCTTATCTCTAAAAGAACCTCAAAGGTCCAGTCTCTAAAACATTTGTGATTTTATAACTTTTGAAAATTCAGACAATAGCAACAGTAAACCTAGTAGTACAAAATAAATAAGTAAATAAATAAATAAAGACTACAGCGTCAGTAGACTGTAAGTTAAATACTACTTGGCCTTGGGATTCAGTTATCTGTGCCGGACACCTCTTGTTCCTTGCCTCACACCTTCTCATCCCACCTTTTCCTAAAGCCATTGCTGTTGGTAAGCAGCTTCACACATGGGTGCCTGACAGCTTTCATGTCTGGCTTTGTTTGCACCAAGGCCTCTGTGATGCCAGCATCGGCCTTGCACATGCACAGACCTGGAAGGGTAAGGGACTTGAGAGCCCATGATCAAATGACATCCCTTAACCCAGGATCAGTCAGGGAGGCCAGTCAATGGGTACCTATGTTTCTCTTTTTTCCCTGGGTCCTGCATGGTCAGTGCCCCAGTTACTCACAGTGGTCACCAACTGGGCATTGTACTGGATATATGGTGTGAGCTTTTAATGATCAAACCTTGTATTGTGTTAAAATGAGCATCCATTGTCATGGCCACACCAATTAGGCCATCCAACCTGGTGACAAGGACTTTGGTATGGGGGAAGGCACTAAAAGAAGGGACAAGCAGGCAGCCCTGTGCTATGCACAAGGTAACTGCAGCAGAACATCACACAGAGAGAATAGGCAGCCCAGGTTAGTTCCTTCAAATAGCTTTCCGCTGCAACACCTTCTTACAAGCGCCTGGCACAAATGAACATTAGTATTTTACAGATGGCCAGTTCCCCTCTTTTGTTTCCACACAGTGTTTTACTGGCTCAGTTTAATTGCTACTATTCCTTAAGTGAAGGTTACTTAGGGAAGTTGATTGGAAATGCCATTCTATTCTTAATCATCTGTCTACAGCTGTGGCAGAGCCATTAGCATTGTCAGAAGGATGGGATTGCAAGTCCCCTTCTCCTGCAGTTAGCCTATCCATCCAGTCTGTGCCAGGAGGTGAGTTTTAAGGAGACATTGCCTCTAACTCCACTCTTGAAAAGGAGCCTGCATTTTGGCTGACCTTGTAATTATAGGCTCTCAACCTTCTATCTTCCCTGAACATTTCCCATGACTTGGAAGTTCTGCCATTCTTTTCTCCTACAGTCTTCTATTATGAAAAACACTAGAGGCCTGGTGCATGAAATTCATGCACCCGGCGGGGGGGGGGGGGGGTGGGATCCCTCAGCCCATCCTGCACCCTTTCGCAGTCTGGGAGCCCTTGGGGGATGTCCAATTGATGGCTTAGGCCTGCTCCCTGCAATCTGGGAGTGGGCCTAAGCAGGCAGTCAGACATCCTTAGCGCTGCCGCTGAGGCAGGAGACGCTCCCACCATTGCTGCTGCGCTTGCCAGCCGTGAGCCTGGCTTCTGGCTGAGTGGTGCTCCCCCTGTGAGAGTGCACTGACCACCAGGGGGTAACTCCTGCATTGAGCGGGATCAGGCCAAAACTGGCTCTTCAACATCCCCCGAGGAGTCCCGGATTGCAAGAGGGGTGCAGGTCAGGCCGAGGGACCCCACCAGTGCATGATCAAGGCTGGGGAGGGATGTGGGAGGTTGGCCAATCTGGGAGGGACTGCGTGAGGGCTCCAGGGTGTGTCCAGCCCGTCTTGCTCAGTCCTGATTGGCCAGACCCCAGCAGCAAGCTAACCTACCAGTCAGAGCATCTGCCCCCTGGTTGTCAGTGCATGTCATAGCAAGCAGTTGAGCGGACTTAGCATATCATTAGCATATTATGCTTTGATTGGTTAAACAGACAACCGGACACTTAGCATATTAGGCTTTTATTATATAGGATTACATCTTCTAATGTAGCTTTTTTTTTTCATCTTCCCCAATGAAACACTGCAACCATTAAACACTAACTCCCCATTCTTCTCTCCCCACCCTCCATCCCTAACAAGACTACTCTAGGTAACTTATATAAGTAGAATCATACAAGAACTGTCCTTTTGTCATTGGCTTATTTTATATAGCATGAGATCCTTAAGGTTTATTCATATTGTAGCATGCATTAGTTCCTTTCTTTTCAAGACTGAAAATGATTTTATTGTATGTATGTATATATCACACTTAGCTTATCCATTCATCCCTCAATGGACACTTGGGTTACTTCTCCCTTTTGACTATTGTGAATAATGTTGCTATAAACATGGGTGTACAATTATCTACTTAAGTCTCTGATTTCATTTTGAGGGGATGTATATCCAGAAGAGAATTGCTGGATCACATAGTAATTCTATGAGGAAACACAGCAGCCCATACCATTGTACATTCCCACTAGTAATGCACAAAGTTTCCAATTTCTCCATATCTTTGCCAACATTAGTCACTTTCTGGTTTGTTTACTTTTTGTTTATAAATATCCTAATGGATGTGAAGTGGTATTTCATTCTGGCTCTTTATCCTATTACATTGGTCTATAGGTCTGTCTTTATGTTAGTATCACACTGTTTTGATTACCATAGTTTTGTAGTAAATTTTGAAGTCAAGAAGTATGAGCTCCAGCTTTGTTCTTCATTTTTAAGGTTGTCTTGGCCATTCAAGATTTCTTAAGGCTCTATATAAATTTTAGGATAAATTTTTCTGTTTTTACCGAATAAATCATTGGAATTTTGGTAGAGATTGCATTGAACCTGTACATTGTTTTGGGTAGTGTTGATATCTTAACAATATTAAATCTTCAATTACATGAACACAGGATGTCTTTCCATCTGTTGGTGTCTTTTTTATTTACTTTCATCAATGTTTAGTTTCCAGTGTACATGTATCACCTCCTTGGTTAAATTTATCCCTGAGTATTTTATTCTTTTGATCCTATTGTAAATGGAATTGTTTTCTCAGTTTCCTTCTTAGATATTTTATCTAAAATAGTTTTTAATAAATAAAAATATAACACTTTTACCAAATTTCCATCCAAATCTTATTCTAAAGATGCTGGTATGATGAACAATGTAAAAAGAGGTTGACCAAAAACCAATCCCATGCCCAGCCAGCATAGGTCAGCGGTTGAGCATTGACCTATAAACCAGGAGGTCACAGTTCAATTCCTGGTCAGGCACATGCTGGGGTTGTGGGCTCAATTACCAGTGTGGGGCATGCAGGAGTCAGCCAATCAATGATTCTCTCTCATCATTGATGTTGCTATCTCTCTCTCCCTCTCCCTTCCTCTCTGAAATCAATAATAATAATAAAAATTCCCAGCTCCTACACTCCCTCTGATTGATCACGCTTCTGATGGCAGGAAGCCACTAATGAAAATACACAATCCAATTGGAATTTTTTAAAAAGTAAGAGAGCATTGAGATGTTGTTCTTATATCAAAAATAGTTCATATTTTTAGTATCTGACAGGGTACATCCATCGATTGCCTCCTGCATACCCCCTACAGGGGATTGAGCCTGCAACCTAGACATATACCCTGACAGCGAATCAAATTGGTGACCTCCTGATGCATGGGACCACACTCAACCAACTGAGCCACACAGGCCAGGCTAAAATGTACTTTTCTTCAGGGGTGGACATGAATCTGTGGTGGTCAGTAGGCAAAGGCTGAATAGCGGACACCCAAAGCTATAAATGTTGTCTTACAAGAAAACAGGGTCTTAGCAGATGTGATTAAGTTAAGGATCTTGACAGGAAAGATTATCCTGGATTATTTGGGCAGCCCTTAACTTCAATCACAAGTGTGCTTATAAGAAAAAGGTAAAGGGAGATTACACTCAGAAAAGAAGGAGGCAATGTGATCACAGAGGCAGGGACTGGAATAATGCAGTCAAAGGTCAAGAATGTTTGCAACCATTCTGCTCCCTTCAAAAATCAGATAGATCATAGCAAATGATGGTGGATTACTTTGGGTGGCAGCCCCAATTGCAGGTGGCTTTCCAATATAATATTTTTACAGCAATAGACCAAAACAGGTTATTGACCTTCTGAAAGCCTTATTTTTTATTCTATCAAGAGAGAGAATCCAAATAAGTTGTCCCTTTCCAGACAATGCTAGCAGTATATATTCACTCTTTTTCACCAGAACTATATTAATTCTCCTGCTTGCTATCGTGATATAATCTTAGGGACCTAAATCCTTCACAGTCCACAAAATATCATGCTTGGACACATGATTGTACATTGGACCTTCTAAGAAAGAAGTGACAAACATCATGGAATATCTTAGTAAAGTGTTATAGAATAGAAGATAAATCCAGTGAAGATTCAGGGACTTGACACATGATGTAATATTTAGTGGTCCATGGTCTTTAATTGTCCTTGCTAGGACAATTCTGCTAAGATAAAATATTGTTCCTCACACCTTCTCCCACTAAGAAAGAGGCATTGTACTTACTTGATGTATATCTTTAAATTTTAGAGTTAGTAAATCCCATTTCGGGAATATGTTAATTCACATTAAATTCCTTTATAATAATGTTGCTTCCTGCAAAAGGAAATCTAACAATACCTATTGGTGGAGAGAATATAAGATATTAATCTCTTACACATTGCTGATGAAAGTATAAATCAATAGGCAATTTGGAAAGCTGATTGACATTATGCTATAAAGTTGAAATTCACATGTCCTTTGACTTGGTTTTCCTCTTTTAATAAGGTATCATGTATATGGAAACATGCAGAAATTTTTTTTGTCACTGTTCATAATAACAAAGCAAAGGAATTGTGTAAATTAATTGGGAGTATTTATATAATATAATATCATGTAAGTCAAATAAATGAATTATAACATTGAAGCACTATGGATAAATCTTAGCAAGACAATGTTAAATGAAAAAGTAAGTTTCCAGAGATGACGTATAGTATTATGAATTAGAAAGTTAAAAATAAGCAATATACTTTTAGGAATACATATAGATGTGATAGGTTATCAAAATCACCCAACAAGATTCAGGATAGCAGTTGACATGGCTTGAGGGAGACAGGAAGATAAGATGGAGAACAACATTGGTAATATAAGTTTTGGACAAATATTCTAGTTCTATGTATGGTGGGTAGGTTCATGCAGTTCATTATATTATTAAATACAAGTAAACAAACAAATATATAAATAAAAAAGAGCCTTGCATGGGTCAATGATGAGAATGTGTTACAAACCAAGTATTGTGATTGCCCCTGTTCTCTATGAAATAAAGTCAGTTCTTTGAATTAAGCTATTGTGTCTATAGAAATTCCCATTAAAAAATAAATATCAATGTGAGCCATTATCCTTCCCTTAATATAAAAGTATATGTAAGTTTACATATTCTTGCACAGAGTAGGATACTGAGATTGAGATGCTAGATAAGTGAGATTTGATGAGGAAGGATAGAAAGTTTGGGAAGAACCTGAAAAAGTGAAGGGGCCTGGCCAGAGTGGCTCAGTTGTTGAGCATTGTCCTGTGCACCAAAAGGTTGCTGGTTCAATTCCCAGGCAGGGCACATACCTGGCTTACAGGTTGGTTCCCAGTCGGGGCATATACAAGAGGCAACCAATTGATGTTTCTCTCATACATCAACGTTTCTCTCTTTTTCTCTCTAACCAAGTCTTTGGGTGAGGATTTAAAAAAAAAAAAAAGAATAAAGTTGGACCCTTATAAATAAAAAGGTGAAGGGGAGAAATTTCCTCTGAAGGAAAGAGAGGAAGGGTGTTGAGTGGGATGAAGGAGATTTTTAAAAAGTGTGCAGGATTACCTTTCCTTTGTTTAAAATATTATCAAAACCTACCTTTACCCTAGCTAGTTTGGCTCAGTGGATAGAGTGTTGGTCTGTGGACCAAAGGGTCCTGGGTTTGATTCCGGTCAAGGGCATGTACCTTGGTTGTAGACTCCTCCCTAACCAGGGCCCTGGTCAGGGCTGGTGCAAGGAGGCAACCAATCGATGTGTTTCTCTCACATCAACGTTTCTCTCTGTCTTTCCCTCTCTCTTCCACTCTCCCTAAATATCAATGGGAAAAAATTATCTGGTATGGATTAACAAACAAAATGAACAAAACAAAACAAACAACAAACAAACAAACAAAAAAACCTTGTCCCAACTCACTTACTTTCTAATTACTTATTTATTTCCTGAATATAGGAGTTCACAATCTAAGCAAGCATAGTTATATGATTCCAAAGTTTGATTTGAACTATCTTGAGCAAGTATTAGGACTCTAAATTTTACTTATAATATTTAGAAAAGAAGATAGATGAAAGTAATACATTCCATAGAGAAAATATTACCCAAATTTGTTGACCATTATTTCTCTCTCTCTCTCTCTCTCTCTCTCTCTCTCTCTCTCTCTCTCTCTCTCTCTCTCTCTCTTTTGAAAGAGGAGGAAAAACATGCAGTTATCTCCTGAATTTTAATTTAAATAATTAATCCTAACTGTAAAAAAAATTCTATTGGGACAAATTTTCTTTTTAGTTCATGTCTCCACAACATTAATATTCTATCCACGATGCCACAGACTTTCTTGTAAGTACTTTTATCTTTCTTTTTTCATAGTATTCAAAGTCAGGAAAGATATTACTTTCCAATAACTAGATTTGGGAGAGTAAAATCTCCATAAGATATAAAAAATAAAGATTTTTGTTTCCCCCATACTACACAAAAGTTTCCAAGACCTACATATGATTTTAAAATAACAGAAACCAAACATACAAAATAAAACAACACGAACACTTCATTAACACATGCTGTTTTGAAATAATCTCAGATCGTATTCACTCTAAAGAAGTATAAATGCCAACATAGGATAAGAAATGATCTGTTTATGTTTGGGCCATGTTTATAACAGTCACGATTTTATGAAGCCTTTAAGAGTTTGGCTTCTCTTTGCAGCAAGACTGTGTGTCAAGTATAATGCTTCTCTGGGACCTGTAGGAATACGAACAAAAAGATGAAATCCCTTCACTTGCTGCACTTTATTCTGTTGTCACAGTTAAAGCAATATTTATTTTCCTCCTCCCTGCTTCTTACAGGCCCATAGTAAATCAAAAAAGTAAACTCTCAGGTTCATTGTGTAAGGGGCTTACTTCTAGGCCTCTACAGTTGCCACAGTAACTAATTAGAAATTTGCATCTCTAAGAGAATTATTTAATGCTGATGTGTAAGCCCTTTTATTCCTTGGAGCTTGGCCTTTTGCAAGGAAGCTCCTGGTAGATGTTGGGCCTCGAGGTCATACTGTACAAGCTCTGAACGTAGGTGGCCCTGGTTTTCCTTTTTATCTGGATGATTCATACCCAGTGAAGAAAGTGTCTTGCCAGGTCTTTGTTGAATGGTGGGCATCTGAAAGGCGGCACTTGATTCATTTAGGCGCCATTTGTTTTAACCTGTAACTTCTTCCCCATTGCTCATTAGCTAACTCTTGTGTAATTGAGTCATGCATGTTAAACTAGTACAGTTGAGTTATGCCAACCGACCCACCAACAGGAATCTCTCCTTAGACTTGTCATAAAGTCTGAGAAGACAATGTTGCTGAAATGCAAAATGTTTTGCAGATTTGGATAATGTTTACCAGTAATAGGAAGATGAAGGCTTTCCCTGAATAGCTATTCCTTTTCTAAGGTTTAAACCTGTTTTCCCCCGGTGTGGGAAGAAGAGAGAAGCCTTCTCGTGGTGCAAAGACAGAGGCAAAAGGGAAGGGACTGGGGACTCCTGCCTGGGCATCTTTTTCTGAATCCAAGAAAGTGCCGACTACTTTCAACTGCCATCCTGTGCTGTGGGCACAGGTGAGAGATACAATCTACAATTGGGGCAAAAAGGAGGAGAAATGTGTTCAGTTCCCCCCAACCTCCTTACCAACTACTCCTACCAAAGTTGGGGAGCCCCTGAGTTTACTGCAGCAAAAGGACAAAACAAATATGCCATCTAAGACAATGACTAAGCTTGTGACCAAGAGTAGATTCGGCACACTGGTGTTCAATGAAGCATTGTAGGCAAAAAGTGGAAGCAGCGCAAGTGTCCATCAACAGGTTTTATGTGGGCAAACAAAACGTGGTATAAACATGTAATGGAATCTTATTCAGCCTTAAAAAGGGAGAAAATTCTGACACATCCTGCAATATGGATGGACCTTGAGGACATTATGTTAAAGGAAATAAGCCAGTCACAAAAGGACAAATATTTCCTGACTCGACTCATAAGAGGTATTTATATACTATAGATTGAATGTTTATATTCCTCCCAAATTTATATGTTGAAACTTAATTCCCAAGGTGAGATGGCATTTGGAGGTAAGGCCTTTGGGCCATGAGTTGATTATGAGGGTAGAGCTTATAAAAGAGACCCCAGACCCCTGGCTGGTGTGGCTCAGCTGGTTGGAGTGTCATCCTGTACACCAAAAGGTGGGGGGTTTGATTCCTGGTCAGGGCACATACCCAGGTTTTGGGTTTAATCCCTAGTTGTACTGTGTGTGGGAGGCAACTGATCAATGTTTCTCTCTCACATTGATGTTTCTCTCTCTCTCTCTCTCTCTCTCTCTCTCTCTCTCTCTCCCTTGAGAAAAAAAAAAAGCCAATTTTCTTGAGAGAGAGAGAGAGAGAGAGAGAGAGAGAGAGATTCCTTACCCCTTCCAGCACATGAAGACACAGCAAGAAATCAGCCATCTATGAACCAGAAAATGGGCTTTTAAAAAACACTGAATGTGCCAGTACCTTAATCTTGGACTTCCCTGCCTCCAGAACTGTGAGAAATAATGGCTGTTGTTTATAAGCCACTCGGTCTTAACTAAGACATCAGAGTAGCCAAATTCACAAAAACAGAAAGTAAAATTGTGGTTACCAGGGGCTGAGGGTGGGCGTGGGAATGGGGGGTGGGGAAGGAGAAGTTGTTGTTTAATTAGTTAGTTTCAGTTTTACAAAATGAAAAAGTTCTGGAGATTGGTAGCACAACAATATGAATATACATAACACTACTGAACTGTACACTTAAAAATGGTTAAGATGATAAATTTTGTTATGTGTTTTCCACAATTTTTTTAAAGAACCCAGACTAGATTAAGTAGAAAGGTGGGAAGAGCTCCTCTTTGAGGGGAATAAAAGGAAGGTCATCACTCTGATGCCTTCTGCAGAGAAATAGATCAGTTTTGCTTGATGTAAAAGAAGGCAGAACAGAGCCAGAGGTACTGGCTTTCCCTGTGGATGGATGGAGCGAACCAACCTTGAGTAAATGAAGGCACCAACCTAGAGATGACGGAGGACCAACACTGAGTCTCTGTTCTCACTGCCCTGGCCACAGCACCTGCACATCTGGGGAAACAAACATCTCAAATACCATCTTGCACATGTCCTGGAGGCAGGAGGCACTAATCCTCTAGTTAATAATTGCTTCTTTTTTTTTTTTCAGGAATTATAACATTTATTTTTTATTTTTTATTTTTATTTTTATTTTTTTAAATTTCTTTATTGATTAAGGTGTCACATATTTGTCCTCATCCCCCCATTCCCATCCCACCCCTCTCCCCACGCATGCCCCAATCCCCTGTTGAACTTAACCGTTGGATAGGCTTATATGCATGCATACAGGTCCTTTGGTTGAACTCTCCCCCCCCCCCCACCCCCCCCCTACCCCCCCCTCTCCTCCCTCTGAGGCCCGACAGTCCGAACGATGCCTCCCTGCTTCTGGTTCTGTTCTTGTTCCTCAGTCCATGTTGTTCACCATTTCCCCTAGATGAAAACATCTCAAATACCATCTTGCACATGTCCTGGAGGCAGGAGGCACTAATCCTCTAGTTAATAATTGCTTCTTAAAAACTTTTGTTCAAATAAAATGTCTGTGTCTTTTAAAAAATACTGTGAACAAAAAAGATTGTTATTTAAATAATTTTATGTATGTTTGTTTCTATCTTGATTCTACTTCTCAGACTCAAGAAAGCCAATTCTCTGTTAAGAATAATCTGTTTATTTTATGTATAAAAGGATCTCACTTAATTGTGCAGTATATATACGGCATTGTTTGGTGAGTTTTACGATTATTAAGGCCTTAGTTCCAGTGCATTTTCCTTGAAGTTAGGAGCTATGGATATCTCTCTAAATTAATGAATTCAAATTATTTTTTAACTCTATTTACTAGCACAGTGACTAGCAAATTGACATTGTGCTTTAAAACTCAATGAACTCTACTGTATCCAACCAGAACTATATATGTATTTATTTTTTAAATATATTTTTATTGATTTTATAGAAGAAGGGAGAGGGAGGGACAGAATGCCCCCCACTGGGGACCCAGCCCATAACCTGGATATATGCCCTGACCGGGAATCAAACCATGACTTCCTGGTTCATAGGTCGAGGCTCAACCACTGGGCAGAATTATATTCTTGTCATGAGTCTATATCTCAAATCAATTTTTGTAGATCACCAGTAACTTTGTCATTTAATTTTTGCACTCATGTCTAGCTCACTCAAAAGTTTGACCAATAATTAACTTATGAGGCTTAGAACATTTTCTGAAAACATGCAAAGATACACATCACATATGTCTACACAATTATATTCTATTTTTTAAAATAGTTAAATAAGTTTAAAGGCTGCTTTTAAGATGTGGCCCCTCCATACTACGCTCAGTGGAAATGTCCTAATTTCATAGACTAGAGGGTTCAATTAGTATACCTAATCATGTGCTAATCCGTGGAGAGCTAGATCAGTTTCTCTAGGCTCAAAGTAATTTCATTAACACTTACATCCTACCTTAAGGTAGGAGAAAGAAGTGAATACATGTAACTGATGATAAGGAATGAAAGATAAAACCTGGAATGCCAAAGTCAGAAACATAAACATTATAAAATAGATCATTACAAATAAAGTCAACAGAAATGCACTAAAATGTTTCTAGGGATATTTTCATATTAATTAATGAATTAATTGCCCATCTTTACCCATAAGAATCCTCACCATGACACTCCTGATACCCCACTCAGATGTCTTTTCCTTTCATGAACATACAGAACACTTTCCCTCTTAGAGCACTTAATCCTGTGAGAGCATTTGCTATGTGCTCTGTTTTGTTTTATATTCCTGTTCTGTACTATGTTTTGTACCTTATTGTATCATCTGAAGGACTTGGCACAATCCCTTGCAAGTGAGATGTCTGATATCAACTCATTGGATTGTGTTTACGTGCATGTCTGAACTGTTTGACTGTTTGCTATGTACATGAACTAGGATGAGTAACCATTGCTAGACTAAACATTTAACATATATGAATTATTTTTTATTAAAAACTACTTAAAGATTTTATTTCCAGAAAATAAGATCATTCAAAAACTGTTCATGAATTTAATATTCAGGAAGGTTGGCCAAACCATCTGGATTTCCAAGCAGTAAGTATTTAGGAAGGGAATTTGATTAAAGTGAGAAAAGTTACAATTTAGACTGGGTCACTAGCATAGCACAGCACAGCAAAGCAAAACAAACAAAACAAAGCCTCTATTTGTGAAAACTGCAGAATGCACTATTTTCTACATTGCCTTAGCAAATTCCTGGTCAAAAATTTTATTTGTTTTGTCAGTGATTGTGGGGAAACAGGAATTCTTATGTGTTACTGGTGGGAGAGTTGATGGTACCAACTTTAATCCAGGGAATTTGATATTTTCTATCAATATTACACATGCACCTACCCTTCACCCCAGTGCTTTTGTTTCTAAGAATTTATCCTACAGATATACTCACATGTGCAGAATAACATATGCACAAAGCTTTTCATCGCTTTGTTGCTTCTACTAGCAAAAATTGAAAATAATCTAAATGTTTATCAGTAGGGAATTGGTTAAATAAATTATGTTACATACATGCACTGAAATATCATACAGCTGTTGAAAAATAATTAAATATTGACACTATTAAATATTGATATGGGGGATCATCAAGATTTAGTAAAGAAATAAATAAACAAAACCCACCAAGTGCAGGATAGTATAGATTGTATACTACCATTTGTATAAAAAGCAAGATAGAGCACTAACTGGTTTGGCTCAGTGGATAGAGCGTTGGCCTGTGGACTAAAGGGTCCCAGGTTCCATTCCGGTCAAGGGCATGTACCTTGGTTGCGAGCATATCCCCAGTGGGGGGTGCGCAGGAGGCAGCTGATGGATGTTTCTCTCTCATTGATGTTTCTAACTCTCTATCCGTCTCCCTTCCTCTCTGTAAAAAATCAATTATATATATTGAAAATAATATATAATTGATTTTATATATTGAAAATAATATATAATTGATTTTATATATATTTTTTCAATATATAATTGAAAATAATATATAATTGCATATATATATGCAAGATAGAAAAGATACATGTGATTTTGTTTGAATATGCATAAAATATTTCTAGGAAAAATAAAACCCACGAGAAGCTGATCCATTGGTTACCTCTGGAGAGAAGTGGGTGGTTGGTAACAAGGGACAGAAGGAGATATCTATACTAATAAAAGCCTTGGGGGTGATCAGGCCAGCAGGGGAGGGTATTTGGGGGCAATCAGGTCCGCAGAGGAGCAGTTAGGGAGCAATCAGGCCAGCAAGGAAGCAGTTAGTGGGCAATCAGGCAGGTAGGTGAGCGGTTAGGAGCCAGCGGTCCCGGATTGTGAGAGCGATGTCCAACTGCAGGAATCGGGCCTAATCCTGCAGTTGGACATCCCCCGAGGGGTCCCATATTAGAGAGGGAGCAAGCTGGGCTGAGGGACACCCTCCCCAGTGCACGAATTTCATGCACCGGGCCTCTAGTTTACTCTATAAAATTAAAATAATTTGTTGAGGTAAAATTCACATAACATAGAATTAACCATTTTAAAGTACACAATTCAGTGGTATTTGTATGTTCACACTGTGTGTAACCACTACCTCTATCTAGCTCCAAAACATTTCCCACCTGAAAGCAAACTCCCTCCCCATTAGCCAGAGCCTCCTCATTACCCCAACCCTGGCAACCACCAATATTCCTATGTCTCTGTAGATTTATCTGTTCTGGATATTTCATATTAATGAGTCATACACCTAGTGTCCTTTTGTGTCTGGCTTCTTTCACTTAGCATAATGTTTTCAGGATTACCTTTTTTTGTTGTTGCATTTTTGAAATGTGAACTTTGTTGAGGTATTATGTATTCAAAAACTAAAAATTTAAAAACAAAACTGTTTTCTTGCTGAACACCATGGACACTAAAAAATAAAAATAAAAATCTCCCAGACTATATCAGAGATAAATATTCTGAAGAACACTTATGAAGAAAGAGGAAAATACCCTTTGACCATGCAACATCTCATAATCCCTTTCCAATCTGAGCCCGTTCTAATCACCATAACAACACACTCTGACGGGGCGGTCATTATTTGGAGGGTTTGGTTTTACATGAGTGACTTTTGTCATTAACTTGCAGATACATGTCTAGAGCAATACACTCCTATTATTTTATTGTGAACCTCAATAGCTAGTGAAACTGCCCCTCAGCCAAGGGCCCCCACCTCCCTTGGTACTTGCTCCCATCACTTTATATACAATATAGTCGATCAAGAAAATATCATTGTTACCCAGATGCTGCCTAGCAAACCATAGGGAGTTCAGATAAAGGGATTTCTGTCATAGATAAGGAAATGTGGAAATCCAGGAGAACAATGCTGCTGAACAACTTTCACTCCAGGCTTTGTCATTTAAATAGAAATTCCAGAGTAATTTCTCATTTTCAATTGTGACTTTTCCCAGAAGGTTGGAGTGGTAACACACTTTGTAAGTTATCCAGACTGACCTTTTAATTATTCATATAAGAATGTGTTCTAACAGGGATAGTTGATCACTGAGCAGGCTTAGATGCTTTCTGTCACAGGAAGGTCACAACTCAAAATAATATTGTACTAGGTCAATATTATTTCAGCCTGGAGTACCCAACTCATGCTGGTTTGCCTGGCATTGTCCAGATCTTAGCACTGAAGTTGCATGCCCTGGGAAGTTCCAATCTTACCCCTCAGTCTACGGCTAAGTTGCTCTCATACTTCAGAATCTAGAAAGTTCCCAAGCCTTGGATTTCCCTTTTCTTGTCCTTAGTAAAAGACATAGAGTTAATGTCTAAAGGCAAGTTTCGTTTCCCAGATCATAGTATTCAGTTTTACTGGGAACATTTCCTACTGAGCCACAAAGTTCTTAATAACAGGACTCCAGGTTCTAAGATTCTGATAATTAGTACTGTTGCTGCTGGGAGACCTATTGCAAAACTCTGACACCTGCCCCATTCCCTGTGCAGCTAAGGCAGGTCATCTCCTATGTATTTCTTTTCACAAGCAAGGAATTCCAGTTGGGTTTTTCTAACTTTGCTCTCCCTTCTTCTGTAATCACTTTTTTTTTTTTTTAAACTTAGGAGCCCTAATGAACCCATGGAGGCATTGCAATATTAATGCAAGGCAAATGTAAAATAAATAAATAAACAACCACAGCAATAAGACAAAAGCCAATGCCAGTGCCACCCACTTTGCTGGTAGAGAAGAAATTATACTGCTCCTCCTTGTAAATAAGGGGTCTGCAATGTGCAGCTCCTTTTCTGTAGGGGAGGGGGTGCTTATTGATGCTGCATCTGTTTTGTCAGAGCGTCAGCTAATGGAGAAAGTTAATTGTGTTGGTTGTAAGGCCACCTGTCACACACATGCCTCATTTCCATACTAATGGTCCAGCAGTGGCAGGCAGTGTGCTCTCTGCAGTAACAGCTACTGCCTCTTTGGAAACGTGGGCCAAATGTGCCTATGCAGCAACTGTAGGCCTCGTATGCGAATGCCTCTAGTATTGTGTTGACTAGGGCTTATATTAACCCCCTACTGGCGGCTTCAAACTAGATTTGCAGTAAAACTGGGGACGCTGTAAATGCTGCTCTAGATGAGGACCGAGTCCGTGATGGACCTACTGGGAGAGGCAGCTTTTGGGCTTCAGGATTTTAGAAAAGAATCCTCCGTATAGCCTACCCACTCCTCATTAGGGAAGAGGGAGAGAGATGAAATTCTTGATACTCAACTTCTCCTTTAAGAACAGCCTCTCCATTATTTCATTGTAAAATTTAGGATTCTTTTCTATGAGCATTTTCACTACCTTCCTTTGGCTTTTCAAGTCAGTTTGCATCCCTAGGAGAACCTGCAGATAGACGCTTACTCACAAGGCAAAGGTGAGTTTTAGAGCTCTGAGTAATCATGTTTCCAGTTCTGTCGCCGAAATGATGCCAAGCAGCCTTGACTCTTGACTACAAAGAATTGCACTCCGGGCAGTACTTCACCCAGCAGTACTTTTTACAAAATCATTTGCATCTCAGGCATAGTGGAGGAATCAAGGCCCTCGAGAAGAGGTTGATGAATATTTTAGTGGGAAACTATTAAATGCAATTTGAGAGAGGTGGCTATCCCCTCAATGAGGCAGGCCAATAAAACTGAGAGCCATTTCTTCCCAGCTCCTAATCCCGAGGATGCAGGAAAATACCAGGTTTAGTTTCTTTGGGATCCTTTTATATATGGCTTTCTGTGACCTTACACAGCCCTCGTAAAGGGATTTGGGGCTAAAGGCCAAATGCTGCAGCACTGACTGCTCTCAGAGAGATGGGGAACACATGGGCCAGCCTGCTTTCATTTTTTAATGGCCAATTTCAGTTGAATTGATGATTATTTTAGGCTGGGTTATCTCTATTCTTGTAGCAACGTAAATTTTAGAGTGGATGTCACAGTCATTTGGAGGAGGCTCAAAGTCAGGTAGGTAATGGTTTTGACCACATAGCAAGTGGAATGTGCTAAGTGGAGACATTCTTTCTGGAATACGTCCAGCCGTCCAGCCAGAGTTGCTTAGCTAGGTAAGGGGGTGCTGTCTTCTGGAAACACCCTCAGAGAAGCCCAGAAAACCAAATCTGGAGGCTGCAGAGTTTTATGAGTGTCCTTAATGGCAAAGGTGACAGAAACTTCTGTAGGTGAATTTCCTGGCTGACTTCTATTAGGTCTGGATTTGCCAATGTGCCACAGAGTTTTCCCAGAGCAATACAGAAGAAGGGGGTTTGGGTCACAATGGAAACCTATCACAGGTTCCATAGGAATGCTAATCGGGGAGCCACTATAAATTTTAGGTCTGTGACTCAGCCAGGCCACTGATGCTGCCCAGAAGTCTTGCATGCCCCACGTTGACACCTTTTCCTATTTCCCACCATAACTATTTCAAGTTATATCACTTCCCTCCAGCTTCCCACTCAGAAGACAACTTTATTTTGCATTTCACAAAGAAAATGGGGTAACCAAAGAAAACTCCTCAACTTTTGACTCCAAACTATACCAACAAGCTGGTATTCTTAACCTTACCCTTCTCCTTTTATATAAGGTCACTAATCTCAGTCATGAGGGCTCCACCCTTATGAACTAATCACTTCCCAATGTCCCCAACTCCAAATTCCATCACCTTGGGTTTTAGGTTTTCAAATATGAATGAGGGGGGACACAAACATGCAGAACATAGCAGTTGTCACTACACTCGTCTCCATATGGCGAAAACAGACAGTCTGAGAGGTAAGTCTTACCCTTGCAAGTGACCAACAGAGGATCCTGTTAGGTCTCTGACATCAAAGCTTCCATTGTCCCCACAGATACAAGCTGCCCCTCTTCAGTTTCCCATAGTCTACACATGAGAAATGTGAGAAAAGCACAACCTCTTTATCGTGGCTTGTCTCATCTCTTCTTTAGCTACAAAGCTGCCATGTTATTTAGAACACAACTAAGCATGTAAATCCCACCACCTTTGCTGGCTCCTTGGCACGGAGGTGGTCACAAACTTGAGAACCCACACTGGACAAGTGGCTGGGAGGATGAGTTGCAAAAAGGAGCTCAGAGCCCTCAGAAGGCCCAACTTAAAAGCTCAGGCTCTTTATTACAGAGAAAGGGGTTCCCCCCCCACCCCAATATTTACTGTGCTTATATTTTTCTTGTGTTAGAATACTAGTATTCTCCTTCATAAAGCTACTGAGGGAACAGATCTCATCCTGGCTGTGTTCAGCCTGCTCCCAGGTAATTTGAGGAGATCTACTAATTCGCTATAAAAGCAACTACACATAGCATATATATATATATATAAAGAGGTAATATGCAAATTAGCCGGGATGCCGTGACAGTCACAACCGCTCAGGGGGAGGCTGCGTGCACAGGTGGGTGGGAGGGGACTGCTGCGTGGTGAGGCAAGCCACGGATGGTGCAGGCCTGCAGAAAGCAGGGTGGAGCAGGGCCCACAGAGAGCAGGACAGAGCAGGGCCTACCAGCCACCATGGCAGGGAGCAGACCCACAGAGAGCAGGGAGCAAGGCCTGCCTGCCAGCCGTGGTGGCGGCGAGCAGACAGGCCTGCAGAGAGCAGGGCCTGCCCACAGAGAACAGGGCTTGCCTGCCATGGCAGTGAGGAGGCCCACAGATGAGCCGGCAGTCCCGCCTCTGCACATGAGCTGCAGAGGAAACACCCTTTCTGACCGCTCATTGGCTAAGCTCCCGGTACGCCACTCACAGTGTTCTTGGTAACTTGCGTAATAAGAATCCAAGAAGGTGATCTAGGGTTTTTCCACCAAACTCCTGGAGGAAAAAATGAAGGTCCGCTGCTGGAGGGGCTAAGAAATGTCATATCCTGCCCTAGCCGGTTTGGCTCACCAGATAGAGCTTCGGCCTGCCGACTGAAGGGTCCAGGTTCAATTCTGATCAAGGGCATGTACCTAGGTTGCAGACTCCTCCCTGGCTGGGGCCCAGGTCAGGGCTCATGCAGGAGGCAACCAATCGAAGTGTCCCTCTCACATTGATGTTTCTCTCTGACTTTCCCTCTCTCTTCCATGCTCTCTAAAAATCAATGGAAAAATATCCTCAGGTGAGGATAAAAAAAAGAAAGAAAGAAAGAAATGTCATATCCTATGAAAGAGACATCTTGAAAATGCCTAAAGAAAGTTGTCATTTTTGTGTGGTGAAGGGACTGGAGTCCATGTTGATGAAAACACCTTGGCGGCTGTGGTGGCCGGCAATGGCAGCAGCAGTGGGGTGATGGGGGCAGCACCTTCCCCTGATCAGCCCAGTCTCCTCCTGCAGAGGGAGGCCAGACTGCGGCCTCATTAATCGTGCAGAAACCATTCATATTCTAAGTGTGAAATTGTATTTGACATTATGGCCTTAGTGGTGTTTTCTGATGGTTGAATTAAAGAAATCCAAATGGACATTTATTTATTTATGTGATTTTTATGTCTTCAAGAGTCAAGAATGCAGCCAGGATGTATAATTTGGCTGTTATGAGCACATGTCCTAGGATCAACTACTCTGCTCTGATGCCTTCAATAGTGTGCTCAGACACGTTAAGTCTCAAAGCCTCAACTTGGGCTGCTACTCCATAGGGCTGTTGGGCAGATTAAATGAATTGATTGGCCCTTGCACATATTTTAACACAATTCCAAACTTTATAAACTCTAGGCTCATTAATATCCACCTAGGACTCAAGGCTAGGCCTTTGAAAATGTAGAATCTGAAAGTGCAGAATTAATGCTTTCCTTGCTCCTGTTTAAGCCTTCTCTTAAGAGTGCAATTCTCCAGGTCTCACTTAAGGAGGAAATAGATGATTATCAGGGTGATGATCACATACTCTCTCTAGATAAGGTTTTCTTTGTTATTGTTAGGTAATTAGATTTTGCCTTTGAAAATCTACATAACTGAGTCCCATGATTGATTTAATTTTGATTGTAAAATTTGCTTCTATTAGTTGATACTCAATTTGAAACTTATGTTCTCCAATTATGGATGTGCTATGAGTGGATGTGGTATGTGATAGATGTATGTCCTCCCCTGCTGGGATTTCACCCCTGTA
Organism: Eptesicus fuscus; assembly: GCF_027574615.1. Lineage (NCBI taxonomy): Eukaryota > Metazoa > Chordata > Mammalia > Chiroptera > Vespertilionidae > Eptesicus > Eptesicus fuscus. The sequence continues at coordinate 73,192,740 of NC_072482.1, read as the reverse complement.
TCAGCACATGGCTCACCAAATCCACCTTCATTTATTTAGTAAATAGTTACTGAGTGCTCACTGTGTGTTGGCTCCACATTAGGTGCTGAAGAAATTCATGGAACGGCTGCCAGATTTAGCCTATAAAAATAATGTATGGGATTTAATTAGATTTTAAAAGAATTGTTATTTATTTGAAATCCAAATATACCTGGGTGTCTGCTTTTTAGCTGGCAACCCTAAGTTATGGTCTTAGTTTTCATATTGTTTGTACTGAGCCAGGGATATCATCAAGAATCCCTCAGGTGACCACTAACAGTATGGTGAGAATTATAAGGAAGTCTAAGGGTATCCCAGAGAAAGGGGCATGGAAGCTGAGATCTGAAGGATGAATAGGAGTCCCCCCCGCAAGTATCCTGCCTGGGAAAGTGCTTCAGGCAGAGGGATCAATCAGCCTGTTGGAAAGTTCTGAGGCAGAAAGCAGCTTGAGGAGTTTGTCAGAAGCTGCATAACTTAACAATTCAGAGACCCAGAGAGAAGGGGAGTGGGCAAGGTTCCCAGGGAGGCCCATCTGCACCTCCTGATGCCCCAGTCATCACCCTATTCTCCCAGCCATCTTCTCCTTTACTTAAGTTAGCCTGAGTGCATTTATGTTCTTTACATGGAAAAAAACAGACTAACTATGAAGGTAGATACTTAGTAAATCCTGAAGGAGTGACTATAAGTGGAGCTCTAATTTTCCAAAGGGAGAGGAATAGAGTTAGATTATAGAGTTGACTTAGGATGAGAAAAATCTCATACTGCCCAAGTTTCCCTTGAAAGAAATCTCTTAGATTACCCACTAAGACTTACATTGAGAAGCACTGAGGGGGAATACAGACCAGGAGAGCGGAGGCATGGGTCCCTCTCCGGCGGTCCCAGGAAGTGGGCTCTAAGACTGGAATAGCAGGCCACTAGCCACTCTAACACTGCTCCTTCTGTTAGCTAATTGTGTTTTGCTGAATTTGTGTTGGATGGATTTGTGTAAGATGAATGAAAATTCATTGATAGTTAGTAGATAAAGGTTATTGTGGTCACCCCCATGGAAACAGAATGGACACTCCCTCCCCCAAATTTGGTTCAGATCTCAAGACTGATGATGCCACATATGCACCAAGAGGGTATGAAAACATTTATGATTCACATAATGAGGCTTTCTGGGGAGAGCAGGCAGCCTCCCAAGCAGGTCTGGAATGGTTTGAGAGAGCAGGGAGAGGACACTGGGTGGCATTTATGGTGGTTAGTGGGTAGGGCTGTTCCTGGGCACAGCCAGGACTTGTGTGATTTGAACTTCCAGAAACCAAAAGAGGGAGCACGCAGGATTTAGGAAGAGAGCACCCAGGTTTTCTTATCAGCTTGTCTAGTTAAAGAGCAAGAGAAAAAGAGGGAGGATTGGGGCCTGAAAGTTGTCTGCAAACATAAAAAATGGAGTCTGACTCTACAACAAAGCAATTTTTCTGCTTCTAATTAATAATTGTTTCAAGGATCCTGAGTATGAATGCTTAACTTTGCACCAACTTGTATGATAGCTGTATCAAATACGATCTGACAGGATAAAAGTAGTGCATGCAAATAGGGTGATTTGAGGAGGGTTTGATAAAGGGGCAATTAGCAAAAATGCAAGTAAGGTATACTAAGGAAACAAGGCATACTCCAATACCGGGGCCTAGTAATAACACCTGGGCCTCCTCTAATCCCCACTCCTGGTCTTGGAGGCAAAGGGAGGTTGCCAGAACCCAGAGCAGGAGGGAGAGAGAGGGGGAAAGATTAGTGTGGAGAGGGCTGCTGAATGAGCGCTGTTAGGTTAAGGAAACCAGCTGCCTATGGAGATGCCCAGGAGCTAGTCATGCAAACCCCAATGCACTCTCCTACTCCCTCTCATCTGCCAGTGCCCCCATTGGCCAAACCCAACCAGAAGTCAGAGGGCAGGGTGCTCACTGAACCAGTCCATGAAGTCTGCTCTGTGTGCGGACTCTGGAGAGCCAGGAGAGGGCCGGCATAGGAAGCTGGTTTTCCCTCTGGCAATAGGATTGAAGCCTAAGTCTGCCTGTAGACAATGTGGTCAAAGACCTGGTTCCCTGCTCCACACTCTCCTGGGAGCGTCAAGAGGTCTTTGTATATAACATACAAAACAAATTATGTGCAACATCGCTGCTATCCTATATAATAATAGACAAATATGCAAATTGACCATACCTCCGACACACCCAGAAGCCACGCCCACAAGCCACACCCACCATCCAATCAGAGCGAGTATGCAAATTAACCCAAACCAAGATGGCTACAGCCACAGAGAGCAAGGTTCCCTAGGTAACAGAGGAAGCCAAGCTTTCTGCCAGCCGTTGCAGGCCTAAGCCTCCACTCAAGCTACAAAGTTTCAATTATAGAAGGTAAACAAATTCAAACAAATGGCGGCAGAATGGAGCTTGAGAGAGCAGGCCAGTGTTGCCGCTGGCAACAGGGGAAGCAAAGCTTTCTGCACACCCTGGCCGGGCCCACCCACTTAAGGCAACAAAGTTTCAATTATAACCCCAACACAAATGGATTCAGGCCTCGGAGGGAGCCCCAGGCTTGGCTCTGCTCCAGGCTACAAAGTTTCAGTTGTAGAAGGAAAATAAATTCCAGATACCAGGGTCTCCGCTTGCGTCCCAGAGGGCGTGGCCCACCTGCAAACCACCACAGGCCCCTCGCTCAGGCCACCCCATGCCCCAAGGGAACCCCACCTTGATCAGGGACACCCTTCAGGGCAAACCAGCTGGCCCCCACCCCTGTACCAGGCCTCTATCCAATCTAATAAAAGAGTACTATGCAGATTGATCATCACTGCAACACACAATATAGCTGCCCCCATGTGGTCAAAGATCCTGCCCCCATGTGGACACAAGATGGCCACCACAAGATGGCCAGCAGGAGAGGGCAGTTGGGAGGCACCCGGCCTGCAAGGGAGGGCAGTTGGGAGGCACCCTGCCTGCAAGGGAGGGCAGTTGAGAGGGACCAGGCTTGTAAGGGAGGGCAGTTGAGAGGGATCAGGCCTGCAAGGAAGGGCAGTTGGAGGTGATCAACCCTGCAGGAGTGGGCAGTTAGGGGTGACCAGGCCGACAGAGGAGGGAAGTTGGGGGCAAACAGGCTGGCATGGGAGTGATTAGGGGGTGATCAGGCTGGCAGGCAGAAGCAGTTAGGGGCAATCAGGAAGGCAGGCAGGCAAGCAGTTGGGAGCCAGCAGTCCTGGATTATGAGAGGGCAGTCGGACATCCTTTGAGGGGTCCGAGATTGGAGAGGGTACAGGCTGGGCTGAGGGACAACCCCCCTCCGTGCACGAATTTCGTGCACCGGGCCTCTAGTTTTAAACAAGTGATTGTCATTGCATATGCAGCAGTCCTTTGGAATGTGTAAAGGAACACGTTTCATGTTCTTATTCTCTGTCTTTTTTTTTGTTGTTTTTACTTTAATTTTTTATTTTTCAATTATAGTGGATGTACAATATTATATTAGTTTCAGAAGTACAACTCAGTGTCTCTTTCCTATAAATTAATGTTAGAAGTTCAGAGCAAACAAGAGCTAGGACATGACAACATGTATATCCACATGGTAACGTGCACCAGAGCCTTGGACATAGTGATGGCTCAATAAATCTTTACTCATCAAATGATTTGCACAATAAACAGCAGAAAACCTTCTGTGAGAAATGCGATGAGTAAGATGGATAGTTTCAGGGCTGTCTTACAGTATTTACGCCGTTTGTCTTGTCCATACCAGAATTTAATTCCATTGTCAAAGTATCCCATGTATTTTCCACACACCCTATGCTAATTAATCCCCTATCTGGGAGTAGGTGCACACAGCGCATGAGCACTGAGGCTAACTGAGCCATAAAGCAGTTGTTCGGTGTCGTCTACCTCTATTCCTACTCAATTCCTATAGAGTTAAAATTTAATGTCAGCCCAAATTGAAAACAACATAGCAGCTTTTCTGAAATTTGTTATCCGTTCTCAAATGCATTTGCATTTTTTGAATACTTATTTTTGGCCTTAGTTTTTGTGCAATTTTGTTTATATCACTAGAAATAGGGCAATGTGACTTTTTGTTCCTTTTATTACTTCAATCCGATGCCCAAAGGGATGAAGTCAAAATCATTAAGCAAATGGTAGAAAGCAATCAATGTCCCCAAATATAAGGTCACACAATAAAGAAGGAAAAAGTGAAAAAAATCCCACTTATTGCTTTGGCTCAAAAAATCTTTAAATTGTCATCAATCTGCATGTAAAACATTGAAATAAGAACCATGGCTATATTTGGCATTACTTGGTAACTATTCTATTTCCACTGAGCAATGGACTATGATTTTGCTGCTGTATAGCCATTTTTGAAAATCCCTCATAATTACAAAAAAAAAAAAAAAGAGAGAGAGAGTAGGAAAAAACTGTGGTTGAGGATGAGCTTTTATTTTATGCCGACCAACAAAGAGTCCTCCAACTGTGAGAGGTCAGGCTTCTGTCCCAGCACACGCTCAATGAGAGCAGAGTCAGTGCGAACTAGGTGCCAGAATCCGCTGAGGAAACAATGAGGGTGTGTTCTGGGAACAGAAATGAATGTGTCTCAAGGTGTGGCCTCAGAGGTAGCACTCTTCCAGGAACTTCAGGGCAATGCCCTTAAAGGCGTCCACGCTTAGTTTTCAAGACAATGATCCAGGCGTGTTTGGTACGGATTTTCTCCCCAAGTCTGGCAAGCCGCCTGACCAAACGATGCCTCTCAGTGTGCTGATGCGCACAGTGCTGGATTAGTGTCGGATCAGAACGAAATAAATGCGGTAATGTCTTTTTCAGAGGCATCTGTCACTGGACGTGTTGACACAAAATGTTTGCTTTCTGTTACATACATATTGGACTCTTTAAAACGCCCTTAAGTAAAACGCTACACTGAATGGAAAAACTGCACCCAGCACACCTCAAATACTAACTTTGCCTGGGAAATCACACATGATAAACACACGCATGTGGCGGCTGCTGGTGTGTAGAATACTCTGACACAGAAGAATGGGGATAATTGTAAGACCATTTGCAAACCTTATTTTATTTCCTCCAATAATTTTATTTTTTTATTTTTTATATATATTTTATTGATTTTTTGCAGAGAGGAAGGGAGAGAGATAGAGAGTTAGAAACATCGATGAGAGAGAAACATCGATCAGCTGCCTCCTACACACCTCCAACTGGGGATGTGCCTGCCACCAAGGTACATGCCCTTGACCGGAATCCAACCTGGGACCTTTCAGTCCACAGGCCGATGCTCTATCCACTGAGCCAAACCGGTTAGGGCTTCCTCCAATAATTTTAATTTTGAGGGATAATTTGATGGAAAAACTAGAAATTTGGGTTCCCAAGCTACAATTTTCAAAAGCATTCTTCTCTTTCTGCCTTATTGAGAATATACAAATCAATGGAAACAAATTATGAATGCATTTTGGTGTTTTTCATTTGTATATTTTATTCTTTTTAAAAAGATTAGGATCCTTAACACTTTGTTAATGAAAAATGAATAGCTCTGCTTCCTCCTCCCCCTGCTCCCCCCTACCTCCATCCTCTCTCTCTCTCCCTCCCTCCCTTCCTCTCTCTCTTTCATACATTATGCACACAAGCAGGTCCTAAAAGAGTATTAAGAGTATTGTTTTGGGTATGTGTATGAAGTTGATATCTGGTAAGGGCTGACTTCAGTTTCTTCTCCATTACTGTTGACTTTTAGCTTATACAGAATAAAGGTCCATAAAATATTAATTCCCAATAAGCAAAACCTATAATTTTAAATGCGGAGATTCCTTCTGCAAAACTTAGAGAGTTTATAGATAAAGGAGACATTATGTGGTGCAATGGATGATGGGAGTTTCTAATAACACCCTTGCTATGGCCTCCTAAGAAGGTTCCTGAATTCTCTTTTCTCCTTCCTTCTCCATCCTGATCTTACGGAAAATGTAGCCTGAATGGAAGAATCTGAAACATGGTTTAAAGTTGTGCAGAAAAGGGAGAAAAACTTCAGTCATCTATTTTGTTTCTTTTTTCATTCTGACATTTAGGAGGAAAACCCTGAAATTTACTTGACAGAATCAGGAAAAAGCACGGTACAGAGGATCTGAAAACTAGTTAGTATTATAACTTTATAGTGTCTCTTCTAGTTGAAAAGGATAGCTAGAGGTATAGTGTTGACTGATAACAGTTGACCACAGAAGACAGGACATAAATCTTTGTGTCACTGTTCTCTTTAAATTATTCTAAGGTGTCTTAAGTACAGGTAATACACAAACAAAGTTAATTAGTATTTGTTCAATATTTATACTGTTCTGTAGATTGCTAGGTTTTTGTTGGGGAAAATTTGAAAATTTTAATCTCAGTTATTCATGCCTGAACATATAGATGATCTAAAAAAGTCTCCACTGACACCTGCTGCTAGTCTTTGGAATTGCAGAAAGAGTGGCAAGAGGAGCTAATGATGGAAGACATGACTTGCAAATTCTAATCCCTTCAATGAGTACACTTACTATAACCTCTTTAACCCTTTGGGCTTCCACAGCATGTGAGATTATCTGAGCAGTGCCTTGATTGTTGTTAAGAACACTTAACTAGCTGTTTTCTCTCTCTCTCTCTCTCTCTCTTTCTCTCTTTCTTTCTTTCTTTCTTTCTTTCTTTCTTTCTTTCTTTCTTTCTTCCTTTCTTTTCCTCCCTCCCTCCTTCCCTCCCTCCTTTCTTTCTTTCTCTTTCTTTCTTTCTCTTTCTTTCTTTCTTTCTTTCTTTCTTTCTTTCTTTCTTTCTTTCTTTCTTTCTTTTGTATTTTGTCTGTGCCACAACTGAATTAGATACAGGCATAAAGCAGACAGTTAAGAAACTCACATTCTGTCTTGTAGAAGGCAAATTCAGTACTTTAGCACAATGTATTCTTTATTATGATAGAGGTATGAACTAGTTCTTTAAGTTGATTCAATGAACAAATGATAGCTGAACACCCATGTGTGCCTTGCACTACTCTAGATGCTGCAGAATGAACAGTGGCTCCTTGTATATGTAACAAATGCTGGGAAATATAATACTTAAAGTTTGCTGAGCATTTAGAATGGGTACAGCAGCTCTCTAGAACTTATTCATCTTGCTTAATGGAAACTTTATGTGTGTCTATTAGTAACTCACCATTTGTCCCTCCCTAAGTGCCAGGCTACTACCATTACACTCTTTAATTCTATGAATTTGACAACTCATATTGGTGGAATCATGCAGTATTTTTCTTTCTGTGACTGGCACATTTCACTTAGCATAATATATTCAGGTTTCATCCATGTTGTTGCATATTATAAAATTTCCTTCTTTTTTAAGACTGAATAGTATTCTATTGTATGTATAGACTATATTTTCTTTATATATTCATCTGTTGATGGACATTTAAGTTGTTTCCACACTTTGGCTACTGTGAGTAGTAGCTGCAATAAACACAGAAGTGCTACTACCTCTTGAATACCTAGATTTCTGTTCTTTTAAATAAATACCCAGATGTGTGGATCATATAGTAGCTATATTTTTATTTTTTTGAGGAAAATCCATACTGTATTTCATAGTGCAGAAAAAGCATTTAAAAATGTAATACCCTTTCATGATAGAAACTCTCAACAAACGAGGAATAGAAAGAAATTGCCTCAACATAATAAAGGCCATGTATGAGAAGCCCACAACATAATCATATTGATAGTAAAAATTTTAAAATTTTTTCTCTAAGATCAGGAACAAGGCAAGGATATCCACACTCATCACTCCTATTCCACATAGTCCTGGAAGTCCTAGACTGAGCAAGTTGGCATGAAAAGAAACAAAAGGCACCCAAATAAGAAAGGAAGAAGTAAAATTGGTTCTGTTTTCAGATGATATAATCCTAACATATAAAAAGCCAGGGGCCATCACGACAGAAACAACCAGATGGACAACCGAACACAGGCTGTGTGGGGCGACAAAGCCGGCAGGAGAGTTAGTGAGGGACAACCAAATGACTGAACAAGCAGGTTGTGTGGGGCAACCAGGCCAGCGGTGGGGGGTAGTGAGGGATGGCCAAACGACTGAACAGCAGGCTGCGTGGGGTGACCAGGCTGGCAGGGGGGCAGTTAGGGGCAATTAGGCAGGCAGGCAGGTGAGCCATTAGGAGCCAGTGGTCCCAGATTGTGAGAGGGATGTCCCGCTGCTGGTTTAGGCCCGGTGTCCAGGACCTCCAGTCCTCTACCCCATCTAATCCCATGCAGAGTTACATGGGAGAGATGATATTTTATATTTATATTTGAGCTAGGAGACCTAGCAGGAGAAAGCTAATAGTAGAGAAAGCTAACTGGTAATATTTTCCTCTTTTCAGTGCCATAAGTTTAAGGTTCCTAGGAGGCATCTAAGGAGAGATGACTAATAATAATAATACTTAATTAAAATGGTAGGAAATATTTACTGAGGGCTTACCAAATACCAAACACTGTTTTAAGTGCTTACATGAATTAACTCACTTTTCCCTCACAACAAACCTTGAGTTAGATACTATTAGTATCCCATTTTATAGATGAAAAAACAGAGGCAAGAGAAGTTAAGTAACTTGCCAAAGTTGGAAAATTGCATATGTAACTGAGGAGATATTTGTTTGGGAGTTGTCAGCATAGAGACTGCTTAAGGCGATGGGAGTTAATGAGAACACTCAGGGGCTCTGCAGGGAGTCAGAAGAAATGAGATGCCCTAGAACTAGGTCCTGAGGGACACTAACCTTTCAGGGACTTAAGAGAAAGTAGAACCCCAGAGAATCTATGACTGAGCAGCTGGAGAGTTAGGAGGCAATGCTGCAGACACCTTGGAGGAGGATATAGTGAAGAGGGAGGGCCCAATAGAGATATGTGCTGCTAAGTAGGTAAACTAAGAATAGATGGAAAAGGTTCTTTTTTGGCGTTAGCAAACTAAATAAACAAATAGCTTATTAATGGCCCTGGCCAAAGAAGTTTTACTGGAGATGGTAGGGTTAGAATGCTTAAAAAATTAAATTAAATTAAAATAAAAAAAGTTAAGCCCTAGCCAGTTTGTCTCAATGGATAAAGCATCAGACTAAGGACAAAAGGATCCCAGGTTCGATTCTGATCAAGGGCAGGTACCTCGGTTGCAGGCTCTTCCCCAGCCCGGGCCCTGGTCAGGGCTCATGCAGGAGGCAACCAATCAATGTGTTTCTCTCACCTCGATGTTTCTCTCTGTCTTTCCCTCTCTTTTCTACTCTCCCTAAAAATCAATCGAAAAATATCCTCGGGTGAGGATTTAAAAACAAAAAATTAAGACAAGAAGGACAGCTTTATGGGGGGAATTAGATGGGGTAGAGGACTGGAGGTCCTAATAAGGTGGTAGATCAGGAAAAAGGTCAATAGGATGTGGTCAGAGAGTGGGTTTTTTGAATTATTAGATCAGAGACCAAGACATTCTGGGAGATTACAAGGTCTATGTTATGTCAACAGGAGTGTAAGTTTGAAGTTTGTGAATGGAGGTTGTGAACCACTGGAAGTTAGAAGAACAAGATAGTGACAGGCTATGGCAGTGGTCGGCAAACTGTGGCTCGCGAGCCACATGCAGCTTGCGAGCCGCAGTTTGCCACTCTGTTGACTAATGAGTTTGCCGACCACTGGGCTAGGGTTTTGAATAAATCTTCTTCCTAACAGTGAAGAAGTCAGTTTTGAACTAGGAACTAAAGTCTAATAAAAAGCAGAGAAAGAATAGATGTTAGCCAAAGGGGTGGCTAAGAAAGGATGATAAAGACAGCTCCTTCGAGCAAGAATTTTCACATCAAGATGGAAGATTCATGGTCTCAATGGGCAGTGCTGAGTAAGAAGGATGGACAATCTTCCATCATCCTTGCTGGATATGAAGTGGAGAGGAATGTGCAGCTTCTTCCTGATTGGGTAGCAGGAGAAACATTATTCCCTGGGTTGAGCCAGGGTTCTTTCAGGCAAGGACTCAGAGTGAGGGTTCAGTGAAGAACTTGTGGACAAATAGAAGTCTGTTACTCATGGAACAAGAGTTCCACAGGGCAGGATGGAAGATCTGGGCAGAGAAGAATGGAGAAGGAAGCTGGTTCAGGAGAAAGGAAGGGGATATATGCATGAGGGATTTGGCTTATGAAGAGTTTAGATCTTGAGTAGTGATCAAGGAAAACTGTATGTGAAGGATGGTGAATTTGGCTGGGAAGAAACAGCCTATATAATAAAAGTCTAATATGCAAATGGTCCCCTCAACTGGGAGTTCAACCAGGGGACAGGGCTGGCTGGCCAACCTCGGGAAGGGAGGCCCTGGCTGGTGGCAGCAGGCAGCCGGGGGGAAAGGAGGCTACCCGTGCATGCATTTTGTGCACTGGGCCTCAAGTTTTAAATAATTAGACCTGGCAGTATCCTGATGAAAGTCTTGGAGTTAGAAGTGGAAAGTCACTTGTGCCTGTTGGGAGTCAGCCTTGGCCTGGTTAGTTATACATCCAAGGGGTTCCTCCAGCCTTGGCTGGGTAGAGTCAGTGATGGTTGGGACTGAGGCTTGGGCTCAGGGGTGGAGTACTGTTGTCCAATTGCCGGTGGGACCCTACAAGGCTACATAGCAATGTATGCCCAGCATGCCAGGGCAGTACATCTAATTCAATCAGGAGTCAACACCAGGTACCTGCATCCTCAGATGTAGCTCTTCCTCATAACTCTACATGGTTATGATTTAGTGTGGACTGAGAAGCAGGACAGACAATCAATTTGGAAGTTACTGGAAAAATTGCTACACTAGGCACTTCAGCAGTTCATCTGCAACTTCAGCGTCTATCTTGAGGATAGCAAGTGGCATTTCCCAGCTGTCAACTTGCCTACCTCATCAAGCCATCAGGTTTTAAAGTCCTGGTGTTAACAGTCCACACAGTCTTTGTGCAGAGGTTAATTGGCCAGCCTGGCCAAATGTTTAGCCTGAAACCCCTTTTGGAAAGACCCTCCTTCTCCTGCTTCCTGGATCAACAGGTACTTGACCTGGGCCAGGTCCTCAAAGCTGGAAGCACAATCGTGGATGCTTTTCTAGTGCATCTCTCGAGCTCTCATTTGTATCCTTTTGGGGGCCCCCTTGAAGGCACACAAACATCTGCATTTCCTACACTGAGGAAGCAACACAATGCTTTAAAGCCTCTCAGAAAACCTACAGGACAGTTAATATGATTTAAGCCTATATTTAAATTTTATGAGACTCATTTTCAAGGCTAATAACCCAGTTTACTGTGCACAATATCAAATGCAAATTTTATTACTGACTTGGTAAAAACCAAGCTGATCTTCATTAGCATATCTCTCTGCATCACCCTTTTTTAGCCAAGAGGTGCACCAGGAGTAACAGTGGGGGCTTTTATATGTGTTGTAAATTACAGTTACTATCTCATTAGATAAACACATTTAAAATCAGGTTATCATTCACTTATATATCAGAAAGTTGTTTGTTCAATTGCAGCTAGTCTCATATTCGAACATATGGTACATGAAATTCTTAGACTAATAAAATTTCAAGGTACAGGGAGCTGGTGTCTTGGAAAAAACTGTTTCTGCTCCACGAATGGCTCGATATAATCTGTAATTGCTTTGAAACAATTATGCAGCATGCTGTTTTGTACTTAATAGTATTTACATCCTTGGTTTTATTAGCAACAAAATGTGAGTGGAACTTGTGAAAGAGAAATTAATTTTTCCACGAAAAGATGTAAACTTTTAAATGCAGGCTCCAGCAGGTTGAGGAAACTAAGAACATGGGGATCGGTTGCTTCCCGATTTCTTCACTTTCTTTTTACTGTGATGCTTTCTATTTCTCATTGACATACCAGGGCATGTATAAAATTACAAAATACAAAACAACAACAAAAAAACAGTGCACACATCCAGTCTTCTAACTTAAAGCTACATTTCTAAAGATGCACAGTGTCCTAGAGTTTATAATGTACAATTCATATCACTGAACTGTATAGGCTTACTTTGTATTTCTTTTTCAATGAAGCAAAGTACAGGTTATATAAAAATGTAGTTATTCTCTTATATAAGCTCAACATCCATCTCAAAACAAGCAAAAAAACCACTGTGCTTTGAATCTATAGAGTTTTCATCATGGACATTCATAAGATAATGTCTTTTTGTTAGACCATTTCTGTGAAGTTCACCTGAGTCTTGGAACTGTCTTGGCAAGGCTGCATGTTAGCAGGAGCTGTGAACTTCAGCTCATTCATCTGTAAAATGAGGGCACTCAGACCAAACTCAATGAGTTTCTGTGAGAATTCAATTAACTGCAATTAAAGGCAAAGAGCTCTCTCAGCACTAAAGCCCTGCACAAATGATAGCCATCATAAATGATTTCTAGTTAGTGTTTTTGAAGTCATGTCCAGGCTTATAAGCAAGTAAAGTACTTCAGGGTTTCTATTTCACCTGGTTTTTCTGGATAGAAGTTTATTTTTGTCACATGATCCATTTCTGGACTTTTACTAATGTGACACAAGGTTGCATTTTTATCTGTACATATGTATATTCTCTAAGATGTTAGCATTTATACCAAATAGAAAATGAAATTATTTTGGTAGCTTTTTTCTTTATATATACTAGTAATGCATGTTCCTTATAGAAAACAGACAAAAAGAAAAAAAAATTCATTCATAATTCCACATCCTAATGCTAGTTCATTTGGAAATGTTTGATATGTTTTCTTTTTTGATTTGTATAGATTATATATATATATATATATATATATATATATATATATATATATATTCATGATTTACATAATAAAAATCACATTCTACTTAGTAATATACCTTGACTTTTTCACTTGACCTTATGTAATGAACACTTTGATATGTTATCTTAAGTGTTGAAAAGACTAGTTATAATGAGTGTGTATAATGAACAAAGTAAAAAATGTGTCTCACATTTTTTATATTACACTAGAGGCCCAGTGCACAAAATTCATGCACTTGGGGGAGGGGGATCCCTCAGCCCAGATTGCGAGAGAATGCAGGCCTGGCCGAGGGACCCCACTGGTGCACAATCGGGCCCAGGGAGGGATGTGGGAGGTAGGCCAGCCAGGGAGGGACCGTGGGAGGGCTCCAGGTTGTGTCCGGCTCTTCTTGCTCAGTCCTGATCAGCCCAACCCCAGCAGCAAGCTAACCTACTGGTTGGGGCACCTGCCCCCTGGTGGTTAATGCATGTCATAGCAAACAGTTGAGCAGCATATTACACTTTGATTGGTTGAACAGACAACCGGATGACAGGACACTTAGCATATTAAGCTCTTATTATATAGGATTGGGATTAATTATAATTAGAATTGTTATTAGAATTTTTCAATATTAAAGTTTTATTGTGAAAATATGTAAATCAGAGAATATCTTCCAAGATGCCAACTCTAGTAATACAACAATTAGTTTGTATATTTGCCAAAAATAAATCACATTTGCAAGTGGAACTTCCCTCACTTCACTCACAGGGCCGTGAGAATGCCTTTTTTTTTTTTTTTTTTTCACTCACTCGCTCTCTCACACACTCACACACACACACACAACATGGGCCTAGAATGCAGCTCTTACATTACTCCTGACTTGAAATCCAAGACGAGACCATCTCCATACAGGAAGGTGTCTTTTTGATGAGACATAGTTCTCTGAGGGCCTAATTCACCTGCGTTCTAATAATTAGTGTTTGCATGGTGTGTCTTTTTCCATCCTCTCACTCTTTTTTAAAAATATATATATTTTATTGATTTTTTACAGAGAGGAAGGGAGATGGATAGAGAGTTAGAAACATCGATGAGAGAGAAACATCAATCAGCTGCTTCCTGCACACCTCCCACTGGGGATGTGCCCGCAGCCAAGGGTACATGCCCTTGACTGGAATTGAACCTGGGACCTTTCAGTCTGCAGGCCGACGCTCTATCCACTGAGCCAAACCAGTTAGGGCCATCCTCTCACTCTTAATCTATCTCTGTCTTTATACTTAAATTGTATCTCTTGTAATCAACATATAATTGGGCTTTGATTATTTTTAGGAAGAAAGAGATGTAACACAGGGAATGAGGTGCTTATAAAATCCTTGAAAAGGGGCAGGAATGAGAAGCCACCATTGAGTTTAAGTATATACTGCCAGAGTCACAATCCAGAGGTCGGAAGATGCTGATACCAGGGGCACAACTATCTCTCAGCTGCCCAAGCTGCTCACTAGGCACCTGCCCACTATCATGTAGATGCCATATCCTTCCAGCCATAACCACCTGTAATATTATATATTATAAAATATACAATATATTTAATGTGCATCTTAGAAGAAAAAAAGGTGTATTGCAAAAAAGACTTTGCAGCTCTGGAACATGCCAACAAGTGCTTGTGCTGAATTACTCATTAGCAAGCAAACGGTTTTTCTGTGTGGGACACTGGGACTCAGTTCATCTCTCACTCTAATATGTGCATCAGGTGACCTTTCGGCCGCCCCCTCCCCCCATCAGTGTTCTGCATGCTCTGTGGGAAGGCAGAGGTAATGCTGTACATAGACACTTTCAGGTGTGAAAGAAGGGTTCCTTCTTTCTTAGCTAGGACATGTGATGTGGTTCCTTCCCCGGCTTGGGGTATAAATGAAGTCACACTCTTGCATTGTTGTTATTTTTTCAATGAGCAACATGAGCAGGAAGCCTTCTTTTTGAGACCTCTCCACTCCTTGAATTATCTAACAGCACTGGAGGTAAATTACTTAATCCAGGTCCTTAGCTTCTAAACGCCAGGTGGAAAGTGAAAAGGAAACACGAGAATAGCTGGTGCTGTCCTGCACAGTTGCCCACAACACTTCCCTCTGTGAGGTGATGCTTGCAGGCTCAGGTTCCTGGTGAGCAGCAGTGCCACCCAGTTTTGGGGCTTCCTGGTCCTGCTCCTCCAGGCCAGACCCACTGGGAAATAAACCCACCCTGACCCAGGGTCAGCTTCCAACCCCAACTACACACAGTGTCTTATGTTCTAGGCCTCAGGCATTGCATTAGGTTTGGCCCCTGACTTCCCCTTCCAACATGTAAGTTCCACTTCAGAACTTTGGGGTTCTTTATAACCTGTGGGCCTTAGCTTAATGTTTGCATGGCCCACAGGTTATAAATCTCAGTTTGATTCTAATCATGTTGATTCTGAAAAGAAAGGTCACCATTGTCTCAATCCCTCCAACCCCCAAGACTCTTGATTCCTAAACAACTTCAAACTTGATGCGTTGCATTAAGTGATACTGTGAGAGGCAGTCGTCAACAATCATAAAAGTTTGTTCTGTTCCCACTTAGGACGATTGGTACCTCCTCGTCCTAGAAGGTGTAATTGAGAATCAAGTGATTCTTCAAAAGTCTGCCCAGGTGGCTTGCTGTGCCCACCTTCTTCCTTCTTGACAAAGAATTCCTGGCCAGTCATACACACACACACACACACACACACACACATACACACACACACACACACACACAGAACTATTTTGTATCTCCCCATTTGACATACACATCAGATGACATTACACTTCTTGATTAAATGTAACCTCATTAAGCATCCTTCCCTGGCCACATCATCTTGGAGGGTTTTCTATTTTTTTCTCACTTAATGTTTTATGTAGCTTACACTAAGTAATTATAATGCATAAATTACTAATTAGCCCCAAATCAAAGCCAAATTGTTTAAATAAACAACTTTTTAAAAGTTATCTTCAAATTTAAGAATCAAATGAACCATACTATTTATAAACTCAACTACCTTTGAAAGGTAGATCCTCCCTCCCCCGCCTATTTTGACAGGTTTAGATAATTAAATGCTATAAAAATCCATGTTGGTACATCCACACAATGGAATACTCTTTGACAAGAAAAGAAATGAGCTGCCAAGTCATGAAAAGACCTTAAAATGCATATGACTAAATACAAGAAGCAAACATGGAAAGGCTACAAACTGTATGACTCCAACTATATGGCATTCTGGAAAAGGCAAAGCTCTAATGACAGTAAAAAGAGCAGTGGTTGCCAGGGATTGGGGATAGAAGGAAGGATGAACAGATGGGACCCGGGATATTCAGGGCAGTAGAACTATTCCATATGATACTGTAATGGTGGATACATGTAGATATACATTTGTCAAAACCCATAGAACTGTACGACACAAAGCGTGAGCCCTAATGTAAAGTATGGATTTTGCTGAATAATAATGTATTATATTGGTTTATCAATTGTAACAAATGTCCCATACTCATGCAAAAATATTAATAATAGGAGAAACTGTAGGGGGAGGTAAGGTGGTTTGGGGAAACTCTCTGTATTTCCTGCTCAATTTTTCCATAAACCTAGAGATGCTCTAAAAATAAAGTCTATTAATTAAAATTATTAAATATTAGTTGACTATAAAAATTCCTCTTTAGGGTTCTAAATTAAAACCTATTCTGGAATACTATAATTTGTATGAAGAAAAAACATTCAATTAAAAATGATTGTTTGACTTACTACAATACAAACAAAAATATAGTATTTATTCTAAGAACTGTTTTCTGGGATCATCTCTTTTTTATTTCCACATGCCTACATCTTAATCATTCCACCTTCTTCTAAATAAACGTGAAGCGGATCATAGGTTTTAAGAGAGACAACTAGTGGCTTCAAAGAGGTGTTGTTCCTTTACAATAAGGCAGAAGCTGTTTCAATAATGTAAAAGCAGAGGTATTCCTGCAGGAATTAGCCTGTGTCATTTGATTTTTAAGGAAGCTATTGTCTAGTGAGAGTTAATGATTAAACACATTTGGTGGTATTGTCTTTTGGCTGTTAACCCACCCTTCATAAATTTCATTACAAAAAAGAAAGGAAGAAAAGCATTTCACTCTCAACATTTTGGGTGATGCTATTTTAGAATATTTCTAATTCATCTATCCAATTTGAAGTTAATATTTTACACTTTAACAAATATTTTAAAATTTAGCATTATTTTGTAAAAATAGAAATCTATGAACTCACAGTATCCCAATTTATTTATACTAAATAAAGGGAACCAAAGGCAAAAGTAACTCAGAAAACACTACTTTGCTTTGTGAGTCAAATTTGAAAAGAAAACTAATAACATTATTGATGAAACTCAACTTAGAAATTTCTTGTTTTTCTGGCGACTGAATGAATTGCTAAATCAGCTCTGAGCCCCCTCCTTTAATGTGAAAGTGACAACAACCAGGAGTACAAAATTATGAGGGAGAGGGGAAAAAAATTGCCAAATGGGATTTAATTTTAAAATGTAGATCCTATTTGAGGAGCTTCACAAAGGAATACTGCCTCGGACAAGCAAAGAAAAATCTACCCTTCAAAGCTAATCATGGTATTAAAGTGTGTATGAAAGAAAGAAAACTGGCATAAAGCTATTAAAACGAGTTTTGTAATGCAGACACACTTTTTCATGGAAACAGTAACAACAGCCTCCGGGGTGTGGGCGGCAGAGGCCAGGGGTGTGTGTGGAACGAGCAAGAGAGAGATTCTTCCGGATGAATGAACAAATGAATGAATGCTTTAAAAAAAAAAAATCCAAACCAAAAATTGTTTAAGGTTACTAATTAAGACCCCCTCTTAGAAAAGCTGTTGCTAGGTAAACAAAACTGTTTAAAACATGTTCATCATTAGTGTCCCCTGACAGAAGGAGGAGGTGGCAGACTTGGTGACAGAAGGGAGAAGAAGAGTGGCATATGGCCCCCAGCTCTGTCCCCTGCTGACAAGCTGCCTCCCTGCAAGCTCCTTTTGCTCCGTATTCCGTGCACACAGCAGATTGTTATGCCCCAACTTTCCCATCTGTACCCCAGACTCGCGTCCCAACAACGTGGCTGCCATGCAGTTTTGAGACGTGCACCCTGCGGGTGTGTGGTGGGGGTGGGGGTGGGGGTGCAGCAGCAAGGGCTTCCCTGGGATCTGGGGGAGGATGGGAAGGGAGATTAACAACCAATCATCACAATGCTGTCCATAATGTATTGTCTCTACAGCATTACATAGTATATTTCCAGGGGGATTAGCCCATCCATCACAGGCCTTTATTGCCCCCCCCCTTTTTTTGTTGTTGTAGAAAGCCCAAACACTGTCGTAAAATTCTAAACTGCTTAATTGCTGTGCTGTAAAAATTTGCATATCAGAGATATGTCATTCCATCATTCAATGGCACTAGTTATTTGTTACAAGGTCCCAACAACCATGCCAGTGCCCCCCTAAAGAAAGGTCATTTACTGGTATTATGCAAAATTTACTGCGGAATTCAAATCAGCAGCAATTAGGGGTTTGGATACTGTTGGGCTCAGTGTATTTTCATTTCCTCTGGTTCAAGGCTCAGGGCATGCTGACCTCCTTGCTACATGATCAGAATGTTTAAGCAACATCTTCTGCCAACTTGGTATCCGGGCTACTGGTCCTTATAAACTTTTCACCGTCACCACCTGATATGCATGGGGCAGCAAACTGATTTTTGCATCCCTGATTTTGTCCAGGATCAAAATATCTAAATAGCAACAGCTAGGGTGCTTGTGCTAAACTTGGGCATATCTACAACCCAATTTCCTCCTCACCCTTAAAATGAGAGAGGGTTGACCGAGGGTGTTCAGTAAGGATGCACGTTCTCCATGGTAGGTGGTGATTTTGTAACACAAGATGCCCTGGCAGTGGTGTTCCACCCTGCAGGTCCCCACTTGGGCAGGGGCTGCCAGTGGGTGGAGGCAGGGGGAGGGCCAATGACACCCCGTGCTGTCCCTCCGCCTTTGATCCCTACAGAGCTTTCCCTCTCCTGTGGGATGATTTACAGAGCCCACGCGGCAGGGCTCCCTTCATTTAAAAGCAGGCACTCCTGATTTACCCGTGCCTGCACCCCTCCACCCAGGGTCAGAAGAAGAACTAATGGGTAACTAATCCAATTGAAGCTACAACGGAGACCCTCAAACCATCAGGGCTTCAGCTGGAGTGCAGCCAGGACACTCCAACAAATGCTGCATTTAATCCCAGCCTGACAGCTTTTTAAACCCCAGAGATTACAATGAATGTCTTAAGTCACCTGCCCAGAGCAGCAGAAGCGGGTGAGTATGCAGGCAGCGTGAGGTGGAGTTGTGGGGGCTGCTCTTTGCCAGCATCTCCCAAGGAGGAAAGTTTCAAAGATAAACAATAAATATTCAGGGTGGTTATGCCTTCATTATAGGTGCCTTTTACTTTCTTCTTTACACTTTTTTGTTTTCCCAAGATTTGTACAATGTGCATGTATTAATTCTAGAATCAGAAAAAAAACCACAAAGTTGTTTTTGTAAAAGCAGCAGAGGGACCAGTAGCAGAGGCTTTCCTCCCTGTACCCTGGGGAGGGTGCTGGCCTGGACTCAGGGGCCAGCAGCGATAGGACTTCCATAGCAGGCTTCCCTGGGGATTCTGCAGACTAGCAGTAAGCATAACTGGCTTCAGGTTATGTGTTGTGTTTTTTTAATCAGACAAAATGCATAAAGATATAGGCCATGGTAAAACTTTGCACGAACTGTGAGAACTGAGGTTTTCACTAAGGATGGGTGACATGCAGAAGTAAGGAAGGCTGGCGAAGACAGTTAAAGAATACATGCAATGGTCAACAGGTGAATGGATCAAGAAAATGTGGTCCAAACAACAAAGTGGCAACAAATACTTATATATATATATATATCAACAATTGAATCTAAAAATCAAATGAATAAAAATCTGATGAGCAGGATAAACTGGTGAATGGAATAGAATTAGGGGCATGGAAATGGAACAGACTGATGGTTCTCAGAGGGAAGGGGGTGTGGGAGTGGTGGGGGAAGAGATTTGACAAAGATCTTATATGCATGTATGCATTACCTATGGACACAGACAATAGGGTGGCGAGGGCCTGGGGCGGGGTGGGAACCGGGTGAAGGAGAGCTATGGGGGGAAAAAAAAAGGACATCTGTAATAATCTCAACAACAAAGATTAATTAGAAAACAACAACAATGGTAAGAATAGAGAATATTTGCTTTGAGTCTTTTAAAAAACAATAAATCAGGTATGTCTGATAAAAAAATGTGGTCTATACAAAGGAATATTATTTAGCCTTTAAAAAAAAAAGAAGGAAATTCTATAGTTTGTGACAACATGGATGAACCTAGAGGGCATATTATGCTAAGTAAAATACACCAGACGAAGAAAAATAAATACTGCATGAAATCAATTATATGCGGAATCTAAAAAAAAAAAAATAGTGGAATTCAGAAATAGAGTAGTAAAGTTGTTTGTAAGGTTTGGGGGTGGTGGTGGGGATAACAGGGAAAGGCTGGTAAAAGGATACAAGCTTTTAGCTGCAAGATAAGATCTTGGGATCTAATGTGTAACAGGGTGACCATAGTTGATAGCACTGTGTTATATTATTGAAATTCGCTAGGAGAGTAGAACTGAAATGCTCTCTCACACACTAAAAAGGTAAATATGTGAATAATAGATGTGATAATTAACTGGACAGGGGAATACTTTTACAATGAATACATATATTAAATCATCATGTTGTACACTTTAAATATCTCACCTTTTTAATCATCAATTATACCTCAATAAAGCTGAAAAAAAGATAATACTGAAGTTCAATGAAAAAATGTAATGAGGGTACTTTGTCAGAAGCAATAACAGTAATAATTATAAACAATAACTAATACTTATATGTAGTGCCAAGTATGCTTCTAAGAAATTTACATGCACTAAGCCACTTAATACTTATGAATTAGGAACTATTATTATTATTACCATTTTACAGGTGAAGAAGCTGATGCACAGAGAACTTAATAACTTGCCCAAGCTCACACAACTAGTGGGTCTAACATGCCAAATCTGAATCTCTAGTCCAGACCTCTTTTGTAATCCATATATCATTCAGCTTTTGAGACAGCTCCACCTGCATATTCCAAGAGCACTTTATATTCAAAATATCCAAACTGAAATCACTATCTACTTCTCAGCCCTTTTGCTCCTTATTTCAGCGAATGACGTTATTGACAGTTTCGTCACTTAGGCCACAAACCTCAGGGTCTTTCTTGGCTCTCCCATCTCCTGCATCCATATGCCTAGGATTGGTACTCTCTGTTCCGTCAGTTTCCTTCTGTGGGTCACACGTTGGCAGCCATAGATTAAGTCCTCATCTCCCTTTACTCAGATTATTGTAAATGTCCCTTGAATTGATTTGCCCATCTCCCATCTTGACTCTTTCCAATCCATGGTCCGCACTGTCACCACAGGTTCCTAGAATATCCATTTTATCATGTCACTCCTCCTGCCTACATGCTGAATGGCTTTCCAACTTCTAACTATGAAATAAAGATTCGTGTAGTTCTCTAGCTTTATTCCCACTGTCACCATATGCCATATTGTTTCACACACTTTGTCTTTTCACAAGTTCTTTCTCCTACCTGGAATGTACCATTGTCGGCTCCAAGAGTTCTGCTCGTTCTCCAACCTGCACCTCCACTACAGTGTTTTTCCTGACACCACCCACCCAACCCAAGGCAAAATGACTATCCTTTCTCCATGCTCCTGCTATACCATTGACTCTAAGTCACATCTGCAAACCCTGTCCATACCACATACATCCAAGTCATACCTGATATCCTCTGTACATACCAAGTTCATCCAAATTACACTTAAGTTGGTGTCCAAGAAGATAGGGCTGTATCAAATATGCCAAGATCAACCAAAGGACTTGTATGCATGCATATAAGCCTAACCAATGGACACAGACACCAGGGGGGTGAGGGCATGAGTGTGTATGGGGGGGAATGAGGGGATAAAGACACATATATAATACCTTAATCAATAAAGACAAAAATTATAAAAAAATATTTTTTCCAAACAAATTCAAATGTGCCAAGAAGCTAAGTTGTGACCAAGGGGAACCATTCCCAAGAGAAGGGAATCTGAATGGGGAAACTCAACAGCCCTTCCAGAAGAATTGTCAACAGTGTCCAGCATGGGATTCCTGGGAAGTCAAAGATTTCCTAAATGGTTGGACAGATACATTGGACAGACCTGCAAAGAGAAGATTGTAGAAAGTTAAAAGGAGATAGAACAGACCAGGGGATTGAAGCAGGGCATGGCTGATCATACCATTGGGCAAGCAGGTCATGGTGGAAGGGTGAGTGGTCTATGTCACTTGGAGGTCACATCAGTACACCTGCCCATTGAGCATCTTGCTTGGTAACTACAAAGAAATTTTAGCTTAACTACATTTATCCAATGCAGAAAATATGTTTATTTGAGTTTTCTTATTCTTGAATTCTTTTTGAGATTTACTAGAGATTTAGGGATTTGTTACCAACCTATTGCATTCTGTAGATATTAGCCCAGGATTCTAGCAAAGCCAAGAATGTCACCCTCTCTGAAGAGCCCTTGTACTATGACCATCCCTGACACAGCAGTTACAAGTGTGACTTGAGGAATTAGAATGCCTGTGTCTCCTGATATCTCCATATTCAGCCTGACATAGTGACTTAAAGCCTCAGAAACCTGCACTCCATTCTGAAATTAGAAATAGTCCCCCCAAAAAACTTTGCTGCCAAAATTGAAATGTTATTTGAGAGGAATAACAGATTGGCATTTCAGAACACACTAAACATGAATCTTTCAGCTCTGCTTTACAAACATTTATTTAACACCTACCATGTGCCAGGCACTCTGATAGGTGCCAAGCATACAAAGACAGGGTCCCTATTCCCTGAACTGAAAAAGCTAACTGAGAAGATACAGTTTAACATGTGCTAAGTAATAAAATGGAGATTTGAACAAGGTACAAAAAAAGGTGATTTCAGCCCAAACTTCTTTTTTGCATTAAAAAAAAACAACACGGTGAATTCAGCCAAAGCTTCTATGAGTTTCCCTAAGATTTCTCCTGAGCTAAACATGTATGACTTATCAGATGAACTACCTGAGAAGAAGACCTTGAGAAGTGTATTTGGGAGGGAGTCTGGAGAGCAAAGACTGGCAGCAGAATGTACTGTCTGTAGAAGTTTGTGCAGGGCCTAGGGGTGGAACGAGAGAACTAGTCACTTGTAATTGGAATTTTTTTAAAGGTGCTAAATTCCCATATTTAAATGAGAGTCATCAAAGATGACATGAAAAGATCACAGAAGGCAATTTCTCTGAATACTTTTAGTTGCTGGCATGACATCTGGTCCCACAAGGGTGGTCATCCCTGCAGAGGGAATGATGAGTGGTCGTTAAAGTTTATATTGAGTTTAGTTGACTTAAAATAGTGAAAACCTTCTTTTCTTTTTGCCTTGGGCACCATAGGTTTTCTACTCATAATTCTCTTTATTTATTTCCCATCTTGCTGAAGCATTTGCAAATTTTGCATTTTGGCAGAATAGAAAATTAATGCTTTTCTATCCCCATAGCTAATTTTATGTATGTCCTGAAAATTTTGTGTACGATACTCAAACTAAGGAAAGCTGGAGGGAAAGGTGGGCAAAAGCCACTCCAATATCTCTCATGTTATGCTTAGAATCACATATATTTGGTGTTTGAATGCCCACATTGTAGAAGTTCTCTATGAGTTGGGGTTACTGGTTGCAGGCAATGGAAACTGATTCTGACCATGTTAAGGAGAAAAGGAATTAATTGGCAGGATATCAGTTGCTCACTAAATTATGGGAGGATGGAGATAAGACATGAACTTGAGAAGTGGGCAGGAATTGGGACATCTCTGGGAAAGGAGCAGAACACTCATCACTTGCCTCTTAATAGAAATAACCAATCTCGTCAGGACACTAGCAGCTTTCCTGTAGCTGCACACTGTCTCTGGACTCTCTAAACACAACCTAGTTTCTCTGAAGGGATCTCCACTATTCCTCTCACTTTTGCAGGCCCCCTATGGAGTTGGATTCCCCAGTGAATGAGTTTAAGTCAAATGCCCATTTACTGGTTGCCTGGGACATGGTAAGGAAGAACTTCTTTTCATTCCACTTCAATAAAAAGGGGCAGGACATGGTGTCTCTCCAGTAGAGCACATGATTATGAAGATTTCCCCCCAAACAGTAAGAGATTGTGAAATTTTAGCTTAACTACGTTTGTCCAATGCAAAATAAAATGTTTGAGTTTTCTTATTCTTGAATTCTTTTTGAGATTTATTAGAAATTTAGGGATTTGCTACTAACCTATTGCATTCTGTAGATATTAGCCCAGGATTCTAGCAAGGGCTGAGCCAAGAAGAATGTCACCCTCTCTGAAGAGCCCTTGTGCAATGACCATCCCTGACACAGCAGTTACAAGTGTGACTTGAGGAATTGGAATGCCTGAGAAATGGCCTAGATAAAGGAGAGTGAAGGCTTGCATTCTGGGCATACACAGTCAACAAGTGCATGAGCTCAGATTGCCTTTTTAACAATGGCTTTATGGGAGGTCTGATGTGATGTCAGTCATATTATTCTCAAACTAGTGGCCCAATACATGAAATTCATACACAGAGTGAGGGGTTTCCCTCAGCCCAGCCTGCACCCTCTCCAATCGGGGACATCCTGCTGGCTCCTAACCGCTCATCTGCCTGCCTGCCTGATTGCCCCTAACTGCCCTCCCCTGCTGGCCTGATCTCACCCCCAACTGCCCTTCCATGCTGGCCTGGTTGCCCCAAACTTCCTTTCCCTGCTGGCCAATTTGGTTCTGGTTGGTCAGTTTCTATGCCAGTCAGTGTCTCAGGGCCTATCTCTGGGCCTGACCAGAGAGGCGGGGCTGATTAGCAGCCCCTGAGGAGGCCCGGAGAGAAACAGAGGAGCGGCTGCTGGTGAAGCCTGGAGAGAAAGAGAGAGGCAACGGCTGATTAACAGCTGCCATGGAGGCTGTGGATCAGACCCTGCCCCTCTCTCTGGGCCTCTCTCCAGGCCTGATCCACAGCCCCCTTGTCAGTCAGTGCTGGGTCACCATGGCAACCAAGCACTGACTGCAGGACTGACTTCTGGGGTTCGGTCGAGCCTTCAGTCATGTTGGATGTTATGGACCCTGGGTTTTTATATATTAGGATGATGCTGCTTGTACCAAGTGGATTTAAGCACCTGGGAGTGAGGTAGTTTAAGTAACCACCTTCACAGTGCACTCAAAATCACTTCTCTAGTACAATAGGAGCTTAGTTATTAGTCAAGCTCATAGCCCCAGCCTTGTTTTAATAGGAAGAAATCTTTCCCAGGAAGTTCATCAGATTTTAAGTAGGAAGACTCTGGTTAGGTCACCCACCAGCTCACTAGCCATGCCCAAATCTGCCTGTACAGCTACAGTGTCTGCACTGTAGGTTCAAGCTAAAATCCTAATACACATATACTTTACAGAATTAGGATCAAAATATGTTCAATTTTATATTCTGCTATTTTTACAAATATTTTACATTAGGTTATCTCTAGATGGTTGACTATTTTTCAAAAACATAATTTTTAGTGGCCATGAGTTAAGAATCTCAACATAGCAAGGTAGGTGACATAATTCAGTATACAAATGAGGGAGCATAGTGTCATGGAAGGACTATGCGTCATGGCTATAGAAAAGCTGAGAAGTGACTCCTGGCTCCCATTTATAGGCTGTGTGACTTTAGGCAAAGCATCTGTTTTCTCTAAGTCTCAATATTCTGATGTTTAATGTAGGAAAAGTAATAGTATCTATGTCATAAAGTTGTAATAATGATTAAATGAGATACTGTACACCAAGTGCTTTGTATGGGCCTGCACAAAGTTAGTGGCTCCGTAACTACTGGTTATTATTAATAATTGCAATATCAATGCTGGGCAAGAGTGTTTCTTCATTCCTTCTAGTGTGTAAATTTAAAAAAAGGATGTGTTTAAGTCTAAAGTGGAGTTAGAAGTCTGAACAAAATATAAAGTGACTTTCTGAGACACGGTTGACATTCAACCATAACTCATAAATAAGATAACAGACTTGGTATATAAGCCCAGCCAAATACCTCGGACAAGCTATCTAACAACATGATCAGGGCTCAAATGAACTAGATGTTTTTTTAAACATCCCTGTGATATCAGATTTACAAGTGCCCAAACTTTAACTGCATGATAAATCATTGACTCTGCAGACATTTGAGGCATAATTTTTTTTTTAAAATCACAAACAAGATGCTTTATGGGGGGACTTTATTTATTCATTTTCAGCAAAATTCTCTTTATTAGACCATGCGTTAACAAAACTTTTCTGTAAAGGGCCAAAAAGTAAATGTTTTAGGTTTTGTGGACCAATATGTTGGTCTCTGTTCCAGTAGTAAATGAATGTGCATTTTGTTCCAATTAAACTTTTTTTGCTGAAAAAAGGTGGCAGATCCAATTTGGATCATTTGCCAACCTCTATACCAGACACTAAGCTCTTAACTCCGTGGAACTTACAGTCTGTAGAGAAGGCAGGCATCGTTGTGACCAAGGAGATAATAGGCATTATGTCAGCAGTATGTATAGCATAGAGGTGGCACCTCATCAACCAGTTTTTAAGTTCGGAGGAATTATATTGGCTAGAAGAAAGCTCTGAAAATCACAACTCAACTTCTTGAGAGGAGGGATTCAATCACTCATCACCAATCAAAATAACCAGAATTGTTCTACTTTATGGCAGTAGTGTTAAACCTGCAGTATGTTAGACTGAAACATTTGCTTCATTTTTAAATACAATAATGCTTGACCATGTTTCTGGAATGTTGGTATCTCTTCAGGAGATTTGTACCACAATCTATATTCATTATGCTGTCATTACCTCAATAATTTCTTTTGTGCAAGCATTTTTTTAAAACTAAAAGGATCGCTTATTAAATTAAGATGAAATGGCAATTAATTTAGAACATTATCAAAGACAGGAACATGCATTTGTCTGAATCTCAGTTTATAAACATCAATGGACTGTTAATGTACTAATATTTAGGAGGCAACATGATAAACGGCTTTCCTGCCTCTGTTAGCTCATTTTGTATTAACATATTCCTGTCAGCAGTTAGGAAATTAACAGAGACTAAAGGTATACTTGACTGCCAGTAGGCTGGGTCACCTTTATTCCTAGGAGCTCAGTTAGTGAATTTGCAATAATTATAAGTGATAAAAGTAAGTGCTTCTCTTTGAAAAACCTCCTGATATTGCTGCGGAGATGAAAATAAAAGGAAGTCCTTTTCTCCATGACTTTGTTGTAAAGTAAGTGCTTTGGGGAGGTGGAGGGATAGGTAAGCAACATTGTCAGAAGGAGCAATGCAAAGAATACAAAAGGGCTTATAGGAGATATCAAATTCTTATAGATGACAATAATTCCGGAGAAAATAGCTGCAGTACAGCTCACCATTATGCAGGTCAAATGTAGCTGCAGTCCCCCAAGGAAAACCCCGTAGAGTCAAGTTCCTATGACTTGGTTAAATTCCGTGCTGGCTGTAGCCCTCTACATCAGTGTTCAGGAGGGTCTCCTACACTTTCTTTGCCCATTTTATTGCTCCACTTCCAATGAATGAATGTTTTTGAAAATAAAGTCACTTTTACCAAAAGCAAACTGGGATTGAGCCCGTTAGGTAAAATGGGGGAGAGCAGAGTTGCGGAAGTTCCTGAGACCTTTTGGTGCAGACAAGGAAATAGAAAGGAGCTATTGCACGTCAGATGTCAGGAAGAGCGAGTAGCTGGAACGCGATAACAGCACCAAAGTGCAGCAAAAAGTTCTGCGAGTGTCCTATTAACATAGCAGATTTGATTTGACTTCCATTATATTTCATCAAATAGTTTAGAAAGCCCCCAGCATAAAACATCATCATAATTGTAATCATATATTTGGAGCTTTAACGTGCACACCATAATGTACCATTAGTTACACAAATAACTAATAATTTGCTAATGACAATATTATGTTAAGTCAGTTTAGGGGCAATTAAAGTGAGTGATATTTACATATGCCTAATGAATCACGGTCGATGGCAGATTAAGAGATTCTAATGAATATTCATCCAGACATTCGCAACCAGCTTCATAGTTTATAAACTGAATTATGGTTGATTTGCCCTTTTAAAAATGAATATGTGAGTATCTTCTGCATGGAGAGAATGAACAATTGGGCCTGACTGTAAAATTTTTTTAAAGCAATGTACTGGTCAGAACACAAAACATTTTTATGCACTCTCATACCCTCGGCTTCGCTGTTCTTTTTTATATCCCAGATCAGTGTTGATGAACTATCCCCATTTTCATTCTAATCCATGACATGAAATATAGAAATTGTTTGGTAGAAGATTAAATGGAATTCCAGTTTTATGCGGTCCCACTGAGGAAATAATTACAGGTAGTTTTTGCCATTGAAACAGTAAATACAAACTCTTTTTCATGCTCCAGCTGTCCTCATGCAACTCAGAAGGTTGTTTTTGTAGCTGTACTTTGTCATGATAACATTGGCATAGATTTACTATCCTTTCAACTTGGTCATTTAAAAAAAATAATAACACAAACAAACAAAAATGCCTTAGTTTGTCCCTGTTAATGCAGGTTAAAATGAAACAAGGTTGTGGTTTGAACGTTTACTTCTTCTGAAAAACTGTAACCCTTCCTGCCTTTACTAGCTGCTCTTCATAAATGTGGGTGTGGTGTCCCTGTTGCAGAGATGAAGGCCAAGTTCTCTCTGTCTTCTTCTGGATCCCACAATAGGTCTATGAGAGACCAGATGTCTACAGCTCCCATTTCTGCTTTACCTTAGATCAGGGAAGATTGTCTACAGCTGTTTCAGATTCTAAAGGTATTAATTATTGTATTTTTTTTTTCCTACATAGGTACTTAGAGGCTAAAACCAGAGCATCTTGGTCCATGACTATGTAAGATAAGTGAATACTCACCAGCTAGATGTCAAACTCTTAGTAAGAGAACTATTAAAGGAAACCTCCCAAAGACAAATGAAAGGCATGGGGGAAACTCTGAAGCTAAGATTTCAGTTTGCATGTTTTCACATGTGCTTTAATAATTTCATTGCATATTATTACAACTTTTAAAGGTCAACTAGTTTGACACTGAGTTAACAGCTTTTTATTTTTCAAAAAGAATCCCAATAGAGTGCATTATTGGTAGGGTGAGGAAAGGAATTCTCTCTCTCTCTCTCTCTTTCTCTCTCTCTCTCCCTCACTCTTGTTCTCTCTCTCCATTTGCCATGTGTTCATTTTTTTTAATGTGGAGTTTGGCACTTTCAAAATCTTGTATTTCCTTAGTCTTACAAGCCTTTATCTGTAAGTCTCATAAGTATTTTACAG
Organism: Eptesicus fuscus; assembly: GCF_027574615.1. Classification (NCBI taxonomy): domain Eukaryota; kingdom Metazoa; phylum Chordata; class Mammalia; order Chiroptera; family Vespertilionidae; genus Eptesicus; species Eptesicus fuscus. The sequence continues at coordinate 73,163,438 of NC_072482.1, read as the reverse complement.
GGAAAATCATCAATGTAACATTTATATTTTTAGACTTTCATACCAGGAGGAAGAAATCAGTGCCTTAGAAACATCCTGGTGTCCTACTGGACAAAGTACAGGCATGCTCAAGATAGGATAAATAGCATTAACCCAGAACCCCCACCCCACCCAGCACAAAAATACATCCTTCCCTGGCCTCTACTTGAAGCCATAGGGTCTGCATGGTGACCATTTAAGCCAGAGTAAACATAATGTAATCAGATGGATATAGCACACTGGCAGGCTAATATGTTACTATGGACTGCTTTATCTGATAGACCTAATTGGACCCTTTGTCAATCACATGGGCAGGGTTTGGAGGACTGATAGGTATATTGGTGAGGATCAGGACCCAGGCTGCTATTCTGGGCCTCTAAGTTCCTCAGCAGCCCTGTGACGGGGCACCCCAGGCCAACGGTTAAAACCAGGGATGGTGCCCCAGGAACCCCCGGGGATGTGGGAGACTGAGCAGGCTGAGAGCTAGTCCTCCATTCCACTCACAGCAGAATCGCTCCACTGCCATTGCTTCTAAATGTCAGGGTTTCCCACGAGGGTTCATTTTGGAAACTGTGGCAGTACTTAAGGAGAGAGGGCAGAGAAAAGGCAAAAAACAACACCCATAACAACAGTGCACAGAAGTTTGAAAATTACTAGGTTAAAAAGAACACTAAGAAAGATTGCATTTAAGGAAATTTTAAGAAATCCTACTTGGAAGGGGTGTCCAATGGTAAGTTCAAACTATATGTACTTACTTTCTTCTCCATAGCTGTAAGGAGTCTCTAGGCATTCTCAGAGAAATGGAATGTTTGTCCCTAGCTTTGCCCTAATGCTGTCCTGCAGGGAAGGATATGGACCTTTCATTGTGGTGATTACCACCAATCCCGATGCCATACCCCACCCCGGCCACAAACAGGCACAGAGGTTTATAGCTTCCAGTCATCCCTCATCTTCATCACAGCCTTCCTTCTTACTCTTCATTGTAAACTGTGGGCTGAGCTATCAGATCTCACTGAAAGACTTGAGAAGCTAGTTGTTCACATCAATTCCTAGACAAGTTTTATTTTTATTTTGCGCCGTGTTCGGGCAGCCTAGCAAGGCGGTACTGAATGAGCCCTAGTTTGCTGCCTGATGATGATGAGTGCTTTTCCCATGAGTAAAACAGTAAGGGATGAGAACAACTGTGGTCCATTCAAAATGAGGTTCACACAAGTAAATGCAGACACACTTGTGATTGGGTCGAGTTATCTACAAAACAATAGAGGCACTGTCATTTTGAATTGGCATATATAGTTATGCTGATTCTGTCTCACTGAAAATTTTGGCTATTTGAATTTCAGTAAAGTCATAGACTGTGATCTTTCAGATCATCATTTGCTCTGTAGTCATTAAAGTTAAGATTTCTTCAGAAATTCTTTTATACTCTTTTGCAGATTAGACTGATATATCTTGCAGATATATCAAGCGATATTTTCACATTTAATAGCTTGAAAGAACTTAGTTCATTTCATAGATGAGGAAAACAAGCCAGAGAAAAGTTGAGATTTTTTCAAAATCACCAAGCAAGTCAGTCAAGGGGAAGATATAGTCCACCTACCATACCTTCCCGCAAAAGCTTTATCTGGACTCAACTGGACACCTGAATTCCTCTCATTATCTGATGCAGCCAAGCTGCATGGCAGGGACTGCTGCACACATAGACTGGTGGCAACTCACGTGCCACATTCTGAGTTGTCATGTATATACTGTGGACCTAGAGAGGGTAACCCAAGCCTCTTGTTCCTAATGGACCAGAGATCAAACTGAATGGGTTTACAGGCTCAGAAGTTCTTTTAGACTGTGAATAGTATGAAAATATATTTTCAAATGGCCTTTATCTGTCCTTCCCATGCAAATAAAGTTCCCAGAAATGAAGAGTAATCATGTCAATCTTTTTTTTTTTTTTGGTTGTTGTTGTTATTACATGAGGATATTTTCCCATTGATTTTTAGGGAGAGTGGAAGAGAGAAGGAAAGACAGAGAGAGACATTGATGTTAGAGAAACATATCGATTGGTTGCCTTCTGCATGAGCCTTGACCGTGGCCCGGGCCAGGGAGGAGCCTGCAACCAAGGTATGTGCCCTTGATCGGACTAGAACCCAGGACCCTTTGGTCCACAGGCCAATGCTCTATCCACTGAGTCAAACTAGGTAGGGCCATGTCACTCTTTTATTCAAAAGCTTAGTGATAGTAAACATGTCAATTTGTCCCAAATCAACTAGAGATTTAAAGGAGTTCCAATCATATTCACTGGAGGATTTTTTGAAGATGTAAACAAGTTAATACTAAATTGTATATGGAAAGGCACAGAAACCAGAATAACTTAAACAATTTTGAAAATAGAAGAAAAATGTTGGAGGAATCATTATCTAATTTTAAGACATACTGCAAAGCTACAGTAATCAGCCCAGCTGGTGTGGCTCAGTGATTGAGAGTTGACCTATGAACCAGAAGGTCATGGTTCTATTTCGGGTCAGGGCACATGCCTGGGTTATGGGCTTGTAACACAGGTTGACAAAGAAAATCTTCCCAGCTCAATTCCCTCTCTCCCCACCCACCCCATTTCATGTCTCAATTCTAGGTTGCAGAAGAAAAATGTCAGAAAGGGACCAACCTTTGGTTAACTGCAAAATAGATCCCTGAAGCCACAGGGATGCCCACTGTGGCCTGATGCTCTTATGTGATATTTGTACCAAGCATTCTTCTATTTCATCAAGCAGCAACATTTAAATCTCTTGTTCCACACTTTACTAGCTGATGGTTATAAATGTTTTATGAGCAGCTGAGCTTGCAGCATTACTATTTTATTAGAAGGTGGAATATCTCTTCTTCTTAGCTGTGTTGCTAGTGAAGTTATTCTTTCTCTTAAAAATGTTAACTTCACCCTTGTTATGAAATGGAAAGTGGCAGGATGTTGTAAGTAATGTTTAACAATGGTTTGGTGTGTTTGAAAACAAGCCTGGTAGCACTAGGACTATTTTGGGGTGAGGTGGAGGCTTGACTGAAAATTATAAAGAGGGGAAAGTGATTGTTTTTATATTCTAGCAACTTGAACCAATACAGTCTTTGTGGGCTCAGTCTGTGATTTCAGAGATGTATTATATCTCAACTTTGGCAACAATCCTAAGAATCAATTAAGAATTTCTGCAGGCACCCATCAGAGTGAAGCAGGCAAGAAAGAGAACCAAGTTACTTGGGTGATCCTGGACAAGCCACAGAATAGTTTCAAAGATCAGTTTTCTCATCCCTAGCTTTGCCTTAATGTTGTCTGTTTCTGACATTTCTTACTCTGCCTTTCTCCAAAATTGAGGACCATATAAGTGGGGAGAAATAGAATGGGGAGAAGTGACCTCTTCTGGGAAGCTGGAACAAGGCTGGTCTTCATGTCCTCTGTGGTGGAAGAATGATGTTACACAGAGAAATCCTGCTCTCACCACCTAGGACTAGCTAATATTACCACCAATCTCTCAAAGGGAACCACACCAACGTGTTCCTTCACTCTCCCTCGTCTTTGTTCCTACACAACTAACTGCTGTTTGTCTCCCCTTCTTTACCTTAAAAATCCCTCATCTTTAAAACCAGTTCAATTGTACCACCTCCACTATAAACCCCCTTTCCCCTCACAAATACATCAAGAGAAAATTACTCCTTCATTGCTGTTTTCATCTTAAGCCTTAGTCCATCTATTCATTCATCCATATCCTCAACAACCTTCTATAAAATATCTGCTTTGTGCCATGACACTGGAGATAAAAAGATAATAAATAAAACATAATCTCTACTCTCAGGCTCACATACCTTTATTTCCACATTACATTTGAATACCCAAGAATGATTTGTTGAAGATGAGACTTTCCTGAAACTATTTTTATATCTCAGTGTTTATCATTGTCTAGCATAAAGTAGTTGTTCATAGAATATCTCTTACATTGATGTTAAAGGAAGAAGTTGAGGTGTAAGATCCTTATTCTAAAGATTATGCTCCATGGGCCATATATTGGGAGGCTTCCAAGATTTAGGTCAAAAAGATCCTTCCTATGCTAGATATTCTTTTAGTCCTTAAATCAAATCACATTTTTTCAGTTTATTAACTCAGAAAATATTTATTATTGTGTCCTGTGCTACCCATTGAAGAGAAGATAAATAAGCAAGATATGTAGTAGATGTGTACATATAAATAGAGTAATGTCGATTATTATTATTGTTATTATTCCATTCTGTCAATTGTCCTTCAGCACTTGAGTTATAACAAGAGTTTATTCCATTAAAACTGAAGAGCTAAATAATCTGTCTTTCTCATTAGACCAAAGCTCTCTAAAGGACCGTGTTTTCCTTTATATCAGCACCCCCAGCATAATGCCGGGAATAGTAGATGCTCAGTAACAATTTGATGAATAAATGAATTGTCCTGCCATTATTTTGAGTATCTAAGTCTAGGATATGTATTTGTTCATGTCTTTAAAAAAGAAACCCAGTTGCTTTACTGTGAAATGGCATATATGAAAGGGAAATTCATTTCAGATTAGTCAGGTCGGGAGCAAGTTTGGATTTGTTATCACATTTGTTTTTAAAAATCAGGATTTTTATGGTAACTTAAAGAAAATCTTACATAAAGCATGACTCTGGGATTATGCAAAAGGAATCAAGTGCTTAACTAGGCAAATGATGTAGAAAATTTCCTTCCAATCCAGTAAAAGGTGGCCCAAGACTTCATTACCAGAAAGTGTGATGTTGTCTCCGCTTTGACTGTTAAAGTAAGACTAGACCTCAAGTGTATGTTACAGTAGGTTCCCTTGAATAACAGTTTCCAATATTTACATTAAAAGAAAGTGACTTTGCCTATACTAAAGTAAAGAGTACTTTAAATACTACTTCATTTCAATTTTGAAATCATTTGTTTGAGGATAGCACTTCCAAGCCTTATTTTATTTGCCAGAACAGTATTCAAAACTCGTAGCAACATTGAGCTAATGTTTATGAAAGTACTTTGCAAATTCTAAAGTACTATGTAAGGCTAGTTTGTATTAGCTACTCTATTGAAAAGAAAAAATAAACTAACTAGACAACAGATGGGCAAGTGGCCATTATGGACCTGCACTGTCAGTACAGGCTCCCACAACCATGGCCTTACTTGCTCCTGTGGCAATTCTGGGCTCATGTGGTCAGAGAAGCACGTAGGCAGTATGTGGAAGGTTCTAAAGGGCGGCACTAATGCCCCAGCCTCCACTCTTGCTTCTGAATGTGAGAGGGTGTGGCACAAGCCTAGGAAGAGAGCTAGAGTCTAGAAAGTTCAACCTTCAGCTATCTTTGTTAGGATGAACTACATTTGTTTGCTGTTTGTGTGAGCTGAGGGCTCACATCCTAGCAGACTGTAACAATTATTACTAAAGTGCCCTATACAAAGTAGGCATTCAAGAAATAATCTGATTTATTATTTGCTCCATGAAGCCAACTATTGAGAGACAGAAATGAAGAAATAATATGCCCTAAACTATATAAAAATCAATGGGTAGAAATGGAGCTTTTAAAGTAGGTACAGTTGATCCTTGAACAACACAGGGTTTGGGGTCACAGATACCTGCATAGTAGAAAATCCACATATAACTTTCCACTTCCCAAAAACTTAACTAATAGCCTACTGTTGACCAGAAGCCTTACTGATAACATAAACAGTTGATTAACACATATTTTGTATGTTATATGTATTATAAACTACTAGAGGCCTGTTGCATGAAATTTCATGCAATGGCCCTTCCTTCCCCTGGCTGCTGGCACCAGTTTTCCTCCAGCACCGGGGACCCGGCCTTCACTCTGGCTCTGCCTTCAGTCTTTGCTCCAGCTGAAGCGCCGCTCCTGTAGCTCCCTCCACCCTCCGCCCTCTTCCTCATAGCAGGTGTCCCACCCCGCCCGGCTGCTCCACGCCTGCATGAGTGCTGCCCAGAGGCCTGGAGCGGCTGGGGGGGTGGGGCTGCCGCCATCTTTGTTGGGCTAATTTGCATACTCACTCTTGATTAGCTGGTGGGTGTCGTGAAGTGATGGTCAATTTGCATATTTCTCTTTTATTAGTGTAGGTATTCTTACAATAAAGTAAGCTAGAGAAAAAAAAAATATTATTAAGAAAATATAAGGAAGAGAAAATACATTTACAGAATTTACTGAAAAAAAAAAATCTGTGTGTAAAGGACCTTATAGTTCAAATCTGTGTTGTTCTAGCGTCAACTGTATAGAGTTCTTTTTAGTTACTCACCAGAAGAAAAAAGAAAAACCAGAAACCACTGCAGATATTTCATGCTGAGGGCATTTGATAAAAGGTATTGGTTACACTGGACACAGGAGGGCTGAGGAGCCAAACAGGGTCAGTGAGCAACCCAGAGCTTAGCAATAGCAGCAAGCTGCTGCTACTTATTGAGGCAAATGGAGTTGCAGGGTGTGATGAGCCAGGACTGGTTAGCAGGAATTGGGACAATTGTGAAGACTCCTGGCAGGAATGGGACCACGGAGACAGGAGCTGTGCAGAGGAAACTGCAGCCACAGAGCAGCACAGCTTCAGCAAAGATACCTGAGGAGGCCCGCCTGGCGTGGCTCAGTGGTTGAGCATCTACCTATGAACCAGGAGGTCACAGTTCGATACTTGGTCAGGGCACATGCCCAGGTTGTGGGTTCGATCCTTCCTCTTATGTGGGGCATGCAGGAGGCAGCCAATCAATGATTTTCTCTCATCATTGATGTTTCTCTCTCTCTCCCTTCTTCTCTGAAACCAATAAAAATACATCAAAAAAAATTAAAAATGCCTGAGGAAAAACCTGATTTCTCTTGAGTCTTTCAATCAATCTCCCGGATCTTCCACCAGTTCCTCTCCTTGACCAAGTGGCCTGGGGAGGCAGGAGCCTGGGAAATGTAGTCCCACTGAATCAGGTCAGCAGTGGGGCAGGATAAGGCAGGAATAGAGTTGAAGGCAAACCTACAGCTGATTGCCACACATTCTAAGAAGTGCTGACATCACTCCCCCATCATAAAAAGAGTTTATCCCTGTAGAATTTAAATTAATTTAAATGAATGTATAGATTATATCCCTTTGTGTCATTTATCTCCCCCTCATGTTTAATTTGTGATCTGAGAACAGGTTTGCTGATTAAGATTAAATAATTAACCAGAATTTGGTTATAAAGGACAGGAAGTCATATCCTCTGGCAAAGTGGATATAAAATAAATGGATTCTGCCTCTGGAGCACCCATCCAGAGGTAACCTGGAACTCTCAGATGCATATTCCTTAACAAAGTCACTGCTTAATCTAACTCCTTAACCTTAAACTTGGGTTTCATGCCTGGGATGGGCAGAACTCCTCCCAGGCCAGATGCCTGGTCTGTACAGGTTTCCCCCACTTTATGAAAGTTCAAAAGTTCACTTTATACCACTTCGCTTTTATGAACGACCAATAATGGTACCTGTTTTCACTAACCCAAAGAAATACAAAAAGAATTTTCACTTAAAAAAAAAAAAAAAAAGGCAAAAATTGAAAATAGTATTCAGCATCTGCAGTGAGCTATTATAGAGGCAATGTGCACTGGTTGGTGAAACTATACTGTACATACATTAATTGTACTTTACATAGACTGTGCATTTATCCTATCATTCATGCTTTTACTATATGTTTAGGTTTTATTTGGTATTTGGTAGGTTATTTTAGGGATTTTGGGAATGCTCAAAAAAACTTCCAATGTTAATTAAGGGTGATTGCTTTTTCACTTTACACTGCCATTCGGCTAATGAAAGGTTTCATAAGAAGGCTCTGGATTCCTTGGCTTTCCTTTTTGGGAACCGAGCCTTGAAAATAGGATGGGAAAAGCTGACCAAACAAACACATTATTGTTCATTTGAAAGTAAGTTGAGAGTTGAGGTAACATTGCCGGAAGCCAATTTCAGCATGTCAGCAGGGCTGAATCATCTGGGATGGCTGAAAGCATTTCCCCAAACCTGAAAAGGATAATTGTTTGCTGCCAGACAGCTCAGGGCATCTTAATCTACATGTTATTGCCTCCTACTGGCCAAACACCTGAACAGCAAAAGGCAATTCCCCATTCTGACAATGGACTCTATATAGTAGCCCTACCCTTTGATGTGTATATCTACCTTGCCTTAGGACAAATTGTGTTAATAAAAAGCAAGGGGTCCTAAGACAAGGAGAACTTGGTTTCTTTAGCCAAGCTCCTCTGCTCCCCCTCCCCCAAAATGCCTTTCAAAATTATGTTTCAAAAAATATAAGTAAATAAATAAATAAATAAATAAAGTTTCATCTCTGGACTCTTATTAATTTACGCACAGCCCCTTCTCCAGATTGCTGAACCCTTCTAGATGCTGGAACAAGACCACCGGCATTACAATATCTTCCCATTTTTGTTATGGCCAAAGTTTTATGACAGCTTAGAAAATTCTTCCTAATTGATCGTGCAGTTGATCTATAGCTCAAACTCGAGCCCAGATCAGAGGCCAAGAGATTTAGGAGGGAGGAGAAAAACACAAGTTGTATTCCCCTGACCCAGATATAGAGCAGGTCCAAAACCTATTTTTGAAATGTGCTCTTTGACGCCCTTGTCTATATCACTCTTAATCCACCATAGAAGCCCTTTGCCCAGAGACCTCCCAACACATCTGCCCTGGTCTCCCTCGTCAGCAGCCCAAACCATGTTAAAGAAAAATTTATTGTCTCTTCTTTCCAAAAACAACAATGACAACCAAAACAAATAAACTTAATATCCTTTCCTTCACTGCAGTTCATAATAATAATTAATCATTATTGAGTGCTTGCTATGTACCAAGCACTGTTCTAAGTACTTTATATGCATGAACTCATCAAACTCACACAACAATTCTGTGTGGTAAGTTCTATTATAATGTCCAGTTTATTGGTGAGGAAATTGAGACACAGGAGGCTAAACAGCTTGCTGGGGATTACATAAATTCTAAATTGCAGCAGTCTGACTCCAATAAATGGTCTTAGTCACTCTAGTAGCTTCCCCTCAGCTACAGTCAAGAGCTGAGAGTAAAGCAGATTCAACTAATTCACACCCAGTGTGGATAATTGGTACTCATTACTCCTCCCTGAGAAGGCTGCACCTTTAAAAGATGTCTACAAGCCAAAAGAATTTCAACCAACAAATTTTCACGAAGTGCCTACTATGTGCCAGCTTTGTGCTGAGTGACAGGCATCCAAAGATAAATCAATCACAACCAAATTGCTGCTTTCATTACAGGCACAGGCCTTTGGTCATAGCTGAGCTTGAATCCCGGCTCTGTTGTGTATCAGAGTTTGGCCCACGCAAGCAATTTAAGTTATACAGACTTTAGCAAACCCCCGCCCCCCCCCCTCCCGCTCCCAAGAGATAAAACAATAGCTTTCTGGGGTGTATTAAATTAAATAATGGCTGTAAAGTACTTAGAAAGCAAGCCAGTATATAGAAAGTATGCAATATAAGGTAGCTATTATTATTATGAACTTCTTTGTGGAGATATGCAAACAAAAATTACAAAGTAGTTATGAATGCTATATGGAGATGTAAAGTGAAAAGGATAGTATGGTGCCTTGGTTTTTAAACTGTTCCCCATAGAGTTCTGGGTAGCCACAGATGTGCTTTGGGGGCTCAGGGTGGGGTGTGAGGTGTGGAGAAGGTAAAGAGGGGATGACACCATCACCACCCAGCCACCCCTGCTTTTATACCCACCAGAAAAGTCTCGGTTTTTTCTGGTGTGTGTGTGTGTGTGTGTGTGTGTGTGTGTTGGCCTTTCCCATCACATTGCATTGAAGAAAGAATTCTCTCTAAAGTCACCACTGAGACTGGGAGTCCTAAACCCAGTTTTCTAATCTTTCTATGGAGAACCTTGGGTAAGTCCCTTACCTTCCCTGACTTCACTTTTGCATAATATGGAGTGAACTCATTAACTGTCTCTTCCAGGTATAAAGTTCAGTCAGTTTTTGGACATACGGGGAAACTACCTCAAAGAAACAGCTTCCCATAGATACACTGCTCCTAAGTCAAGCACATTTACCAGTTTGTTGATTCATTAATTTACTTGTACCACTTTTCTACCTCTCTACACTTTTGAACTCATACTCTCTAGAAGTTTCCAGAAGTCCATGGTAGCTCTCAAGGCAGTCAGGGAGCCCAAGGGGTCTCTGGGATTAGGTTTTGGAATCATTCTACACATTGGTTAGCTCTAGAAGAAGTAATTTTGGCTGGAGAATAGCTTTCTCTAATGAGAATGACCTCTCTAGTGTCCTCCCCAAATCTGCTGATGAGTTCATCCAATCCATCTGTTCAAGGTAAAGGGATATAACAATAATATCTATTTTTTTTAAGAAATAGTGGTAAAAAACACATAAGATAAAATTTATCATCTTCATAAGTTTTAAGTACATAGCTTAGTTTATGTTAAAGATATTTGCATTGTTATGCATAGCTCTAGAACTTCTTTCATCTTAAAAAACAAACTCTAACCTATCAAACGAGTCCCATTTTCCCCCCACCTCCTAAGTTCCTGGCAACCACATTTCTACTTTCTATTTCCATCAGTTTAGATACTTTCTGTGAGTGGAATCATACTGTATTTGTGTGTTTTTTTGTTTGTTTGTGCGACTGGCTTATTAATGTCCTCAGGGTTTATCAATGTTGCAGCACATGACAGAATTTCCTTCTTTTTTAAGGCTCAATAATATTTCATTGTGTGTTTATATCACATTTTGTTTATCCATTCATCCATTGATGGGCACTTGTGTTTGTTTCCACCTCTTGGCTATTGTGAATAATGCTGCAATGAACAATGGGTGTGCAAGTATCTCTTCAAGATTCTGCTTTGAATTCTTTTAGAAATATACCCAGAAGGGAGATTGCTGGATCATATGGTAACACAATTGAATCTATTTTCAGTGCTCTCCTGCCACAGGCTGCCTGAGGAACTCAAGGAAAACTCACAGGTCACATTTGAGAACTTTCAAGCTGCTCCGAGCTTCCTGGTTTTGTTCCATCCAATTCTATCAGGAAAAGGCTCCTCTGAGAAGAAGGAGGAGCCTCCAACTCCCAGAAGAATGCCTGCTCTTTTGAGATCCCCAGCTGCTACATATGACAGGAGCTTGTCAGAACAACATACTTCCTGAATACGCCTTTGGCACAAATCTCTGAGGCTTTCTAGAGTTGGCTGTTACAACTAGAAACCACAAGAATGTCCACCATGTAATTTAAAATATGCCAATTCTCACTCCACTAATCTGCAAACTAAACAATTTGCATGAAAATCCCTGCAAGCTCCCCTCCCGGATCAGTGGAAGTTTAGCAATTCAAATCATTGAGGTTTCAGTGATTTGGAAAATATTCAAACATAGCTTCTTAAACACCTTGCAGCAGCATTTTATAAAGTTGATTTTTTAAATTGTTTATTCACAACACTCAATAATTGAACCACTAGGTACCATGGAGACAGAAATAAAGGTAAATGGATGGGAGTTATAGAATAACAATGGGTCCCTTGTCTTTAATGTTAATTAGTTGGCCCCTGCCATATATTCCATCTGTTCACATACTGTGACCTCAACATACACACTGCATGTTGAACACAATATACATTGAACAGTTACCATCAAATATGGAATTTTAAAAAATTGATTCTGAAGCCTGATATTTAGAAAATGTTACCTTTTCCTACCCTTTGAAAACTCATTAAAGATATGAAATTATTACGTAGTAAGGAGAGGATATTTTTATTTCTTAGCTACTTTCTTCCTTTCCTTAACCATCAGTTATACTATATAGGAGAAGTCTTTATGGACAGTTACCAGTAGTCATTGGCCAATCAGATTTGAGGACCACTAGCCTTGATCCAGGTACCACTGCGAGGTTTAGATGTGAAGGGCCTTGGATTCTGAGTGGTGCTTCTTGTAATTGTCAAAGCAGCGAATCAGTCAAAACACCTGAATGGAGTTAGACTACTGTCTAGTGTATAGGTTGTAAGAATGATCTTGTTAACTCTATAAAGTAAAGGTCTTTAAATTAAAGGCACTCCTAAATGTAAGAAAAGTCCGGTTTGGATGAGTATTTTAATCCCCAAAGAAGAGACAAATCAAAAGTTTAGAAGTATGAGCCTCAAACAATCTACATAATAGAAGCCTAAGCAACTGTCTGACCATTCGACCATCCCACTGGTAGCTATGATGCGCAATGACCACCAGGGGGCAGACGCTCAATGAAGGAGCTGCCGAGCTGTGGTGACTTGGCAGCTGTGGTTCTCGGGTGATGCACCCGGAACCAGAGAGGAGGGAGCCCAATTCCGGGGTGCGTCACCCGAGAACCACCCTCTTGCAATCTGGGACCCCTCGGGGGATTTTGGAGAGCCAGTTTCAGCCTGATCCCTGCAGGCCAGGCCGAGGGACCCCACCGGTGCACGAATCTGTGCACCAGACCTCTAGTTTTATATATAAAAAAGAACTAACCAAGAAGGGGAAAAAGGAAAAAAACTACATACATCTTCAGAAAACCAACCAAACATACGCCTTTGGCACAAATCTCTGAGGCTTTGGAAAAAAATCTTTGGAACAGAAAAAGTCCATAAAGAAGTTTTGTCTATTTCAATTTGTGATATTTATCTTCTATTGGTTGTAGAAAAAAAGAGGCAGTGAAATCTCAGACTTCTTTCCATGAGGAAAGCAAACTTGGGTGGCTATTGCACTTCCAGTAGGAAGTCTATGTGTGGCAGGTGTGGGGCTTGTCACTTTCCATGAAACTGGGCCTCATGGGACAAATGTATAGTAGAACTGCATTTGTAGGGAAGGGGAGAGGAAGGAGGGAGGGAGAAAGAGAAAAAAATCTTTCCAGGGGCTGGAGAAGTGCCTGGGCCATGGTTGTAGATACCTCTAAAGAAAAGCATCAAAAGAGTTCTGTCATCACTATCTGAGACATTATTTTTTTTTTAAAAAAAATAATGGCTGTATTTAAGAGGCAATATAGCATAGAGGTCAAGTGTATAGACTCTGAAATGAGGCTACTTGAATATAAATTCTGCCTTGACCACTGTAACCTTTTAAACAAGCAACTCATTATCCCATGCCCCAGTTTCCTTATCTCTAAAATAGGCAGAATAGCCAGACCACTGTGGCTTACAGGTTGAATGTCAACCTATGAACCAGGAAATCACAGTTCCATTCCCAGTCAGGGCACATGCCTGGGTTGTGGGTGGGCTTGATCCCCAGTGTAGGGCATGCAGGAGGCAGTCGATCAATGATTCTCTCTCATCATTTGTTTCTATCTCTCTCTTCTTCCTTCCTCTCTGAAATCAATAAAAATATATTAAAAATAAAATAAGCAGAACAATATTTCTGTATCTCTTCAGGTTGTTGGGAAGATTAAATGAGTTTCTACATGCGACACTCATATACCCTGTGAATATGAGCTGTATGTGCTCACAGGGGCATTTCTGCTGAGCAACCCTGACAAGCAGATCTGAAACCCGTGTAATGTTTGCCATCCTGCTTGAAGAGCCCAGGGTGATGGCTTCTTGTATAAAACTGAAATAAGGCTGTCACTTCATTAAGCCTCTGGGGCTGAACTAGTCTGGGTCCAACCTTGCCAGGGGCTTATACACATCAGGAGATAAAAGACTAAAACGGAATTTGACGGCAAATAGACTAAGACAATCCTACTTTGTATTTCTATTAAGGACCAAGACTTCCAAAGATCTCTCCCAAATGGATTAGTCAGAATGATCACATATTTATAAATGCATTCATGGGCTCACACTGACTGCAGAATTTCCCCCAGAATGCTAAATAAACCACATTTGGGCTTTCAAGTCATCACCTGGTGAGGAAATAACCACTTTGCTAAGCATAGAAATGAGCAAAGGAAGTGGAACACGGGGGAGGGGACATTTTAGGGGAGATAATATAAGGGTTCATTATTTTCTAAAAGTCTGAGGCAAGGGCCCCAGACCTGGACCTGGGTCTGCCTGCCTGCAGGCTCCATAAATCCCTCTGAAAAAAAGTGTAATATTAGATATGTGTCTTTTTCTGTGAACAAAATTCTCGGCTTTGTTGGATTTTTAAGAGTCTGTCACCAAAAATTATTAAGATCCACTGGACTAGCAGCATATTAAAAGATTGAGTGAGAGGAACAAATGTAGTAGAATTTCCTTTTATGCGTTTTTCTGTGTTATGTATCACTATGGAGACCTCCAAATGATCTGCTTCAATTCCCAGACCATCCTCTAGCTAAAATGCATTAGCGCCACCCAGGTGCCAACAACATTTTTCTCACTCCTGTTTTCCTGACAGCATGTATCTGAGTCCCAAAGCAAATAATCCTGCCTATAGATCATGTGAAAAATACAAAGATGCTCGTTTTTAGGGGAACATAGCTTATCATTCATAATAATCTAATCATTCTGAAAAGAATATTGATGTAGAATAAAATACCAGACCGCTAGAACAGAACACACATATGTCAGTGGGAGGGGCTGATTTCCAGAAAGTGCCCAAAGGTAGTCTAAACAAAATGAAGTTCTCCTTGCCTTGCTGCTGTGGCTCGTGGCTGGCTGTCTCACCAATGCCACTGTCTCCTAATGAAGGTCTCGACCAGTTCCTGTGGCACTGAGTCTGACCAGCTAGCTGGATTATGCATGGGTTAGACATTTGCTATCACCGTCCTCGTCAGCTGTGTCCAAAGCAGTGGCTGTGAGCTCACAGAAGCAGTCAGCTAACCATGACATTAGGCCTGCGTACACATACATAAAACATTCACACAGACCACAAAACTTGCACCTGGATGTTTAAAGCAGCTTTCTTCATGACGGCCAAAACTTGCAAGCAACCAAGATGTCCTTCAGTAGGTGAATAAATAAATAAACTATGATACATCCAGGCAATGAAATATTATTCAGCACTAAAAGGAAATGAGTTATCAAGTCATGAAAAAAAACCCAGGGAGGAACTTTGAATGCACATTAGTAAGCAAAAATAAGGCCAATCTAAAAAGGCTACATACTGCATGATCCCACTCTATTACATTCTGGAAAAGGCAAAACTATGGAGACAGCACAAAGATCAGTGGTTGCCAAGGGTTGGGATGGGAGGTGAATAGGCAGAGCACAGGGGATTTTTAGAGCAGTGAAAGGCTACCATAATGCTGGATATATGTCATATACAATTGTCTAAACCTCTAGCATACACACTACGAGTGAATAAACCCCCATGTAAACTGTGGACTTTGAGTGATTATAATATGTTAATATAGGCTCATCAATCTCAACAAATGTACCACTCTGGTAGATGTTGGTAATGGGGGAGGGTTTCGCCTGTATGGGGGCAGAGAATATATGGGGAATCTCTGTATTTTCCCTTAATTTTGCTCTGGACCTAAAACTGCTCTTCAAAGGTAAAGGCTTTAGCCCTAGCCAGTTTGGCTCAGTGGGTAGAGTGTTGGCCTGCGGACTGAAGGGTCCTGAGTTTGATTCTGGTCAAGGGCACATGCCCAGATTGCCGGCTCAATCCCCTGTAGGGGGTGTGCAGGAGGCAGTTGATCAATGATTCTCTCTCATCACTAATGCTTCTCTCTCTCTCCGAAATAAAAAAAATAAAAAAAGTAAAGGCTTTAAAAGATACACATATGCATGTACATAAAATCTAAACACATGGGCTCTGTATTGTTCAATGCCTTCCTTTGGTTTACAGAATATAGTTGAAGTTTTTGGAGTAAAGTGGAATATAAAAACTAGGCCTATACAGGTTGGACTCTTCGGCAAAGGGCTCAAGACCCTCTAGGCTCTCCTCCTCCCTGCTTTTGTCCCTCCTAGCCTTTTCTTCCTGCATGCCACCTCTTCTCCATCCTGCCCCACCCCATGCCTTGTGCTCCTGCATTGGAAATGGACTCTCTACCATGCCAAACACATACCTCTGTCTCTGTCACCTCTACCTGAAATTCCCCTCACTCTGCCACCACCAAAACCTGACAAGGTTCATCTCAACACCCCTCAATTGTTCGACTCCCCAGGCCAGAAGCAGTGTCTTCGCCTTTGGGGCACTTTATGCATTCCTCTCATACCACTTGTAAAAGTTTGTCTCCGCATTTGGATATTTGAATCCCACCTACTCCCTCCCCACTCCCTCCTCCTGCCCCATACCTCCCCAAGGTTTAGCCTAGTCTTCACCTACTGAGCATAGAGTGCATTCAATAAATGCTGGGGAAGTGGACTGAATTGAATACTGGGATTATAGGGGTAGAAAATACTCAATTAGCAATAAGATCATTTTTTAATGTATCATTTTTCTTTATTCTGCATTCATGAATGTATTTTTCCTGCTGGGTCCTCGAGAGAATAATGAATGAAAATGTATACACACGCCATCCGAATGAACAATAGGAGTGCATTGTTCATATGTATGTAGCTAGGGTAGGTGACATGGAACACATTGGTTGTTTGTCATTCTCCTTCATCCTGGGCTCTTAAATTCGCCTTCATCCTGAGAGGAGGGGTCCTTGCATACCCATCGGACCCTGAGTATTCATTTTACTGACAGGTAAACAGAGGCCACGGAGAATGCAGCTAGCCGGAGGCAGTGCTTGGTTTGCTCCCTCTGCTCCTGCAGGGCAGGGGTTTTGTCTGGTTCATTGCAGCATTTAGCTCAGAGCCGTCAGATGTTTCAAAATATGTTGTCTTCATTCAGCAATGAGGTTTTACATTTTCTCTTCCTTCCCTTCTTTCATGTGGAGTTATCATATTGACTTTTTGTTGCTGTTGCTGCAGACACTGGAATAGGAGATGACACCAGGGACCTGGAGAGCAGAGTAGGGCAGTTCCTGTCTCTGAGGAGCATGGCTTCTGTTTTGTTAGTGGATACTGCCCTCTACTGGTCCCTGGCAGGTCTTACTAGTAAACATACACTCTTGCTTTACAGCAAAAACGCACCCAGCGTTCCAGCAGGCGGTGAATGAATGACGACGGTAAATGGGAAACGTTAACCTCTGGATACTAATAATCTCATCAGTTCAACTTTGGAAAACTCTCCAATTGTACCTTTTATACTGCTAGTAATTCCAA
The DNA here is from genome assembly GCF_027574615.1 of Eptesicus fuscus. Classification (NCBI taxonomy): domain Eukaryota; kingdom Metazoa; phylum Chordata; class Mammalia; order Chiroptera; family Vespertilionidae; genus Eptesicus; species Eptesicus fuscus. The sequence goes on along the minus strand of NC_072482.1, from coordinate 73,146,304 downwards.
ACAGCTGATCAATGATTCTCTTTCATCATTGGTGTTTCTATCTCTCCTCCCTTCCTCTCTGAAATCAATAAAAATATATTTTAAAAAATAATATGTATGATATGATGTATTAAAAATTTCATATCCATTACCTCATTTCATCTTCACCAAATCCCTCTAATGTAGGAAGTTTTATTTCCATTTTACAGATAGGTAACCCCAGGTACCTTTCCTAAGGGCCCTCTGCTAGTCAGTGGCAGACCCTGGACATGCCCAGGTTATAATGTTGCCAACTAAAGGATCTGGGACTCTAGCCAGTCCTGACTAGCCCCCCTCCCCCCCCCCACCCTCACTTCTTCTAGTACTGTCTTCAGCTCAGACTCTTCCCAATCGCCTTTTAAGGATGAAGTTCTGGATTTGTGTCTCTGGCTTGGGGTTGTGACACCGTCAAGCTCTTTCCCAGCTTGTTCCCTGAGCCCCTGCCTTAGGACTGAGGCTCAGACCACGTGGGTAGATAGCCATGTTACGTGCGCTTTATTGTGTGCTTACCTGTTATGCACAGCTGCCCTGCAGAAATGGTGCATGTGGACCCCCTGTGAAAACGGCCTTCCCAGCTCTTGCCTGGATGCCTCTTCCACCTTAAGGAGTTTTCCATTTAGTCAGAGGCTGTGCTGCTCTGTCTTCTATAGCCCACCCCCGAGATCCTTGAAGTAAGCTTGGAAGTCCTCAAACATGCATAAAATGGAGGTCTTTTTATTATGTTATATGTAATACAATTTTATTAGATGCAGGAAAAATAAGTTTTCTCTGTGGGTAAAGGCTGCGTTGTTCCGGGCAGGCCTTCAGCCATCCCAGGAGCTCTCAATATCCTTAAAGCAATTCACCTTTTGCTTAAACTAGCCAGAAGTTGTTTCTGCTGTTTCAAACCAAAAAACCCCGACAGATATCACCCCTCTCAGGCTCTGCATGTTGTAATCTTCCGTGTACTTCCTCAGGGGATGGGCGGGTATTTGTTCATATTTGTTTTCCCCAAAGTGTTTCAAATTGTTGCTAAATGTGTAATTCAGTTATACGGACCTCCTTTTTTTCCCTTCTAGATTGATTTTTAGGTTCCTCTTTGCATTCCCTGAGGTTCCTGATCATTTAGACTTTTGTAATTGAAGTGAAGCCCCCTCATGACAGGCCAGCCTCCCTTCTGTGAACTGAGCTTGAGTGCCCTGCCTCCACCTCGGAAACGTTTCTCAGGGGACTCTGTGCTGGGCCCGTCATTGGCCTCTCTGACCACCTCCCCACTTGTGTCCACCCTGCTCTCTGCTCCAAAGGGCTGACCTGCATGGACCCCATCAATGGCCTCCACCCAAGGGGAAGCTGGCAAGAGACTGGAGGAAGGGAGTGAGGTCAGGGACTCATTCTCCTGATTCTCTCTCTTCAGGTCAAGGAACTAAACCTAAGTTTCCAGTTCCTCATTTGTAAAGTGAGACTAATGCTGGTGTTCACCTCAAAAGGGGCTGTTATGAGAATCAAATGAGGTAATCTCTGCAAAGCATGTAGCATGGGGTCTAGCTCACAGTAAGTGCTTACAAACCTTGGCCATTGTCCCTGGGGTAGAACAGGTCAACCTACACAATGCTTTTACCACCTCCAGGAAGAAGATGGAAGGGCAGAGAGAGACAGTGGGAGGTGGGAGGAGAAGGTAAAGAGAGAAGATAAATGAATGAAAGCATATAAAGTCACCATCCTATCTAATAAAGAGGGAATATACTAATTGACCATCACACCCTCACAAAGATGGTGGCACCCACAGCCACAAGATGGCAGTGCCCAGTCCCCTCAGCCCCGCCGGGACAGCAGGCATGTGGCACGGCCGGGCCTGCGCCCAAGTGGGTCCTGCTGCTCTGCGCCCCTGCCTCCGGAGTCCCCCAGTCCCCTCAGCCCCCCAGCCTCCCAGGGCCAGCCCGAGGCACAGGCAAGCCTCAGATGACGGCTGCTCAGCTGCCCAGGGCCGCCCGAGGCTTGCGCTGCCAGCAGTGGCAGCAGCAGAGGTGTGATGGAGGCGTCGCGTCACTTTCCCCTGATCGCCGGGTTGCCTCCCACCCCTGAGGGCTCCCAGACTGTGAGAGGGGTCAGGCTGGGCTGAGGGACGCCCCCTCCAGTGCATGAATTTTCGTGCACCGGGCCTCTAGTTTCCTATAAGATTCCTGTGGCAGAAATTTTTCAGAATATGCACATTAATGGAAATTACACAAGCCATCAATGGCAGGGCTGAATAAGTGCTCGTGGAAACCATTTCAATGTGAACTTGGAGCCACTGGGAGGAACTGAGAATGCTGTGCAGTCAGTGTTAGCACTGCTGCAACAGGCAGTGAGGGCGGGAGGGGCTGAGAGGAGCACTCTCACCCACTTGCTGTGTAACCTGGGCAAATGCTAACCTTTCTGTGCATAGTATCACTTTGTTTCATGGGGTCATCGTGAGGGTCATTGTGAGGTAATACATGCAAAGGGCTTAGAATGTAGCCTGGCGCTGAGTAGGTGCTATATAATTGTGTTATTATTGTTCAGGTGTATTGGCATGAATGATGGACTCATGGGAGATCCTGTGGAGGGTCACTGAACTGCAGAGAATCAGAATGCTAATAAGTAAAAGTCTCTCTCTCTCTTTATGGATACCTAATATCTACCTGTCCTATTTATAGAGATGGCTATACATTTACATCTATCTATTCAGCTATGTTCTATCTATCTATCTATCTATCTATCTATCTATCTATCTATCATCTATCTATCTATCTTTCTAGGAATGTTCACTCTGTAGTGTTAAGGCTCACTATCTAAAGACAGGGAGGAGAAGGAGGAGGAACAGGAGCGGGAGAAGGAGGAGGAGGGAGAAGAGGAGAGTGAGAGCGGTGGAGGAGGGGGAAGAAGAAGAAGAGGAGGAGAAGGGGGATGAGGAGCTGGAGGAGGAGGAGCAGGATAAGAAATCAGGTTCATCTTGCTTGCTACTGCAAGGAGAACACACTCCAAAGACCCCAGGCAGCATCCCTGTAAGAGAGCTGGGCAATTCTGAGGAGGGGCCTGGGAAGGAGGAGATGTTCTGGCTGGAGGTCGTCAAGAAGGGGGTCACTTCAGCAATCTCAGTAACCCCACTTCAGGAGTCAGAGGAGCAGAGTAGGCCTATAGGTATCATTGGTGAGAAACAGTGAGCACTGCCCAGAGATCAGTGGTCACTGCTGCAGCTGTAGCCACACCTTCTAGAGAAACTCTGTGTGTACTTGGCCTTATCCTTGTCCCATCGGAAGTGCTGTTTATGTTCTGTTAGAAACATCACAGGATGTACGTACCAACAGAGCTACTTTCCTTTCTCAGGGGAAGTGTGTGTGTGTGTGTGTGTGTGTGTGTGTGTGTGTGTGTGTGTGTGTGATTCCAAATAATAATAGGTGCCATTTATAAAGTCTTTATATTTGCTGAGATAGGCAATTTATGTACCTCTAAGCTATAAAGCAATTCTCTCAGGGAGATGAGATTATCTTCCTTCTACAGATAAGAAAGGGCAAAGTTCAAGAGAACACACAGCTAGCTAGCAGTGTGGGCCCAGATTCTACAGCAGCCAGCCAAGTCCGCTGTCCCTCTAGTCTGGCCTCTACCGGGCTGGCTCCTTGGCCTTGGTCCATACTCCTTTCATCAGATCCCTTTGTACTTATTAAGCTATCCTAATAATTTCCCCCTCCCCTCTCCTTTCATATATTTGTAATGAGGTATCATGACTGGAATTGCATTCTAACATTTTTTGAAGCTGAAAATAAGTTGCCATTTAAATTCAACTCACTTCTGCCTGAGTTGAATTTACTTCTGGGGCAGACACTCCCTCTCTCTGTTTTCCTGAGAAACCCCACAGCACAAATAGGAAGTCAATACACACCCAGTGTGGGGGCGAGGGAGCGGGATAATCTGAACACAGATGCCTTTGGGAAGTTAGCTTTCTGCCCCTGATGTAATTCTGGCTCCTATCTCTGTGCTGGCTGCCTGCCAGCCTGGTTGTCAGCACTTTACATTTATTATCTGTGGGTGTAACAGGGGTGATCTGATCATAAATTCCTAACTGGACAGGTCATGGTAGTAGTCGAGCTCCAGGCACAAAACTTTTTAAGTAAAGGGTTTATCTTTGCCTTAAGCCAGCCCTGTCCATTACTGTTCTTGAGCATCTAGATTAGCACACCTTTGAAATAAATGTAACCACCCCCAAGAGAGGACATAATCTTGCTAACTATTGTAACCCAATTCCTGCCTCGCTGTCTCCCACCTTCACATAATCTTCCTTTTGTTCCCTCTTTAATTTCAAATGCGTAAAATAAACTGCAAAACTCTCATTCCCCTGAGCATTTGAGATCATGTTCCCTCGTAATTGTGGCCAGTTTTGGCTCAAATAAACTCTTGCGAAATTGCCTACAGATTTGGATGTTTCTTCGGTTGGCATATTTCCTATGATCTTCAAACGTATCCTGTAGAGTGGAAATTGTTATTAATCTAAATTTACAAGTGAGGAAACGGTAGTTGAGTGACTGCCACAAAGGGGTGGGCGGAGAATTCCAACTCAGGGTCTCTGGATGGAGCTGTATATGTCTGCATCTCTTTTAGCAGAACTCTGCCCAGATCAGGGTCAGCAACAGAGACCCCTGCGCTGGCATAAGAGATGTGTGAGGCTGCTGGCGGGCTGAGCATTGGAGGGTTTTAGCGGAAGGAAGCTGCTGCTCCTGGGCTCCGAGGTACAGCTGCTCAGGCCTCGGGACCAGTGGCCTTGGAGGCAGGCGGGGAGCAGGTAGGGAGGCGATTCTGTAGGGGCTGAGGACAAGCCTGGGCTGGTGGGGCTCCGAGAGAGATGCCGCTCCGAGTAGTGATGTCAGTTATGCTCCGTGTGCTACTTCCCTTCAGGTATCCCTGAATTCTTAGTAAACGTGGATTTTAAGATGCCGCTGGCTCCTGCTGCACTAGGGGGCATGAAGAGCAGTGACCATCCCATGCTCGGACTGAGCAGCAGGGCAGAGCCCCTCGGCCTTTTCCAGGCCCGGGGTCACCATGGAGAGCCGTGTTGACATCTTCCTCCTCCCAGCTCTAAGACAGCAAATGTGCACAGTGGTCGCAAGAGGCCAGAGCAAATGCCTGTTAGAGAACTCTCAGCAGAAGCGAGGAATAGCCTCAGACTGGCTAATTCCTGGCATTCAAGCTGGTGGAGGTTTATCCTCTCTCTGTAAGCATAGGCTGTGAGGCCAGCACACATGGGTTTTATCTGGTTAAGAAGATGCTTGAAGAAAATGAAGGAGGAGGAGGAGAGAGAGGAGGAAGAGAAGGAGGAAATAAAAAACAAGCGGACACTATTTACTAAAGCTGAACATATGCACACCCTATGACCTAGCAATTCCATTCCCAGGTGTGTATCCAACAGAAATGGGTCCATACAATCACCAAGAGACTGGAGCATTTGTGCTGGGCCTTTCGTAATAGCCCCAAACTGAAACTACCCGATGCCACCAACAGTAGAAGGGATAAAGCAATCAGGAACAGTCATCCAATGGACTATGATCCTGCAACGAGAACCAACAATGTAGGACTACACGCAGCAGCACGGGTGAATCTCACAGACGTATTGTTGAAAAAAGAAGTCAGACCAAAAGTGTGTGTAGGTTGCATGAGTCCAATTACATAAAGTTCAAAAGCAGGTCGAAAGATCTACGCTGGGAGAAGTCAGGGTGGTGAGATCCTTGTGGAGAGGCGTGGGAGGTTTGGAAGAGGACAGGGAACGTTTCTGGGTGTGAGTAACTGAGGGTCAGGTGGTAACAGTCTGAGGAGTGGAATACTTAGATATGAGCTCTGTTCTGTGTGCACATTGAACTTCAGTTTTAAAATTTTAATTGAAAACAAAATAGAAGATGTCCAAACCCTCAACTAAAGGTCAGAATGCCCGGGCAAGGTCATGGCCCTGTCACTGTCTGGACCCATGGTCAGCAGACTGGATTCTGGTGCCCAGACTGAGAGGCAGGCACTTGAATGAGGCCCACCCCTTTTCTGGGTGACACATACGCCCTGAGAAAACAAGCTTGGAAAGGGAGGCTGCCTGCATGCCACATACTAAGTCCTGTAGGATTATAAAGGTCAGGGATGGGGTGGTGTGGGGATGGTTGAGAGATGGGGAGAGGGAATTCTGTGAGCAGCCATGGCACCAAGAGCTTGTGGCTTAAAACTAACAGTGGGTTTGATCTAAGAGGGACCTTGTGGATCATGGTGTATAACCAACAGTCTAACCTTGTATTTGGAGAGCAGAAGTCACAGTCCACTGAAGCAATCCAGGGCCTTCCATTTACCATCCAAAGACCTTATGTAGCCTCCTCATCGATTGACGACCTTTCAATGAATGTCATTTGTGATATCATTTTCGGAACAAAACACTTCCCAGTAAAGTGAGTAGGATTTTCCTCAATCTTGGACATACCACACTGGCCTCTAGCGTTTCTTTGTTGCTCCAGGCTCCTGGAAGAATGAGATCATTGTTAGCTCAAACTAGAATTCTTTTCCATTATGTCAGTTAGGGAGGCATGGTGGTGGTTTTTCCAATCTGACATTGAATAGGGCTGGAGACAGCTTACCTGAGAGTCAGCTGAGACGGCAACAAAGAACCCTAGACTCCAAATCAGAGTCTATGGGGGTGACTCATGACCCTGATCACTGTCTAGCTTCTGAAAGGATTTGGGGGGGACCTGTTTCTTAGCACACAAAACAAACAAAGATGGCATGTGTGTGCCAAGAAAGTTCTGAGAAGAGTAATTTTATATGTAATGTATTTTAAATTTAGCATAGAGGTGGGCGACCTGCTCATAAAAGGAGAAAGATTGGCCCGATAACAGATTTCCCCTTGATGCTGGCATTTATATATGACTTGTTAGCCTTGCATTCATAGTTTTGGGTTAAATTTTCATTTAGCGTACAATTGTGAGCTTAGGGTGTCAGGAAGGCTACCGCCCAGAATGAGCTAAGACTTGAAAAGGTAACAAAACTCATAATAGGAAAATATGAAGGGAAATTACAAGGGAGGGGGGTTTTAAGTTTTATTTGAGCAAGAACAAGGAAGCGATCTGTCCACTGCCTGGGGCAAGTGAGGTAATGTAGATAAATGTTAGAGAAAAAGCAGAACAGCCCCAGCTCATATTCTCTGCAGTAAAGGATGTTCAGGGAGAGAAAGGTGGGTCAGTGGAACCCCAAGATTTGTGGGTGATTTATGAAAGAAATAGAGCTGATTAAATGGAACTGACCAAAGGTAGTCAGGTTTCTGTGGCTCAGGAAAATGAAGATGAACACCGTAAGGTTTCTTAACTTCCTAAAATGATTTTTGAGCAGCCCGAGATTGCAAGGGAGGTATTCAAAAACTAGATGATACGCACATAATATATTGATTTGGTCTCTGAAAATCAGACCCGTAAGACTGATGCTAGTACCAGATAAAATCATAGGGCAATATATTAAAAGGATGATCTGTGGTGTAATGATATGGTGAGCCCTGGGAGACATGGTGATTTCTGGAGACAGCATCTGGTTCATTAGAACAAGTCCATCTGGACAGTGCTCATTTCCTTAATTGATGGGTTTACTAAAGAAATAGAAACCATGAATACAGATTTTGGCAAGGCATTGACCAAGAGTCCCATGACATCCTTGCAGACAAAGGGGAAAATGTATCCATGTTGATGGATTCATAGCGGTTTGCACTGACATAGCTCTAAAATGCTGGTTAGTGCATCCTGGATGGCGGTCTCTGGTGGAAAGGCAGAATTGATGCGCCCTCCTGTCCCACATTTTTACAGCTCTCAGGAAAGGATTTATATGGAGGCCAGATCACATCGGTGAGTGCTAATGAAAGGCTGACATTTGTGCTAGGAAGGAGAGTGTAAATATACATTTATATAAAGAGAGAATACAGACTAGTCTGATAGACTGAGAATCCTAAAATAGGTTTGGCAATGTATCTTATCTAAGTCTCAATTTTCTTGCCTGTAAAATGGGGATAATAATATTCTCTTTCCCACAGGGCTGCTGTGGACATTCAATTAAGATAATGGATTAAAAGACAATGTACTTAGCCCCGTGCTTAGCACAGCTCAACTATTGCTTTCTTTGATACTACTAATAATATAGTTACAGGCAATAAGTAAAAACCCAAAATTCTGGACTTAGATCCAAATTTGATTCCATCTCTATAGAACCAGGGAGGTATAAGTTAATAGAAATTCATTTGACAGATTGATTGATCTTAAGCTCACTTTGAGGCCAAAGTGTATATAACCATCACTAAAATCCTGTGTGATTAGGTTGTCTCAGCACAAGTTTAGTGTCCAGACAAGAAAAGTAGCTATTTCGTTTGCCCGTTGCCCCTCTTTCCACACCAGAGGTGCTGATTTCGGGACTGGACCACACATTTTCTGAGGTTCTCAGCACTAGCTGCAATTTAGAACCACTTGGGGAGTGTTGAAAACTATCAGTGTCTGGGCCCCCATCCAGAATAATTAAGTCAGAATTCTGGAAATGGTGTCAAGAACCATTGCTCTAAATTAAATATTGACCATTAGGATCTTTTTCTTTAAAGACCCATCTAGGACAGCGATAGGATTTAAAACTCAGCTAGCTAAAGAGCGATGAAACAAAGATCCAGGGTTTATTTAAGAGAGGCAGAAAAGTGCCTGCAAACAATAGAAGGGCTGTGATGTGGAAGGAGGAGATTTATTTTTCCTATGTCCAGTGGGCAGAACTTAAACCATTGTGTGAGTTATAAGGAAATAAACATTTATTTAATATAAGAATAATATCCCGAACACTGAAATTTCTAGAAAATAAAATGAGTTACTTTGGTAAATGATTAAATTCCCATGATTGCTGCCATCCAATGTTTCCATAACTGCTTTCCAAGGATGTTATAGAAGGGGGTTGTATCCATATTAGGAGCTTTTATGTTTTAGTTAATTAACGAATTTATGATTTTATTAAAAATTCTTACTCTTTTTGATGATGAAAGTGACCACATTCATGAAGTAGCCATGGGTCATGCGTTGGTATTTTTAAAATTAGAAAGCACTAGGAGCCTTGGCACCTCTCTGAAATGTTCTGTCCCCTGACTCCAATGGCCATTGAGGATTCCAGTGATAAGAGTGCTGTACTGTTACCCTCCATTCATAGTGTACCTGGGAGAGACTTCACACGTAGTTCTAGTAACCAAGCCTCAGAGATTAAACAACAGCAATAGAGTGAAATGCTGAATCCTGGCCTCAGTAATTTTCTATTGCTTTTTCGACTATTCCAATCTCTGACAGGCAGATTGAATGCATAGTAAAGTTCTTTACCATATTACAAAAGAGTTTTGATCTTTAGCCAATTACTCATTTATTTGTAGTCAATACAATTGAGTTCCAGTAAAATAAAGGATGTGGATAGTCCCTTGGAGGTTCTGACAATAAAGGATTAAATTTGTACTCCAGGGTTCAAAGTCCTGGAATACCATCTGTTTAGTCCACCCTTTCTGTTCCTATTTTTAATGGGCTGTTCTTTTTGAATATGAATAACATTTCTGTGCTGGTAAGTCTGCATTGCTGTAGGTAAATGGTTATTAGTTCATCAAAAGGGTGGAAAAGCACCTTGGCAATGGAGGGAGGTTTGTTTCATGCAGGTTATTCATTAGTGATCAGAGAGCAAGAGCTATCACATTAATTCTGTGAAATTCCGACCCATCTCTTTGTTTCACCGCCAGCGATTGAGAAGAAGGGCCTTTCCTTTTAACCCTTAATCTCGGTCTCAAGACCATTTGTTTTTAAATATTAAGAAAAGACGTTTCAGTCATTAATTGACCCAACAAATTCAGGAACTCTGTTTCAAGTTGGTTACTCAACGTTTTTGTTTATCCATGTGTTTTATTTCAACCAACGTAACTTTCAAAAGGATTGACTAGTTTTGACCACTCTGGTATGCCATCAGAGGATATTAAGATATACTTTCATGATTTAAGTTAGATTGTCTAGAATCAAAAATCAAAATGGGTCAGAGTAGACTTAGACCTAGAACATTTTGAATGTTTAACAAGTATTTGGCATTAGTGAAAGTTCCCATAATATTCACAATTAAAATTTATTTTTTTTACCCCCATTTGTTCTTGTGATTCACTTTATGGTCCAGGGATTCTATAGCTTTGTGGCATGTATTGTTAGCTATCTTCCCATTATCCCGTGTGTCATTTCTCTAACAAAGCCCCAATTTTGTTCAGAGTAGTAGTGTGCTCAGGAATATCTACTGACTGACCACTAGTAGGAGGCATTCCATACATTCCTAGCCACTGAGAAGCAAACCCTCCCTGCTGGATGTTTCTGAGGAAGCTTCTGAATTTCTTATTGAAAGGGACTAGATATGGTACTATTGGCCCCATTTTTCGAGTCTTGAACTAAGCAACTCAAGCACCCATCTTGTGATGCTAGGAAAAAATCCGCAAGCACTGAAGAGCCTTTGGTCCTGACATTAAAGATTTGCTATTAAAAAAGGTCACAGACATGTCATACTTGTGGTATGTAGATCTGTAATTTCTGGGGGGCCTGAAGCACTCTATTTTGTCTAGAAGTAGGTCACTGAGAAGTTGAAGCTTAAATCGTACATTCAGGAATATAAAAGAAGAGGACTCTGGTTTCCTATTAGGGCTGAGAGGTAAAAAGGGATAATGCATCCTTAGATTTCTTTTCTTCATTTTTTTTTTTAAATCCTCACCCGAGGATATTTTTCCATTCATTTTTAGAGTAGAAGAGAGAGGAAAAGACAGAGAGAAATACCCGAGGATATTTTTCCATTCATTTTTAGAGTAGAAGAGAGAGGAAAAGACAGAGAGAAATATTGATGTGAGATAAACACATCGATTGGTTGACTCTTGCATGTGCCCTGACCAGGACCTGGGCCGGGGAGGAGCCTGCAGCCAAGGTATGTGCCTTTGACCGGAATTGAACCCAGGACCCTTCAGTCTGAAAGCTGATGCTCTATCCACGGAGCCAAACCAGCTAGGCTGCATTCTTACATTTCTAACTACTACTTGGAGAGATTGCTGAGAGGAGTACCAAGGACAGACCCAGGGAAGGACAGCACTCTAGGGCTAGCTAGTGATTAACTGAACCCCCACTTCAGTTCCATGCAACTACTGATTATTGACTTTAAATGTTAGTTCAAGCTTTAAAAAATGTGGTTAAACTCAAGAAAAAGAAATAATAAAAATTAAAGTCACTTTATTATACAATTAACATTGTATGCAGCAATACTCACCTAGCAGTAAAATTATAGCCAGATTTTTTCCCTGGTTAGCTCAGTGTTTCTATTTCTGTGAATGTACTCTTCTGGTCCCTCTATGATCTCTTATTGGGAAAATTAAATAAATTTGTTTGTTGTTGTTGTTAATTCTTTTAAAGAATCACATTTAACTTCACTAAAGCAGAAGTGAGAACATTTTTGTTTTCTGAAAAATATCAGATAGTAAATATTTTAGGCTTTTGGACTACAAGGTCCCTGTTGCAACTTTGCTTGTCTATTGTTGCCTATTTTCTCCCAGTAAAGTGGGTACACCAGGGCAACTTTTATAAGATTCCTGAAAAGACAATGGTTGGTTAGGTTAGAAAAACAAAAGCATATTCATAGAAAAGGGAAAAAACAAAGGAGGGTAAGATATGAACATTTTGCTATTGTGAGTTTACCAACAACATGTAAACACCTTTAACATCTTTTATAATCTTTTCAGATATAGAACCACTAATTACAGATTCCCAATATTTTCAAGGTCAAAGAGAATAGTTACCCTACCCCTTTGTTTCATAAATAAGGAAATTGACTCAAATAAGGATGAGAACCACACCTAGTTGAAAGTAAAATTCTGGGTATTTGGGAATTCCAATTGAATTGTTTTTTCATAAATACCATTCTCTGTGTTCTCAAAAGAATAACATTTTTACACTCAGAAAAAAAGAACATGGTTCTTAATTTAGGAACTCTTTGGTGCTTTCAGCGGAAATAAGTCAAGTTAAAGCATGTTAATGTTAGAAAAAATTTTTTGAATTTTGTTTTTGAGTTTCAGGAGATTTTATAGGTTAAACACACACAGGTTGTTTAGTCGATGCTCTTTTTCATTAAGCAGAAATTACTAGCTTTACAGATTCTGTGCTGCTTTCAGGGTTGAACTGGGGCTCAGAGATGTAAACAGTGGTGAGCTCTTCACACCAGATGGGAAGGCCAGGTCAGTTCCCCATCTGTCTCCCAAAGAAATTCCATGCACCCCAAAGCCCAGACAGAGCAACCACATTAGGGGTTCAGGACTCATCAGAGCCCTGGGGCCTTCTGGGCAGTTGTTAACCTGGATCTCAGAGAGAGAACTCTGATTTCCAAAACAAAAAGGAGGTAGCATGGAAGACTGATGATGACAGGTAAGAAAATAATGGGTGCCAAGCTCTCAAAAGTGGGCAAAACAATGTGGTTACTTAATTTTCTAAGCAAAAGGAAAATAAAGTCGAATGAAATTTATGCACATGTCCAGCTTCTAAATATCCATGGCCTCAGTTCTCACTTCTTCTAGGCTGCATCAGGCCCAAGTTAATATTTGCACTACTGCCCTCTGTTGGTTACAAAGGGGACATTACAGTGTCTTGTCTTTCTTGCTGGCCAATTTAAATCAGAAAGGTTTGAACCGAGCTCTAGTCCCAACCAGCTCCCAATCATCTTTTCAAAGCCAGAATTCTTTTCTTTTTCTTTCTTTTTTTTTTTTTTAAGAAAAAGAGAGATTTATTTTTAAGAATTGGATCTCAAGATTATGGAGGCTGGCAAGTCCAAACTGCAGGGTGTACTGTCAGGCTGGAGACCCAAGAAAGAGTAGTTTGAGTCCAAAGGCCATCTGCTGGCAGAATTCCCACTTGCTTGGGGGAGGTCAGGTTTTTGGTCCATGCAGTCCTTCAACTGATTGGATGAGGCCCACTCGCATTATGGAGGCCATTTGCTTTATTCAAAGTCCACCAATTTAAATGTTAATCTCACCCAAAATACCATCAAAAAAACTTCCAGAATGATGTTTGACCAAATATCTGGGCACAGTGGTCCAGTCAAGCTGACCATGAAATTAAACATGGTAAGTACCTAAGGGCTCAAACAGTATGTATTTTTTTTAATCCTTACCCAAGAGTATTTTTTCCATTGATTTTTAGAGAGCATGGAAGGGAGGGAGGAGGGGAGTGGAGAGAGAGAGAGAGAGAGGGAAACATGATGTGAGAGAGAGACATCAATTGGTTGCCTCCCACATGCTCCCAAATGGGGCCAGGGATTGAGCTTGCAACTGAGGTACATGCCCTTGACTGGGAATTGAGGTACATGCCCTTGACCATAAACCCTTCGGTCTGCAGGCCAACATTCTAACCACTTAGCAACACTGGCCAGGGCTTCAAAGCCAAAATTCTTGAGAATTATTTTTATTACCAGAGGCCTAGGGCATGAAATTCATGCGTGGGTATGATCCCTAGGCCTGGCCTGCGATCAGGGCCATCTTCCCTGGCTGCCCGCAGCTGGCCCTGCCCCCTGCCTCCAGCCACCCCCTGTTCCCCATTCGCCATCGGGCGATCAGAGCTGCTGGATGGGAGGAGGGACCAAGAGGTCAGCTGTTCCCTCCCACTCGCCGGCCCCGCCCCCGCCGTGGGTCTCCTCTGTATGTGGGGTGACCAGCGGGGTGGGGGCCTTGGCCTGGAGCTGCCCACATCCCCCCCCCCCACCCACCCCCAGTTCCCTGTCGACTGGGGAAAGGTGGTCTGTGCACCTCATAGTGACTGGTTGAGCAGTCATTCTGCCATTAGGGTCAATTTGCATATTACCCTTTCATTATATAGGATTATTATTATTATTTTTACCACAGGGCAATTGGCAGCATTGACAGATGCTGTGATTCTAAAACCAGTGCATCTTACTTTACATACTGAATGGATATGAAAAGCACTAAGGCAGTAATTTCCAAACTTTCTTTTTTGGTAGCTAAGTATATTATTCAAGCAAACTCTTGGATAAGTTGTTTAGTGTGCAGCTAGGGCTCATTTCAGCCCCTTGCCAGCCCCTGCAGCAACCCTGCAGAACCAAAGCACTCAGCAGAGGTCAGTTTGAACAAAACCCACTCTAAGAGATCTTGGGTTAGAAGAAAACCTAGGGTGAATGCTTTGCAAATACCTTTTTCTGTTTAAAACTGCTTTTTAATGAATTGATTTTCAAAACAAAGTACTCTCCCCACCAAAAAAAAAAATTAATTTTCTGGCTTCCTCAGAAAAATATTCTGCCAAATTTCTGCAGCTCAGTGAGCCATAGTATGTCCATATGTTATGCTATGGTTATCAAAGGAAACAAGAACATTCTGGAATGTGTAGAAGTTAAAGGAATATATACTCATCTACGCAAGGTGGCCTCCAGTGCTATCTTGTAACATATTCACGAGGTGCCTATTTGTGACTTATGTAGTGGTAAAGGCCATTAGCATCTTTGCAGGCTTAAACTTTAATTTTCTTATTTTCCAATGATGGCTCTATCTCTCGAGGCGGACCTATGACAAGCAAGAATCCAAATTTTAAAAAGTTACAAGAACTAACATAATGAGAAATACGACAGTTACGCAGAGCATTCTCTGCTGCGGCAGACCTACCCGATGTCCTCACTCTCAACCCAAGACCAACAAGAACAGATCCGAGTCTGAAAAATCAGTCTCATTATTGAACCGTTGCAATGAGAGGGACTGCATCCCAACTATACGAGTTGAGGAACATGTGGAATTAGGGTAAAAATCAAATGCAGTGTTCTGATAGGCTCAAAGCAAAACAGAGCTGTGGGTAAAGGGTCAACATCAAGTCTGGACCATGACGTGAACTGAAAACCCTGTTTCATTGGAAACCACAAAGTTAAGATAGGTGTGGATACCCCTTATCTGAAGCTCTGCATCTGGGTTGGAAATTGAGGCTACGTCAAAGTGACTGAGATCAACAGGCAAAATGGGATGTTTCATTCGTATTGATATAATTTCAAACAGGGATGTTTCTGATATTAATGATATTAGAGAAAAATGTCTGTAAGAGAAGTAAGGAAGCAGTAGTCACTCAAAGAAGAAGGTTGTGTGACACTTGATAGCTGTGAAATGTCCGTGGGAGAAATATTGTTTCCCATAAACTTTGAAGCTGGCTTTCTTATGTCTGCTGTTTCAACCTGATGGCTGGGCGGCTGGCTGTATGTTTATATGATCAGTCCAAGCTAATTTGTCCATTTTCAGTGGATGGCAAAGACTAGCCAGGTTAGCTGGTGAGCACGTGGGTAAGCCACCAGGCAAGGCCATTGGAGATTCTGATGTTTCAGAGCATCGGGCCAGGGTAGGTAGTCATGCTTCCCTCACACTGGCCTCTGACACTTTCTCCTTTCCTTTCCTTCCGCTGCTCCTAGGTCCTTCCCTGTTTTCCCTTGTGGAGAACATGAGGGGTGGCAAAAGCTCTTATTTGACACATTTTTCCTTGAGATGTGTTAGTATTTTCAGTCAAACTTTTCTTCTTTCTATGATGGTCCATTTTGTGTTATCTTCACAGTTTAACTCTGAAGGGGAAGGGGGGGGGGGTCATATCTTATTTCTGAATTATTGACCTTACAGTTTGCCCTTGATGGGGTTCAGGACATACTAACCCAAAACACAGCACCTTGGCATATTGAATATTTTAAACAGAAGGAGTTTGAGAAAACAGCCAAAGCAGGAAGGTCACTCTGACAACCTCCCCGCCCCCGCCCGCCAACCCCCTCTTTCTCCCGAAAGCTTTAGATAAATCTTGCTGTGAAAGTTATCCTCCCTGTACCAGGAGCAAAGCAGACATCCTTATCACCAGAGAAGGGAATTTAGGGCTGAGAAGTGTGTGTAAACAAACCTTGCTATTTCTTCACTGATTTACTATCCTTAGACCAAACCCCGTCTTGTCATTTCTTTAGAAATGTATTGTTTCCTGGTGTAAAAAGTATAAAACTTCCTGCTGTGGTCACTTCTTTGGGTCTTCATTCTCTGGTGATGGCTTCCATGTAAACATTCAATGAAATTTGCATGTTTTTCTCTTGTTAATCTGTCTTTGTCAGTTTAATTTTCAGATGTAGCCAGGGACCTGTAAGAGGGTTGAGGGACACTTTATTTTCTTTCCCTATATCTTAAAATATAGTGGAAAACTACATTTGTTTAATGTGAGTGAAAAGGGACCAAATAACCTTGTTACGATTAAAATTTTGGATGAAGTTACAATTTGGTCTCAACTGAGCCAAAATAAAATACTGAAAACAACTTCTAAGTAAAACTGACTATACTATGTTTACTTAGTAGTACAGTAGTTTATTTATTATGGCTTAACTGGTTGCCAAACTAAGTAGGGGAAAATTATTTTCAGCCTTGAAGGTTTTTTTGTGTGTGTTTTTTAAAAGTAGATGCTTATATGTACACACTTTTTTTTTAACGTGTAAGAAAGTTAACAAATGACTCTTGATTAACTTTCAAATCAAAGGTTTTCTTGATGTGACTTCTACATAATTTTCTAAATTTTCCAAATGAGGCAGAGCTGAAATCCCCAGGGCAATTTCTGCTCATGGAAAAGCTGGATAAGCCTGGACTTCCCGAGTGACGTCACAGTGAGACGAGCTTTGATAATCAGGAATTTCGCCGCAACAGAGCGTCTGAGAAAACAAGCGTGAGAAGATCTCTGTGAGAGGTTCTATTGAAATAATAGTCTTGTGCTCATTAAGTACTTATCATTGCATATCCAAAATGAACTCTTAAAATATCTTGCTGTATAGTTTCTGAATGTCTTGAAGAAAACTTTTAAAAAACCATCTAGCAAGATGTTTATACTACAAGATTTTTAAGTGATAAAAACAAGTTGTAGAACAGTCTGGATACTACAAACCCAGTTTGGTTGAAAAAAAAAGAGAGAAAAGAAAAAGAAAAAAATATCTATAGCAATTTTGTGTGTGTGAATAAAGGTATCAAAAATATCTGGATATCTGGAAAGAAACTCATCAAACTGTTGGAGTAGTTACCTCCTGGAATGTATAGAGAAGGCAGAAGATTCTCATTTTTTACTTTTTGGCCTTTTGTATTGTTTGCATTAGTTATGATTAGCATTACTATATTTGTCATTTAAAAACTCACTTAGAAAAAATAAATAAAAACTCACTTAGCCTTGGCCAAGTGGCTCGGTAGGTTGGAGCATTGTTCCTACACCAAAAGGTTGAAGGTTTGATTCCCTGTCAGGGCACATACCTAGGTTGAGGGTTTGATCCCCAGTTGGGGCTCATACAGGAGGCAACCAATTGATGTTTCTCTCTCACATCAATGCTCTCTCTCTCTCATCAATAAACATATCCTCTGATGAGGAATTAAAAAAAACAACAACACCCAATTAGAAAAGGCTATCCAAGTTCTAAAACATCACATGTCTCATTTGATTCACAACATTAACATTTTGTAGGTATATGAATGTAAATTGCTTTTAATTTCAAAAGCAGTGTGCTAAAAAGCCTTTCTGATACATTAAGATATAAAAGAATTATACTGAACATTATAATACTAGCATATAACAAATATTGTATAACATCATATATGATAGACAATATTAGTATGTACTATGGATACTGGAGTCAGAATATGTTTAACAAGAGACATGCTAACTCTGTCAGAAAGCCACATGGGCCATTTCCTAAGGTCTAAAAAAACAGTAAAGCTCCGGAGATTTCATTTTTCTCCTCCAATTGGTAGATTCATGTAGTCATTTTCTCTTTTTTTAAAAAAAAATGGAAACAATTGCATTTAATGTTTCCACTAGAGGACCG
Source organism: Eptesicus fuscus (assembly GCF_027574615.1). Taxonomy (NCBI): domain Eukaryota; kingdom Metazoa; phylum Chordata; class Mammalia; order Chiroptera; family Vespertilionidae; genus Eptesicus; species Eptesicus fuscus. Next base: position 73,128,415 of record NC_072482.1, on the reverse strand, counting down.
GTGCATGAATTCGTGCATGGGTAGGGTCTCTCTGCCTGGCTGGCGATCAGGGCCGATAGGGGGGAGGAACCGCGGCCAGCAAGTGGGAGGGACTGCAGGAGGTTGGCGTGGGAGCACACTGACCACCCTATCAGCCAGGGGGAGGGACCGGGGGAGGTTGGCCAGCCACGGGAGGTTGGCTGTGGGAGCATACTGACTATTGGGGGAAGTTCCTGAGTGTCTTCCCCCTGGTGGTCAGTGCATGTCATAGCTACTGGCCGGTCATCTGGTTGTCTGGTCCTAATGGTAGCTTAGGCTTTTATATAGTATACTAGAGGCCCGGTGCATGAAATTTGTGCACAAGGGGTGTGTATCCTTCAGCCCAGCCTGCACACTCTCCAATCTGTGACCCCTCGAGGGATGTCCAGTTGCCCGTTTAGGGCAGTCGGACATCCCTCTCACAATCCAGGACTGCTGGCTCCCAACTGCTCACCTGCCTGCCTTCCTGATTGCCCCTAACCACTTCTGCCTGCCAGCCTGATCACCCCCTAACCACTCCCCTGCCAGCCTGATTGATGCCTAACTGCTCCCCTGCCAGCCTGTTTGTCCCTAACTACCCTCCCCTGCAAGCCTGGTCACCCATAACTGCCCTCCCCTGCAGGCCTGGTCACCCCTAACTGCCCTCCCCTGCAGGCCTGGTCCCCCCCAACTGCTTTCCCCTACAGGCCTGGGTACCCCCCAACTGCCCTTCCCTGCAGGCCCGGTTGCCCCCAACTTCCCTCGTCTGCCAGCCTGGTCACCCCTAACTGCCCTCCCCTGCAAGCTTGATCGCCCCCAACTGCCCTCCCTTGCAGGCCTGGTTCCTCCCAACTGCCTTCCCCTGCTGGCCATCTTGTGGCAGCCATCTTGTGTCTACAAGGGGTCAGTCATCTTTGACCACATGGGGGCAGCCATCTTGTGTGTTGGAGTGACGGTCAATTTTCATATTATCATTTTATTAGATAGGATTAGATAGGATAGAGGCCTGGTGCGTGGGTGGGGGCCGGCTGGTTTGCCCTGAAGGGTATCCTGGATCAGGGTGGGGGTTCCCTTGGGGCATGGGGCAGTCTGAGCGAGGGGCCTGTGGTGGTTTTCAGGCTGGCCACACCCGCCAGCGACACAAGCGGAGGCCCTGGTATCTGGGATTTATTTATCTTCTATAATTGAAACTTTGTAGCCTTGAGCATAGCCAAGCCTCCTGCTTACTCCCTGGCTGCAGCCATTTTTGTTGGGATTTATTTATCTTCTATAATTGAAACTTTGTAGCCTTAAGCTGAGGTCAAGGCAGGCCAGGACAGGCAGAAAGCTTGGCTTCCTCCATTGCTGGGGAAACGCAAGCCTCCTGCTCTCTCTGTGGCCGCAGCCATCTTGGTTAGGGTTAATTTGCATACTCGCTCCTGATTGGCTGGTGGGCATGGCTTGTGGGTGTAGTGGAGGTATGGTCAATTTGCATATTACTCTTCTATTAGATAGGATAGACCAGAGGCCCAGTGCACGGATTCCCAGTGGGGTCCTTCAGCCTGGCCTGTGGGGATCAGTGGGCCTCCGTGCTGCCACAGCCCGGCCTTACCCGCCAGCTCATCAGGCTCCAGCCTGTTGTCCACGTCAATCCCACATAGCACAAAGTAGTGCATGAAGCAGCAGGCAGCTGGGGAGGAGCCTGAGACTGGGCTGAGCTGGGCACTGTGCCGCTCCCACTCATCCCAGCCCCACTGCACCTGCCGCTGCCGCTCAGGCACGCAGAGGGAGTGTCCGTGGGAGATGCTCACGCTGCTTGCAGCTGTGCTCACCAGCCATCAGCCGGGCATCTGGTGCCTGTCTATCATCTCAGTGGCACTCCTGCAGTGGGATTGCATTGACCACCAGGGGGCAGCTCCTGCGTCGAGCATCTGCCCCCTGGTGGTCAGTGCACATCTTAGCTACTGGCCGGTCATTCAGTCATCTGGTTGCTTAGGCTTTTATATATATATAGATGTTTCATATTGATATGAATAATTATATTGGCAAATCTTTACTTAAAAATATTCTATTTCTAGTTTCTATTTTCAGTTCACTTCTCTATTTTTTAGTTCTTTCATGATTCTGACTTGTAGTCCTTTCTAAGTACCTAAAGAATTTAAAAATTTAAAGTAATTTTAATATATTTTCATCCAAAATTGCAACAAAATACATGTAAAAAATTGTGATTAAGTGTAGAATACTTTAGAAGTATTCTTATAAAACTTATAAAACATAAAATATATATTCCTCAAAAAGTTCTTTTTCTTCTAAATAATCTTAAATTGTCTAGTGAAGTTAAAAATCAAAATACAAATTGTAATTTATTTCATATTACTATTTTAATCAAAATTAATAAATCGAGAATTTTAAAATACTTGTAACTGATAAAATCTTATTGTTTTATAAAAATAAAAGTATTTGGAATTTTAAGATTCATATCCAACTAATTGCCAATGAAAAGAGCTAGTACTGTGATTAACTGATGTTATCACTCTACTTACATACAAATTTAAAAGTAATCTGAATTGCTTAACATTGCAAAATGTTTCTCAGTTGCCATGTACAACTATTAGGAACACCACACCGAAGTCTGGAGTGCCTCTGGAACCACAAATGTACCATAAAGAGAAATAAGAGAATAGATGTTCAACACTCTTGGAAAATAATATTTCACTGTAGAGGGATGTCCTTTATTTATGGCAACGGAGAAGGATTTGATGAGCTTTTTTCTTTTCTATGTGCAAGAGCCACTCAAATCAATGTTTGCCTCAAACATGAACAGCAGCACAATACACACAGCCTCATGTAGTCCAGATGTGGATGCTAAACAGTAAGATACATAGAAAAGTGTTTCTCTGGGGATTTAGGATTATAGTTTGTGTTACGCCAAGAGCTACAAGAAGGATCCCAACAAGAAAGACACATATGTTCCTTTTTAAAAATCTTCATTGTTGAAAGTATTACATATGTCATCTTTTTCCGCCATTGACCTCTCCCAGCCCAACCCATCTCCCACCCCAGGCCTTCACCACTTCATTGTCTGTGTCCATAGGTTATGTATATATGCATACAAGTTCACTGGTTGATCTCTTCCCACACACCCACCCTCCCCTGACTTCCCTCTCAGGTTTGACAGTCTATTCCAGTGATGGGCAACCTTTTGAGCTTGGTGTGTCAAACTTCGCCAAAAAACTGAGCATAACTCGGGTAGTGTGTCACTTTGAGGAAAAAACAGTATTTCGCAAAATTTTCATCCTCAGGAGCAGCAAATGTTTCATCCTCGGCATGCGGCCACCTCAGCGGCCGCGTGTCATCAGAAATGGCTACGCATGTCAGTGCTGACACGCGTGTCATAGGTTCGTCATCACTGGTCTATTCTATGCTTCTATGTCTCCGGATCTATTTTTGTTCATTAGTTTATGTTGTTTGTTAGATTCCACATATGAGTGAGATCATGTGATACTTATCTTTTTCTGACTGGCTTATATGCTTAGCATAATGCTCTCCAGGTGGAATACTACACAGCTGTAAAAAAGAAAGAACTCATACCATTTGTAACATATGTTCTTTAACAACTTTTCCTGTGTGTGGGTTTGCAATATGTAGAGTCCTCTGAAGCATGGAGCCCAGGGCAGAGATCTGTGTTGCCTGAATCTAAGGGAAAACGGGCTGAGTGATTTAGATTCTTCTCAAGATTTTGGAATTTAGGACGCAGGCTTGTTGGGAGGGATGGCACTTTCCTTTGTGGAAGTTCCTGGATCTTCCGGGGGCTAGAGGGTTATCTTTTCCTTGGATTCCATGAGATACATTAATATCCTTTTAATACATGTGCTTTTTGTGCAGACTAGCTTGTTTGGTTTCTGTTGCATGTAACTTAAGGAAAGAATCTAAGAACACACTGGTCTATGTGGGAAGGGAAGAGATGAAGCTGAAGTGTTGGTTGGGCCCAGATTGTAAAGTAACTGCAACACCTGTGAGTGTCATTGTGTGCATATGTGTGTGTATGCATATATGTGTGTGTGCACATGTGTTCTGTCCTCTGAAAAGGTGTGGAAACAAAAACACCCCAATAGCAATGAGCTTATCTAGTACTTAGATCTTGGTTTCTAAATATAATTTCCCATTAAAAGGAAACAGAGGTCCTTGGAGAAATAACCAGTTCTAGGGCTGGGGCAGAGAAGGTACTGATGTGTTTGAAACATCTTGTTGAACTAGAAAACAGAAAATGTTTTAAAAATAATTATGAGAGCATATTAAAAGTATACAGATGCCAGCTGAAAAGGAAACCAACTTGTCATATCTAGGAGAATTCAGTATTAAAATTAATAATGACTGCAATGGATTATAGCCCATGTAATCAAATTGGAATCTACAGATCCATACTAATAATAGATAGATAGGTAAGATGGAGGGAAAAACGTAGGGAGGTAGAGAGGGGAGGTGGGGGAGAGAAAGAGAGAGAGAGAGAAATTACTTTTAAAAGGAAACACCTACTGACATGGAGAACTAACACTTCACAATCATCATACCAAAGACTGGTAAGGGAAAGAATCATTAAGGTTAATTATGATGCGGAGCAGACTATTAAGATGGGCTTAAAAAGTCTCCCCACAGATTGCTTACTAGTTGTGAGAGAAAATCGAAACTACAGTGGAGGAAATGGACAACACTTTCATCAGGTGGTCAAATTTAACATCATGGATGATTGGCAGATGGATATCTTTTACCTGGGAGATCTGAGAAGGACACATCATCATATATGTAGTTTTCTGGCTATGGATGCAAATCTGAATCTAATTACGAGGAAACATCAGCTAACCCAAATGGAGAAACATTCTATGAAATGAGTAGCCTTTGTCATGAAGGGCAAAGAAAAGACTAAGGCACTGCTCCATATTTAACGAGAATAAAAAAACAATTAAATGAAATAAATACATGGTTTCTTACTGAATCCTGGGGGGAAATTTACAAAGAAGTTATCAGGAAAATTGAAAAATATGAATAGTAGATTAGATAAAACTATTGAATCAATGCTAAATGTCCCAAATTTGAAGACAATACTGTAGTATGTAAGAAAATTCCCTTATTCCTAGGAAATACTTAGGAAGCAATAAGAGATATAGGGAAGTATGAAAGCATAGCCCTTCAAATGGTGCAGAAAATATAAAGAATACAGACATACACAAATAGAAAGAATGATAAAACAAATGTGGTAAAATGTTGAAAATTTGGGAATCTGGATAAAAGATGTATGGGAATTTCATATATTATAAATTTTCTATAAGTTTAACGTTATTATAATTTAAAAATTTTAAGTATACGATTAAAAGATTTTACTAATTCATACTATTTCTTTGTTCAATTAGTTTGAATTAGTAAGAAATGGCTCTAATTTGTTAAGTAGTAGCCTAGGGCCTGTGAAAATTTCCTATACTGGTGCCCACATAGTCCCTATGCATGAATTACAAACCAGAAATGTCTGTTGTGTCATTCTACTGGGACTTCTGACTTCTATAAATTTGAGGTAGTATGTTTGGGAATAAAAGCAGAAGTTTCCTGCTGTTTAAGTCTATAATGAAACAGAACTCACACACTTTATAATTCAGAGCTAATCAAGTAAAAATATCAATGGGGAAATCCAGGTCAACTATAATTCCCATCATGACTAAGCAGCATAAAGACAGAGAATGGGGTGACCTAGAACTGACCTCGGGGAGAAATCACAGTCAAATTAGGATCACTCATTTCCAGGATTCTTGTTAGAGGGTTGACTCGACAATTCAAACATCTTATCAGTTACAATAAATACAACATAGTTCCTACACACATTTTGATCTCTTGGACAAATATGTACTGTACCAAGCTGTTTCTCAGAACTACATGTGGTGTTTACATATTATTAAGGAGTATAAGTTCTGATAGAAAAACAATTTACCAAGTATAAAGGAAATGTGTATGATCATCTTAAATATGAGTATTAGACATTGGAAATCTAGTCTGCTCATTACTTTCCTTGGATTTCTTAGCTTTGGAAAATAACATTCTTAGCATAAGCTTAGCATATTCTTCAAAAGCTATCATTTTTATTAACTAAGAAATATAAACAATATTGATTTCCTTCAAACCTGTTCAATCTGTTTGGTAAAAAAGGCAGGCATGCTTTCATTTGAAAGATAGAAATCTTAGAAGCTGTCTGGCATTCTTCTTCTAGCCCCTGAGCTCCTTGATGTTTAATTGTACAGCGTTATTCACAGTAAAGGGAAAAAAAAGTCGCTACCTTGAAAGTTAATTCATGGAAAATAATGATGAATACAAATTTCAGCTCTGATGTTGTTGATTGTATGATTTGGGGCAAGTAATTTATCTCCTTAGTTTTTTTAGCTTCCCTAAAAGGGCAAGCAGAACAGTGAGGGATCTGGAAACCACACTACTTAGAGAATGGTTAAGAAAACTGAGTACCACTATGGACCTATAAGAATGGCCCAAATCCAGAAAACTGACAATACCAAATGCTGACAAGGATATGGAGTAACAGGAATTCTTCTACATTACCGATGGGAATGCAAATGGTAGAGCCACTTTAGAAGACAGTTTGGCAATTTCACAAAACTAAAATACTCTTCCCATACAATCCAGCCATCATGTTTCTTGATATTTACCCAAAAGAGTTAAAATCTTATGTCCATACAAAAACCTTCACGTGGATGTTTATAGGAGCTTTATTCATAATTGCCAAATCTCAGAAGCATCCAAGATGTCCTTGTGAAGGTAAATGAATAAATAAACTGTAGCACATCCAGACAATGAAATATTATTCAGCACTAAAAAGAAATGAGCAATCAAGCTTTTGAAAAGGCATGAAGGGATTGTAAATTTCTATTACTAAGTGAAAGAAGCTGATTTGAAAAGGCTACATGATGCATGATCCTAACCATATGACATTCTGAAAAAGGCAAAATTATGGAGACAGTAAAAGGATTAGTAGTTCACAAGAGTTTGGTGGAGGGGAGTGGATGTGGAGCTGAATAGGCAGAGTGCAGAGGATTTATTTTCAAGTTTAATTTTTTAAATTAATTAATTAATTTTTAAAATTCAATTTATTGAAGTGACATTGGCAATTAAATTATATAGGTTTCAAGTGTACAATTCTCTGAACAGAGGATTTTTGAGCAGTAAAAATATTCTGTATGATATTATGATGTATACTAGAGGCCCGATGCCTGAAATTCGTGCAAGGGGCTCGGCCCTCGCAACCCCAGCTGCCTCAGCCGGCCCTTACAGCCCCGGCTTTTGTCCAGAAGGTGGTCCGGACGGCCGTTCTGCTGTTTGGTCTAATTAGCTTATTAGCTCTTTATTATATAGGATTATATGACAATATATGTCACCATACATTTGTCCAAGCCTATAGAATGTACAACACCAACAGGAAACCCTAAGACTCTTCCCATACAATCCAGCCATCATGTTTCTTGATATTTACCCCAAAGAGTTAAAATCTTATGTCCAGTGATGGGCAACCTTTTGAACTTGGTGTGTCAAACTTCGCAAAAAAACTGAGCATAACTCGGGTAGTGTGTCACTTTGAGGAAAAAACTAACTCCAAGACTCAAGTCGCAAATGTTTCATCCTCAGGAGCAGCAAATGTTTCATCCTCAGCATGGAGCCGCGCGTCATCAGAAATGGCTACGCGTGTCAGTGCTGACACGCGTGTCATAGGTTCGCCATCACTGCCCTAAGGTAAAATATAGACTTTGGATGATTATAATGTGTTGACACAGGTTCATCAATTGTAACAGAGATATCATTCTGGTTGGGATGTAGGTAGTGGAGACTATTTATGTGTGGGGGCAGGGACATATGAGAAATCTCTGTACCTTCCTCTCAATTTTGTTGTTAACTTAAAGCTTCTCTCTTTTTAAAAATATTTTAAATTCGTGCAAATATATTTAAAAATATTTTAAAAAGAGAGAAATCTGGGGAGATTCAAAGTCCAGACTGAGGGGGTAAGGCAGTGATGGCGAAACTATGACACGCGTGTCAGCACTGACACGCGTAGCCATTTCTGATGACACGCGGCCGCATGCCGAGGATAAAACATTTGCTGCTCCTGAGGATGAAACATTTGCGACTAGAGTCTTGGAGTTAGTTTTTTCCTCAAAGTGACACACTACCCGAGTTATACTCAGTTTTTTTGCGAAGTTTGACACACCAAGCTCAAAAGGTTGCCCATCACTGGGGTAATGGGATGATAGCTACCTTTCCATTATGATGCAAGAGGAGAGTAAGATTTAGTTTATGTGGCTCAAAGGGTAGAATTAAGCTCCACAGGTATAAGTGCCAAGGACATAGATAGTAGATAAAGGCTTAAAACACTAACGTATTCCCTAACAAATGAGCTGCTCTACATGGAAGGGACCCTGGCTGATTTGAGGTAGTAAAAGTTCAACACTATGCAAGAGACTGGACTTCTGAAACCAAAACACCCAACTCTAAGTTAACGTACTTCTCTGCTTAGTTTGGTCTAAGATTGAGCTAGCCTTTAAAGAAATTAAAGCCCTTGATTTAGATTAAGCTTGAGATCAATTAAAGCCCATAGATCTCTTTCACAAGAATGCCTGCCAAGTCAGACTTCCCAAAACCTGTACTTGTACAGCAAGTTCTTTACTTTTCTGAGTGATGTAAGTGGGGAAAGGCTTAGCAAAGATAATTGTCAACACAGGAAAATTAGGCAACTGAATAGGCAAATTATATAGCATCCACCAGTGAGTCATCAACTAATTGCATTTGTTAAGCTGGTCAAACATTCTAACTTCTTGGGGTGGCTAATCCAGGCTTGCACATACTTTTGGGAGGTCTTTTAAAACTGCTTCTCCACGAGTACATAATCTAGGATTCTCCCTAGAGTTACCATATCGTGTCCCATTTTTATTTTCTATATAGTTAGCCTCTGTTGTCTTATCACAAGTTAAGGTAACTTCAATTACTCTACAAATAGGTGAGTTGGAACTAATGAACATAGATCAGTATCAATAAATATTTATGGAGAGTCTACCATATGCTTTGCTTGGCACACTGGGGAATACAAAAGAGTAAAAGACATTAATTCCAGCTCTTACATAATGTGCAATTTACTTGGGGATATACAAATATAACTCACAATGCAAGCAGTCCATGATAAGAGTTAAGAGAGTGGAGGAGATGATAAACATTTATAGGAATTGAGAAAATCCATTGCACGGCTGATGTGATCAGGGAAGTTTTCACAGAAGTAAGAGCTTGAAGGATGTTCAGATAATGATCAGGCCTCATTTTGGTTTTTCTTTTACTTTCTCTTTCTGTTATCAACGAGATGGTGATTTATTATAAGGATAAAAGTGTGTCATAGAATTCCCAAGAGGAGTATGGCAGCCAGGCCTCGGGAAGCAGCCATAACAAGGTTTGGAAAGCCCGAAGGTTTCCCTTTTCATATCTCCCTCTGCTTCATACATTCATCTGTTTCTTTGATCCATGGAGAGGCAATCCCACAACTCCAGAATTTCAGTTACCTATAGCGCATCCCAACTTAAAAATTTAGGAAGGAGTAGAGTAAAGCTCTTACTTCAGAATAAATAATTTAAAAGATGTAACTTAGAAACAATTGTCAAAAGAAAAACAATTTAAGGTTCTCAGTTCACTACAGAGCCTTCACCTAAACATTTCTCAAAGACTGCTCCTTATCTCCCTGTTTCTTCGACTTTTTTTGTAGCCAGGTTTTTCAGACCTTGTTCTGACAGTGGAAAAATAGGCAAAGTATCCATCAACTAATTACATTTGCATCAGCTTACATCTATTAGCAGATAATCAAAAGTTGACTGTACTACTTCTCTATAGTAGTATCTCTCTACATCTCTAAAAGGATGTGTCTTAAATCAGGATAGCCCACTATGAGCAATGGCCCATGCAGATGATATGTCTGCAATTTGACTCTCAAATGATCAATTCGGCAAGTGAGTCACAGTGCTTCTCATCAGCATCTTTGCTTATAAAGATGGAGAAAATCTTGCTTTGGATTATTTGTCGGGAAAAGCAAAGTGAGATGGTTTCTTGGGGGTGAGGGAAACCTAAGAAAGGAATAAAAAGAGTTCTATTATGATGTATAAAAACGTTTGGAATTTATTTGTACAAATCTGTATCCAATCAAGGTCCAACATTGCATTTTGTGGTTAGGTCTTTTAAGTCTCTTTGATTACAGAGCAGCCATCCACTCCCTTCCCACCTCTCCCACCTTATTTTGCCATGAATTTATTAAAGAAAATGCATCTTTAATGGCTTAGGATAGTATTGGCTTGATAAAATATGTGTTTAAGAACAAATACTGTGACAGAGTGTTGAGTGCATTGAAAGGAACATAAAACTAAAGTCTGGGAGAGTTTAATCAGGAAAGAATTGCTGTAACCTGAGCAAGACATAATGGTGATCTGAATTAGGTAGTTGGAATAGGGAATGAATGGAGAACATCTTAGATTCAGTCCAAGGGATAGTTCCAAATTCTGAAGAACATTATAGCAATTATCCAATATCTGTAGCAATCTAAAAAGTGAGAGTAACATTTAGTAAGTTTTTATCCAAATGTTGAGGCAATGTATCATTAGGTGGTAATCTCTCCCATGAAGTGTTCAAGAAAAAGCTATATGATCAGCCACTGGGGATGATGCAACCTTAAGGATGATGCAATTTCTTGTCCCCTCCTCCTGCTCCTCCTCAACAAGTGATTGTCCAACCTGTATTTGAAAAGTAAGAGTGAAGAGAAACACATAGCTTTGTGAGGCAGCCCATTTTTTTTTTATTTTTTTTTTTGGCTGAGCATCTGTAATTATTAGAATGTTTTTCCTGACAATTAGCCCCAAATCTAGCTAGTTGGCCTTGGTTCTACCTTCTAAGACTATATAGAATAGCCACTTTCCTTATCATTTTCTCTTCTCCAGGCCAGAACTTTTCAGTTCCTTTAACTGTTTCTCATTTCCCATCTTTGTTCCTCTTTTCTGTCCATGCTCCCGGTTGTCACTGTCCTTTCTGGAGTCTGCAAGCAGAACTGAATACCCTGTGCTATGCAGTCTAACCTGAGCATAACAGAGAGGCTGTGAAGTCTATAGTTCTAGGTACTGTATTTCATTAATGCACCAAAAATGACAATACTGGTTTTACTAGTAGCAGCTCCTTCATCTGTTTCACTCATTTTGAGTTAACAAGACCCCTTAAAGGTTTTCTTTGCATGTGCTACTACTATTTGAATATGCATACCTTTAAAGCTCACCTTGGAATCTAAGTGTAGAACTTTATATTAACCATATTACATGTTTCCTTGTTGGATTCAGGTCATTGTTCTCATCCATCAAGTTTGTTTTTTTTTCTGGACCCTAAATCAGAAAACTAGTGTTTGATTCATTCGTCTCAATCTTCAATCATCTAAAACTTTAATTAAAAAGCCAATTTGATCCATATTAATGAAAACAGAAATATTAAGTAGGGTAGGGCTGTGGATGAAATTTCCTGGAGATCTGTCTCCAGACATGGTTTCATGAGCAGCATTTCCTTGGATATGGTCCCTTTCTAGGTACAAATGCACTAAATTGATTACATTCTAGCCCAAATTTTCCCTCTCATCTCCAAGGATATTAAAAGACTGCTAATCTCTGACAACAGCCTTCCATTGGTCAATGTGAATAGGAAATCTGTGGATAAATGAGGTGAGTCCAGCATGGCTTGTTTATAGTGAATCTATGCTGATCCTTAATCTCTCCTGGACAAGCTTACTGGGCTGAGGTTCATAGACTTCACATTCCTCCCCTTTGAAAAGTAGGACAGCATAATCCAAACTCTAGGTTTTTGGAGCCTGTGCCATTCTTCACTGTCACAAATTAATATAGCAATGTGACCTTCTTGGCAATTCTCTCAAGAAATTCATTAATCTAGACCAAGGGACTTAAACTTACTTAAGGTAGTTAGTTTTCAAGAGTCTTTTCACCAGAGTTTGAATAATTGCAGGTCTGCAATTATTCTCACTGATGAAGACAATTCCAGCAAAAGAGAATGGGCTATTTTTCTCCCTGTTTTTTTCTACGGACGTCACACCATCTGTCCTTGGAGTGGGTATTTGCCTTCCAAGTTCTACTTCCTGCTTTGAGCATTCCCCAAATCCCCCCACTTCGCTTCAGCACTTTTCTCAAGCCTTATTTCCTACTAAGCTTTAGCATTCCAGGTGCTGGATGTAACCTTACTCACACATTTTTTCTTAAGTATGAAATTTCCTATCTTTCTCATGCGTCTTTCTAAAATCTGAACTGAGTTCCTTGGAAGTCATATCGGCATCTGTGCTGATCGCTCCAGCTTAACTTGCACTGAGTTATTTGCAGAGGTCATTAGTCACCCAAACATTGTAAGTCATCTCTATATTACAGTTAAAGTTGAAGACTTATAACAACCTTTTTTAAAAAATTGATTTTGAGAGAGAGAGAGAGAGAGAGAGAGAGAGAGAGAGAGAGAAGAGAGAGAAACATTGATCAGTTGCACTGACTGGGAATTGAACCTGCCACCTTTGGTGGGATAATGCTCCATCCAACTGAGCACACTGGCCAGGGCAACACCAACCTTTAACTGAACTTTTTCTGAAATGTCTTTCCAACTCCTCGCTGAAATGTCTGACACTCTTCAGGGGGCGTGAATATTTTTCCTCAAGGTTCTCAGGAAGCAATGTGGTAGGTCTGAACTCTGTTCTGAGTCAGGACTTAGCTCAAATCCTGCACCTGCTCAAACTTGTTGGGTGACTTTAGGCCAGTTCCGTAATCTCTCTGAGGCTAAATGTAGATAATTATGCATCACCTCACACAGGTATTCTGGCATCTCACAGAGTCCTTAGATGAACAAATGAGATGATACATTGTCAGTGCCTTGAGTGATACAGGGTGGGTTTCAGAGAGTGTTTGTGCTCATCCTCTCTGCCTTTCCCTCTCTCCCCATTCAGTTCACCAACCTGTTCTCACTTGTTTTTCATACTTCATTTAGGGGAGCAGTTCCTCTCATGGTTTTTTTGTTTGTTTGTTTGTTTGTTTTCCTTTGGGGAGATTCAATGTCCAGCCAGGTAAGTCAAGAATTTACCAGGCTTCTGCTTTTAGCTTGGATGGATCCAGCTGTCAGTGTAGTTGAAATCCCCCATCACTGTCACATCTTGCCTGTTACTTTTGCAGTCTGGGTCATTTCCTCCGTCTGGTCAGGTGTTAACTCAAAAGAATATTTAGAAAACACTGAAAACATTTGTAACCTTTTATGCTGAGTTCTTGTGTTTAGCTTTATGTTCCAAAACATAGTCGTCTTTTACATCACAGGGATGATTTTTCTCATCCTTGAGAACTGAACTCTGAGGAGTCAGAATGGAAAAATGTAATGGAGAAGACAAAGCAGAGTTCCTTTAACAATGCCTGGGGTGTTGAGAGACAAATTTGAGCTTGGCAATTTTGACGTGGGCCACTCATAATCACTAGTCTTCCTTCATTTCCAGATGCAGAGCTAAGCTGAAATGTTTCATTTCCTCAAATGCTTCTCTGACTTTCCTTACTTCCTCCAGTTAAAAACTCCCACTCTCTGGGCTTGAAAGGGGATAGCTACTCACATTAGACATTTACCACCACATATTTCACTTTCTCTTTACCCATCTTCCGGGTTCATTTTCTACCTGCTGCTGTGTTTTCTTCAAGGTGGACCTGCTCCAGACAGCACAGGCCACCTCTCCTAAGAGGCCTGGAAGTCATCTCCCTGTTGGGAAAAATATATTTGTCAGTCTCTGGCCCAAGTGTGCATCACCCAGGTGGCAAAGAAGGAAGCAGGAAACCAAGGAGGACACACATGCTCACATCACTGGGAGATTTCTTCAGTCTTAAGAGAGAGCCTGTGAAATGAGGCCACTCCAAACCTTATCTACAGACCCCAGTTTGCTTCTCTGGACTTTTCTTCAGGTCAAACCCTTATCTGTCGCTGGACATATAACATCCATCATATGTATAACTTCCAACAGGAGTTATGCTTGGTGTTACATGTTTAAGTGCCAACTTAAAATGGCTTTTGAAGTAAGCAAAATTTTTAATGAAGTTTTGTTGTTGTTTGTTTGTTTGAAGATTCTCTACTGAACATCTTTTTTCTTTTTAAAAAATATTCTTACTGATTTTAGGGAGAGAAAAAGGGAGAGGGAGAAAGAGAGATAGAAACATCAGTGGTGAGAATCATTGATTGGCTGCCTCCTACATGCCCCCTACAGAGGATCAAGCCCACAACCCAGGCATGTGCCCTGACTGGGAATCAAACCATGACCTCCTGGTTCATGGGTCAATGCTCAACCACTTAGCAACACCAGCCAAGATCTATTGAACATCTTTAAGGCAAGCCTCCCACCCACCCCTATTCAAATTACAATTTTAATCAAACTTTTGAAAATTTCTTCGGGTTATTGGGCTGTATTTCTGTGATGATGTCACCATTCCAAGAAAACAGAAGGTAGACTCCAATTTGATGAAAGATTCATAAGTAAGTTTTGAACTTACAAATTCAAATGTGATACATTCTCTGTTCCAAAAGTACTAGGATCTGTTCTACTTTAAAAATTGGATTTCTAGCCTGGCTGGCATGGCTCAGTGGTTGAGCACTGACCTTTGAACCAGGAGGTTATGATTTGATTCCTGGTTAGAGGAATCGAACCATAACCTCCTGGTTCATCCCCAGCGTGGGATGTGCAGGAGGCAGCTGATCAATGATTCTCTCATAATTGATGCTTCTATCTCTCTCTCCCTCTCCCTTTCTCTCTGAAATCAATAAAAACATCCTACCTAATAAAAGAGTAATATGCAAATTAACCATCACTCTGCTACACCCACCAGCCACGCCCACCAGCCATGCCCACCAGCCAATCAGCGCGAGTATGCAAATAAACCCAACCAAGATGGCTACAACCACAGAGAGCAGGAGGGAGGCTTGGGTTTCCCAGGCAAAGGAGGAAGCCAAGCTTTCTGCCTGCCCTTGCTCATCTAAGCCTCCACTCAAGGCTACAAAGTTTCAATTATAGAAGGTAAACAAATCCAAACACAAATGGTGGCAGCCAGGGAGCTGGAAAGAGCGGGAGGCTAGGGTTGCCTCCGGCAATGGAAGAAGCAAAGCTTTCCGCACACCCTGGCCAGCCCAGGCCTCTGCTTAAGGCTACAAAGTTTCAATTATAGAAGATACATACCCCAACAGAAATGGCTGCCAGCCACAGAGTGATCAGGAAGCTTGGCTCCGCTAAAGGCTACAAAGTTTCAATTGTAGAAGGTAAATAAATTCCAGATACCAGGGCCTCTGCTTGGGTCGCCAGGGGGCATGGCCGGCCTGCAAACCACCATAGGCCCCTCACTCAGGCCACCCCATGCCCCAAGGGAACCCCTCCCTGATCTGGGACACCCTTCAGGGCAAACCAGCTGGCCCCCACCTGTGCACCAGGCCTCTATTCTATCTAATAAAAGAGTAATATGCAGATTGACCATCACAAGATGGCTGCCCCCATGTGGTCAAAGATCCTGCCCCCATGTGGACACAAGATGGCCACCACAAGATGGCCAGCAGGGGAGGGCAGTTGGAAGGCACCAGGCCTGCAAGGGAGGGCAGTTGAGAGGGACCAGCCTGCAAGGGAGGGCAGTTGGAGGCGATCAACCCTGCAGGGAGGGCAGTTAGGGGTGACCAGGCCAGCAGAGGAGGGAAGTTGGGGGCAAACAAGCTGGCAGGGGAGCAGTTAGACATCAGTCAGGCTGGCATGGGAGTTGTTAGGGGGTGATCAGGCTGGCAGGCAGAAGCAGTTAGGGGCAATCAGGAAGGCAGGCAGGTGAGCAGTTGGGAGCCAGCAGTCCTGGATTGTGAGAGGGATGTCCGGACATCCCTCCAGGGGTCCCAGATTTGCAGGCTGGGCTGAGGGAGCAGGCAAATTTCATGCACCGGGCCTCTAGTATTAAAATAAAATCGGAATTCTATTAGAGTGCCCATTTCACAGGTCAGAGTGCTTCTGCCACTTTCATTTGCTCTTCAATCTCTCCTCTCTGAGTCATTTTAAGGTTGTTTTTAATATATATTTTTATTGATTTCAGAGAGGAAGGAGAGGAGAGAGAGATAGAAACATCAATGATGAGAGAGAATCATTGATTGCTGCTTCCTGCAAGCTCCACACTGGGGATCCATCCTGCAACCTGGGCATATGCCCTGACAGGAATCGAACCCTGACCTCCTAGTTCATAGATCGATACTTAACCACTGAGCCACACTGGCTGGGCTCATTTTAAGTTTTTTTCCATGACAATAGGCTGCCAAAACTCATGGGTTGTTGGGAATATCAGCAACATATAACACAATACATACCTGAATTTATTTGGCAGCGCGAGCCCTGAGACAGGCCTTTCATTTGCCATGGCCAGAATGTCTACAAAAAAGGAAACATTTATATGCTTGAATTTTGGAAATTAAAGGAAGGCAAGTTGTGTCAGTGGACAATCGAAGGTCAAAGCTGGATGGGATGTTTTGTTCCTGCACTACGTCAGTTGACCTTAGGCTTGTGGGAAATGGGTATGGAACTCCCCACCATCCTATGCCAAGTGGTGACCAGAACAGATGCAAGCAGAATGATAAGCTCAGGAGTGCACAACAGTGGCAACTAACTTGGAAATAACTGAAGTAGAAAGGTCAGAAAAAAACGTCATCTCTGTGTGGGTGAAAATATGTCTGAGAAAGTCCGCTCCAAGAACTATGAAGGCAAAGGGGAAGGCATTGGAGTCAATGTGGAGACGCTGTGAGTGCTTTACTCCAGTTGAGTGCAGACTGCGAGACTCCCGAACCCTGACTGAAATGGACTCTGCCTCATAGTGCATGTGCTTTGGTTTACTCTTGTTGCTATTTGATCTTAGAAACTTGGCAATGCTACTGCTAACAAACTGTTTAGGGGAGAAAGTCCTTTGGCAATGAAAAAGACAGGAAACAGTTTTCCCCTCCTGGTATTTTTAGGATACTTAGAAAAACCTTGGGAAAGCAATTTTGAGCTGATCATTAAATGTTCATTATTTCCTCCTCATTTAGGTCTGATGTTTCTCATGAATTCACTAACATTTATTAAGTATTTGCTTTGGGTCCAGGCTCATGGGAAAGCTTATGATTAGTCATGTATATGCAAGGGTCACTAAACTGGGAGTTTAGTGGTTTATGGGATCAGTGACTCAGGGAAGCAAAGATTGAGAAGAAACTGATAGTATTAACATAGATCATAATAGCCACACAGAAGTGCCCTAAAGAGCAGATGGGTGTGGGAGGGTTGGTGGAGAAATACAGTCTCATGGTTTAGTAGCTTTAGGCTTCGCCCTTCATTGTACAAGAACAGTTTTAGTTTCTGGTTGCTGTATTGGACCCTTTGAAAGAAAACTGCCGCTTCCTCCAATCATGACATGAAACAACCAGATTTTGGAATATTAGCAATGGAGTAAGAATCCATTGTCCACAGAGGCAGCTGAACCTTGTACCTCTGACTTGCTTCTTTTCTTGGGAATTTCTTTTAATCCCCACTGTTACCACTGTGATAGCCTTGGGTAGCACTGGTCCTTCCTTGACATTCTTGTGTAGGCATAAAACAGGATCTAATGCCTTCACCTCTCCTAGAACATTAAATAACAATGAAAGACAGAAATGCCACGAATCTAGACACTGACCATCTGGGACTTCCAGGCCTCTTCCCATCCTGTCTCGTGGCTTATCCCCATCCACTAGACATCATCTCGGTACCCAGACCCCATGTCCCAGTGAGAAATACTTCATTATTTCTACACAAGATCATCAAAGATTAGGGGTTAAAATTGGGCTTTGAAGTTCAATAGACTAGATTTGAACCCTCACTAACTTCACCACTTACTAGCTGAGTTTCATAATTTTTCAACTGCAAAATGGTGATAATAATTGGGTGGTTATGAGAATTAAATGAATTAATACAAGTAGAGATCTTGAAACAGGTCTGGGCTAGATTTACAGCTCAATAAATCTTAGCTTCAAACTCCGTGATAATTGCCATGTCAATTAATCCAATAAAGTCTACATAGAGGCATCAAGGTCATTTTCCCACAGTTGGTTTTCTAAGAAATCTCATGACCTGTAAAATCTTGTTTGCAAGGTTCTGCTTAAGTCAGAACTTTCCCTTAAACATTGAATAATCATTGGTCTTCTGTTAAAATAAACATGCTGTGAACTTAAAACTGCTCTTAAAAATAATGTTTATTTTTTAAAAAAGGAAAAAATATCACTGATGAATGATTAAAGCAGAAATATCTCCCCTTTAATAAAATTACTCAGGTTATTGTCTTACTTTTTATTTCATATCTATGATTGAGTCCTGGCTAATCAATATAAGTTTATAGAGAGAATGTACTATGATGGGTTGAAATACCATTAAACCTGGGAGCAATCTCAGCCTTCTTCCCTTCTCTACCCACTTAAGAGGGTTATTCATCACTAGTGCCATTTCCCACCTTGGTGAAGATGGGGTCTTTCTGGCTGGGAGAGTTGGTGGCTGGAGATGCACTGGGAGGGTGTGGAATGGGCAGGAGAGATGACCACGGGGCTGTGGGTTGGGAGAAGATCTAGCACACTGTGGAGAGAAGCAGGTGTGTGGGAGGCGTGCTTCAGAGAAAAGGGAATTGTTATCAGAGTGATTGTGGCTGTGTATTTGGCTCTCTTTCACAGTTTTGTTTTGTTTTTTTCCGAACTACTCAAGTCAAGGACTAATGTAATCTTTCAACAATTTCTTTTGGTCATTGGACTGTACTTCTGCAATAACATCAGCATTCCACAAAAGCACAAGGCCTACTCCAATGTGACAAAGGATTCAGAAATAACCTTTGCATGTGTAAATCCAAATGTGATGGTCTACAGATTCTTTGTTCCTCAAATACCTGGGCCTATTTAAAAATTGAATTCCCTTCCTGTTAAAATGCCACAGGCCCAAATTCCCCAACCACCTCCCATTTTCATTCTGTCTTCAGTCTCTCCCTTCCAGCTCAGCCTCTGCACTAATCACAGGCTATTTTTCTAATAAATAAATCAGATTACAATTATTTGCATTCCTGAGCTACCCAGTGACTCCCTCTCTCCAACAGTATAGAATTCAAGCTTCTCAAATGATCATGACCTTCTACCACCAATCCTACTACAGCTCTCCACCCAACTCGAGCCCAGAACACTACCAGTATATGTCCTGAACAGCCAGGCTGCTCTGGTCCCCAGGCCTTCAAGCATGCTTCTGCTATGGCTTGCAATGCATCATTGCCTTTACCTTCTAAAGAATTTCTATGAGGACTCCTGTGAAAATGTCCCTAGCTGTCAACTGGCTATCCCACCTCAAGAAGAAAAAAGGAGATGACAATTCCCCCTCTTGTGCCCTGTGCCATGTGTAAATTCTAAGTTTTACTATAGACATTAGCTTTTATCTGACTCCTCCACTTGACTTCCAAAGAGCAAATCTGCACATGAACTCATCACATGGTGGACACTCTGATGGAGTACAGAGTAGATGCATGAATATATTTATCAACACCAAGCTGGTTTGTGTTTCTAAAGTAAACCTGGAGCATCTGATCACCATATTTCCATTGCTTTTTACCCAAACATGTTCAAAAGTAGTCCAGCCTGGCTGGCATGGCTCAGTGGTTGAGTGTTGACCTATGAACCAGGAAGTAACAGTTTGATTCCCAGTCAGTGCACATGCCTGGCATTTTGGGCTCGATCCCCAGTGTGGGCCGTGCAGGAGGAAGCTGATCAATGATTCTCTCTCATCATTGATGTTTTTATCTCCCTCTCCTTTATCCTGCTTCTCTGAAAATCAATAAAAATCCAATCTAAGAAAGAGGTAATATGCAAATTGACCATCACTCCAACACATAAGATGGCCAGCAGGAGAGGGCAGTTGAGGGGGACCAGGCTTGCAGGGGAGGGCAGTTAGGGGGGGACCAGGCCTGCAGGGGAGGGCAGTTGGGGGGGACCCAGGCCTGCAGGAGAGGGTAGTTAGGGGGGACCAGGCCTGCAGGGGAGGGCAGTTGGGGGGGACCAGGCCTTCAGGGGAGGGCAGTTAGGTGTCAATTGGGCCGGCAGGGGAGCAGTTAGGCATCAATCAGGCTGGCAAGGGAGTGATTAGGGGGTGATCAGGCAGGCAGGCAGGCGAGCGGTTTGAAGCCAGTAGTCCTGGATTGTGAGAGGGATCCCAGATTGGAGAGGGGTGCAGGCTGGGCTGAACCACACACACACACACACACACACACACACACACACACACACACAAACCCCATGCATGAATTTTGTGCACCGGGCTTCTAGTATATTATGAAAAAATATAGTCCATAGGAACTTTCTTTTTTATGTACTTCCCCCACCCCCATTTTGACAAAACAAAAACAAAAACAAAAACAAAAACAAAAACAACAACAACTACTGTATAGTCTCACAGTTGAAGATCATTTAAGGCCATGAGGCCATAGATCTACCAGGAGAGCCTCAGAATTTATCTGGGCCAGCCTGGAAGTCACAAAAATATTATCCTATTTTCACAGGAATTTATGAATGCCTTGTACATGGTAGACATTTGCTAACATTAAATTAAATGAATGCCTAGAAGAAAATTTGATATTGGCAGAGAGAGGGAAGGAGAAGCCTTCACCTGGAAAGCACAATGCCTAGCTGAATGTAATTATTCATCTTGTCCATTGCTGTTCTGGGGCTGCCAAGCACAGCTGGAGAAAAGTCACCCAAGTGAACAGATTGGTGCTACTGTCATCTACCAGGCCCTCAGCATTCTTTCTGAATTTCCCTAAGAAGCTGCTTTCCAATTTCCCACTGTCTTCAAATCTCTCTTCCCTCTGCTTTCCTAAGAAAAAATAGAAGTTGGTAGATGGAAACCCTGTCACTAAAACTTCAAATATTTTTGAGGGATGCTTTCAGTTGCAAGTATTAGAAAACCTAACTCAACTGGTTTAAAACAGTAAGATAACTTCATTGACTCAAAGATTAACGAGTGTTGTTGCAGGGTCTTCAAGTTTGGTTCTTCAGTAGCTCAGAGATGTCATCAAGGACTCGGGTTTTTGTTGTTGTTGTTGTTAATAAATATATTTTTATTGATTTCAGAAAAGAAGGGAGAGGGAGAGAGAGATAGAAACACCAATGAAGAGAGAGAATAATTGACTGCTGCCTCCTGCATTCCTCAACTGGGGATCGAGTCCGCAACCCGGGCATGTGCCCTCCTGGTTCATAGGTCAATACTCAATCACTGAGCCACACCAGCTGGGCAGGACTCAAGGTTTTTCCATATCTCTTCTCTGCCAGCCTCAGCACCACAACAGGCTAGCTCCCAATTCCAAGCATGACATCCTTAGTCGAAAACCCCTGGGGAAGAAAAATTGTTTTCAGAAGTATTCCAAGCCCCATCAAATTTTCTGTCACATCTGTGTGACCAGAACTAGGTCACATGCCCATCTATATCAGCCCCTGGCGAGAAGAATGGCGTTTCCATCTTTGGCTTCTTATAGTTACAATTAACACTAGTAAGCTGAGAATCAGGTTCCCTTTATTAAGGAGTTGATAACTGAACAAAATTGAAGGATAGACCCACGCCCATATCCATCCCTCATTTCCTAACAGAAATTATTAGTGTAGATGTTGCTCTTTCACTGCACGTAATATAAAGCTTGATTAATATGAGTTGAATAAACAAAGCTTGGCTCTTTGCCTGGGCCCCACCACTAATCAACTGTGTAATTTTTATAAAGTTAGTTGAACTTTAGAAGTAGGGCCTCAGCTTCCTCTTCTGAGAAAGGAGGGATAGCCTAAGATGAATTATTTTCATGATTCCTTGAAAAAGGTAGCCACATCTTATGAGTATCTAGCCTGTCCAGGGACGAGCTGTATTCTGAAAATTTGTAGATATTGTCAGCAATTATTGCTCTTGATGACAAGAGTTTTGGCAGCAATCTTCTTCCAAACTCAGCTGTGGCTCTGCAGGCAGGAGTCTGTATACCTCTGAACCAGTGTTAGTTTCAGCTCAAGGGAGCAAACAGGCAAGCAAGCTTTGAGGAATGCAGGTCAGGCCCAGTCCCGCTGACAAGACCCTCTCCGGCCTTCTCTCCTCTCAGTTGCACAGTTGGGAAGTTGATCTCCATAAGCCATTGTTTTCAAAGCACAGAGAGCTCTGGACTTTCCCAGGAATTCCACTGGAATGTAAACAATCTTCAGATCCCAGGCAGAAGCCAGCGGATTTCCTGAGCTGTCACAAAATTGCACTTGCTGGATCCTAAGGATTTGATGCCTTTTTAAAAACATTTTTTCCTCGTTAGGTAAAAAATTTTTTTTCTCGCTCTAAACATATATCTGACATCAGTTAATATTAATTTTCTGAAATGAAAGGATGAGTCAACTGAATACTAATTCTGTAATATAGATGTCATATATACAATTGTACATGCTTCTTGACTCCAGAAGTGGCTAGAATGACAAACTCATCAGATGGCCATCTTTGCACTGGCTCAGAGGGAGAGTTGAATCTCAGTTTATCTTTCATTAAATACAGATTCCTATCCATTCTGGGCCTCTGCTGTCCAGGGCAGCTCTCTAGTACTTCAGAGACTGGTCCGTCCCAGCAGGTTAATGCCATCCTGTGTGTTGATAGTGACTCTGCCTGTAATGTGTTCTGTTGTTGTTTGTTTTTGGTCCTTAGACTCTCCCTGTGCCCCATAATGGCTCAGAACACCACACTCTCTTTCCCCACTTCCTGATCGCTGAGGGTGGCCAGATGCCCCGAGCACATCTTGTGAAAAGTTGACATCAGAGACAGGAAGATCTTGGTTTGAGTGTCATTTCTGTCCTCTTTTAGCCCTGTGATCTGGGGCAAGTTACCTAACTGCTCTGAGCAGCTGTTTCCTTATCTGCGAAGTGAGCATAATAACACTCCCCACGGGGGATTGCTGAGGAGATTAAATGAGAAAGCACCTGTGTAGTTTCTAAGATGGCCTCTCCCAAATCAGCTCAGTGGTTGCTGGTTCCCTTCTCTCCTCTCTGCAGCTGCTGCCTCCTGAAGTTGCAAACGTTTCCAGGTGAGGCCATGTGACACCTCCTGTAACAGTCCGAGAAAGAGCCTAAATGTAAAAGCATCCTCATCCTCGGCCAGAGGCAACCTTACTAGAACAGTCCAGCTCAGTGACGCCTTATCTGGCCCCTTGCTCACTATGGGAATCGGATGAAAAGAAATCCAACTAGAAAATGGGATCTGCAGATAAATGTTGACCACATATTTATTTCCTTTTTTTGGTTTCCTTTTCCTTTGAAAACTCTTGCAAATCTCCAAGAGCCCCCCACCCCCACCCCTCCCCTTCCTTTTTTAAAACCTTTCATATCCTTCTTTCTATGCTGGTGGACAGCTGCTGAGGCCCCATGGTTTGAAGGAGACTCATAGGTTCATGGTGCACCAACCTCAGACTCTGAGCAGGGGGTGAAGGTTGGGGCTGCAAATTCACTCATTTCTTCCAATAAATGTTTTGGTGTCTTCAGAAGCCTCCAAGATGTAAATGTGGACTCTGAATAGTCTGGTCACACTGGTATACCAGGACATTTTGGTGGGGACTCAAGCCTGATGAAACTTTTCTAGTAACTTGGGCCTCCCATTTTGGGAGGAGGGGCAGAAGTGAGCTAGGGGCTAATGAGACAAAGGTGAAGCCATTTTAGTCCAGGTCCCATAGTGATCGATAAGTCTTTCCTTGGCTCTTGGTATTATTTTCTCAAGCAGAAGGCTTAAGAAAATTGGAGAACTAATTTCCTATGGCTTTTTCATTCTGCAGGAAGCCACAGCCAGGAAGAACAATGGGTGCTCAGAGTTCAACCCACACCCCCTTCAACCAGGTACACCTAGGAGTCTGGTTCGGAGCAGATACAGCCACTTGGTGATTCACAGGGTCCCATACCGGCATCATTCCCAAGGATGCTGGCAAGGTCCGATTCACTGAGAGAGAGGGAGTGAAGGGAAGGAAGAAAGGCAATTCCAGAGAAGGCCAAGTCTGGGTTATTGGGCTGCAATTGTTTGTAGGAATTGCTCATCTGAGGGTCTCCATCTTCCTTCACCCAATAGGCCTGTGTATCCTGCCTTTCCCTCTAAGAAGAGAAAGTCTCTCTTGCTCTTTGAACATTTAAGGACTGTTTCAGTGGTTCCCAGTTTGTTTTTGTTTTTTGTTTTTAATAAAAGGGATGGTGGTGGTGAACTGCTTTGGGATTGCCAAAATAAGGGCATTAAGAAAAAACCCCCAAAACTCCAAATGCATCAAGAGCCATTATTTTTTAATAGAGATTTTTTAAAAAGGCAGAAGGACATAACGCTTAGGATCAAGGATAGTTTTTTTAAAAATGTTGCTAACTCACATTTAGAAAAAAACTTTCTAAATTGCCCTTACTTTTCTCATTTCACTGTGGATTGAGGCAAAGCGATTATTCTGTTATTTCCTAAACAAGGGAGTTATGTTCATTGGTTTCATGAGGGCCCCTCAGGCTTTTTCTTTGAGCTCCTATTTCCCTGATTATAATGTGAAAAACTGAGATATGTGTCTATCTCTACTTAATCACACATTTTAGGTATTATTTCATAACAAATTTTGTTTCATCAGTTTTCCCATTTGCAACCCAGCTAGCAACTCCTTCTCTAGGATTCGTGAAGGCTTGTCATATCGTACAAAACCCAGTAATTTTCCCACTACTCTGGGAGTTTCCCAGGATTTTCTGCCAAAGATTATTTTAGTGTCTAACAACTTTTATGAGCTTTCCATCATCAGCATTATCATCAACAAAAAAACATTTCTTAAGTTAACAAGAAAAATATGGAATAAAAACATGATTATATAATGGGTGAACATTCATGCATTATATGAAAGAACATCACTGTCCTCACATCATAAACACACGAAGGAGCTGGGATGGGATTGATGGTGACTCTAATGGCAGCTTTAAGGGCTACAGATTGAAGCAGTAGGTGTAGAGAAAGTCCAGCATTTCCCTTCCAATCAATACAGAAAGCACCACAGAGAGATCAGGGTCACTTTAGGAGATCGAGTAGGAGAGGGCAAGGTAAGTGAGATCTTATAGGGCAGGATGTCCAAAAGCATTCCACAAAATGGAGCCACACATTAGACCGGTGCTCTCACCTGGAAATGATGTCCCCAGGTGACATTTAGCAATTTTTGGTTATCACAAGAGAGTACTATTGACATAGAGAGTGCAGAGGCCAGAGATCCTGCAACACACGACTGCCCTACAACGCTCAGGGCAGCCCCCACAATAAAGAAATATCTATCCCCAAATGTCAATAGTGTGAAAGTTGAAACACCCTGCACTGGAGTGAGAATGAGATTAAGAGCCAGAGGATATTTAACATAGGTGTAAGGAAACCAGAAAGGTGATAACTTTGAGACAGAAGAGGTTGAAGAGGTTGCTTCTTCGTTGAAATCTGTAGACCTCCCTTCCAAAATCAGTACTAGGAGCCCAGGCTAGGTCTGCTGTTTCCCTGGGAGCAGAAGTATGGAGTGGGGTGGGGAGCAGAGCTATTGCCCTTCTTCCTAGAGGTGCTGGTGTGAAGACTGTCAAGACTGCTCTGAAGGAGAAGGAATGAGAGCAAGAGTGTGGGGTGAGGTCATCAGGCACAGAGGCAAGGCAGGCAAAACAGATTTGCTCCCTCAAGATGTATGCGTGTAGGCCCATCTTGATTCTGGCCAGGGGCACATACCTGGGTTGTGCTTTCCCAGCCCCCGGTAGCTGTGCCTGTCAGAAGAGGGTCACTTTACAGCTGCCTGGGTTTAGCACATACAAATCCCTGACTTGAAATGCTCTGAGCAGTTAAATAACCCAAGGTAGTTAAGCAGTCCCAAAAGATTAAAAATTGTGGACTCCTGAGGGACTTGTCAGTCCCCTAAAAATCTATACTAATAAAAGGGAAATATGCTAATTGGACAGGATAAACCCAATGTTTTCCAGATGTCCTTCCTGACAAAGCCAGGGGCATGGCCGGCCTGCAAACCGCCGGCAGCCCCTCGCCCTGGCTGACCCCGTCCCCCAGCAGGGACTCCCCACCCCGATCTGGGGCCCCCTTCACGGCAGGCCAGCTGGCCCCCACCCATGCACCAGGCCTCTATCCTACATAATAAAAGGGTAATATGCAAATTGATCCTAACGGCAGAACAACCAGAATGACTGCTGGACCAGTCATTATGAAGCACACTGACCACCTCTTAATCCCTTTCCTGAGCTGTCAGGCACCGATCATCTGATGGAGAACAGGGAACTGGGGGTGAGTGGCATCGGGGGTTGGGGGCAGCTGTGGGCAGCTGGGGAAGATGGCCCTGATAGCAGGCTAGGCCTAGGTACCATACCCGTGCAAGAATTTCGTGCACCAGGCCTCTAGTTTCTCTATAATTTATTTTTTGTTTAACCAATATTTTTTAGTAACCTATCATGTGCCAATCCTGTTCAGGAGATGGGAATTGGATTGGAACTAGAAATAGACACACACAGTCCCCATGGCCCTTAGAGCCTTGTAGGGGAAATAGCAGTTAAGCAAACAACCACACAAATATCATAAAATCGTTACTAAAATGCATGTTTTGAAGAAGCACAAAGTACCAGGAAGTCTAATAGGGGCATCTGTTAGCCATGGCGTAACCAGGGCACCTTTCTGTGAAAGTGGGTGCGGAAGGCCTTTTCACTTTGGAGGCTTTGAAGTCAAAAGGCTATAAATTTAGACTCTTGATTGTATGTCTAAATGAAGTACACATCCAGGCTCGGAGATCCCCCAAGAGGACTGAGTGAAGCTGTTCTCTCTGCACCAGAAACTTACTTTATGCTCAGTCCTCCCCAGTTGATGAGATTTCAATCTTTTATACTTAGGCCAAAAGCCTTGGGTCATCCTTGACTCCTCTTTCTAGCATCTCACAATAGACCTATTCATAGGCCTTGCTGGTTCTATCTTCAGATTGCATCCAGAATCTGGCCATTTCCCATCACCTCTGCTGTGACCCCAGGGTAAACCTCCAGCTCTCCTCACCTGGGTTACCCCAGTTAGTCTCCTGGCTTCTTCCCTCCCTCCCTATAGCCTATTCTCAAAATAGCAGCTAGCATAATTCTTTTAAAAGCTGTATTAGGTCACATTCTTCCTTTGGCCCAAATCTTCTCAAGAGTAAAAGCCAAAGTCAAAGAGCAAAAGCTCTGCCCTAGCTGGTTTGGCTCAGTGGATAGAGCATTGGCCTGCAGACTGAAGGGTTCCAGGTTTGATTCTGGCCAGGGGCACATACCTGGGTTGTGGGCTCCAGCCACCTGCCAAGCTGTGGTCTCTGCATTTCAAAATCTCTCCAACTTTATTTTCTCCTAGTTCCCATCTCCCCTACCTAACTCCAGCCACACTGGCCTCCTCCTTTTTTTTCCAGGAACATGCCTGCCTCAGGGCCTTTGCACAAGCTGCTCCCTCTGCCAAGAATTCTCCTCCTCATACCCACATGGCTAATTCCTTCAGGAACTGCAAGTCTCTGCTCAGATGCCAGCTTCTCCATAAGGTGTACCCTGACCACCTAGCTCAAAATCACAACACGCCCCTTCACACACATTTCCCATCCCCTGCATCCTTTCTCTAAAGTACTTATTACTATTTCTCATGCTACATATTTAGTTGACTTAATTCATTTATTCACTTTGTATCCACCATTAGAATGTATGCTCTAGAATCAGAGACTTATATCTACTTAGTTCATTAATATATCCCAACAGGTGTATACACATATATCTGCCAAACACTCTGCTTTAAACTGTGTGCCTGTGGCTATTCACTCCATTGCTGTTGTGAGTTATGAATTAATACTGTAAACAAATATGACAATTATTGTATCATGATTAACACAAGTTGCAATTATGTTAAAAAAGTGATACTTTTTTCAGTGTAAACATTTTAGATAAACAATTTTGTTAACTCTACTTAGGCATGTCTCCATTGTTTTAATGGGAGCAGCAGGGCCCTGGCGTCCAGTTTTCCACACTAATAAATAAACCCAGAAGGCTAGTCACAATGGTGTAGCATTTGGAATCAACAAGCTTCCAAACAGCGGGGGACTCTTTGTCTTGTTTGAAAATTGCCCTTTGCACACATAACATATGGTAATCTTAGAAAACCCATGAAGCAATCGGGGAGATCTAATGGATGGGAACACTGTGTTCTTTGAAATCCCTCTGACAGGAGCAGACAATCCCTCCCTGCCTCAAACCATCCTGAAGGGGAAGTATGTCAGCTTGGATGGGGTGGGAATTCCCCCTTCCCTTTGGTCTACTTAACAGAGGAGCCTCATGAAGGTGAAAGATGGGTCGTTCCCAGCCACCAGATGCTTTAACTTGAAGCCAAGGCTGCCTGGGAAATAACATATTGGAGGATACGTGAAATTAACTTGTAGTTGCCCCTCAAGCGAGGTTGTTATAAAAGCCATTGGCATTAAAAATTGCCAACTCTTAAAGCACTGATGTTTCACAGTGCTACCCATAGATGGCAGCATGATCCACCTTTCTTTGCCAATTAATGATTAATGGCTTCAACCCTCCCTCCCCCCCCCTTCCCCCCCCCAAAGCGAATGTCCACTGAGAAGTCTGTGTGTTTCTTCTGGTCCTCTGAAGCTGTCCCTGTCATCAGCAATTTGAAGTATGCAATGAAATATTGGGGTATTTTTCTCCCTCCCTCTCTAGATTAAGCCTCTTGGTAACCTCAAACCACAGTTACCAAGTCGACGGTGGTACTGTGACCTGGAAAAAACAGCAAGGAAATGAGAGATAAAACAAAACAAAACAAAAACCATACTGTGAGCTTTTCAAGAGAGAAAAACATCATGGAAAGCAGGCAGTTAGCAAACTAAGACAGAGACTAGTTATGTTCAGAAAAATCAAATGACAGAGGGGACAATTTTATGACTTGCCTTTATAGGATCCAAACACCGAGAGCTTTAACATGAACACTAATATTCAGGTGATGAATACTGAGTTGACCACTGCAGTTTCTTCCAGTTCCAAAAATTTCTCATCTCTGACAAAAAAAGAAAAAAAAAAAGTTTCGGCAGATAAAGTTTCCAAGAGAATGAAATTATTTTCTCTAGATACTGGCCAATATCTGTATGTACTTAAAAAACAAAACAAAAAAAAATCAAAAATCCTTCAAATTAACCAAAATATTTAACCCAAACAAAACCGACATATAGTAGACTAGCCTGCTTGAACAGTGACTTTTAAACTACAGGTATGTATGTATGTATGTATGTATGTACTGGAAATCAGTGTGTAGGCCATAATGAGCATTGTAGAATATAAAGGAATAGAATGGAATACAGTATAATGCAATACAATACATCAGAGTGTATCTTGTGTACAAAGTTTAAGGTAAAAATTCTTGCTCTGGGTCATGACCAAAGAAAACTTACAAAACTCAGCCATGGAGGATGGTGTCTACTTTCAACCTGTATATTTTCTATAGTCTAATACCAATAAGTTCCTCACTATCAGAAAGTCTAATGTAACAAATAGAATTTGGGGTGAGAATGAGTGGCATAAATAGCAAGCTAAATTAAAGATCTCCCCAACCACTGAAATATAGAGTATTAGGCCTTTTATCATCATCGTTATCCATATATCTATGATTTTTCCAAAAACAATTCTATTTTCAGACATTTAGTCCTATTCTTCCATAAGCATATTAATATTCAGGATAGTATCTGTCTTAAATTTCAGTCTGGAAAAATCTAGCCATTGTTTAAACCAAAGGCCAGGGGTCAAAACTTAAATGTCTAAAGGAGCTGGGCAGGTAAAATAAATGAGTGAAGCAGACTGGGATTAGCAAAGGATTTGATGGGTTTTATAGAAAATGTATACTTTTTAAAAGTTGATGAATAACCTTAAAAAAAAATTTTTTTAATGATATCGTGTTGGCCAGAAACCAGGCCTACTAGTGGACTGAATTGTGTCCCCTTACAAATTCCTATGTTGAAACCCTAATTTCCATTGTGACTTTATTTGGAGATAGGGTCTCTAGGAGGTAATTAAGGTTAAATGAGATCATAAGGGTGGGGTCCTGACCTGATAGAACGGGAAGAGATAGAGATCTCCCTGCCCACACAGGAGAGAAGGGCCCTGTGAGTACACAGTGAGAAAGGAGGACCTCTGCAAGCCAGGAAGAAAGCCCACCAGGAACCATATCAGCCAACACCTTGAGCTTGGACTTCCTGTCCCCCAGAACTGTGAAAAATACATTGCTATTGTGTGAGCCACCCAGCCTGTAGTATTCTGTTACAGCAGCTGGAACATTCTAACATAGGCCTAAGGCCTGTGTATGCCCATGGTTTTTGAGGCTACAACCTTTCCCAGTTGTACTTCAGATTGAATGAAGCACGATCTCCTCTCAGGTAAAAATCTGATTTAAGCCCTAGCTGGTTTGGCTCAGTGGATAGAGCGTCGGCCTGTGGACTGAAGGGTCTCAGGTTCAATTCCAGTCAAGGGCACATGCCTGGGTTGAGGGCTTGATCCCCAGTAGGGGGTGAACAAGAGGCAGCTGATCAATGATTCTCTCCCATCATTGATGTTTCTATCTCTCTATCCCTCTCCCTTCCTCTCTAAAATCAATAAAAAAATATTTTTAAAAGATCTGATTTAAGTATCAATCCTCACAATGCCTTTGAAGTCTCAGTGCAACAGTGGCAGGATATTTATTGAAAAAATATTTCAAGATTATATGTTAAAACTACTTTTTTTTTTTTCTGTGAGTAAAGTGAGCAAAAGAAAAGCTACTCTAAGAGCATAGAAAGGAAATGTGATCATCTCCAGAAGAGGTGACCTCCAGTTTCAGAATGAGCATTCCAGTTACTCCCACACCCAGGTCTGCAGTGGGCTCGGCACCAAGCAGGTCAAGGGCTGCAGGATTTGGCTTTCACTTTCCTCTTTTCCTGTTCCAAGTCATTGTCCCTCCTGTTCTAGTGCAATTCAAACATTATTTGATATAATCCTCGTGGTTTTCAGAACTTCACTCGCTTTTTGACAATTACTTTTTAAGTATGTACTTTGGGCCAAGCACATAGCTAGATGCTGAGATACTTCGATACATCGGTGAAGAAAACAGATGAAAATTCTTGTGTTTGTGGCACTTCTAGTTGGGAGAAACAGACAAGAAACAAAAAATAAGTAAAATGTGGAACATGCTAGAAGGCTGTAATGTCCATTTGCAGTATTTTCTGAGAATATTCAATTCAATAGAGAAAAACAATTGGGATGAATGGAACTCATATTTAAGCACAGTTAAGTAAATTAATAACATGTGAGATACGTTAGAAAGATAAAGTAGAGTATATGTGCATAGATCAGAAGAAATGGCCGGGTCAGAATACCTGATATTTAAGGCACTTGTGAATATGAGACACTCAAGATTCATGAGTTCTTTTTAAAAATAAATATTTTATTGATTTTTTACAGAGAGGAAGGGAGAGGGATAGAGAGTCAGAAATATTGATGAGAGAGAAACATCGATCAGCTGCCTCCTGCACACCACCCACTGGGGATGTGCCCACAACCAGGGTACATGCCTTTGACCGTAATTGAACCTGGAACCCTTCAGTCCACAGGCCAACGCTCTATCCACTGAGCCAAACCGGTTAGGGCAAGATTCATGAGTTCTTAATTTGGCCACCTATTTGGGAGATGCATTCTGACCTCAGGTAACCTTTGCCCAAAAAACACAAATAAAATTCCAGCTGCTCAGCTGGCTGGTTGGCAAGCAACAGCCATGGTCATGTGCTGGTTCCAGACATCTCTGTCTGCTGAGACCCCATGATTAAGTTCAACTCTGGTCCTGGTAACTACCAAAAAATGTTGGTGTGGGAGAGAAAGAAGCAGACATCTGAACATTGCTGTAGCTGTAGACCCAGGTACTGTGCTTCCTTTACTCAATTGTTCACTAGGTAAAGCATATTAACTTCATTATTTTCTCAGTGTGAGTTTTAATTGATTTAATAAACCATGTGATTCAATCATCTTAATTCAATTTGTGAGCCTTTGTGGGGCAGCTTGCCTGGTTGTATACTTAGAGACTGTCATAGTAATGTGGCAAAGATGAAAAGTGCTCCAGCATCAAAAAAAACAGAGCACAGAAAGGAGATGGGGAGTATTTAAAATAGAATGGTCAGGAAAGATCTGACTGAGAAGGTATCATTTATGCAAAGACTTCAGGAAATCAAGGGAGCAAGTCATGCCGATATCCCGAGGAAGATCATTCCAGACATAGAGACCCACACATGCCAAGGTCCCCAGCTGTGAGCTTTTCTGGCAAACTCGGGAAGCGCAAAGAGGCCGGTGTGGCCAGAAAGAAACAAGCAGGCTGCAGGCGGTCATGCGGTGCCCATCCACATCATCCCTGCAGGTCCTTGTGAAGACTTTGGTTTTTACTCTGAAATGGTTTCTGCAGGAAGTCTTTGGACAGGAGAGCGGTTGAATTCACATTCTAACACAGCCAGCCTGGCTGCTGTACACTGGAAAGGAATGGGGCAGAGCAGGAGGTCAGTTAGGAGACAGTTGCAATGATCCAGCTGTTCAAAAGATGATGGTGGCTCAGACCAAGGTGGTAGCAGTATAGTGGTGAGAAGTGAGGAGATTCTGGATATATTTTGGAAGTAGAGCCAACAGGATGTGCTCCGGGATTGGTTGTGGGGAGCGAGAAAGGAAGGAGTCAATGAGGAACACAAGGATTTAGGCCTTAGCAACTGGAGATGGTGAGCCATTAACTGTGGGAGGAGAAAATCGAGGAAGAGAAGTTAGTATCATTTTACTGAAGAAGGAACTGAAAATCAAATAACTTACCCAAACTCACATAGGAAGTGAGTTGTTCAAGCCAAGAATCAACTCAAGCCAGGCCATATTTTGAAGTTCATACTCTTTCTGTCTCTTAGCCCACTGAGAGACTATATAGAGAAAGGAGTATACAGAGAGAAGTATATGGAAAGAGGAATATCCAGGGAATGGGGTAGCCAGGTAGAGAGGTATCCAGGGAAAACGGTATACAATGAGAGGAGTACAGAGTATATAGGAAGAGAAGTATATATAGAGAGGAGTATGCAAGGAGAAGGGTATATAAGGAAAGCAGTATATAGGGAATGGGGTATCCAGAGAGGGGTCTACAGAGAACATTGGAAGCTGAGCCAAGGGATCAGCTGATTCTGGCTATAAAGGGGGATCAAAGATTTCACAGAGGAAAACTTAAAGCGTGGCCTTCAGGGTGACCAGGTTGGGAGATGGGGGTGTTCCAGGCAGAAAGCAGCATGAACAGGACTGACAGGTCTGGAGTGTAGGGGAAATGCAGAGAATCACAGTCAGCATATCTGAAGGTTGGGTTACACCATTTCAACAGTTTTACTTTAACTTAACATTCAGCTAGAAAATCTTTTGACATAATTTACTCTTTTATATAGACCCAAAGCATTATGCAGGGATCAAGAAAAAAAACAAGGTTTTCCAGGTGAAAAAGAGCCTTTTAAACAGATTTTTCTTACTGTGCCTGTTGTCAATGCTTGTCTCACAACGAACTCCAGGGCAGCAATTTAAGACAAGATAACCGCGGATGTGCAAAACTTATTTAGCCAGTTGCAAGCAGATATCCTAGGTGAGCAGCTGAAATTACTTGTAAACCCGAAGGCAATTTGATACTCCTTAACTCAGTCCTTTTCCCTTTCTAAAGTGCCTGCAAATCAGGCAATGCAGTTTCTGACTCTAAGGCTGAAATGGGCCTCAAGATTCGGTGTTTCTATCAAACTCCTAAGTGATGCTGATACTGTTGTTCTGTGGACCACTTTTTAAGGAGCAAGACTTGACCCTTTGTAAACTGCACTCAAGTCAACATCATATAATGGAAAAGCCTAGAAAACCAGAAGATTTGAAGTCTAGTCCTGGATGTTAAGCAGTCAGCGTTGATCAGAAGTTAATTTATTATTTTGGAGGAGGGAAAGGTGTCAAGTTAAATGAGTGGAACCATAAAATGTAAACTCAAGGAAATCAGAAGGACATGTTTGAGTCATCAAGACCTGAGAAGAAAAAGACAAAATGAAAAGTTAGAAATTGCAGGATATTTGCCTCCCCACCAACACTACCAGTACAGCTGAGCCATAAATCTAGCAGGAGTTTGACCTCATGGAGCAGAGGGACAGTTTGGCACTGGCCTAAGCACGGACCACCCCCATGGTGCACCTCCCAAACTAAGAATGTTCTAAAGGGAAGAACCACGTGAAAATGAAGTGAGCCTCAATTAGAGGTGGAGAAACTTGTTATCTAACCAGGCATGCTTTGAGAAAGTTCCCATAGGTATTTGAGACGTGTTTGTGTAGCAAAGGGTGAGATCATGACAGGAAGAATGTTAATTATGTAAAAAGATGTCTGGGAGGTTCTGAGATCCAGCACAGCAGGCCTGTATGACTTTTGTCAGTGTCAGTGTCTACTGGTATAACTGACGGCTTCAGTTACATTGTTGAGGCATGACGGGGGATCCATGTTGCCTCTTCTGCTATCCTGTTTAGTCTTCTGCTATCATTTCACGGGAGGAAACCCAAGATACACAGCTCCTGCCATCTGTTAGCTATGCAACCGTGGGCCGCAAACTGAATTTCAGAACCATCATCTCATCAAAATGACGAATGACTCTCAACACAGTCTTGCAGTTCCAGCATGGGCTCAGGAGCCAGGCGTCCAGGGTTCAAATCCCAGCTACACCATTTTTAGCTGTGTGACCTTGGGCAAGTAATGTATCCTTGCTGTGCCTTAGCTCCCTCATCTCCGAAAACTAAGATGCTAGTGGTACCTACCTCAGGTCATTGTTATGAAGATAAACTGAGCTAAGAGTTGTAAAGTGCTTAAGACACTGCTAATGTGGTAGGTACTACACAAGCATCTAATAAATAAGAGACAACAAACCCTTAGAGGTCTATGGACATTATCTTCCAAAATCCACAATTGTTTTTTAAATCTTCCTCTAACTCCAAGTTATTGCCAGTTCATCTTGGATCACCTGGATGAGCACTTAGACATTGGTGTGAAGCATGATGATCAGGCAGGAGTGAACGAATTTTAATTAAAAGGCCGTTGCACAGCATGGATGAAACTGGAGACCATTATGCTAAGTGAAATAAGCCAGTCAGAGAAAGATAAATATCACATGATCTCACTCATTTGTGGAATATAATGAACAACATAAACTGATGAACAAAAACAGATCCAGAGACAGAGAAGCACCGATCAGACCATCAAACCTCTGAGGGAAGGCAGGGGAGGATGGGGGTAAGGGGGAGAGATCAACCAAAGGACTTGTATGCATGCATATAAGCCTAACAATGGACACAGACAACAGGGGGTGAGGGCATGAGTGGGGGTTAGGGGGACACTGAGGGGATAAGGACACATATGTAATACCTTAATCAATAAAGAAATTAAAAATTAAAAATAAATAAAAGGCCATTGCAGTGGTCCAAATAATGTCACCAGGTATCTGTCTTCAGGGGTTGACATTCACATAGAGAGAGAAATTAGGATGGCTTGGACTGGGGGAGAGTGGCAAAGAAAAAGGGAGTTAGACTTGCAATCTATTTTAAAGGTATAGTCTGCAAGACTAAGTTACTAATTGCATTTAGAGGAGGATAATTTTGGGTTCCAGTCTTGAGCAATGAGGTAATGGAAGAGGGTGTTCCCAGAAGAAAGGACCTGTGATAAGAAAAAGAATGGAGAGGAGGCCAAAAAGAGCATCAGGAGTAAAAGGCATCATACAAGCAACCCACATAGCCATAGGATACTGCACTTCCCCACAGAGAGAACTCACACCTCCCAAATCAGTGGTAAATAACCAACCGACTCATGAATACAGTGTCTCTTTACTGAAAATGGAAATTTCTGCCAGCAAAAACTTGAAGGAGGGCCATGCATTTATCTGTACACTGACATTTAAAATAGGTAATGCCTCCTAGCTTGAAGAGTGGGGGCGGGGGGGAATCTCTAGGAACAATTACAAAATCTTAAGGCATACACAAGCCAGTCCTCAGGTGTCAACTTGCTCAGCACAGTCATAGCTATAATTTCTTGGAGAAGAAAGAGCCTTTGTTAGAGACATTCTGTGGCTTTTCAGAGGTCCTGTTGATTCAGAAAATGGCAGAGCCATAATTAAAAACCATGTGTGTGTGTTGGGGGGTGGGGTGGGGCGGGGATAGTTGAATCCTTATATGAATTGGGACACATGATCAGAATGATCCAAGACAAATGACCCCTTTTAGGCTTCAGTGATTCCCCCTGGTGATCTATGTTTTATAGTCACTGTGGTACTGTTCCATGCTTTACTTTCAACTGTTTAGATATGGTCATAGGCTTTGCAATAATACCTCTGGAATTTAAGTAGATTAATAAGATAATAATTACAGGTACTCCTTCACCAGTCTTTCCTATAGACTCTGAAATGATGGGGGGAAACTCTCTAGTATATCTAACTGCCAAGAAAAAGAAAAAGTAATTCCTCCTCATTTGATTTTAAAGAAATATCCAGTACTAGTAATGATAGATGAAATCATTAGCTTCATTGGGGAAAGGGCTTTAAAATACAGAAATTGTCACTCACTGAACTTGACCCTAGAATGAGTGGCTTCTAAGACTGTATTTTCAAGGTATATGGGCTTAGTATAAATTGTTTGTCACACGGAAATCCTACCTGAAGATGCCTGTAGGCGAAAAGAAAATATAGGTCAGTGAGAAGGTAGTTTTTGACGTATCCCAGCTCTGTTTATGGAGACACTGCTTAATGGCTCAGAGCATACATAGATTCAGGAGATAGATGGTCTGGGTTTGAGTTCTAACTCCCCATCCTACCACCAACAAATTTCCAGCTAGGTACATCAATACTCTGTGCTCAGTTTCCTCTCAATAGTATGAGGGTAATAATTACCCATTCCTGGGGTCTTGTGTAGATTAAATGAGATACTATGGGTAAAAGGTTTCTTATGATGTGCTACTTGAGTGTGAGCATAAACACACTCACTGTGGACAACTGGGCTGGAGGTGGTGTTTGTATGGGTTTTAGCTCTTCATGAACAAACCACAGGAGGATGTGGTGACTTGATAACTGGGTGGCCCTAAGAGCAAATGTTTGCACCTAATTCTTTCTAAAAGCATTCCTGGGTTGTATTAGAACCTAAATACAAAGAATATAAACAGACGACTCTTGCAAAGGAGTTGATAATGTTTGATCCTTTTGACTTTATTATTATTTTTTAAAATTTTTAGTAGCTACATTTTATTTATTTTTATTTTATTTTATTTTTTATTTCTTTATTGATTAAGGTGTCACATATTTGTCCTCATCCCCCCATTCCCATCCCACACCCCTCCCCACGGATGCCCCCACCCCCTGTTGTCCTTAACCATTGGTTAGGCTCGTATGCATGCACACAAGTCCTTTGGTTGATCTCTCCCCTCTACCCCCACCTTCCCCTACCCTCCCTCTGAGGCCCGACAGTCCGATCGATGCCTCCTTGTTTCTGGGTCTGTTCTTGTTCATCAGTCTATGTTGTTCATCATTTCCCCTAGATGAGTGAGATCATGTGTTACTAGAAATATACTTATAAGAACCGAATGTGAGACGAGCAATAATAGTTATGCTGACAGGCAAATGAATCAGTCTGTAGTGAGTTTCTTTCTGGACCAACAGTTCTTTTGAGACCCAATTTCAATGTCCACCAGTTCCTTATGTGTACATGTCGGCACTGACTTTTCAGCTCTGGATGGTGGACAAATGGTGGTAATGCAGGTCCGACTCCCTCTGGTTTGGTCTCGCCCGGAACCAGGGGCACGGCTTCACCCGGACCTGGGACCCAGCATCACCCAGGCCCCGGGGCGCGTGGCCTCACCCGAACCCAGGGGCGAGTGGCCTCTCCCGGACCCAGGGGCACGCGGCCTCACCCGGTCCTGGGATCCAGCCTCATCCAGACCCAGGGGCGCGTGGCCTCTCCCGGACCCAGGGGCGTGGCCTCAACCAGACCCAGGACCAAGCCTCACCTGGATGTAGGGGCACACAGCCTCACCCGGACCCGGGATCCAGCTTCACCCGGACCCAGGGGCGCGCGGCCTTGCCCGGACCCAGGGGCATGTGGCCTCTCCCGGACCCAGGGGCGTGGCCTCACCCGGACCCGGGACCCAGCCTCACCCAGATCCAGGGGCGCGGCCTCACCCAGGCCCGGGACCCAGCCTCATCCGGACCCAGGGGCGCGTGGCCTTGCCCGGACCCAGGGGCATGTGGCCTCTCCCGGACCCAGGGGCGTGGCCTCACCCGGACCCGGGACCCAGCCTCACCCGGATCCAGGGGCACGACCTCACCCGGGCCCGGGACTGACTTTATTATTTTTAATTCAGCTGGTGGTGATACACACTTTTAAGATGCTTATCCCATTTATGTATTATTTCAGGACCTTGGAGAGGCAATAAATGATAGCTTGTACTTTATTTTATTTTTTTAAATATATATATTTTTTATTTCAGAGAGGAAGGGAGAGGGAGAGAGATAGAAACATCAATGATGAGAGAGAATCATTGATCAACTGCCTCCTGCACACCCTCTACCCACAACCGGGGCATATGCCCTTGACTGGAATCAAACCTGGGACCCTTCAGTCCATAGGCTGACACTCTATCCACTGAACCAAACCAGCTAGGGCCAGAGCTTCTTATGAAAACGCACATTCTTTGGAGGTCTGGGGTGGGGCCAGAGATTCGCATTTCTAACAAGCTCCCAGGTGATGCTGATTCTGTTGGTCTAATGCCTAGAATTCAAATAGCAAGACCTTTAAAAAGTGGAATTTTCCCTTCATCATATATTAAGAAATCGGAAAGAAGTTCCAGATTTGGTTCAGTCAACAATGTCAGTGATGTGGGATCGACACATCAGGAACTGGCAAACTGTGGCCCACAGGCCAAATCTAGCCCACTGACTGTTACTGTGAATAAAATTTTATTGGAACACAGCCATGCTCATTTGTTTACTAGAGGCCCAGTGCACGAAATTCGTGCATGGGGGGGGGTGTGTCCCTCACCCCAGCCTGCACCCTCTCCAATCTGGGACCCCTTGAGGGATTTCTGACTGCCCGTTTAGGCCTGATGCCCATAGGATCAGGACTATACAGGCAGTTGGACATCCCTCTCACAATCCAGAACTGCTGGCTCCCAACTGTTCACCTGCCTGCCTTCCTGATTGCCCCTAACCACTTCTGCCTGCCAGCCTGATCACCCCTAACCACTCCCCTGCCAGCCTGATTGATGCTTAACTGCTCCCCTGCCAGCCTGATTGCTCCTAACTGCCATCCCCTGCAGGCCTGGTCACCCCCAACTGCCATCCCCTGCAGGCCTGGTCACCCCCAACTGTCCTTCCCTGCAGGACCAGTCACTCCCAACTTCCCACTTTTGCTGGCCTGTTCACCCCTAACTGCCCTCCCTTGCTGGCCTGATCACCCACAACTGCCCTCCCTTGAAGACCTGGTCCCTCCTAACTGCCCTCCCCTGCTGGCCATCTTGTGGCAGCCATCTTGTGTCCACATGGGGGCAGCCATCTTTGACCACATGGGGGCAGCCATCTTGTGTGTTGGAGTGATGGTCAATTTGCATATTACTCTTTTATTATTTAGGATGTTGCCTGTGTCTGCTTTCATGCTAGAATGGCAGAGTTGTAACAGAGACCACAGAGCCCATAAGGTGGGTGAAATATTTATCTTCACCCAACTGTTAATGAAACAAGTTTGCTGTCTCTCAGCTTAGACATTATTATTCACTCTGGACTTGGGCCCATCACCTCTTCCAAACGCAATGAGGACTGTGTTGACACGGGAAAAAGGTGGTATGGCTGCAACATGGCTCCTCTCCCTCACATCCTGCCGCCCCCATACATGCAACTCATCTTCTACCACAGGGCACTGTTGGCAGTCTCCAAAGGCATCATGCTTCACTGTGGCTTCAGAAAATGCCAAGTGTCTTTTGAGGACAGTGAGAAGATCCCTGGAGCAGAATGTTTGCCTAAAACATGGTAAAGGTCTGCAGCTGAGCAGGTTGCAATGGGGGTGAAACTGAGGGTGGACTCAGGTTCCAAGCTAAAGAGTTTGGACTCACAAGTCAGTGGGGTACCTTGCAGGTTTTTAAAGCATAGGATCAGGTTAGTGTTTTAGAGATATAATTCTGATAACTGTGTACAATGGCCTGTTGTTTTAGTCTGCTAAGGCTACCATACCAAATACTGTAGAATACCTGGTTTAAACAACATAAATGTATTACCTCACGGTTCTTGGAAGCTAGAAGTTGAAGATTAGAGTACAAGAAAAGTCAGTTTCATGTGAGAACTCTGTTCCTGGCTTGTAGACAGACACCTTCTCCTTGTGTCCTCACATGACCACTTCTCTATACATGACGAGAGAGGGAGAGAAAGAGAGAAGGAAAGAGAAAGAGAGAGAGAAGGAGAGAGATGATGTCCCTGGTGTTAATTCCTTCCCTTGTTGGATTAGGACCTCACCCTTATGACTTCATTTGACATTAATTACTTCCCTATACTCCTCATCTCTAAATACAGTCACATTGCCTGTTAGTGATTCAACATATGAATTTACAGGGACACAATTCAGTTCATAACAGCCAGTGGAAAGAGAAACTTAGGCTGGGAGACAAGCTGGACCACCAATGAAACATTAGAGGCTGAAGAGACAAGAGCCTGACTCAGTGGTGGGCTACAGTGACACACCAGTTGAAAATCGATGGGCTACAGGAATGGAAAGGAAGGAAGGAGTGACGAGAGAGGGTGGGAAAATAAATCAGTAGGTCTTGGTAACAATGAATTTAAGCCAAGGTGGACTGTCTCTGACAGCTGTGTTTAAAGCCTGGTCATTAGGGGATGGAGCTCTAGTGGGAGAAAGAGCTTCTTTGGGCAATAATGATGGTTTGGGACCTAGTCCGTGTGAGGTACTGTGAGGTTATCCAGGTGCATTTGGGAGACAATGAATTCATTTACCCTTACCTGAATGCTACCTAACCTACCTTTTATGAAGAACTTGCTGATATTGAATTTTTTAAAAAGTCATCACACCCAGCTCATGAACCCATTTAATTATTTTGACCATCAGGTTATCTAATGTAAGAATGATCATCAGGTTATCTAATCCAACCATACATGTTAGTTAGGAAACCAAGTTCTCTTATTCTGATCGGTGGGGATGATTCTACCACCACAGTGCTACACATAATATCCTCGAAAGAAATATTTAGTGGATTTTATTGATGCATGCATTAGAATGATAAACATATAGTAAATACAAACCGATGACAAGAAACAGTTCTAGGCACAGGGGATTTAAAGCTATCTAAAAAGGAGCTAACTCTAGTTTGCAATGGAAGTGAGCTGTCCTAAAAAATAGTTCTATTCTAAAAAATGCTTACTCATTTTTTTCATCTAAGCTTTCACTTTCTTCAGTTTTCTTTAACTGTCAGGAAAGAAGGTGCAGTAGCGTTTTGAGAAGGATCTAGGTACACTGCACAAAAGTTAAAGAGGAGGCTGGCAGAGGAGACAAGCCAAGTGATGATCCTTCTGGGAGTTGATTCAACAACCCTGCCCAGTAGGAGCTGGCTCTCTAAGACACAAGACAGAGGTATGGACTGAAAATCAGGGTGCATACACAACGCAAACCTACAATAACCGCGCCTTGTGTTTGCTTTACTTGTGGAGACCACAGACTGAGGCACCATTGTGAAGTTTCACCCCGGCCTATCTTTCTTAGTCATTGGAAAAAGAACAAGTCAGAGCAAAAGAGCTTCAGGATCCTTCTAGCTGTGCCCTAGAAGTTATCATTTCTTATAATGTAGCTCCTTTACCCTTTGAACTTGATGCTGTGAGTTCCAAATGTCTTGAATGATCAGTTTGCCTTTTATAGGCTGCAGGACCACTCTGCTTTCCCTCAGTCACCTTTACCACCTCTTTTCATGCAGGCTCTGTTTTCGCATACAATAACCCTACCCCAGTGCCTTTTGACTATCTCTACTTTCCAATCAACAAACATTTATTTTCTCCACATGGCACGCGTGACCTTGGGCCAGTGCTATGAGTTAAAGGTGAGAGAGATGTGGACCTTGTCTTTAAATAATCAAGCCGGCAAACGACAATCATGCAGCTGGTTGCTAAGTTCTGGACTCGGTACAACCGGGGCTGGAATTCAGCTTCCCCACCTATCAGTTTCAGCAAGTTATTTAAATTCTTCTGAATTCCTGGTTTTGCCTCCACAAATGGGCATGATGATAATAGTATCTGTCTCATAGGCTTGTTGTGAAGATTAATTAAGTAATAAATGTATGGTGCCTAACACATAGAAAATGCTTAATATAATCTAGTGTTACTATTATGGTGATCGTTATTTCCATTGGGAAGAGGATGTTTAAACTTTTCCTTCTGAACTTCCCTCTCCCTCTCTTCTTTTTTTC
Organism: Eptesicus fuscus; assembly: GCF_027574615.1. NCBI lineage: Eukaryota > Metazoa > Chordata > Mammalia > Chiroptera > Vespertilionidae > Eptesicus > Eptesicus fuscus. Next base: position 73,085,779 of record NC_072482.1, on the reverse strand, counting down.
CGTTGTACCTCATAACTGCACAGGGTTCTCCAGTTTTCAGAGCAGAGAGAAAGATGGTCTCTGCAGAGGACCTGAGACCCGAGCAAAACCCTGACTGCGGATGTACAGGGACCACAGGCGATGAGGTGCGGCCTCCGCTTAATCTGCTTTAGTCCTGGTTTCTTCTCATTCATGACCTCTGAGAATCACTCGTTGTAAAAAAGAACAAAGAACACCATTACGCAGCCAATGATCAGTTTTGAGGTATTTACTCAATAAATATTTATTCTGCAACTTCTGCATGCCAGGCCCTGGGTCAGTGCTGGAGGTAGTGCGGGCACCTGGCAGCCACAGGCTCTGACCTCCTGGGGCACAGCCCAGCAGATGGCAATCAAATACTTAAGGTCAGGCAGAGCTCTAGAAGTGCATGGAGTGGGACTCAGCTTAGGCTGTTAGGCATTACCCTGACCTTTCTCCAGGGACCACATCGGAATTCCCTTGTGCAGGATGAGCAACTGTCAATTGCCCAAACTGGAAACCCAGGGTGAAATGAACAACTGAACGCTTGGGTGCTAAGCAAGGGATTGAGCAGTGGGAGATTGAAAGCCAGTTATGACATTGGTTGTAAATTGCAAAATAATGTGAGGGAAGGACAGTTTTTACCTCACCAAACTATTTTCTGCCCTGCCAGGAATATTAGTTCAGAAAAAGTAATCTGACAATGAAGGGGTGATTGCAGATATTTCCTGTGCCCTTCCACAATTCTCAGGAAACCACCAAAGGTGACTAAACTATGATTTGAACTCAAAATAATGAGTGCACCAACTTTACCAACCGAATGAATGACTGGAAGTGCTCTCAATTTGCTAAGCTAGCAAGGCTGAGCCAGTCTCCATGAAAATGGTAGTTCTAATGATCACAGGCTCGGCAGTGATTTTATATAAAAATATCATCCAGCTGTCTAGCCATCTGGCCAAGATCTGATTGCCATCCTTTGAGATTCAGGAAGTCCTGATTGTCAAATCACAGCTGAACACAGCTGGGGTGAGGGTGTGGGGCTGAGCCCTACTGTTAGAACTATCCTCTCATTGGAATGAGTCAGCTGCTGGATCAGGGCTCAGCTGATCTCAGGTTCAGCCCCTCACACACAACTCACTCTGTGATGGCAGAGGCTGCCCAGAGCCACAATTAGATGTCACATATGGTGGGTGAAGCAAACCTCAGGCATTCCAGGATGGGCAAGGCTCGGAGGCAGTATTAAAAAGAACTAACATTTGTTGAACACTTGCTCTGTGTCTTGCAAAGTTGTAAATTCCACTTGAATTACCTGGTAATCACGATGCTAAGTGGTTAAGTCCTGTAGGGCAGGGAGTGGGGAGAAGTGGTAGATTAATAAGCGTCCTTGGAGGACTCAGATAAGAATTCAGAAACTGAGACCAAGGCAAAGGTCCAGCTGTGTGAACGGGTGCCCTTGAAGAGAGGCTGGCAGGCTTGGAGTCACACGAACTTAAGGGCTATGTTACAAGATTGGAGGCAAAAGAGAACCGGGGGACAGGAGAGGGCAAAGAGGGACTTAGAAAATGAGGCGGGAGGTTAGATGTAGGTTTGGGTTCTGGATTCCAGCTCTGTTTCAGAGGGAGAGAGAGAGAACAACTCTCTCCTGACCAGCTGCTGGCAGCCTGCCCGGCTAGGAAGAGGGTGCAAGTTGCTCAAAGCTTCCTGATTCACCACTGGTGGGTTAGCAGCTGTGGCCAGCAGCGAGGGCAGGAAGGAGAGGGGGTGGGCCAGTTGTAAAGTACAACAAGCCAAGGACTGTCATTTACTGGAAAGGGAACACTGATTCCAGTGTAAGACCGAGGCGCTTCTGAGGAAAATTTGGGATTACCTCAGGCTTTTGGAGAAAAATGTAGTTTCATTTTTATCAATTAACATTCCCCCTCGGTCCCTCCAAACAGGTCTCCCCCACCCCCTTTCTTATCCAGGACAGACAACAACTGGCAGCACAGTGAATCTGCAAGGCTCTTTGTCATTAGTGGGAAAGGAAGTGGCTCCTGGGTCACTTATGAAGTGCAGATGTACATTCAGAGTACGACAGGCTGGCTACCATCTGTCGGCTCACGAGTGTGAAACTGCACCACAAAGAAATTACAGGGACTCTTTGGGGCCCTGTCCTCACTCCTCATTGACTAAGGAGTTTGACAGGCAGCATAATGGGGGCTGAAGAGGGGGCATTGCAGCCAAAACAGCGTGGGTTAGGGGTTCTAACGCTAGTTCTGCCAACACATTATTTACATAAAGTCGGAGGCAACAGGCCTGCTCTCTCTCAGCCCCAGTGTCTGTGTCTCTACAATGAGGGGATTGTATTTGATGATGCTGAGGAATGTTAGAATCAGATAAGATGATGAGAAATTCCCTCCTCCCTCATATTCCCAGCACTTCAGCCAGAAACCAAGGAGTCATGGGATACGCCTTGCCCCTTTGTTTCCCACTCCTACTATTTCCACCTCCTAAATCTCTTGAATCCATCACTTCTTCTCTCTCCCAACTGCCCCTGCCCCTGTCAGGCTCTCACACTCTCTCACCTGAATACACTGGTTCTCAGTGTCCAATTTTACCCTTTTTATGGATCAGCCCCATTCACTTTCACCAACCCTTCAGTAGCTTCTAGAAGGGAAGTATTCTTTTCCCTCTGCATCATCAGTTTCAGGAATGGCAATCCTATATAATAAAAGCCTAGTATGCTAAGTGTCCAACCATTCATTTGACTGTTCCACCAGTTGCTATGATGCGCACTGACCACTAGCTAAGCTCCCACCAGTAGGTTAGCTTGCTGCTAGGGTCCAGCAGATCAGGACTGGGCAAGATGGGCTGGACATGCCCTGGAGCCCTCCCACGGTCCCTCCCCTGCCGCCCTGGTGGCCCTGATCGGGACTGGGTGAGACAGTCTGATTGCCCCAATAGGGACTGAGCGAGATGGGCCAGACATGCCCTGGACGAATCCGTGTACCAGGCTGGTTTTGGCCGGATCCCCCTAGGCCAGGTCGAGGGACCCCACCGGTGCACACACAGGGCCTTTAGTATGAAATAAGTGCCCCCCAAAATGTTTGATGAATAATAACTAGATAGAGGAATGAATGAATTGAACAGCAAGTGCAAGCAACTTGTTTGTTTGTTTTTTACAAAATAGTATATGAATGCCAGCTATTCTTACTCAGTTCAATAAGCATATGTACTATGGATCTGGTACTGTGCTAAGTACTGAAGATATAAAGTTGAATTAGATATAGTCTCTAATGTTCAAGCAGACTGGAGACTTAACAAAGAACTGATGCTGTAGTTCTGAAGGTGGAATTCCCCTTTCCTTAAGGGACCTCAGATTTTTTTTCTCTTATGGCCTTCAACTGATTAGATGAGGCCCACTTAAATTTTCAAGAGTAATCTGCTTAAAGTCATTTGATTTAAATGTTAATTATATCTAAAAATATATGTTGCAGCAATATTAAGCTGGTGCTTGACCTAACATCTTGGCACCAAAGACTAGTCAACTGACACATAAAAACCATCCCTCAGTCACTCAGGTTTTCAATGACAGCACAGTGTCTGCTATCACATGCCTGTACAGTGAGCTAGGTCTTCCCTTCATGAGAAATTCCTCTATATTCTTTGACATTTCAACTAACATTTGCTAATTGTTCTCTCTGTATATGCCCTGCACTCTACTGGGTGCTTCCACATGTATGTCATTCAATCCTCATTACAATTTGTGAAGTAGCTATTGTTATCATCTTTTAAAGATGAAAGAGATCAAAATAACTTACATGAGGTTCCACAGCTGATATGTAGTGGAGCTGAAGTTTGAGTAAAGGCCTTTCCCATTCCAAGCACAATGATCTTTTTACTACATCATGAAACCTTTAACAAATATCTAGCTTGAAGTCTCACTTTTCCTCCAAGAAGCATTTATTTTGCCAGGAATTCTGAAGTACCATTAGATTTTTGTAATAGGGACCCTCTACCTACAAGGATGGGAGTCAGTGGTTCCAGCTCATTTCATATTAGCTCTGTATCTGGGAGAGGCCATGATTGGCCCAAACCAAATTGGATTATAGTGAGTCACTAAGATGAAGGGGAAACTTCTCAGATATCATAGTTTTAAATGACTTAAAATATATACAATAATAATTGTCTCATAACTCTAGGACAGATACAAAGCATATAGCCACAAGTCTTTCTCAATGGAGAAGATAGAATTGTTGGTAGTAGGATAATCAGTTACATGTCTACTCAGCATAAACTTACTAAAATTAAGTAGAAAATAGACTACAAATGAAAAAAAAATGTATTGTCTCTGAGAGGCTCCAAATTTCAGCAGGAAAAAACACACATGGTATGGACATGTGAATTCAATAAGCATTTACTGATGGCCTACAAACAATGTTGACCTTTTAAGGAATATAAAATATGCAGTCTTCCACTTCAAGGACACGGGAATGAGAAAGAAGGGGAAAAGTAATATTTCTTGAGTGGCTATTAGATGGCAGTCATTTTATTTCACTGAATCTTTATAACAATCCCTGATGTAGATAGTATTATCTGTTTTTTATAGAGGAGGAAACTTGGTCTCAGCAAAATGGAGTGATTTGCCCAAATCCTACAACTGGTAAATAGTAGAGCTGGGCTCTTAACCCAGATCCCTCTTTAAATCCAAAGCTCATGTATCTTACACTGGGTCACATTGCAGAGAAGATTAAAAATATGCATAAATCATTACAACTAGTATAGAAATATATCACTGAGAAGGAATCAAATAAAATTGGAGAAATCTGGAGGTGTTATTTGAGGTGGACTTCAGAAAAAAACAGATGGTATTTTTCAGATAGCGATGAGAAAGAGCATGAGAAAGATTGGGAAGAAACATCAGAAGGTGTTAGGAGGATAAGAGTTGCACAAACTCTCATGGAGCTTTAAAATCAGAATGATCATTCTAGAAAGGGTATCTAAGGTGAATTAGAGCAGAGCAGATTGGAGGATAGGAGACCAGGTAAGAGATCCTTGTGAGTGTTCTCTAAAGGGCCAGCAAGAATGGAGAGGGAAGCTGGACTTGAGAGATAAGAGGGGATTAAAGGTGGTACTGAATTGAAATGACTGACGAATGAGTTCAGAATGCTGCAGAAGCAATGAAGCCCAATCCAAGGTGATGGAGTAGGTGGCCTGGGCATGAGCTAGGGTTTCAATAAAGATGACAGGAAAACAGAGGGAAGGATGGAGAGAGAAAATAAGGGGATTTCAGGATTTTCCATCCAAGAAGTGAAGCAGATCTGAGTTGTGAACAAATTTAAGATGTGTCCTTGCTGGGGAATGAAAACAGAGCTCATCTGAGTAGAAGAGACTAGAGGATTATGAATCCAGAAGTCACCATGGAAGCTGGAAGTGAATCATATGAAGGAAGGAAGTACTCTGAAGGCTGAGACTATTGAGAAAGTGAGAAAAAGTACTCAGAATCAGAGGTAACTGGGATCTGGGAATGGAGTAGAAGGCAAAAAAGGTCAAAAGTTTACCATAAGTCAGGAAAAATAGATTATCTAAAAACTGGATAATGCATCAAATTGCAATCATAGGACAGGTATTTCCATCAGAAAAAAATATTCAAAGCCACCTCACTGCTAACTTAAAATATGGAAAAGAATGAAATATTAAATATTCATGTAAAGAATTACATTCTCTATATTTGCTGGCAAGGAATGTCAAGAAAGGCAACTAATGCTGTCAGATCACATTGAAACACATTTCTTTCACCATTTCTCACCTGTCCTGTGACTCCCCAGTCTACTTAAACCTAGTAAAGAAGAGAGAGATAGAAGCTGAGCAAATTTTCTTCCATTTTTGTTGAATCAACCACTTGCTATCACTGAAACAGGTTTGCATGTTAAAGGACACCCTGCCCATCTCTATCAATTGTGATGTCACTTTGAAGGGGTAGAGTGTTAGTCCATGTAATGTGCAAGATGACACACAGCCTGGGTGAATAACTTCTAATCAGCATGAGGTGTAAGAGGAAAGTCTGTCCAACATGGCAGCATGGGCCGCATTCCAGCCTCATGACATGCCATCAGGTTCCACGACTTGGTCAGCAATTGTGCTCCAATTATTGCTTCTATTAACTACAGGGTTTTGCAAGCCTGGAACTTCCTCCCACCCAGAGCAGATTGCTGAAGCTTATCTTGTGTTTGTTAGTGAAGAGCTCATTGTATTGTCATGCATTCTCTGGTTTAGAATTGATTCAATTGTCGTATAAATCCAGGGGTAAATGAAGAGCTCTGTACCCTGATCTTCCTGTAATTTCAACTTTCCCATTGTTAGTGCTCTGATTGCTAGAGAATTCCTGAAAGTGTTGCTTAATGATAATGTGGTAGGTCAGGGCAAAGACCTGAGTAGTAAAGATGTCAATCATAAGGGAAAACTGAAAAAACCAGTCCAGGTCGCTGGCAACTGACAAGCTGCATTTGCTTTGTGCTGACATCAGAATCTCATTTGGAAGTAACCTTGGAGGTCAGTGAGTCCAATTGCTTATTCAAAGCATCATTGTTGGAATATGATCTTTCTGGTTTAGGAAACTGGATGACTCTTGTGACAGGGCTATGTTACCAAAGCTGAGATCTATATTAGGAGTTATTATTTGAGTGCCTACTGTGTGCCAAGCACTGTGCTAATTCTATAAATGCATTATCTTGAATAGCTCTACCAGGTAGGTCTCCCCATTCTCCTTTTTTTTTTTTCAGATGAGAAACAAACTCAAGTTCCATGGAGCTAGGGTTTAAACACATATGTGTGGGTTTAGAGGACAACAGAACCACATTCTTTCCACTCATGCTCTCTACTGGTTCCCCAAGCCTTGTGTAACTCAAAAGTTCAGTCAACTCCTCTCTGGGATAACATAAATCTATAGCTTCTTTTACAATATTACTAGTAGTAATAACAATAATAGATTTTAAAATAATTTGCAAATATATTAATTTCTTTTCACACAAATCTTTTAAAATGGATAGAACAGGGAGTTTAGAGTTCAGTTTTCAGATAAGGAACCAAGACTCAGAGAACCAAATTTCCTAACTCACATCTGAGGAATTCAGGATCCAAATCCAGGTCTTCTGGTGTGGTGGCCAGTGGTCCTCAGAGTGTGGCACCTGGACCAGCAATATCAGCAGCATCTGATGATTTGTTTTACATGCAAATGCTCAGGGCCTACCACAGACCCAATAAATCAGAGACTCTGCAGGTGGGTGCAGTAATCTGGGATTCAACAAGCCCTCCAGATGACTGCCATGCACACTAAAGTTTGGTCTAGGCCAGTGCTTCTTCCATTGCCCAACATGGCATCCATGTCTACCCTCCCACTCCCAAGTTGTGATTTCTACAAAGAACAGAAAGAGAAAATGGTGACTGGTCTTACAGAAGCTTTGGCACCTGAAGTGAATTTCCTCAGCAACTACTTAAGATTATGCTTGAGATTCTTGGTATGGGAAAAACAGGTATTGGCCCTAACACAGGAGGTCAGTCAAGCCCAGTAAACGTAATTTTCTTGCAATGACCTGAAGGGTGATAATCCCACAAAATAAATTGTATTTTTTTCCCTACTTATAAAATTTTATCTTACCTCCACAATATTGTACTTGTGAAATATAACACCATCATAGTCAAATGGCTCTTAGGGGATTTTTGTTTCTGATAGGGTTTTGCCTGTGATCATTAAGTAAAATATTTACCAATGGACTGTTTATTACAAACTAGAGGCCCAGCACATGAAATCATGTGTGAGTAGGGTCCCTAGGCCTAGCCTGCGATGAGGGCCATGTCCGTCATTCCATGCCGCTCGCCACTGCTCAACAGTCCCCAGTACTGCCCTGCCACCCCCCACCTGCCCGTTCGCCGTGGTTCCCTGTTCGCCATGCTGCGATTGGAGCCTATGGGGCCGGGGGAGGGAGGGTGACAGAGAGGTGGTCAATGCACCTCATGGCGACTGGTTGAGCAGTCATTCCTGTTGTTACATGTATGGTCCTGGCCTTTTATTATATAAGATTAGCAATATTCATCTACTATTAAATTTAAGATGATTATTAAGTGACCAATGGAGACTGTGGAGCCCAGAAAAATGGTTAGGGAAGTGGACAATTGGAAAGTTGAGAACTGCTTTGTGCTGACATCAGAATCTCATTTGGAAGTAACCTTGGAGGTCAGTGAGTCCAATTGTTTGTCCAAACAAATGACCATCAAGATCAGTAAATACCACTTATTAAAAGTCAACATCCACTGGGAAGAAAGCATTGCATAGAGCACAAAGGTATGGCCTTTGAAGTCAAATGGGCCTGGCTCCAGCCACAACTCTGTGGCTGCCTATCAAAAGAACACTACCTATCTGTCTACCTTCATCCTCACTTTATGCATCTGAAGAATGAGGATAATATTTAAACCCACTCAAACTGATGTCATGAAAATTCAGTGATCTCATCATATATGAAAAGCACTGAAAACATAGTAACTAACACAAAGTAATGTTGTTAGCAAGTATTTTTATGTTTTAAATATGTATTTATGCCAGATATCTGGTAGCTCAGATAACAGAGGTGTAGCAATGACTATACTATGAACCTTGCCCTCTGATCATTCAAATCTGAATCCCTCTCACTCTATTCTAGCAAAGTTTGTCTTTGGTTTGTTTTTAACGTAGCACTTGGAACATATCCAAAATTCACTATATAACCTGGAGGGCAGAGCACCAGTAGAACCTCTTTCATAAGTACCATATTGTATTTTTTAAAATATATATTTCTATTGATTTTAGACAGGATGGGAGAGGGAGAGAGAGAGAAACATCAATGATGAGAGAGAACATTGATTGGCTGTCTCCTGCATACCCCGCATTGGGGAACAACCCCGCAAACTGGGCATGTGTCCTTGACCAGAATCCAACCTGGGACCCTTCAGTCCACAGACCTACAGTCTATCCATTGAGCCAAACCAGATAAGGCATAAGTACCAACAAACCTAAAATTCCATCATTGAAAGATGCATCATTTTAGGTGCCATTCAGAAAACAAAAAACACTGCCAATCATAATTTTAAAATGCCACTGATTGCCAAATACTCCCTAATTTCAGTTCAAAAGGTGAGAAAAAAATCTCTGTTTGAGAATTAATGCAATGTGGCACTTATACTTCCTCATCGCTGCCTAGAATCCACACAGACATTCTGCCTGGATTATGTGTATATACTATGTGCTAACAGGATAAAAGGGGAAGTGGCTCATGAGAAGAACATTTCACAATAGACTGGAACTGGCTTGGAGGGAACTTTATTGAGCCAGAAAATAAATAAAATATTGTTGAGATAGATCCTGCATTTTGAGAGAGTAAATTCCTGGGCTACCTATGAGCCATATCAAAATGATCGCAGCCAAGTCAGTTAAAGATACATTTATTTGGTCCCTACTATTTGCTATTCGGTGTAGGGCTACAGGCAAAATAGCATTTATTCTCTGTAGGGGTTCACATACTAGAAGAGATGGACACGCAAACAACATGCAAATCTATGATTCAATATATTGGACTATCCCATGAGTCATAGTCTATCCACTGAGCCAAACTGGCTAGGGCATAAGTACCATATTTTAACAAACCTAAAATCCCATCATTGAAAGATGCATCATTTTAGGTGCCATTCAGAAAACAAAAAACAAGGTTCATGCACAAAGTATAGAAATAATATAGGGAAAGTGATTCCTTGGAGGGGACAGATTGTAGGAGAGGAGGCGGAGCATATCGAAGAAGGCTTCCTGAGAAGACAATAACTAAGCACGGTTCTCAGACATAATCTAGAGCTGAATGAGTAACTAGTGAGAGCAACAATTGACAAGAAGGTGTGGGTGTCATTATGTCTATAAAACTGATTTTGTTCTCTCACAAACTAGATGTTATGCCCCTCACTGCGCTAGTCAGGAAGGAGCGTAAGGAAGAGGATAGGCATCCTCCCGCCCAAACCAGTGACTTGGAGAGCTCACATGCAGTACCTCACTGTTGTTATACACATACACAAAGAAGACAAAGTGAAAAAACCTGTCACACTTTTTTTCAAGGAGTTGACCAACTCCTGCCTTTTATAGAAAGCAGCCTTAAGACTGTATCTTCAGGAAAAGTCGAGCTGGTCCTTTTCTTTCTAATTCCCCATATTTTATTCTGCAAGGGAAACAAAGGCGAAAATACATTGTAATAAAGGATGACAAAACCAGACTTATTGTGAAGTTGGTAGAAAATGCAAATGGAGGAGCATGTGTGATTTTTCTCAAGGAGGGGTTTTGCTATGTATTTGGGAATGGTCTATATTAGCTGGGAAAATGTGTACAGAATTGACTCGCTTTTTCTCTGGGCACTCATTCAATGTCGTCGCCTTTCTGTCTCCAAACAATGCTGATGGTGCAGTAAAGTTTTTATTATTCTGAGAAAATTCTGGCTTACCTTGATACTTCCATAGTTAGCAATTAATTTCCTTGAGCTTATCAGCTTTTTACTGCGAATAAAGGTCCCTCCTTATATGGCAGAGTTAGCTTGAACCACAAATTTAGTGCTGTTCCTTCTTTGTTTAATGTTAATAGCTGTCATTTATCAAATTGCCTTCTTCCTACATCTGCTACCTACTCTACACCCTCATTTGCTCTGATCAACAAACCAGGTAACAGCAGTTCAATTACAGATGTGTAGACCAGGGCAACCATATACCAGATGACTCATCTTGGGACTTTCTGGGGTTTCAGGACTAATTTATCCACAAAGAATATATGCATAGCTCAGTTTCCCTCTGAAATAAAATACTGAACCAGTTACACAATTCCCTGGACACCGATTATGGTAGATAGAGATAAACAGGAACATAAGGTTGTGGGTACAATCAAGGAAACCTCACGCCATATAAATATCTTTGGATATTGACCACAAAGGCAAAGCTCTTAGCACAGTGCCTGGTAAGTAAAACCATCAGAAGGTTAGTTTCCTCTACATAGGGCTATCTCAAGGGCATCATATCCTAATCTAAGACGATCGGTATTCTAGAAGGATCCTATACTATGGAATTGGAGAAACACAGATAAAGGGGAATCTTTTTTTGTATCAGAACCCATTTTAGCTTAAAAGCCAAGCCTGAACATTGTATTAATTAAACCAGCTTAGGAAGACACAAAAATCTCATTTTTTAGCACACTTTGGTAGACCAAAAAATGTAGCGCACTATATATAAATGGAATTCAATGCTCGAATCAGACCACAGAGAATTTTTGTGTGTGTACATTATTTATAATTTTTATAAAGCAAAAGGAGTTATAGTTTCATCAGAAGCTTTTAAAAAAAGTTCCAGACTCTCATTCCCTTCTTCAGTGTCTGACATAAGGTCATCCTGTTTTACGATCGGGAGCACTGGGGAAATAATGGATGACAGAAAGGATAAGGAGCTAGTGGGTTTCGATTTGTGTATGATACATAGGTAAATCATCTGTCTTTTCCACACTTCCTTCTGACTCCATGGATGTGGTGGTAGAATAATTACAGTAGAAAAAATATCAAATACCAGTGATGACTTTCCTCTCCCCCTCCCTTTCCTACTTATGTCCTGTGATATTGCTTATTACTTTTCACATCAGCATTTCAAATAAAGATTTCTATGGCTCTCAGGGCTATAGAAGTAATCTCCAGTCAGCCCCAATGAAATGTTGTTCAGTAAATTGTGATGAGAACATCACCATGGTGTGAAGTATCTAGAAAAAAGGTTTTTTTTCTGAGAAAAATGTGGGTATTGTGTTGAGAAGTTAAATAGTTAATACATTTTTGAGCCCTCATTAACAAATATTTATTAAAATATTAATATTTTCAAATGAAACATTGAATATATAACAAATTACATTTCAATATTTAAATGATATTCATGGGGAGACATACATTTGGATTTTTTGTAAGTAAAGGGCACGCTGAATAATTGCGTTTTTCAAAAACCACTTAAAAATTTAAATTAAAACATTTTAGATAGTGAAAAGATCTTAGGCATTGCCTAGCCCACTCTATTTGTGTTCTATAACAAAAATGGATCTACACCCTGAATGCCTCATTCAAAAACATCCAACTAGATAATTGTTGAGGGGTATGTTGAGGAATAATTCTTTTTTTCTTTTTTAATGTTTGTATTGATTTCAGAGAGAGGAAGGGAGAGGGAAAGAGGGATAGAAACATCAATGCTGGGAGAGAATTACCAATCAGATGCCTCCTGAATGCTCCCCACAGGGGATTGAGCCCCAAACCTGGGCATATGCGACCAGGAATCCAACCATGGCCTCCTGGTTCATAGGTCAATGCTCAATCACTGAGCCACACCGGATAGGCAAGGAATCTTTCTGTCTCATCATGATACTCTTGACTCAACTCCATGGATACACTATATTGAATCATAAAAAATTTTTTAGAATGTACTAGAGTCTAAGGATCTTATCCAACATAAATACATTTGCCAATATTTTCACTGACATCCTAAAGAAACAGGATCCCAACTAACAATTATTTCTTCATATTGTACTTTTGTAACTGACTAGTCTACCTTATTACTAACTGTGGCATTACCCTTTATTATCTAAATAAGCACTTAAGTTTGACTCACGACAATGTCTCTTGCCTGGATCTGTTTTCATTCTCTTTCTGGCCATCCCTCAGTTACCACAACATCTTCCCAATGCAGTTCTTTGGCTAGCAAAGAGAATCTTGAGCACCAAGAAAATATGTTCCTGTCCAATTAGAAGCAAACATTTCTGTGAATTTCCTTTGATAATTATAGATTCAGTTATTCACTCATTCATTCATTTAAGAATTCTTTCTGGGACACATCCCAAGTCCCAGGCACTAGATTAAATGCTGTGGACAATCAGAGCTGAATGAAACACTGTCCCTGGACTCATGGTGTCCAAAGTGTGGTGAAGGCAAGGTGTGCATACCAGGCCCCGTGGATACATGGTAGAGGAAGCAATAAACAGAAATATAAGGCAGGTGTTTGGGGAGTAAAGAGAAAGGAGCCATCTCTGGGAATCATAAGGAAAAGCTTTGTCTAATTATGCAAAATCCAAGAAGTCAAGGCACAAAGGTGCTAGAACTCTTCCAGGAACAATTTCATTCCCCTGCAATGAGGAAGACACAACCCAGCCGAGAACCAGCATCTGGGCATTCTGATCATAAGAATGTCAACAGTCATTGCCAGGTCACCAAACAGAACAGAGGGGTGGGTCTCAGGACCTCTCGGGTGCAGATAGAGGCCCAAATTGGGGAGAATGGATTAAGAGAAGCTACTCAATGATCAATCCAACCATCTGTAAGCACTTGAGAAATAGTCCATTTAGACAGCTCTGGGAACTCACATTGTCAGCTGCTTGAGCAGACAGGCAGATGAGCCTGGGCCGACTCTGAGAGAACTAATCAGTCAGAAGCACATCTTGGCATTTTAGGTCCATTTGAGTCAAAGGGGTACACTGTCACTGCACAGTAGAGGCTGAGGCATAATAAGCAGCACTATCTTTACCGGAATTGATGCAGCTCCTGAACCAGTCAGTGCGCTCCAACATGCCTGCATGCGCCTGGGAAACACTCACATTGCTGTATTACCTAAACGTCAGACCTCTCAGACAACGTTGGGTGCCTCTCAAGGCTAAGACTAGGATAAGGTCAGCGAGGCATCTAGAATGCAAAGTACAAGGATTCAATCACTGTCAGGAGCCCACCCTGAAAGTGAGTGAATACTTCTTTAAAACCTGCCTCTTCCATCATTACTTCAAATTCTAAGAGGAGAAAGGGCTTCAACAATTCTATGGCAGGTAGATACTTACTGTCAAACACAAGTGTGGGGTGCAGCCAAAGAGTCCATCAGTCGATGAGTGGATAAAAAAGCTGTGGTATAAATTTACACAATGGGATACTTCTCAGCTGTAAAACAGGAAGAAAATCTTACCTCTGTGACACGTGGATGGACCTGAAGACTATTATGCTAAGTGAAATAAGCCAGTCAGAGAAAGACAAGAACTATATGATTTCACTTATATGTGGAATTTAAGGAACAAAAACTAACAAATAAAATAGAATCAGACTCATATAGCGAACAGGTTGACAGAGGGGAGGGAGATTAGGGAGACTGGTGATAAAGGTGAAGGGATTAAGCAAACACACACACACACACACACACACACACACACACACACAAACAAACTCATAGACACAGACAATAATATGGTGATTACCAGAGGGAAAGGGGGGTAGAGTTAGGTAGAACAGGGTATTGAGGGATAAATGGTGATGGAAGGAGACTTGACTCGGGGTGGTGAGCACACAATACAGTGTAAAGATGATGTATTATAGAATTGTGCACCTGAAACCTATATAATTTTATTAGCCAATCTCACCTCAATAAATTCAATAAAAACAACAGCAAAAACAAAAAACACAGGGTGGGGCAATGAGTGGTCTGGTCAATTTCCCAAAGATCTGTGATGAAAAATTCCTATTGACAGAGTCCCAAAGGCAAAGTGTTGCAAGCACCCAGTCCAAAATTACAACTAGGGGTTTTCTGATTTCTTTTTTTAAAGGAAAGATTTTATTCATCTCTTAACTTGCCTCCTTCCATGAGCCCCCTTCATTCCTCCCCAACTGAAACACATTTCACAGCCTCTTCTCATTCTGTTCATTGAAAACAGACATTCAAAATATACACCCTTGAGAAAAAAGTGTTTCCATGTAGGATATTTTCCTAATTCTGTTGTGGCTTAAGTCTCTTTGGTAACATCTGAGTCCTGCTAAGGTGTGCCAGCTCTTCTGTACAATCTTCAAACACTATTTTAGGATTAGTGCATATCTATTACAATGCCCGCAGGCTCACTCTCCTAAATGAGACCTGAAATTGGCAATCATTTTTATAAACAGAGCAATAACCACAAAATATTTAACAAGTTAAATATATGGTTTAACAACTACATAATCCAGAGAGAAAGCATAGACATCATTTTCATAATTCATTTGATTTTTTTCTTCATCATCCAATCTGCTTTTTTTAAAAGAGCTAGATTATAATAAATATGTCTCCTCCCCACTCCCACCAAATTCTCTTTTTCTTTCATATTCATTTATATTCAAAATTTTTATTTTGAGAAAGAGAAAAAATGTTTACAAGGCAGGAGAGATACATGTTGTTTACATACCACCACCCAAAAGAAATTGGTAGATTTTTCTCAAAGGACAAGAAAATAACTAAATATGATATATTTCACAGAGTCACAAATATTTGGATGCAAAAAGATGAATTACACCTCAGACAGAGCACCCTCTTTCATTAAGACACAGGGGTCAGAGATTCACACAAAACCTTTCTAACACAACCTATCATGAGCCCTGCAACAAGAGTCTTTTCTGCCAGACTTCCAGGCAGAGGTCATTTTCCAATAAACCTGTGTACGGCCTGGCCAACCAATAAGTAGAAGCCTCCAATGCATGGAAATGTGGGCCTTTCCCTCCATGATTCATCACTGTCAACAATCAGACAAACTGTCGCCGAGAGTCTGAGCATAAATTACTTCATTGCTGTCAATTTTAATTTAAAGCCAATTTGAAGCCCATTGACGTCTGAAAGCAATTAAGGAACAGCTAGCTCATTTGTCATGATGAACTCTAGTTAAGAACAGGAAGACAGAATGAGTGATAAAATATTACAGTTTATCCAACTGTAACTTTAAGAGAAATCCTCAAATATTTAGAGAAATGTTTAGACTTTCTAGACTTCTACATTGGATTCTGTATAATCTTACCTAATAATAGGCAAACATGTAAATTGACCATACCTCCACTACGCCCACAGCCAATCAGGAGTGAGTATGCAAATTAACCCAACAAAGATGTCCGTGGGATGCCTGCTATGAAGGGGAGTGGGGGTGGTGGAGGGAGCTACAGGAGCAGTGCTCTGGCCAGAATCGAGGACTTGCAGGATCCCGGGGGGGGGGGGGGGGAGCAAAGTCAGGGGAAGGAAGGCCTGTTCTTGCACAAATATTATGCAACAGGCCTCTAGTTTGTTAATAACATCCATCAATACCTATGGATATAAGAAGCACATCTAGGCAGTAATAAAATGAACAGTAATGAAAAACCAGAGCCAACATTTACAACATTTTATTTCCTTGGATGCTCATGAAAATTTTGTGAGGTAGTGTTGATATTTTAATCCTATTTTGCATATGAGAAAACTGAGACTTGGAGGGATTAGGAAACTTGCTCAAGGGCACAATTCTTGTTAGCAGCAGAGCTGGGATTTGAACCAGGGGATGTTCTGAATCCCAAATCACACTCTTCCTGATAGACTAGGCTGTTTAAAGCAGATGATGACTGAGTTTATTATGACCTGTATACCCAATGGTAATGAATAAAATCAATCTGTGTAGAGGACAATTTATTCCTGTGCAGTGGAAAGAGTAGCCTCATCTTGGAAGCATGTACCTCTTTGGAAAGATGGCCCTGAGAAGCATGTCAATGCTGCAGTCAATTGTGTAAGAAGCACAGCAGGGGAGAAAAAGCTGATACATGAATAAACTTAGTTGCATTGGAAATTGTTTGCTTCTAGCACTTCCATCCTTCCCACTTGTTCTGTGCCCTGGGAGGCTGACCTCTATGAACTGCATCCAGGCTAACCTTTCCTCACCATCTGGGAATTGGTCCAGCCATAGAAGGTCCTGGCAGGGGTAGTGGGTGGGAGGAGATTGTGTTTGGGCTTTGAATTTCCCCTCCTGGTTGCCTGCTGGCCTAAGGGTTGGCAGTGACTACATTCCTCTTTAGAAGATTGCAGCTTGTTTGCTTTCTCTCTCTCTCTCTCTCTCTCTCTTTCTCTCTCTCTCTCTCTCTCTCTCTCTCTCTCTCTCTCTCTCTCTCTCTCTCTCTTTCTCTCTCTCTCTCTCTCCTTAGTAACTCTTTAGTCCCCATGCACCTGCTTACTTAAGAGTGGTTTCTTAGCCTGGGTTTCCCTTAAATAAGAGACTGAAATGTGCAATATATGATTTGAGAACTTATCTCAGAGAACAGGAATATCTCTGAGAGGCAGGGAGAGTGTGTAGGAGAAAGAAGTAAAAAGCCAAAACCAGGATGAATAGTTCAATTGGTCACTGCTATCAACTGGTGCTCAATGCCTCTGAACCTTCTGAGGAATTTAATGAACAGTCTGCTAGGGAAGAAATAGGGGAGTGAGCATCAGTTGATTTCTATCCCCCTTCTTCAAGGATGGCACAGTCAGTATTAACTCACCTATTGCCAGGTTGTGCATGCTTGAATGCCAGGCAGGGTCCCATAGGCAGCCCATGTCACTGCATCAGAAAAGCCCCGAGGCAGGACTAGAGAGAGGTTACCGAGCAGGCCAATGGCAGAGAAACTGGTCAAGGCTGACCTGTCTTCATGGTGGTGGGAGGAGGGGAAGGCAAGAGGATGTGTGAAAATGGTGTCCTGCTGCTGCTAACTCTGGGGTTCTTCTCCACCCTCTTGTTTGTTTTTACTTAACATTGCCACTCTCGATAATGAGTGTCTTCTTTACAATTTCAGTTACCCCATTTGAGATGTCTGTTTCTTGTTGTAACCCAGTCTGCTTCACTAAGCTGTAGCTTTAAGCCTGCCTTCAGAGCCGATACTCTCCTTTCCTCAGCAGTCTCTCTCCCAGACAGTAACACCTGATGGTTTTTGCTCCCCTCTTGTATTGGGTATTGGTTTGGATAATGCCCCCCACCTTCCAAATTCATATCCTTACTAGAACCCCAGAATGCAACCTTATTTGGAAGTAGGATTATTGCAGCTGTAACTAATTAAGATGAGGTCAAACTGGAGTAGGTTGAGGCTTTACTCCAATATGACTAGTGAGCTTATAAGAAGATGGGAAGAGACACAGAGACAGAGATATATGGAAAATAACCTATGAAGGTGGAGGCAGAGATTGGAGAGATGTAGCTACAAGCCAAGGGAAACCAAGGATTGCCAACAACCATCAGAAGCTAAGAGAAAGGCATGGAACAGACTGTCTCTCAAAACACCTAGAGGGAATGAACCCCCCAACACCTTGATCTCAGATTTCTAGCCTCCTCCAGAGCCATGAAAGAATATTCTCCTGTTATTTAGGCCACTCAGTTTGTGGTAATTTGTTGTGACGGCCCTAAAAAACTAAGGTACCTCTCCATCAAATCTCTCCTTCAAAGTCACACAGAAGTCTACAAAGACTCATGTTTTATTTTCTCTTAATCCACTAAAACTTATCTGTCCTGAGTTTATCCTTCAGGGTCACAGCCTTTACCAGCTAGGAGTAGGTGAGGAGACTGAGGTTCTCTGCCAGTGCTTTAATAACTAGCTAACATGATACCCAACAACTCAGCACCCTCTTCCTGTTAAAATCTCCTATCTGCTTCAGAAAGTTCTTTAAGCTCTACCTGATTTGGCTCAGTGGTTGGAGTATCAGCCTGTGAATTGAAGGGTCCCGAGTTTGATTCCAGTCAAGGGCATGTATCTTGGTTGCAGTCTTGATCTCCGGCCCCAGTTGGGGGAAGTGTGGGAGGCAGCCAATAAATGTCTCTCTCTCTCACACATGGATGTTTTTCTCTCTCTCTGTCTTTCTTTCCCCCTCCCTTCCACTCCGTCTAAAAATCAACGAAAAAAATATCCTCAGGTGAGGATTAACAAATATATATAGCGATTTAAAAACCCTTATCAGCCAACTAATGGAGAGTGATTTGGGCTACTCCTCAAACCATACCCTGCAGGATACAAACTGCCATTGCTCTACCAGCTTGAGTGAGAGGCTCAAACTAGTGTAGAGACATTCTGAAAATGCCTGCCACCTGTTAGTTATCCCAACAGGAACCACACAGAAATTGGGACTGCCTCAGCACAGTCCACTGAGGAATAAACCTGTGGATCAGCCACGGTGGAAAATAGACACCTCTGTGGATAACCATTTTCCATAAGCACAATCATCTCTTGATATGCACATGCTCATCATCTCCTACCTGTCCTCCTCCCTCGCATTTTCTTGAACCCCATTTTGGTATACAATTAACTCTACCCCAAGAAGAAAAGGTCAAGAGGAAGAATATGCAACTCACTTCTCTTGGATTTGTTGCTTAGATGTAGTTCTTTAAATGAAATATTGGGCAAAAGGGGAATTTTGCATGCCATGGGTTTTGTTTTGTTTTCCTTGTTAGTGTTTGCATGTGGCAGAGAGTAGAGAGTTAAGTGTGGACTTGAGAGAGAAACAAACCCAGTCTGTCTCCAGTCCTCTCACCAACTGGTGACCTGGAGAACAAGAATCAGTGTTCTGGAGCCTCCATCTTCTCACCTACGAACTAGGGAGAAATGCTTCCTCATAATGTGGTTGTGAGGATTAAATAAGTGGTGTGCTGTCTTTTCTACCTAGCCATGCTGCTGGTGGTTTAGACTCCATGCCCCAAGACTGGTCTTCTTTTTGGTAGGCATTTTTGGCTCAACAAAATCTTACTTTAAAAAATACTTTAGTTGTGGAAGTTAAAGATTTTTAGTTTAACAATTGACCGCTACCTACAGTAAGAAATATATTTTATGTCATGCCCAGAACACCACACACACACACACACACACACACACACACACACCTGAAACAAAAATTCCACAAAACTCACTTTGTGTTATGCAATCTGATATCTAGTTCATGAAAGAAAAGATGCTAGCCATGACCCATTAATTGACTTCATGACCCACTGATGAATGGTGACCTACATTTTGGAAAACACCATTCTAGACTGAGGATAAAAGCTCCCATTCTCAAGATTAAGTTATAAAAGATTGTCCCTAAGTCTGTTTATAAGTAGAAAGCATGTGATCCTTGCTGATTACATTGCACGGGACTCTTGTCAGTTTCTTATTTGATAGATTTTTGTTCTCTAGAATCCTTTTCTTTCTTTTTTTTTTTTTTAAATATATTTTATTGATTTTTTACAGAGAGGAAGAGAGAGGGATAGACAGTTAGAAACATCAATCCGCTGCCTCCTACACACCCCCCACTGGGGACGCGCCCGCAACCAAGGCACATGCCCCCGACCGGAATCGAACCTGGGACCCCTGAGTCCGCAGGCTGACGCTCTATCCACTGAGCCAAACCGGTTTCGGCTAGAATCCTTTTCCCTATTTTAAGATTCATGCCATCTGCACTTGCTGCAAATGTTTCCTAGTTTCAATTTGCTAGGTTATCTCACATTTTGGTCACCTTATAATCTTAAAAAGCTTCTTACTCTCTGCTCTCACTTACCAGATTAATAGTGCCCATATTTCTGAACAGACCATCAACACAGGAACGGACTGGAAGCTAATGAGACTCAAGTCTGTTGGGTTCGTTGTCTTCAGAAGTCAACAAATTAATTCACAGACAAGAGAGGGGTAAGCAAAGGGAAGGAAATTTATTACAGCAAAAATAACAAAGCTCTCGGGCATGAGAGAAGGGTCCTGAAAAGGATTTCTGCAGTAGATCACTAGTCTAGGGGTTTTTGTTTTCCTGCTTTTGCCTCTATTGGCTCTTTAAAAAAAAACAAAAAAAAAACCAGCCAATCTCCTTTTGCCCTCATCTCCCCGCTTTTAGTTCCTGCTCTTGAGTTCAGGGGGGAGGGAAGCTCTATTGTTGACTGATACATTCTGCCTATCTGGTTCATATCCTGATCATCTGGTTTATTTTCTTCTTATCTACCATCTTCCCTCCTCACGGCCCTTACCCTAAACTGCCTGATCCCATCTAACTCCTCACTAAGGCTTCAGGGCAAAGAGAAATGACCACTTGGTGTTTACCATTTGTTGTTATGCAGATTTGAAAGTGCAGGTACCTCTTCTTTTTTTTTTTTTAAATTTCTTTATTGATTAAGGTATCACATATTTGTCCTCATCCCCCCATTACAGGTACCTCTTCTAATCTTTGAGATCTTTGGTGGGTTTTGTCCTCATTTTTATTATAGCCCCTTGGCCTGAAGGGCTGTCATAAAGGAGCTTGAACATTGTTGATGAAGCCACCCAAGCACCTGAGGCCATTCTGCTAAAGTGAGGAAAACTTCCTCCATCCTACCACTGCCCACAACTTCCTGGATAATCCCAAAGAAAGACAGCTCTGTGCTCCCAGTGGCTGGGACATCTTGTGGGGGAATCAATGGTCTATTCTTGCTAATCATGCAAAAGAGAAATTGCAGGCCATTGAGCTTAAATAATGTGTCCCTGTCACATCACAAATAAATTGTAAAGTTGGAACCCAAACCCACATTTCTGATTTTCCTGTGCACTTTCCCACAAGTTATAAATGGGTCTTCATCTTTTCTCAATATGGCCAAGGGCAGACACTATGTATCTTCAAATAAAATCAAGCAAAATCTACTCAGAAATTCTTATGATTCTCTGAAGACACCCAAGTCTTAATTTTGCTCTAAATATTGACAAAGTTGTGACTTGTTCTTTCTTTTCTCATAATTATCTTGGCATTTCTTGCAGCCTCTCTCATTCATCCCACCCCCACCATCATAGCTCACATTCCTCACATTTAAAAGGAGGAAACTGAGTTTAGAGCTCTCTCGTGGAGCCAAAAACAAAACAAAACAAAACAAAAAACTACTGATTTCCTTCAAGACTAAAATTCTCACATTTCATACTTGAAATCATTCTAAAATGCCCTTAATGTGGTCTGTCTTTTTTGCTCAAAAAAAAAAAATTAAAAATTTTAACTTAAATTGATGGTGCTTTGTAAAATATGTAGCATCTTAAAATTTATTTTCATTAATTTTACATAAGTGTCCATAATGCAAACAGGTCTAAACTTAAAATTTTTATGAGTTTTATAGCATTTCAAGAATTACATTAGAAGTAGATCTCAAATCTTAACTAACTTGTTTTAGGTAGGATTGTAGACTTTTCTCTTAGGATTAAGGCTTCTGTCAAGACTGGCTGACAATTGAGCCCCTCTCTCTTACCTTCTTCTCTCTGCTCTTCCTGGTTCTCACTTAAGCATCTCACATTCCACATAATCCTATGTAAATGGTATTGATCACTTAGCCTCCTGACTTCTGGTCTTCAGAGATCAGGAGGTGTGCACAGTGAGTCTGAAGTCAATGCTTCACGGAAACTGGCTGCTTTTGGGGGAACAGGAGAAGTTAAGGGGTTTCCCTATAATTTGCACCCTGAGTGCACCATGTAATTCTTTTGGAAAGCCCCTCTTAGAAGTATTTTAACCTTTAAAAACAAAGGTTTTTGCTGCTGCACTGATATAGAATCTTGATGTTTCAGATCTGAAAGGAACAAAACTCAATGACCCAGGAAAAAACAATGGTGAGAAAATAAGTAAACCAAGTCTAGTATAAATAGCGACAAATAAATCTTTTGTTGTTGTTGTTGTTGTTGTTACAGAAATAAGACTTTTAATGACAAGCAGGAGTAGATTGAGCAAAAATAGGAGATTTAAAAAAAAATACTTGGCAAGGTCTCCTCAGCCAATTTACATTAGCCAACAATTTATTTCTGGTCTGTGAAATTATTGGTTTGATTCAAGAGGGGCTTTGTCATTAATAAGCCTTAAGTTTCTTATTAATAAGGCTAAAAATGATCAACTAATAGCATAAATTTATTATCCATTAACATATTATCAGTGTTTATTCCTACTAGCCCTACATACGACTTCTGTGGGATATGGCATTTATGGTTAGCTAATTGTTTACACTGCTACATTTTCTTCAGCTATAAGTAATAGAGAACCTAAATACATTAGCTAGAATAAATATGAGCTTACTTAATTTTTTTGTTGACATTCTTCATATTATTTCATACAGTCCAACAAAAAATTCAAATAGATAAAGAATGGAGAAACTCTGAGAAGAAATACCAACAATTGCATAGATTATCTGCTTGGACTATACAAATACTACCAATGTGCTTTCATAGAAATTTAAAACAACTGAATATTTATGCTAATGTTTTAACTTGTAACTACAATTAATTTGAATTTAATTAAAGAATTTAATTTAAGAATTAAACTCTTCTACTAAAAAGTGTAGCTACCAATGGTTTCAGCTCCCTAGTTTGCCCAAGGTGGGCTCATTTTTATTTTTATTTTTTTTTTTTCTTTTTCTTTGGGCTTACTTATTTTTATGTAACAGAAAGTTACTGGGTGGTTGCTGGAGTTGTTTCAATGTCAGGGCCAATATCTCACATGCCTAGTTTACCCTCATGATTACAAGATGGCTGCTGAAGCTCCAACTATCAGGTCTGTATCCAAAAAAAAAAAAAGGAAAATATATGTCCTTTTAAATTATGCAAGCAGTTTCCCCAAAATTCCCAACATATTTTTACTTATTATCTCATTGGCAAGAACTGTTGTCTCTTGGCTATTTCAAGGAAGTATGGACTTTTGAGTGAGGCAATGAATGGAAAAGAGCATTAGAGACAGGTGATGGATAAGCCAACTTTTAATTTCTGCCTGAGTTTTTGTATGGATATTTCTGAAACATGGTAATGTGTAAACAATCCTGAGAATGAACAGCTTTGATAACTTTGAGTAAACTGACATAGAAATTCCAATGTCACCTAGTCTTTTGTTTTTAATGAAGATGAGAAATCAAATGAAATCTTAGAAGTGGCTGCAATAGATGGAATAATAGATCTCTAGTTATATCCACATCCTAACTCCCCAAACCTGTGATCTTCATATGGAGAAATGGGGAGGTCATGTGAATTCCCTGGGTGGGCCCTGTATAATTGCAAGGTTCCTTAGAAGAGGGAAACAGAAATGTCAAGTCACAGAAGGAGAGATGATTATGGAAGCAATGGACAGAGAGATGGAGATTTGAAGATGATATACTGCTAGACTGGAAGATGGAGGAAGGGGCCATGTGCCAGGGAATGCAGGCAGTCTCTAACAGTGATGGGCAACCTTTTGAGCTTGGTGTGTCAAACTTCGCCAAAAAACTAAGCATAACTCGGGTAGTGTGTCACTTTGAGGAAAAAACTAACTCCAAGACTCTAGTCGCAAATGTTTCATCCTCGGTATGCGGCCACGTGTCATCAGAAATGGCTACGCGTGTCAGTGCTGACACGCGTGTCATAGGTTCGCCATCACTGCAGAAGCTAGAAAAGACAAGAGAATGGATTCTCTCCTGGAGCCTCCAGGAGGAATGCAGCCCTGCTGACAACTTGATTTTAAGATTTCTGACCTCCAGCCCTAACCCGTTTGGCTCAGTGGATAGAGCATCGGCCTGTGGACTCAAGGGTACCAAGTTAGATTCCAGTCAAGGGCATGTACCTTGGTTGCAGGCACATCCCCAGTAGGGGGTGTGCAGGAGGCAGCTGATTGATGTTTCTCTCTCATTGATGTTTCTAACTCTCTCTCCTTCTCCCTTCCTCTCTGTAAAAAATCAATAAAAGCATTTAAAAAAAAAAAGATTTCTGACCTCCAGAACTAAATGATAATAAACTAGCATTGCCTTAAGCTACTAATTTGTGGTAATTTGTTACAGCAATAGGAAGAAATTAATACAGACTTTAGTACCTGGAAATGGGGTACTGCTGTAACAAATACCTAAAAATGTGACAGTGTCTTTGGAGTTCAACAGAAGCTGGAAGAATTTTTTTGGTGCCTAGTAGAAAAAAAAGCCTAGACTGCCTCAAATAGGCTGTTGGTAGAAATATGGATTTTGAGGCTGCCACTGAGAGGTTAGAAGGAAGTGAGGAACAGAGTAAAGAAAAGCTATATCATCTTAGGAAGTGCCAAAATCATTATGATCAGCCTGTTGATAGAACTCTGGACGTTACAAGTGCAACTAGTGAAAGCTCAGAAGGAAATGAGGAACAGGTTAATTGTACCCTTTCCACAAAGCAGAACTTGTAAGTGGGGAGCAGAACTGCTATTATATGCCTGTCCCCCTACTGCACTGTGGGAGAAAACAACTTGTTTTCTAATTTTCTAGGTCCGCAGATGTAGAGAAATTTTGCAGCAGGATGGATCATACACAGAATCTCACCCATTCCATGATATAGATGCTTTAAATGATGATACTGGGGCTTTTGAGCTAAGATTTAGATGAGATTTTTGGGCTTCGAGGTGAGCAGTAGTAATAGGTTGAGACAATAAGTTGAGACATTTAGGAATATTGGAATGGGATGAGTGTATTTTGCATATGAATCAGACTTGAATTTTTGGGAGCTGGAAAACAGACTGTAGTAAACAGAATAATGCCCATTCCCTCTGCAAAGATGACCATATTCTAATCCTAGAACCAATATATATGTTGCCTTACAAGGCTTAAGGGATTTTGCAGGTGTGATTAAGTTAAGGTTCTTGGGATGAAGAGATTCTCCTAAATTATCTGGATAGTCTCAATGTATAACAAGTTTCCTTGATAAGAGAAGGAGGGAGACTGGGAAGTCAGAGCCACAGAAAGATATGTGATAATGAAAAGAAAAAAACAAAGAGAAGAAAAGGATTTGAAGATGCTACACTGCTAGCTTTGAAGATGGAAGGACGGCCCATGAGCCAATGAAGGCTGCAGCCTCTAGAAGTTGGCAAAGGCAAGGAAATGGATTGTTCCCTTGAGCCCCCTGGAGAAATTCATCCCTGCTCACACCTGGACTTAAGGACTTGAATTGTAAGATAATCAATCTTTGTTGTTTTAAGCCACTAAATCTGTGATAATTTGTGACGGAAGCCAAAAGAAACTAATACAGATCAAATTAGCAGTTTCATATGCTCTTGAAAAATGAAAATTAATGTTTTATTAGAGTATGGCTACAAGTCACAGTATTATCTCATGTGGGCATGCAAAATAGCAATCATAATTGACATTTACTGACTACTTACTATGTGCTTGGAAAATGCAAATTGTATTAGAGGCATTTAATTTAACCCTCACCTATCAGGCACACACGAACAGCATCTTCCTTTTTTCTCAGCACAAATGAGCGGACTGCCGGGGGACAGGGGCACGTGCAGCTGTGCCGGTGCAGCTGGCAGATTATTGGTAAGGAGCAGATGCCTCACCAGGCTGCTTGGAGGTAATTGGCTATTACATCAGTGGCTGGGAACTTACAAGACCATGTAGAACACAGGAGGTCACTTAGGGGACTCTTCTTGCTCTTTTCATGAACATGGGGAAGAACTTGGCCAAGGGCTGTAATTGGTGGCCTACTGAACTGTGCAGAGAGCCCTTTGTGTTAGTCGTGCTCTTTAAGAATAGCCCAAAGGCTGGTATTAACAGAGGAAATTTATGTCTGTTAAAGGCCATCTAAGTAACTTCTTAATAATTTTAGAGAAAAATGCCACAGTTATCCAAATACAAGGGTATTCTAGTCCCCTAAAAGTGATGTTTGAAGCCTGATGGGGTTAAAAAAAACACACACAGCAAGGCATATAGCAGCCCTCACTTTGCACGTTCTGATACAAAGGAGCTTAGTTGACTCAGCTGACATGGCATGTACAAAGCAAGGGCTGCCTGTATTAAGTTCTCAAAGGAGCCAAGGGGAAACAAGGCCCTGAAATAACTGCTCTGTGTCCCCAAGGGCAGGGTCATCTAGCTGATCTTTGCATCCTGGTTGGAAGAAAAGGCCGCGTGTCTCATTCTCAGGGAACAGAAGGGGATAGCTATACCACTAAGGAAACTACACAATGGGATGCTGAGGTTCAAAAATAAATCAGACAAAGTGTCAGACAGGCAGTTTATGTGACTGGGGGATGGGTGATTACTTGAGATCTTTGTACGTCAGATTCTTTTTATATCCTCATCCTTTGTCCCAAAGGATGACAATCCTGGCAGTTACGTCCTGTGTGTGGAAAGGTGGTTGAAAGGAATGAGGCATAACCGGCCGCCTCATCCCATTTCCTTCGGTTTCCATGTCATATTCAGATTGTGACCATGGCTTCCAGGATCTGCGCTATTTCTAGTGACGCCTCAGACCTGGCACAATGGGAAGGTTAGAATTTACACGGTAGTGTTTCCACTTGACAGGCTTCTTTCTCATTTCCAACTCTTGTCACCTGCATGTGTGACTTCTAATTGTGCTTAGCACATACTTAAAGGATGCTCCTGCCTATTTTTAGTATATTCCATTGGCAACCTTTGGTTTTCTAATTCAGTACAAGATTGTTAGGCACACAGTTGAAAGGATTAACAGGCTGTAAACAAAATGAAACAAATCAAGAATGATTACCATGCAAACACCCGCACTGCTTAACAGCGGTTCCAGGCCTATTAAAACCATTCGTACCACATTCTTTTTGTCAGCCTTCCACATAGAGTCCTGGCTTGTGGGGATGGCTCCTTACTGCCCTGATCACATCCTCGTATAGAGTCACAAGGCACAGTTTTGACATGTCCCAGTTAACAGGCCTTAACACTTTTTAGTGTATCATCTTTTACTATGTCTCTTAAATCTTACCTGCTCTACTCAATGTTATCTACTGAGCTGGAACAGTGTTCTTACTAGTGGACATTACAAAAATAATTTTATCACAGTTTGGAGGCCTACCGTGAGAGTTCACAGCACACCCTTCCCTCCAGCTTTAGGGAGTTGTATTTAATAATATCATGTAAGTGTAAGTCGTACAATGTGATGACTTGATGCACATATATATAATAAAATGTTTACCACAATAAGGTTTGCTAACTCATCTATCACCTCACATTATTACATTTTTGTGTGTGTGGTGAGAACATTTAAGATCTCTCTAAGCAACTTTTAAGTATATAATACAATATTGTTAATTATATTCATTTTAAAACTGGAAGTTTGTACCCTTTGACCAACAACTCCCCATTTTCTCCCACCCACCAGCCCTTGGCAACCACCATCCTGCTCTCTGTGTCAATGAGTTTGTCAGCACAAGTTTTCTGTGGTCCATCTTTTGAGAGTTACTGAATTTCCACATACTTTCTCTCGCCTCCTCCTACTTCACATTAAGCCTGGAATGTGAGACTAAGGGAGATACAGCTCAAAGCAAGCCCTTTGTACATGGGAATGTTTCCTTTATCAAATACTCTTTAGAGTCCCATTGTGTGTAATTCAGAGGGAAATACTTCCTTTTATTCACTTGCTTCAAATGGGATAAAAAGAGAAGCACATTAACCCCTGGCTTGGAATCTAGCAGTGAGGCTTTGCCATTGGGATTTCCATGTAAGAGAAGCAGCAATCTAATAGTTTTCCCCCTCCCCACCTTTGCCCATCCCTGCAGCTGGACTCCAAGGCAAAACTAGCCTGAATTCACTGGTGATAATGGTGCCTAGAGAGAAATTGTCTAAGATAATAAAGCTAAGATGTATTAAACACTTACTAGTATGTGTCAATGTTCTATACTCCTGTTAATTGATTGCATCCTTACAACTCTATGAAGCAAGTATTACTGTATTATTATCTCCATATAAAGGCACAGAAGAGGCACAGTGAGCTGGGGTCACGTGCCAACAAAGAAGAGCTAGGCTCAGCAGCAGTGGTCCTGACCACTGGTGTAGGGTGGATACTTAGAGAATGAATACCATGGCAGGTATAGGAAGAGGTCTCTGTTGTTCAGAGAGAGGACAATATTTGAAGAGGAAGATGTAGGAATATTGAGTTTAGCAAATTGGAGTTGACTACAGTGATGGAGAGACTGTGAGGGAGCAATCCTCTGGGTCTGTCAGGCAGCCAGGCAGGACTCGTGGATATCAAAGAGCTTATCAGCAGAGAGCACACCTGGCTGCCAGGTCAGGACCCAGGTTCTGGGGAAAGAATGTTGAAAGCCCAACATGAACTCTGGTACTGAAACAAATCTGGGTTGTTAAGTTTCTGATTTCAACTAATTCCAAAGTGTGGGTTTTTCCCCGACACCACCAACCAGTTCTCTGATACCAGCTGGGTGTCTTATAATTCAACTTAATTCTGACACTATCTACTCAGGGTAGCGTCAGATCCCACAGTTAATGGCTCAGTCCTGCAAGACCACCCCCGCCCCCAACAACTCATTTCAGATGTCAATCACAAACCCAGGTTATCACCCAGGCTTCTGACCAACTGGCTATACATTGGAGGTTCTAATGACTCCAGCTTGGTCCTGGCCACTTGGAGCCCAACTGAGCCTGTAGCTACCTTCCTGGTCCAGTTGTGGTCAGGTGGCCCAGTTATTTGCCATGAAGCAAAGGAGCAGCAAGCCAAGGCTGATATAGCAAAAATTAAAGGGAATGTCCATAGGTAATGAGAGCCTGAAAGCAGGGAGACCAGATAGGAAGCTGTTGGAGCAGTTCAGATGAGAGACAATGATTTCTCAGACTAGCCTTGTAGCAGTAGAGAGGGTGAGATGTGGTTGGATTAGAAATATATTTTGGAAGTAGAGATGACAGGACTTCCCAAAGAATGGATGTGAAGGAAAGATCAGGGCTGATCCCCAGATATTCACCTCAAGCCACAGACAGAACAGTAATGCCATTGCTAAGATAGTGAAAAGGAGGGGAGGGAAGGTTGGTGTTAGACATCTAAGTGGAGATGCCGAGCAGATATTTGGACATACAATCTGGAAATCAGGACCACTTCTGGAAGTTTGTATAAACTTACAGAATGCAAGTCCAATTCAGTTTTACCAAATTGAAAAAACACAAAGTTTAACCCTATTAACAGGTGATATTCACTGTTTGTTTTCCATGAAACTAGATCTTTTTATTTAAGTGAGTCCTAAACTACCTTTATTGACACACAGGTTTGTCTCAGTAAAAACCATAATTTATCTTTGGTCATCAAAACCTGATAAAAGCAAGTGATGATTCAATTCCAATATCAGGAACATAGTTTCCATATCAACAAAATTCTTACAATATGGAGTCATTGATTCTAGATAAAATCCTGCTTTACTGGTTCATATCTTATGATGGGTGGAGTCAAAATCATTTTTCCTAAAAAGAAAAAAAAAAAAAGAGAAAGAAAAAGAAAGAGAGGCACCCTCCAAGTGGGTCTTATTTTGATTGAATTTCTCTATTCTGCTCGGAGAGGGTCCTAAGCCTAACCCATTCCCATGATCTCAGAGTTGTGGTATTAGGTGATAAACCCAGTTACTATGCTACATACCCAAACTCTCAGTGGAAGTGAGCATTAGTCAGAGACTAGAGTTACCTGACTATGCTCAAACACCCAGTTAGATCTGTCTGGAGAAAATCAATTATTTGTTGACTGCTAATTAGAGTGACACATCCTACTTATTAAATGTCTGCTCTATGCCAGGCTTATATATTGTCTTATTTTATTTATTTTTTTAATGTATTTTATTGATTTTTTTTACAGAGAGGAAGAGAGAGGGATAGAGAGTCAGAAACATTGATGAGAGAGAAACATCGATCAGCTGCCTCCTGCACACCCCCTACTGGGGATGTGCCCGCAACCAAGGTACATGCCCCCGACCGGAATCGAACCCGGGACCTTTGAGTCCTCAGGCCGACGCTCTATCCACTGAGCCAAACCGGTTTTGGCTATATTATCTTATTTTAATATTCACTATAAATTTGAAAATTTTTTATTTTAGAGATAAGAAAATTGAAACTCAAAGAGATTATTTGCCCATAGGTAGGACTTGGATTTATACACACAGCTGTATCTGTATCTGAATGTGATTCTCTGCTTATTCTATTATATTGTTCACACCAACAAGATAAGCATCATGAAGAATTAATGATAATAGAGCAAGCTGAAGATGTAAGGATATTTGAGCTTCAGGATCTTTGATCTTTAGGAGGTGTCTGATGTAGCAGGTTTGGAGCACAGGATGCTTTTAACAATTATCCCCAATTAACCTAAAATAGGAAGGCCATGGATCACAAATTGAGAAACAGAGCTAAGGTGTTTTAGCCACATAGATGATGAAGCAGAAGAAGGAGGTCTAGAGAGAGAGAGAAGCATAAGGCAGACAAGCAGAGAGAAATTGTGTGGTGGGCAGGAGGCTGGCTCATCAATCACTCTTCCCAATCCTTCCCTCTTTCTTACCTCACTCTAGTAGAGAATAGAAATTCTAAGCACCTGTGCCCACTCTCCTTTGAAGCCAGGAGGTCATATGACATACTTTGAGCCAATGAGAGGTACACAAAAGTCTTCTTTGTTGGGGGAGGGAATTTTGGGAAAGCTTTTCCCTTTGTGATGGAAGGGTAGCTATAGGCACAGTTGCCCATTTTTGCTCTTCTTCCTCCATAACACCTTGAGCACCAGTCATCTGTAACCATGAAGAAATAGGCACCAACACAGAGTCAACTCACTAAGGGTGCAGAGTGGGAAAAAGGCTCGAGTGACGGACCCAATGCCCTGCCCTTGCATTGGAGGCATGTATATAGTAGAGTATGTTTAGATGGTTAGTGACTTCACAGAGAGTACTCAGGACCATGGGAATAAAACTGAGGATGGGCACACTCTCCAGGCAATCCTGGAGTTGTATCTATGACAGGAAGAGCCTTTCACTGCTGCTGGTATCCCGTGATGAGCAGGTAGAAACAGTTGAGAGTTAAAAGGCATGACTAATAAATCAGTTCAGAAGCAATCTCATAGGAGCATTCTAAGATAATTAAAATGAGAGCTAATTGCCCACCCAAGAAAATGAATCTGCTAGATTTTCCTTGCTGGTATAATAAATTACCAGTAAGACATATATAATTATTCTATAGACAGTGTCGCTTTACTATAGTTAAAGTCCAAAAAGAACTTAAAGAAACCAAGTCTAAAAAAAAGAAACAAATACAAAAAACCAAGTCTATGGGAAAGGCAGTTAAAATGTAATGACAAAACCAGAGAGCATTATTACAGTAACTCAGCCTATGAACAGGCGCTCAGATTTGAATCACCTCGGCCTGATTTGAACAACCAGGTCCTAGGACCCAATTGAGTTAAGGACTCAACAAACCTAGAATGTGCAACCTCAGCCAACCTGAAAATTGTACAGTTGCTGAAAGTAGACATATTGAAAACATAGGAAAATGGAAAATAAGATTAAGAAGAAAAATCATATCCATTGTATTTTTTAACCTGAAATAATGAGGTTATCTAAACACTTTTGTAACCATAGTGACAATTTATGTTCGTTTGCTTCTTAAGATGTTAAAAATTGTTTGCTTCCCATGTCTGCTGTAGCAAATTACCGCAAACTTGGTAGCTTAAAACAACAGAAACATATTCTCTCACAGTTCTGGAGGAAGGCAGAAGTCCAATATCAAGGCTATACTGCCTCCAGAAACTCTAGGACAGAATTTATTCTTTGTCTCTTCCAGCTTCTAGAGACTGCCAGCATTCCTTGACTTATGGCAACATCACTCCAATCTTTGTTTCTGTGTTTACATGCCTTCTTCCTCTTCTGTACATCTGTCTAATCTCCTTCTGTCTTTCTCTTATAACAGTGATGGCGAACCTATGACACGTGTGTCAGCACTGACACGCGTAGCCATTTCTGATGACACGTGACCGCTGAGGCGGCCGCATGCCGAGGATGAAACATTTGCTGCTCCTGAGGATGAAACATTTGCGAAATAATGTTTTTTCCTCAAAGTGACACACTACCCGAGTTATGCTCAGTTTTTTGGCGAAGTTTGACACGCCAAGCTCAAAAGGTTGCCCATCACTGTCTTATAAGGACAACTGTGATTGGATTTAAAGCCCAGCCTGATGATCCAGGATAATCTCCCTAGGTTAAATTAAAATCCTTAATGACATTTGCAAACGGAGAGTGACATGTTTTTCCTTACAAGATAACATTTACAGGTCCTAGGAATTAGAACCTGTTATTTTGGGGTGGCCATAATTCAGCCAGGAATGGGGAGTTACTAAGAAAATCTGATCTACTTGACTTGTAATTTTAATTTACCGTTTAGATATGTTTAAATTTATAATTAATATGCCAAGTTTAGGAGATCATATTTTTATTTGGATAAGTATATGAGAATTTAAAGGAATGTTGCTTTTTTAAAAAGTCAATTTCAAAATAAATTTGATATATTCATAAATGAGACTTTAAACAAAGTACAAATAGTATTGAATAATCTTCACACAAAAGTCTCTTGGATTTTAACAAGTCTATAATTTTTTAAATTTTTTTGTTGTTCATCCTCACTCCAGGATATTTTTCCATTGATTTTTAGAGAGAGTGGGAAAGACAAAGAAATATTGATGTGAGAGCGCACATCGGTTGGTTGCCTCCGGCAGGAGCCCTGACCAGAGCCCGGGCAGGGGAGGGGCCTGCAACCTAGGTATGTGCCCTTAACTGAAATTGAACCCAGGACCCTTTGGTCTGCAGGCCGATGCTCTATCCACTGAACCAAACTGGCTAAGGGTATAGTATATTTTTACTTGATGTCTCTCTTGGTTTACGGTGTGTATGTTTCAGTAATTCTTGGTAGACTATTTCCCATCCCTACTGTAAAAGATGAGGAGGGAATCAGAAATTTGAAAAAAGCAAACTTACAGTGCACACCCACCTGCATGTCCCATAATGACAAGAGGTAGGGCAAGCAAGAGAAGCACCCACACTGGGTCATTCACAGCAGTGGGCAGTGGCCCAACTGCAAATGCACAAGAACAGACTCTGAGGTCACCAATGAACTGGAAAGGGAAAAGGGGGCCAAATATATATATATATATATATATATATATATATATATATATATATATATACATATATATATATATGTATATATATATACACACACACACACACATATATATACTAGAGGCCCAATGCACAAAATTCGTGCAAGAGTAGGCCTCCACAGCCATGGCGGCTGCCTTGATCCCGCAGCTGCAGCTCCGGCTTCATCTGGAAGGTCGTCAGGACGGCCGTTTGGTCGATTTGCATATTACACTTTTATTATTATAGATATATTTTGGTCTTGTGCTTGTGGTTTTGGATCCTTTAAGCAATGGGTCACAGGGCTGCTATAGAATGCTTTTTTTTGTTTATTTTCATTTACCATGCTAGATGTGTTGTAGGTTTTGAAGCTTTTTAAAGAAAGATGTTTGCCAAGATGTATTTTTTCCCAGTGTTCTCTATTCCATGGAGCACACAATTTAGTTCAGGGATTGCTTATCATCCAGTTGAACATCAAGACAAGAAAATTCTGGAAAATAAAAACCAAAACAAGGCATCTTCCCCTTCCTTCAGCATTATCAGTTCCTAAAGCCATTACTTTCCTGGTTAATGGCACTTCCTTTTCTCCAAAGATTCACCCCCCCCCCCCCCCCAAACCCCCATCACCACCTCAGAGATTTCTTCGTGCCTGAGCACGGATGGTCCCACCTCACAGGATTTGCATAAGTTGCATGATGTGGGGCTCTCCTGGAAAGTGGTGATTGCCCACAGCATCTCAAAAGCACTTGGAGTGTTTTTCACCTTCCTCGAATGTTCCCCTTTTGGCTATTTTGTGTCTACTGAAACCACATCCACCGCTGAAGAATACTTTTCCTCTGGTCTTCTTTTAATTTGCTGTGCGGTCAACATGTTGGGCCAACACCTGATTGCATGCTACCTTCCTTTTTGAGAATTCTTGAATACAATGCACAGGATGAATCACAGTAATTCAAGGCCATTAACTCTATTGGTTACACCACGCATTACAGACTATTACTAATTATGCTGTACACTTACGGCTTTTGATCTTCAGGATATGTTAAAAATAAGAACTCAGTCACCTTCCTTACCATGCAATCAGTTCAACATGCCTGGCGTCGTTGTGGGGTTTTTCTGTGTTTCTTTTTTGCAACTAAGGAAATTGGAGGGAGGTAGCTTAGGTAATATACCCTGGGTCACAGAGAGGCATCTGTGTCAGAGAATAAATATGCTAATTCATGATGACTAAATAAAGTACAAATCACTTCAAACTAGAAGCACTTTAGTAGTGCCAAATTAGAATAGTTTTTGAGTTACCAGAACAGCATTTTCTGAAAACTGGGAGTTTCCTTGGACACCTTCCATTTGGATACAAATGAGTCCCAGCCCAATAAAATCTTTGAGAAAAGATGAACTTATGAGAGGCATACATGGCTCCCCTCTCCCCCCTTAGGTATGTATTGATGAATTGGAGACAAAAAGTAGGTAGTCAAGAGCATTCTATAAAATTGAGGGAAATGAGAGGAGAGATCAGTAAAGACCAAGACAATTTTAACAGGGAAGGTGATAAGGTTTACTTCTCCATTCCTAGTAATATCTATGCTTTCTAATGTGGAGTCTTCCAGTTTCTTTCAAGTGACTATAGAATATTGGAAAGGATATGGATAAATAGCACATATTTGGAAGCCTACAGGGAATTCCAAGTTCCTGGTTGAAGATACATTTTAAACACACCTTGATCTGCTTAGTCACTCCAGTGCCTGGGCTTTGTGGGTATTTGTTTTCCGTCTGACTGTGGGCTTCCTCTGTGGAAATTTCTTTTTGTGCTATTGAGAACGGCATATATGAAATCTCAAAAGTCAAAGGAAAGGCGAGTGACTAACTTGAAATTCCTTGAGAAAATGGGGAAATTTCACAAAGGTCCCACCAGGCGTGGAAAATAATGAGTCTGAAAGTTTTGGGAACTGATCATATAAGCACACAAAATCAACCAACAGCTAGAGTGGGAAAATTTATTCCCCAGGGAGTCCCGATGGCAGCGATGCTGAGTCATCCCAAAGCCTGTGTAACCAATAAATCCCCCAAGCTGGACCTCTGTTACCCCAGAAAACATGACAAAACCCACACAGAAATCCTCACTCTGTCTGGAAGAGTGCATTTCAAAATCACACTGTTCAATCAAATTAAAAATACATATATGGTTGGATATACATACACAGTATAGCTATCCATGTGAAATACAGTATAAAGAATATAGAATTAAGAACCAGAACACTTGAATTGAGAACAATCTCTACCTCTGAGGCAGGATAGTAAGAAGCTAGAGAAATTCCTTGGCCAGTGGAATAAGGGAAACTGAAACAAAATAATTAAACAAGGCCAAACAATTTGAGCAATTTGCAGCCAGCTAATGAATCACAAGGTTTTCCTTAACCAAGGACACTTAGGAGCAAATGGTTTACACATTCCAGACCATCCCAGGGCAAACCTGGAAATAACCTTGACCTCCCCATACGCACATTTTGATGAATCAACATATCAAAGGAAACACCAGAAAAACTAATGAACCTCCTCTAGGATTTCCACCAAGAGCCTTAAGACAAAGGACCCACTACATTCTTGCTAGACCCACATGCATGCCTGGCATCTCTGTTCTCTTTCTCTAAAACTCTAAGGATCCCCATGAGACTTGAAACCAGGAGAGCAGCAGGTAGTGGCAGCTTGTCTTGGGCTTAACCTTTGAACCTATCTCCAAAGTCCCCTATTTCTCTGACTTTCCAGTGAGCTAACAGCACCAGCCCCCAGGCTCTCTCCTGTTGCTTCTTCTGTCCTAAGCCCTTCCTTTGTTTTACTCTCCCCAGCTGTAACAAACATATGTTCAAAATCACCTGAACTCATAATGTAAAATCTTTCCTGCATGAAGTAAGGAACCCACATACTATCCGCCAACTCAAGGCAGACCTGTTCTGGGCCTAGTCCCTGTCCTGTAATACCTCTGTTCTCCTGGAAAATCTTTGATTCTTTGAAGTTCAGTTTCCTATTTATGGTATATAATAACAAGAGGACTGGTGCACGAAATTCGTGGATGGGTAGGATCCCCAGGCCTGGCAGGCAATCAGGGCCAATCTGGGCCTTCTGGCTGCTGGCTGGGGCCTTCCTTCATTTCGCATCACCCCCTGGTAGTCAGCACATGTCAGAGCCGATGGTCAAACTCCTGGTTGGTTGATCTCTTGAGGGGTCAATTTGCATATTAGCCTTTTATTACATAGGATAATGCTTTTCTTACCTAAATTGTTATGAAGCTCAAATGAGGAAATAAATGTGAAGGCACTTTGCCAACTAAGCAATTATTCAAATATAACTTATTATTGCATCCATCATTATAAGTAAATTGTATAATTGGAAAACCTCTATATTCTTTGATGCTGTGGTTATACCGATGAAACACATGCAAAACAAGACTAATTCTAGAGCTGTAGGCACAGGGGTGAGGGTTCTCCCTTATTTAATTTTCAGATCAACTTAAAATAAGTTAGGAGTCACACATAGGTGATTATCCACTTCCCCTCAACTTATTCCTCTAGAGATTTCTCTGGGTTAATAATATCTTTACTAAAGTGAAGATACAGTTTTGATAACTGAGGTGATTAAGAGTGCGGACTTTGGAACCATATGACCTAAGTTCAAATTCTGGTTTGGCCACTTACTATCTGTTCAATCTTGAGAAAATTCCTTTAACTCTTTGAGTCTCTTTTTCCCCATTTGTGAAATAGAGATGATAATTGTTTCTACATAGAAAATGCTCAGTAAATGTTACTAAATCGTAGTTTGAATGACTTTAATCAGTTAAGAAGAGCAGTAAATAGGAAATACTTCCTTTCTTTATATCCCTTGAATAGACCAACTTGCTCCAGAGTAACTTGCTCAGCTGTTGGTCCACACAGTGGCCCATGCACAGCAGGGAAAGGCACTCAATCCCCAGGACACTCCCACCCTCAGTGGGGAAAAAAGTCTCCAATGACAACTGCCACTGGTATCACCTAGAACTTGGCAGTGAACAACTTGCTCATCCTTATGTGTCTCTGAAACTCACTCTCCTCTTGTGGAAAAAAAAATCAGTTCTTGGGTTAGAACATGCTATATCCTCTCATAATCCTAAAGAAGTTGCGATTTTTTTTTTTCTTCAGGTCTTTAGAGTGACTTCAGGGTCCGGGACCTCATTCTAGGCAAGGATCCTCTTTTGGGCCAATGAGAGACAGTATAATCTCAGGTTCCTGGGGACTAGGAAAAACAACAGAGAATTTTTCAAACAGAGTAAGTGAGGTTTGCATTTTCTGGCCAGGTTAGCACCCTTCCCACAGCCTCTCCCCATAGAGGACCCAGCTGGCAAGACAGGAGTGGATTCTGAGCCTTCCTGACACTTCAGGAAACAAACAGAGCCTTCAAACGGAGGAAGAATGCCTTTGCTTGTCTCTCACCTTCACTAGCTAATGCAAAATAAATAAATTAATTAATTAATTAATAATAACTATTTGTTACATTGTTGAAGAACATGATGTCTGAAGAAAGAATAAGTATAGAGCCCAGCCAGTGTGGCTCAGTGGTTGAGCATCCACCTATGAACCTGGTCAGGGTTCGATTCCCAGTCAAGGCACATGCCCAGGTTGGGGCTCAATCCCTAGTGCGGGGCATGCAGGAGGCAGCTGATCAATGGTTCATTGATGTGTCTATCTCTCTCTCCATCTCCCTTCCTCTAAAATCAATAAAAATATATTTAAAAAATAAAAAGTAGTGCAAGTCAATATTAATGGTGTGGACAAACAAGGGGGTCTGTGGAAAGTAATCTCAAAGGGTGATCTGATCATAAATTCCTAACTGGGAAGATCATGATGGGTAGTTACACCCCAGGCATATGCAGTAACTTCTTCAGTAAAGGTTTATAATTGCCTTAAGTAAGCCCTGTCCATTGTTTCTGTGCATCAAGATGAACACACCTTTGAAATGTCTTTAAGACATCTCCTAAATAGCACATCATATTAACTATCCTATAACTCAATCACAATCTTGCTTTCTACCACCTTCATGTAATCTTCCCTCCTTAATCTCAAATGCATAATAGAAATTGCAAAACTGTCATTCTCCAGAGCTTTTGAGATCTTGCTCCCTGGCGTATGTTATTATTTTGGCTCAAATAAACTCTTATAAAAACTCTCTACAGATTTGGATGTTTCTTATGGCAACAATGGTAATTAGGATGGTAAGAGCCGGATGCAAGCAGCTGAGCCTGTTGTTCTCAGGGATCCAGCATAGACAAGCACTTGGCACCACCAAGATTCCCTCCTCACCCCTTCCAACCTCTCCTCACCATCTTTTCTGATCTGGTCACTTTTCCAGCCCTCTTTGATATATCCTGGCCCTTTCTATCCATGCCCCTTCTCCCATCACTACTGTAAAGGATCTGCTTCATCTCACAAATAACTACCTATGATGGAGCCATCTGCTTTGCTCTTAAGCCACTGGAGTGAGCCCATGGTTAGCCCCATCATATACCTCTGGGACTGGGGTAGCAGTTAAGCCTTAGCCTCAGCAAGAAAAGAAACCAAGAAGTTCCCTTCTCACAGGACCTGTAATTTGACCTCCTTCTCAGAACAGAGATAAGAGGGATGTGGTTTCTACTTACTGGCCTAAAAGCCTATTATACAGTCATTTTACAGAGGCCCCAAAATGGAAGCCCTAGAAAGACTGAACATTTTATGAGAAATTTTATAAGGAGAATCTCCCAGCATGTCTTAAAACCCAAAGACAATTAAACTACACCTGAGTGTCAAAACTGCCAGGAATTTCCTGAGGCCTATCAAAGAGATCTATCAACATAAATCACCCTGGGAAGACTGAGTGTGCAATGAATATAATGCCTTAGACAAGCAGAGTGCTTTGGTTTACAAAGTACTTTCATTTTTACAGTCTTTTTTGATCTACATAACCTAAGGAGGTAGTCAGGCCATATATTATTATAATTCCTATTTTAGAGATGACAAAATGAATGCTTCAAGAGGCAAAGTGACTTTTAAAATTACACAGCTGGTAAGTGGTGAATGAGGTAGATTTTGCTTAACTCCTAATCTGTTTTTTTTTTTTAAAGAGCTGGAATTTGAGTGTGGTAGGAAAACAGAGCAGGAAGATGCTGTCAACAGCTCTGTCTATTTGCTGCAGCAGTTACTTTTGGAGCACCAAACACCTATTAGACCCCTTCTGTTTACACAGGTACATCAGCTCTAGGCCCCCACAATGAGGCTTCCTGGCTGTTTGTCTATAAACTACTCTCTGAGGGGAAGATCACAGATGCCCAGGGGCTGCCACACCTTCAGTCATCTCCTCTAAGTCATTGCAATCTTGACTGCTGTTGCTACAGAGCTATCTGCGAAGGTAACACATGATCCATTGTCATACCTTCCTGAGTCACCAACCATGTACTCAGTACCTGCTCTGTGTCAGGCTCTTTGCTAGGTACCTGGAACACATGACTTAATCAGGTTAAGTCATGAGCTAAGTGAAAGGATGGAAAGATGCAAACGAGCAAGTCCAGAATTGTGTACAAAGAACAGAGAAGGGAGGGATGGCAAAGGAGAACATCCAATCAAACACACGATCAACTTCCTAAACTGAGAGTAGGAAAGCCGACATCTCCACGTACCTGAAGGACATCTCAAAATGAGAGGTAGAGGCCTCTCCCAGAGGGATAGCAACGTGTTGATAAAAAAGAGGCTGGTTCTAGAGTCTGACACACCTGAGTTTAAACCTGGGCTCAATGAACCCTCCCTGGGTGGTTACAGTCCCTCTTTTTACCTGCATTTCCTGGGATGTACAAAATGGGGAAGCTGTAGTGCCTACGGCGTAGTCTGCTTTGAGCATTAACCCAGTGGGCTTCATTTAATGAAGGGCTCCAACACCGGAACCCCCCTAACTCTAGGTCCTGAACCAAAAATGTTCTTTACCCCTCAAGAATCTCATCTATTAAAAGAATTAGAACAGTATCTCCTTCAGAGGGTTGTTATAAGAACCGAATGATCTAATGGGTGTAAAGTCCTTAACACTGGCCCTGGCACATGGTAAATGCTCACCAAATGCTGTGTACAAAACCATGCGGCTCCACATCGCAAGAATGAAATTCTTCAAGGCAACGCTTTTAATTCCCTTTCAAACTGGAGTTCATGCTCCCCACGTGGAAACCAGGGCAAAACAGAGCTATTGTTACTGTGTTCAACTTTTCCTGGGTTGTGTAGGAGATGAAAATATGCTATCCCAAAATATGCCAGTTGAACATAATAATTATTTTGAGCTGGAGGCCATTGAGAAGAAGCAGACACAAGAAAACCTGTCTGGCCTCCCCCTGTCTACCAGGAAGGACAGGGTGATTCTTA
The DNA here is from genome assembly GCF_027574615.1 of Eptesicus fuscus. Classification (NCBI taxonomy): domain Eukaryota; kingdom Metazoa; phylum Chordata; class Mammalia; order Chiroptera; family Vespertilionidae; genus Eptesicus; species Eptesicus fuscus. The sequence goes on along the minus strand of NC_072482.1, from coordinate 73,044,722 downwards.
ATCACAGAAGACAACCCTGGGCTAATAAGAGATGACACCAAAGGAATCTCTATAACAAACTTTACTGAAACAACCTTTGTCTTCTATTAGTTTCCCCCATACATTTATTACCCCACAGTTTGCCACCCCTAAAAGCCTAGACCCCTTTTATTTGTTTTGTCACTTCTCTATAAAATTATTCTTTATTGATATGCTTTATAAGCACCAGATCTAACCACCCCTTTGAATTACTCATCACTGGGTTCTCTCACGTGTTCTGCGCCATGCATGTAGTAATAAACTCTGGTTCTTTCTTGTTAATGTCTTTGGTTAGTCTAATGTGTAGGGCTGTAGGCAGAAGACCTAGGAGGGTAGAGAAAAAAGGTTTATTTCCCTTTCTGACAGCTGACAAGTCATCCAAAACAACTCTAGTTCTAAACTATTGTCAGGAGCCAGACAGTCCCCACATCTGACATGGCGCGGGTCCTGAAGGTCAGCAGCACTGTCCAGGTCCAGGGCTCAGCTACCCTGCTTGCCTCTACCTACCCCTCCTTTGGATTCAACATGAGGCTGTCTGAGGAGGAGCCTCTACCACAATGGGCACTGATTTCATGAGGTATTGCTTAGAGTACAGCTGACCAACAGCCAAAATATTTGTCATGGTTATCATCTCTATTATGTCTGTGATCACCATGGATCCACAGTGTGGTGAAGATAACCTTGAAGCAAGCTTAATGCTTATGAATAGAAGGACTGTGAATTTTAGAGTTGTTATATGAATACAAATGTTTTTTAAATTTGTCAAGTTCTAAACAAACCCCTGGACAAGGGACAGACAACTAGAGATAGCCACCTCTACCATACGAAGCAGTGAGCTATAAAGACTGAGTACACATCAATAGAATTAAGAATGTGTCTCAAAAGGAAAACAATTTATGACGACAATTTAAACACTGGCATTGCACCATAGCATCCAGAAGGCAGAGCCCACCAAGGACAAGGCTGGGCTGAGATTGTTTTATATTTGGTGCCATAGAACAGAGAGCTGAGGCCAAGGACCTGTAGAATGCAATGACCCAAATTCCAAGAGAGTATGCCATTGTCCAACTATTCTCTTGGATCACAGAGATTGCCTCCTTTCCATCTTTGTATTCCCAGTGTTTGATTCAGAATGCATCCTCATAAATGTTAGAGGATGATGACAGATATTCCATGTTTAAAACAAGAAATATTTCAGAGTTAATGTTTTTATATGGAGAGATGCATATATAGACATATTTGGGTATAATATACACCTACATGTTGAACATATGTGGATATAGTCAGTAAAGATGTACCATAAATCTGCGTTATCTTACGGGACAAAGACTGAACTGGTAGATCTAGCATAAGTTAATGAGGAACTAGTACTCTTGTGTCTCTCTCTTTACCATTAATGGTAAGAACCATTAGCCACTGACTTCCTCTGAGAGTGAGTCCAACACATATATTCTAAATGAAGAAAGAGCCAAGCATTTATTTCCAGGATGACTAAGCACTTATGTGTGTGTAAAAGTTTATTTTATAAGGTCATGTAATTCATAGGAAATTATAGCTGGGTTAATACTGATTGTGCCACATTGAAGAATCATTTACTGTTTTAATTGTACAATCCCCATTTTCATCACCATTTTTTCATTTAAGGAACTGCTTAACCTGCAAGTGTTGATGGAAATATCTAAGGAAGTAACATCATAGTTACTATCCAAAGCCAAAAACACCTATCCTATCGCCACAATGTCTGTCTCCTTTGAGATAAAAGGGAAAACACGCCTTCTGGAAACTAAAGCCTTCTCAAAACATTGCATTTGAAGTCATACTTCATCTGAGTAGTTGAGACTTGATTGAAATTCCTACTTTTTGAGACTATTATTTGCCTTGTGTGAGTCCCTATTATATCAGAATCCCTCTCATTTTCTGGCATTAGGGGGCAATAGGAAAAGTTCAAGAAAACTGAAATACTAAGTTGGTGTTCTTTTCCTTTTTAATGAGAAGATAGAAACTGGGTTCTATAGAACAGTGAGATAATGTTTATTCTTGGCAAATTTCCTAAACCTATTTCTAACATGTGGTTTGGTAGCACATTTTTAAAAATGTAGTATCCCTATGGGTTTTTAGAAGCATCATATCCCCAAATAAACTAATAGACTTTTTAATGTGGTTCAGAATGACTGCCTTTCATGCAAGAGTGTTCATAAAGATATTGCATAATTCAGACTCGCAGGAGGTATTTTAGAGGGTGTCTCGGCTGTCCTTGTTTAAGCAGTATTCTCAATTATTTTCTGGTTTCCACAGTTTCTCTCTCTTCCCCTGGCTGTCTTTTTGTGATAATCTGTACTTTTGAAAACTTTAATACCCTATAACATAGTGATTTTATTTTGACGATATTACATCAATGAGTTCTTCATTCCCTTTTCCATACATCCTGTATATAATGGCCACTCTGTCAGTACAGTCCATGGGGAAAGGGTGAGAGTGAGTGACAGCTCAGAAGGTCACAATGTTGGGGTAAGGTCCATCAGACAGCAAAAGGATGTGAAGTGCCTGCCCATTGGATCTTGGTGGATGACAGGCAGGAGAAGAGAGACAGAGAAGGGCAGAAGGTGCAGACTTGTAAGATATCACTCTAATGGTGGAAATTTGGGTGTAGGAAAGATTGAGATTATTCAGGGCCTAGCAGTTTGTCTGGGATTCAGTCATATCAGCATGGAGGAGCCATAGCCCATCACTGGGAGAGCACAGTGGCCAGATAGAGGCACCTGAGGCAGCACTCAGGTTTCCCATGAACTGCACGGAACACACACTGCAACTAGAGATTTCAACGTGCCATGTTGAGAGCCACCAAGAGAACAAAGACATCGTATATGCCCAGGTCCACAATCTCCTGTGAGAGGTGTCAGGATGACGGCCAAATGACCACGCAGGCACCGCGTGCGTGACCCTTGGATCTTATCTCCTTTCCACCGCCACAGGACACACGAACTTCATCCCTCTCACATCAAGAGGCCACCTTGGAAAGAAGCAGTGAGTGGAAGGTGAAATAAAAAATGACTGAGCAGTTCTCTGAAATAGTCTAAACCAGAAGAGATAGCAAGGTCATATACTGTCAAGCTTACAGTCAATTCCCCTTATGTTGAAAGATAATTTAAAACAAAGATAAAACCATGATTCTCATGTGTTAAATATTTTATTAATGCAGGTTAGCAGGGAACTGTTAAGATTTTACAGCAAATTCAAAGGAGAAATCAAACACACACACATATGTAGGCTAGCGGAATCCCCCAAATTGGTCAATGTGCACAAGGCAATAATTCACTACAGTTGCAAGACACATTTGCATTACTATAAGTAATCTAGAACTTACAGAATTGTAAAATAGCTCAAAGCCAATGGAAGGTAACCCAGAAGGGTGTACTAGAGAGGACAGTCATCTTTTTGCTCACTTACGTCTTTCGAAATTTTCTCCAATATCTGCTAACCATGGCTGGGATTCTTGCAAAAGTTCAAATCAGTTATAGAAATTAAAGTTACATATTCTTCGTATATTTTAGAAGTTATGAGTGCATTCGCAACTTTCTATGAAGTCGCCTTTCAGGGACACTACTATCATCTGCCATTAACATCCAACTGACTGATCCCTCATTAGCTCTGTAGGACTAATGGTGTCGTACTGAGCCAAAGACTCTCAGAACCTGAAGCGTTCCTGTGAAGGGCCCTTTAAGCCAGTGCTGCCAGGGTCTGAACTTGGACAAAGTGAGAAGAACCCTTCTCTCCAACTTGAGTGCCAAGCCTCACTTAGATGAGGAGACACAGGGCCGTGCTCCACAGGCGTGCATCCTCTCAGAGAACGGTGCTTCAGATTTCCGTTGGGGCTCCTCTTCCTAGGCTTCCTATTAAGATCGTGCAGGTCAGTTCAAAGGGTTATCTGAGATACAGGAAGTTATAATTAGAACCATCCTTTCATTCTTTGGCAATCTTAAAAAGCCTCCTGTTTGCGACACTATTTCATCCATCAATCTGTCCACCCATCCAGTCTTCCAGTTGTTCAGAGCAGGCCAGCCACTGGGCCAGGCTTATCAAAAATTAGTAGAAGCTTCCTAAATCCTATCAAATGAGTTCTTTCCACTGAGTTCTCTCTGCTGATCTGGGGTAATTAGCACAGTGTCTCAGGGAAGGAGCAAAGTGCACGAGCCAAAGAAACCCCAACTTAGTAGCTCTCTCTCTCTCTCTCTCTCTCTCTCTCTCTCTCTCTCTCTCTCTCTCTCCTGGCAAATTATTATCATCAGAAAAATATGAGGATGTAATTCTCACCACCTTAACCTTCTAAGGGTCACCATGCAGCTTGGTTTCAGGTTCAGGCCAATTACTGGTAACATGTACTCTCCTCCTCTCATTTTCTTATTTTACTTCCACATCAGTCCCCATGCAAAATATTACATTTTCAGTCCTTTCTGATGGGCTTACTAGCAGGATAGTATCCTTTATCTTATTATAACTAATATAATTGAGCAATAATCCCATTAATTGATGTATAGCCTAATTAATGACTGCTTTGGACTAGAAGGATTCCTTCTTTCACTAATCATGAATGATTTCATCTATTTCTTAATTTTTTTTTATCACTTTCTTCTCCTCAACTCCCAACTGCCCACTGAATTTTCTAATTTGTGATTTATAACTGGGGTTTCTTATATTATAAAATCCAAATTCATCAGCCTCTCCCAGAATCTACTTATTTTTTATTTCCAAGCATCATCCTTGTGACCTAGAAGGTGTTCAAACTTCCCAGTTTGTTAATAATCTGGTCCCTTTCCAGCTTTCCATTATTCCACAAACATTGTTCTTTGTCAAGCTGGCACTGAGGGCCAGAAATATAAAGGAGACAGAATGCCCTCCAGAAGTTCAAAGCTACTGGATGGGAATAAAAAAGACACAGATGTTTAATTCAACACATGGAATAACTTACTTAAAATTTTTTTTAAATTCCTCACTGAGGATATGTTTTTATTGATTTTAGAGACAGAGGAAGGGAGGAGAAGGAGAGGGGGAAAGAGAGAGGGGGAGTGGGAGAGGGAGGGGGAGAGGGAGAGGGAGAGGAAGAGGGAGGGGGAGGGGGAGGAGGAGGAAGAGGGAGAGGGAGAGGGAGTGGGAGAAGGGAGGGAGAGGAGGAGAGAGAGGGGGAGAGGGAGAGGTAGTGGGAGAAGGAAGAGGGAGAGGGATGAGGAGAGGGAGAGGGAGAGAGAGGAGGGGAGAGGGAGAAAGAAAGAAAGAAAGAAAGAAAGAAAGAAAGAAAGAAAGAAAGAAAGAAAGAAAGAAAGAAAGAAAGAAAGAAAGAAAGGAGAAAGAAAGAAAGAAAGAAAAAAAGAAAGAAAGAAAGAAAGAAAGAAAGAAAGAAAGAAAGAAAGAAAGAAAGAAAAAGAAGAAAGAAAGGAAGGAAGAAAGAAAGAAAGAAAGACCAATGTGAGAGAGAAGCATCAATAGGTTAACTCCTGTATGCACCCTGACGGGGGATTGAACTGCGATCCTTGGGTGTACTGGACAAAGCTCCAACCAACTGAGCCACACCAGCCAGGCCATTTAAAAATTTTTTCTTACTGAATTTGAATAGGCTATTCCAGGACATGGTGAGCTTTCTTTTACTTTTCAGCCAAGGCTAACAGACCATCCTCCTGAAGTGGGAGAGGACAAATAAAATAGCCTCTAAGCATTGATGTTTCTGGTGGGTTACCTCATGGGATAATGAAGAACCAGCTCTGACCAGAGTGAAAAGGTCAGCCCCTGCAGCTGCCTCCTTCTCCCTGTCCATCTAAGGAGGGGCACGCTGGGCGTGAGGAACAGGGGGAAAGGGTAATTGGAGGAGGGTGACCAAAGGAGATGTCCTTCATCCTGGTGACATTCACTGAAGGATTTCCATGCAACTAAAAGCGCCCAAATGAAGTTTCTGTTTGAGAACACAAGATTTAAATTCAGACCATTTATCATTAAACAAATATTTACCCAGTGCCAGTGATGTGAAATGTCTAGTATGGACTAAATGAGAGATGCTTGCAGAGCACATAGCCCATAACAGCACATACACAATGACTAGCAGTTCCTTTTGGCCACCAGTGCTGTGTTGTTCTCACTTACATCACTCTGGAAAAATCCTGCTGTTTAATGAGGATTAGCAAAATCGAAGTCTCTGTCCTACTCCTTCAAATTCAATGAAAAGCCTGTCTGATCTTTAATTACTATGTTTGTAGCATAATAGATTTCTGTAACACCACTCATGGGTATTCTGTGTCTGCAATGGACGCCCCCCTTCAGCAGTGAGGAGGTATTTGTGTGTGCTCTCCCACGTGTTCTAGATATAGTATTACTTCCCTGAGGACAAGGATTATCTTTGGATTTGCTTTAAGTTTACCACAGAGCCAAATATATTAAATGATTATAAAGATGTTCATAAAAATGACAGAGGGGACTTTCCTTCATGCAATGCTTGTCATTTTTCAAACTCTAGTTACAAAAGGAGAACAAAGCGTTCAATCAGTTCTCATTCCAGTTTGTACTGAAGAGAGAAAAAAAATGTGTAAAGACATAAATGTTTGACTAGTTGTACGGTAAGAACTCTTATCTGGAAAGGAAGATGACAATGCTAATGATGAATTCACTGAGAAAATGCAGTTGATAACCCAGATTGTCATCTTTTGTTTCAAATCATGCAAAAGGGATTGGGGGACACTCCTAACCATCGTGTGTCAACCAGAAAGGTACTTTACAGGTTCTCAGATATCATATTAATGATTGCAACTGTTTCCCAGCAAGCTCTAACCACTGATTATTACCAAAACAAAACAAAAGATGTCTAACTTTATGCTTAATTTGTTGTATGATACCCCAGCATCTCTCCTGCCATTGTTTTGTCATATATAGTACAGCTATGATGAACCGTGTGTCTGGCTGCCTCCTGGACTATTACCAAAGGCCGTGGTATGACATTACCAAAGGACATCCAACTCTTGGTTATCAGCTTCTAAGGAAGGAAGCCTGAGCCATCATCACACAACCCAAATGGCATTACTGAGAGGCCACAGCAGAAGGAGGAGGCTGCCAACCAGTGGCAAATGGGGCAGGTGAACGGTTCACCCTGGTCCTGCATCCTGATGTCTCAGAGCCCACCTCTAAGTGTGAGACACATGACACGCTAGTTGGGGACCACTCAGGTTCCTCTGCTGCCTGCGCCCTCCTGGCCATCCTGCTGGCTTACAGCTTGACCTCGGGCCTTAGGCAAAACCATGAAGGGGAAACAACTCCTCTTGTGCCTCTTATCTTTCCTCTCTATGCCCTTTCCTTCTTCCATTTGGAATCCCCCAACCAAGACCAAGTATATAATTTTGGAGGCCAAGTGCCAAAAGAAAAGGCAATGTCCTTCATTCAAAAATTGTTGAAGAATTTCAAGATGGTGACAGCAGAGCATTAGACAAAGCCCTGGGGTGGGAGCGGGGAGGGGTAGAAGAGGTCAATGGGGTGGGGGAAGGGGGGATATATGTAATACTTTCAACAATAAAGATTTAATTCAGAAAAAAATTACAAAGAAAGAAAACACAGTACAGACAATCCTCGCTTTGCACAGGTTCTAATGTGCATAGATTTCAGTTTCTATAAATAACTCCTATCCCACACCAACATGGTTCAAATTTCAGTTACCCTGACATGGTAACCATACGTAACTCTTAAAGTACAAACTTCATCGTTAGTTCATCTGTCCCTGAGTCACTATATAAATACAGATGAGCATCATGATCAATGTACAATCACATCACTCTTCCAAAATCCATTGGTGATTCATCACTCTGCATCTATTATTCCGTTTACACGCATGCAATAAAGCTGTTTCCTTCTGGCCTCCCACTGAACAACCACATGAACATTTTACAAAAATGGGTGTCCCAAAGAAGCAACTGGCTGACAAAGATCAAAGTATATGAAACAAATGAAAAGCGATCAGCTTGGAAGTGCAATTTGAATCAAATGCAAGTGAAATTACAGAAGAAATAGCTAATGTGGAAATGCCAACATAGTATTGCTGTTTTTTTGAAAGACTCCAAGTTTGCAGTCAGAGGAACCTAGCAGTGAAGGTGACATAAATGAGGAAAGTTAAAAATGTCCCAGATGAAGTGACACTAGTGGCCCGGTGCACAGATTTGTGCACGTGGAAAGGAAATGGGGAGCCCACGCCCGCGTGCCCAGGAGTTTCCACGTCCCTGTGAGCTGCTGGAAAGTCGCGTGGGGAATCTGTCCTCCTTCCTGCAGCTTCCTGAAAAAAAATGTTTCCAAATGTCCCTTCTGCGGCCAGGGTCGTGCCTTGCCGGCTGGGAGGTCCCCAGTGGACACCTTGGGCCATACTGGACTCTTTCCACTTCTGGGAGCCACATAAGAGATGCTCTGAGGTGAACAATACAAAGTTGGGGATCTTGGGGGACGGGGGTGCTCTGTTGCCCACGCCCCCACCCTTCAGATCCTATCTCTCTTTGACTTTTACCCCAATTGTCAGTCACCACCTTGTGTCCACTGTTATATTGCTGCCTTCCTCTATAGCTCTGGGGCAATCGGTAAGGGATGAGATTTGATCCTGATGCCCGAGGCAGAGTTCTAGGAGCCCAGCAGTGATATCAGGCTCATCCTGGTTACTCTGAGTGTCCTCACTTCAACCGTTCTCCAGAGATTGTAACTGCAGGCTTATGGAGTACGGGGGATGTAGCAGTGCACTGAGGGGCAGGCAGCTGGGTAGGAGCCTGAACCAGGGCTGGGCGCTGTGCCGCTCCCACTCACCCCAGCCCTGTTGCGCCTGCCACCACTGCAGCTGTCTGGCTGAGCAGTGCTCCTGCTGTGGGAGTGCACTGACCACCAGGGGGCAGCTCCTATGTTGAGCACCTTCCCCCTGGTGGTCAGTGTGTGTCATAGCTACTGGTCGGCTGGTCACTCTAGTGGTTGGGTCATAATGGTCGCTTAGGCTTTTATATATATACTAGAGGCCCGGTGCACGAAATTCGTGCACAGAGGGGGTTGTCCCTTAGCCCAGTCTGTACCCTCTCCAATCTGGGACCCCTCAAGGGATGTCTGACTGCAGTCGGACATCCCTCTCACAATCCAGGACTGCTGGCTCCCAACTGCTTGCCTGCCTGCCTTCCTGATTGCCCCTAACCGCTTCTGCCTGCCTCTCACAATCCAGGACTGCTGGCTCCCAACTGCTTGCCTGCCTGCCTTCCTGATTGCCCCTAACCGCTTCTGCCTGCCAGCCTGATCACCCCCTAACCACTCTGCTGCCAGCCTGTTTGCCCCCAACTTCCCTCCTCTGCCGGCCTGGTCACCCCTAACTGCCCTCTCCTGCAGGGCTGATCACCTCCAACTGCCCTCCCTTGCAGGCTTGGTCCCTCTCAACTGCCCTCCCTTGCAGGCCAGGTGCCTCCCAACTGCCCTCTCCTGCTGGCCATCTTGTAGTGGTCATCCTGTGTCCACATGGGGGCAGGATCTTTGACCACATGGGGGCAGCTATATTGTGTGTTGCAGTGATGATCAATCTGCATATTACTCTTTTATTAGATAGGATAGAGGCCTGGTGCACTGGTGGGGGCCAGCTGGTTTGCCCTGAAGGGTGTCCCGGATCAGGGTGGGGTACCCTGGGGGCATGGGGCGGCCTGAGCGAGGGGCCTGTGGTGGTTTGCAGGCCTGCCACGCCCCCTGGCAACACAAGCGGAGGCCCTGGTATCTGGAATTAATTTTCCTTCTACAATTGAAACTTTGTAGCCTGGAGCAGAGCCAAGCCTGGGGCTCCCTCTGAGGCCCAAAGCCATTTGCGTTGGGGTTATAATTGAAACTTTGTTGCCTTAAGCGGGTGGGCCTGGCCAGGGTGTGCTGAAAGCTTTGCTTCCCCTGTTGCCGGCGGCAACCCTGGCCTGCTCTCTCAAGCTCCATTCTGCCGCCATTTGTTTGAATTTGTTTACCTTCTATAATTGAAACTTTGTAGCTTGAGTGGAGGCTTAGGCCTGCAACGGCTGGAGGAAAGCTTGTTTCCCTCTGTTGCCTGGGAAACCTTGCTCTCTGTGGCTGTAGCCATCTTGGTTTGGGTTAATTTGCATACTCGCTCTGATTGGATGGTGGGCGTGGCTTGTGGGCGTGGCTTGTGGGTATGTCGGAGGTATGGTCAATTTGCATATTTGTCTATTATTAGATTAGATATAGATTATGTATAACAAGATACTGTAAAAATTAAGTTATAAAATTTTTATTAAGCCCTGACCGGTTTGGCTCAGTGGATAGAGCATCAGCCTGCGGACTAAAGGGTCCCAGGTTCGATTCCGGTCAAGGGCATGTACCTTGGTTGCGGGCACATCCCCAGTAGGGGGTGCGCAGGAGGCAGCTGATCGATGTTTCTCTCTCATCGATGTTTCTAACTCTCTATCTCTCTCCCTTCCTCTCTGTAAAAAAATCAATAAAATATATTTTAAAAAAATTTTTTTATTAAAACATTTCTTATATACTGTTATATTGGCTGGGCCACAAAAATATTCATTGTAGGCTGCATGCGGCCCGCAGGCCATGAGTTTGACATGCTTGGTATACATATTTACAACACAGAAGTTCAATCAGCAATAAGGAAAACTACAGCCTTCTGTGATCTCCTCTGTATTAAATGCCTTGACAAATACATAGCTGCTGAAGGAAAGCACATTTTCTTCCCATACATAGTTTACAGCTAATCTATTACTACACAGTGAGTGTTTCTCTCTCCCAGTTCCCAAACAATAAGCCACCTACTTCCTCAAGGTTTTTCCAGGAACTAGCTCTTTCAGGCGTATTGAAGGGTGATAGTGGCCTCCTCCTCACCCCTCCCCTAAAACACACACACACACACACACACACACACACACACACACATGCACACACATGCAGTGCAGTACTTCCTGGGGGAATTCAGACCCAGTCTGAACTAGTTAGAGCCTCCGGCAGTTCCTCCACAGCCTGCCACCTGAGAGGATGTGGGGCTGCCCTAGCAACCATAAGCTACAACAGAGAGCTACGGGACCTCAAAACCTGTCCCAGATGGTGTCCAAACAGTTCCCTACTTTAAAAGATAGCCCTGCTTTCTTTCAGTCTTGGCCCTGGAGCAAAGGAGAACAGGCTTTGTTGCATTTCATTGGTCATTTCTCCTGGTCCTAAACTTCTTGCTCAGCAAACCAAAGTCAAGGAACAGGCGAGGGAGAATCTGCCCCGCAGGGTTCCTTCCAAGGCAGTGGCCTCCGGCAGCCCTCCTGGGCCTCCTGCCGCCCTTGAACTTGGTCAGTGCTCTCTGCTGCTGCAGGCACTTGCAGGCTGTGGAGACTTCCCGGGCTCTGCCTCACCCATGTCTTTTCTGTTTTGCTTCTCTTCATTCTTCCATGTAGCACCATTTGTAAAACTCAGAAGCTACCGACCTCCTCTCCTGAAACGCCTTCTTCACAAGCCACTTCTGTGAAGTGTGTGTGTGATACTCCACGGTTAGATTCACTTAACTGGGCCGCTTCTGGCTGAATGTTACAAACTATTGAACTTGGCAGAAGTCACAGAACGTTTTGTTTTCATAAGCTGCCACTTGTATAGAGATTAAGTAGTAGGCTAGGATAAACTACATCTAATCCTTTGATCTATACAATTTTATCATTCAAATCGATCATACTAATACTAATATTCAATAATAGTTTCCCAAGCCAAAAAAAAAAAAAGCTGTGAGTTGGCTCCCCCCCCACACACAAGTTCCAAATTTTGGGGTCCCATTGTGACCTATGAGAAACACTGGTCTCCCTGCCTGAGGCTGAGTTGAGGGTGGGCAGCGTGCCCCTCACACAGCCAGACAATGATACAGAGATCTGGACGAAGAGGCTTCTGCTCAGCGCCCGTCTACAGCTTTCTATTGGGATCACAACTAAACTTCTGAGCCTCTGACTCACCAATCAAACCCCGTTCATTTTAATCATTTCCAACTCCCTCCCACATGTGCTTCCTGAGACCGGATACAGAGAAGCAGACAAATGACCCACACGTTGGGCCTAAAAACTCAAGACTATAAAGTTTAGTCTAAAACTTAAGTTTGTTTTCTTCTGTTGCAACAATTTATTTTGCTCCCAGAAATGCTGTCCAAAATATATTACTCAAGTTCTAATTTGAGCTGAATGTCAAAAATAATTTTTTTTAAATCTACTAGTCAAAGAAAATATCTTATATTCTTTTGCTTACTTAGAGTGTCAGCTAAGTCTTCAGCTTGGAAAACATGTAAATTGTTTCATGTGTCAGATATACATATTAGATGAAAATCAGGTGTGTTTTGAAAATATGTTTTCTGAAAATTCCTTGTGTTGCCTTTATAAAGTTTTATTTTTCAATAAATCATGCATAGAATTCCTTAATCTTTAGGAAGCATCTTATCATGGTCCCTAGATTAAAATGATAATATTATTATAATCTGGTTAAATAGTTACCATCTCTCATGAACATAAATTTCCAACAAGTCCCAGAAATAACTTTTATAGCTAAGTAAAATAAGAATCAGTAAATATATTTCCTAAGGCAGGAAAGATTTCCTCTCTCTGCATAGTATATTAGGTACATTACAGGAGGGTTTTCTTGTCCTGGAAAATTAAACATTAATGGTATTGCAGGTGGCAACAACTGAGAACTTAAGATATTTGTAGCCATTTTCTTCCCAATGATGTTAAAATTTTTCTTAAAAATAAAATATGCATTAATATCACCACTACCTTCAAACCAGAGTCCTCTACATTATCCTGACAGTGAGCTCTGATGAAGTGCCAGGGTAACTGATGGGAGTGGAAAGTGGGTGGAGAGGAGAAGGGAACCCTACTCTTACCCTCATCTTTGGAAGCACTGATAACTGTTAGATTTCTTGGACCTTCTCATAATTGAAATAGGGATAATGGCAGCAAGAACAAAAGAACAAAGAATAGTCCAGAACAAAAAGAAGTTGCTCTGTGTTCCAATTCCTCATTTAGGTAACTAAAACATTGATAAGATAAACCTTCTTAATTAATCAGAAGCTAATGTTGGCCAACATAAATATGTGTTTGAGTACATCAAGCAACCATTGAGACCATGTGAAATTTTCTACTTAGGATTTGTCATATACTATTCTTGAAAATGTTACTTTTTTATGAAAAAGATACAAGAGCTTACAGCCAGTGATTGGCAGATAAAATTTAGCCTTTGCCAATGACCTTCAAAACTTTCATGACATTGGATCATAGAAGGAAATCCAAGCAATAGGGTCCTGATTTTCAGGATGAAACAAGAAACAGGCCAGCTAAAATCTCTGGGCATCATGGCTGAATGTCTCAACTGGAGTCACATTATCAACAATAAGACTGACTTGAATAGTATAACAAATGAAGAACCCCACAGGATTGATGCCTTGTTATAGGGTCAAAATCACATTCCAAAACAAATCCTATTTAAGACATGTGTCTTTAACATTTGCCACTGCTGTGCACTGTCCTTTAGAAATTAAAATAGGTTGCTTTCTATATGTGTACTTATGACACTAGGGCAAAATCTTTAGGCAGACCCTGGCACCTATCCAGAAATAAAGAGAAGTTGCTAGAAAATGGCCAAACTGGTCATCCAAGATGGTGGACATGTTTTAAAGTCATTTGTAGGTTTAATTTGACAGTAGACATGGTAGCTTCTGTCAATGTGTGAAGTGAAACAACTTCAACCCACACTTTTGAGCAATGTCACCTCTGTTCGAAGCAAGTCAATATGACAAAACTTGAAAAAGAAATCCCACATTGTTAGGGTGCCTGCAGCCCCCAACATAATCGAGATAGGAAACTGAGTAGGAGGGATGGGAATGGGGTTGAAGATCCTCTGAAAGCCAAACTCCCCAGAAACTTTTTGCCTGACATTGTAAAAATTATTGGTAATTTTGAATGAAATTACACTATGTTTTACAAACACTGCTCTTGAGAGCTTTGTCTCACCAGAAGCAGAAGTGTTGGGTATTGTGGGATAACAAGGCCCCAGGGTATTTCCAACCAGACTGGCAGCAAGAAGCAATACAATCATCTGGCAAAGGAAATATCACGCATTACCCAAGAATTGTTTAGCCCCAATAGGCTAAAGGAGAGTGGAAGAACTTTAGAGAGTGATGTGGAGACTGGCTGGCCCCCAGAAAGACCCTACAAATCAACAATTATTTGGAGAACTCACCACTTCCCATATCTGGTTCATAATCTGGTAGGTGCAGAAATGATCTTATTAGTCACAGGGTTGGTTAGATTTAAGATGCTGAATCATTCCAACAATGCCTAGGAGATAATGTATAAGGCTACAATGCTAATTTAGAATTTTACATTTATGGTGACCTGAGTGGGTCACTCTTTCCATTTAGACAAGTCACCCTGTCACCAAATTGCTTGGTGAGTATGCATGACAACGAAGTTAATCAGAGCACAATGGCATTGGGTTCTGATGGACTGTTATGTCCATCTCCATATAAGATATAGATTTACCAGACAAATACATAGTCACTGAAAGAGTCCCTTCTTAGACACATGTCTTTGTGAATCTCCCTTTTCTCTGTGTCCATTGCTGATTAGTTTCTGTCCCAGCTGACACTTGTTTTTTCTTTAACTATTGTGAGCACTTTCCTTTGTTTGCCAGTAGTCACTCAGTGGGGTTACTTTCTCTCCATGGTTGTGCTGGTCTGGTGGGCTGATTTATTAATGTAACTCACAGTGCTGTCTCATTTTAAGTTGGTAGGAGCACTTCCACAGGGGTCACCTACATCTTGAAAGGATGTCAAGATAGTTGATGAAACCCCAAAAATCATGTGGTTTTTTTTTTGTGTGTGTGTGTGTGGTGGTAGCTCATGGGAGGGGGCAGTGTTCAAGAACAAAATAGAAAAGGTGTTGCCAGGATGATTATAAATTTGAGGGGTTTTATCCTTAAAGGGATATTTAGCTACGAGATCACTAAGTGACAACTGAAGAAGGAAGAAGGAAGAGGAAAAGATACAATTCAATGCCTGCTGTTGGAAGGTGTGGCAACCAGAGGGTGGTTCTTACTTGACAGCTTCTGACTCAAGCACAGGACCTTACTGGGCACCTATCACATTCAAGGTGCAGAACTCAGCACTAGGAGACTGTCAAGGAAAACGAGGACAAACTTATTACAAATGATTAATGACTTTTACTCACTTTGGCTTGCCAGTACATTAATTTTTTCCCCCCTCATTGACCTGAAATATCTAGAGGTGAGGAAAGCAGGGGTGAGGAGGAGATTAGGGAGGTTGTTGGAGAAGGGATTCAAAGGAAGAGAAGACAATAATCACCTCCCAGTAATTATAATCACATTCCATATAGGATTTTGAAGCTTCACAAATTTACCAAATTCCTTGAGAAAAGATTTCCCATGTCTTTATCTTTTAGCTTAGTATTGAGCCTGCCTGGCCAACTAGATCTCAGTTTTACATAAGGTACTTCAAGAATAGGAAGTGGGTTAGTGAATGACGGTGTGTGGTGGGGAAGGGGGACTGTCTCTTTCTGACTCCTGAGAAGCAGGAAGAAGAAGAAAAGAAGGAAGGGGTATAGAAGGTCGATAGCCAGATGAGTGTCCTATTTGCCGCTTCCTGACTTTTGACCTAGAGTGGAACTATATCCAGTCAATTCTCTTTAGTCACTGTAACTCTGTCCTATAAAATTATCGCCAACACTGAAGTAACAAACACTGGGCCATTGCTCCTAAGAGCAATTAATCAGGAACCCATCCATAAGAGCTCATTTGACCTCAATTAACTTCCTGGATGTCCCATCTCCCAAATACCACTATACAAGAGGTTAAGGCTTTAACGTACGAATTTTGTAGAACACAAATATTCAGTCCATAGCACATGCATTTTTCTCCATGAAGTACTGCAAAGCCTTCTTGCTCTAAGTAATACCACACAGCAAAATCACCAACAAAAATATGAAAAATTGGCACTAAATAGACCATGAAATGAACACTTGTTTACAGTGTGAGTGCGGAAACAAGAAAGTAGAGGGTCACCTTATTTTATTTCAGCTGGGAACACAATGGGCAACTCAAAGTTTTTGCCAACACTGCACATGTCTCTGAATGACCATGAAAGTGAGGGGGTATCAATTTGGGGTTAAAATACATTTTAGCAGGTAGGCAAATTCACAAGTCTGAAACCTGTAAACAATGAAGATTGACTATATATATTGTATATAAATTGGAAGGATCATTCAGGGAAAGGGGCTGCCCAACATGCCCATTTGGATCTTAGAGAGAAGGCTACAGTACAGAAGACCCAATGCCAACATATGGTCATCTAGGTTCTTAAGAGGGTGGAAGGACATGAGTAGACAGGGAAGTTACAGCTGGGAGTTCAGAACTAGTCACCCCAAAATTTTGCTTCTGTGACATGCAAATTGTTTTGAGCTAAGGGTAATGTTGGCTGAAGGCTCAGGAGAAACGTATGCCCCTTCCTTGACTACCTGGAAAAACCTGAATTAGGGGCCTTGCCCATACGGGAGATGATCAGAGATAACCTTATTTGACTTGTCTGGAGAGCAGGACAAACTTCTATTTACTAATCGTCTGCTCTCCTTGTCATTCTGCAATGATGCTTTCAAGCCCCCAAAGCACCTCACCTCATCCCTAGCTCAGAATCTCTTGTATACTCATGTCCCCTTTCTGTCTCCAAACCTCTCATGCATGTGGGGTCTCTGACTCTTTCATGTATGCAGTGTTCACATACTGTGTATTAAAGTTGGTTATTTTCTTTTGCTAATGTCTCATGTGTATTTAGGTATTAGACCATCCAAAAGAACCTTAAGGTAGAGGGCAATCTCTTTCTTCCTCACACTGGCAACTGGAGCCCCCCCCCCCCCCCCGCCTTGTTTCTCTTGCCCCACGGAATGCTAAGTTGAGAGTCAGAGGACCTGCCATAGGCCTGCTGTGACAAAGCAAGATGATCCCATGGCAAAAGCTGCATGTGGATAATCAGGCTAAAGAGGTGAAGGGAAAACAGCAGAAACCTGGAGGTCTATAGCTCATTCGAGTTGAAGAGAAGCAGAGTCAGTGAGCAGGAAATGCATGGCAATTTCTTTTCAAGGACACTGCTGGAGCCAGAATTTACCAGGAGCTGCCTAGTGGAAATGAGTAGATTCCTGCCAGGGCAACCCATTAACCCTCATGAGGACACCGTCCTGTCCAGATTCCATTGACACAACAGGGAACCACACTCTTTTCCATGCCCACACGCAGACTCCACCATTTAAACTAGATTGAAATGCAGGGGAAGGCCAGGCTAAGTGAGTCACTGAGTGGCTTTATCTAATAACTAGAGGCCCAGTGCATGAAATTCGTGCATGGGTAGGGTCCCTAGTGGCTGCCGGCTGCTGGCCAGGGCGTCCCTTCGTTCCACACCACCCCCTGGTGGTCAGTGCACGTCATAGCAAGCAATCAAACTCCTGGTCTGTCGAACTCCTGAGGGGACACTTTGCGTATTAGGCTTTTATATATATAGATAACTTAAGATAGCCTAAGGGACTGTTTAAATTATTGGAACTTTAAATCAGATTGGACATATAGCTTTTCTCCAATTTACCAATGGGTGTGGACTTTGGAAGAGAGCCAGTTTAGTTAAACAAAAGATAGAGATATTCCTTTTTCTCTGTATAGCTCAGGTGTACTGTGAGCTGACATATGTAGCCCAGTTACATAAAAACATATTTTGAATTGGTTATTCTTTCAGTAGTGGTCATAACCTAGTGAGGAAAATAGATGATCCATCATTAATTATAATGACAAGGAAGTTTACAATGTGTGCTCTAAGTATTACTACATTGATGTGTTTTATAGAGAGGGCAACGGTGAGCTTTGACAATACTGTTAGCACAGAATGACATTGGATTGGTGTTTGGGAAAGCTGATGCCACTAAGTCGAATGTCTTGGGAAGACTGCTACAGTACATTCATGTGTAATTCTCATTGTTTTCAGTGCTGATTTCCACAGGTTAATCTGTCAGGTGAACAAGCTCCAGAGGCCTGCTTTACCATCTTCTTTCCCCCTTCTCACCCTCCACCACATCCCCATCCTGAGTCCCAGACACCTGATCTGGGACGTCTAATATAACTGATTCTCTTGGTAGTAATTACTGCTTGCCTTTTGGTCTACTCACTATTTGAATTTCCCAGCAAGTCTTCATGTTGGTGATTTCAATATTGAGATTTTAAATGTGCTTTGATGCCTTTGAAATCAATCCTCAGAGGAGTGTGTGGAGGATTCTTGCTGGCTGTTTCCAGTTGGGTTCCACTGTGGAAGAAACCCTCCCTGCTTTCATGCAGAGTCTTAGGCATTTGTTGCACCCCATCTTGACTACAGCCTCTGCTGGGGGCATCCTCATCAGCCCATCGCTCAATGGGATTTAGTGACAGAATTGCACTCCCCTTGCTCCTTGGGTCCTGCACGTGGTGATGGCTTCCCACTGTTGCCAGTCCCTGAGCGTTTTAACCCTCGAATTTCCCTTAAACCTACCCCCATCAAAATTTCTTCCTTGGAATTTCTTTATTCAGTCACAGGAGTTGGATTCTGCTTCCTAATTTTCCAAGTCATCTCCAATCTACTCTTCTTGCCGCTTCCTTCAAGCCTTGAGCTTTTCATGGTTCAGGCCAAAGAACACCTGTTTTCAGAATCATTACAAGTTTTTGCTAAAATTTCAAATTCCTGGGGCTTATCCCAGCCCCTTCCCAGTCAGAAACTCTAGGGAAACCCGGTGGAGATCAGGGCATTTTCATTTTAATCTGCTCTCGGGAAGGCTCGGGGCCTCACTGAGCCAAAGAACTTAGGACAAGCCTCAGCTCTGCTGCGAGTTGGCTAGCATCTGAGTGTGTCCTTGGGCATGCCAGTAGCTTCCCAGAACCCTCTGGTATAGCCCCTCTTTATTCTTTAAGGATGAATCAAAGATTAATTACATGTGTTTCAAGTGATTTAAACTTCTGAAAGATAAAGGTATCTATAAATAAGGTATTTTTGAGCCAAACCCACAAACTATTTGGAGGCTTGCCTTAGAAGAATCCCTGTCTACACTCTCAGGATCACCCAAAGCATGTCTATTAAAAGAGAACTAAAATGTTTAGTTTGCTGTTATAAAATGGATTCTTTGACAAAGTCATCCCTATTCCTCCCGCACTCACTGTTTGGGATCCTGAGAGAATTCAGAATAGCAGTAAGTAGTGCAGCCTAGTTACCAGCTGGTTCAGCTTACTAATTTTACAGAAGGGAAACCAAGCCGAAGGGACTTGCCCAGTCTCACACCCTGTTGGTTTATTTAGTGTATTTTTTTTATAGGTTTTTCCTGCTGCAAAGGGGCTTTAGGTGTTGCTTACATATAGGCTGTGACAGAGTTGACCCTCTAGGTCAGGTCCTGCCACTGACACTTAGTTGTTGACGTAAGAGTAAAATGTCAGCTTTCATTTTTTTGAGGCCTGTATTAATTTTCTATTGTTCATAGCAAAGTACCATAAAATTTGTAGCTCAAAATAATAATCACTTTTTTATCTCTACAATTTCTGTAGGTCAGAATTCCAGGAGCAGCCGAGCTTGGTCCTCTGCTTAGGGTTTCACAAAGTTGAAATAAAGGTGTTGTCCAGATTGCATTCCTTTCTGGAGTTCAGGGTCCTTTTCTAAGTTTATTTGCTTGTTGGCAGAATTCCTTGTGGTTGTAGAGCGGAGGTCCGTGTGTCCCTGCTGACTGCAAAGACCACTCTGAGCTCCTAGAGG
Source organism: Eptesicus fuscus (assembly GCF_027574615.1). Lineage (NCBI taxonomy): Eukaryota > Metazoa > Chordata > Mammalia > Chiroptera > Vespertilionidae > Eptesicus > Eptesicus fuscus. Next base: position 73,024,885 of record NC_072482.1, on the reverse strand, counting down.
CTGTCTGTCATTCCTTGCCATGTGGCCCCCTCCAGAGGCCCTGTCTTGCTTCAAATCATTCTTTTTCTGCCTCTGACTTCTACACCTAGACATAAAGGTGTGATTCAGTCAGGCCTACTGGATAAACTCCCTTTTAATGAACTCAGAGTCAACTGATGAGTAACCTCAGCACGAGAGTCATGTGCCCACATGTGCAGAGGCTCTGCCCACACTCAAGGGGTGGGAATTATACAGGGAGTATACACCAGGAGCCGGAATCTTGGAGTCATCACAAGGCCTGAAAGCAGAAACACTTATTGAGTGCCAAACACTGGTCTAAACCTTTTAAAAAATAAATGGAGGCAAATCTTGAGTGTATTTGAGCAAAAAAATATTCCAGTTGACAGCACCAAACTGAAAGTGGTTAGGAGTGCTCCCCTGACAGGAGCCAGGAGAGAGACTTAGAGTCATGTGTTGCATGACAACATTTTAGTCAACCACAGATTGCATATATGATAGTGGTCCCATAAGATTATAATAGGGTTGAAAAATTCCTATTGCCTGGTAACGTTTTAGCTGCCATAGTATTACTCACGTTTGCCATGATGCTGGTTAAACAAACCTACTGTGCTGCCAATCCTATAAAAGTTTAGCACATACAGTTATGCATAGTACATAATACTTAATAATGATAATAAGTGACTATATACTTATTTATGTATTTAATGTATATCTCATATACAATGGCTTATAAAGCGTCTCCCCAAAAAATGTATACACACTTCAACAGCTGAGAGCTCAGTTTTGAAAATGAAATGTATTTTAATAAACACTGCCATTATAATTATTTAAAGTATGTGTATATATTTTTGGGAGACACCCTATATATTTACCATGCTATATTTTAATCATTATTTTAGAGTGTATTATTTCTACTGATAAAAAATAAGTTTGCTGTGGAAACAGTATGCTGTGTTATGCCAGAAGCAGCCTCATACATCTCATTTACCACATCTCTTGCTTGCATCATTTTCTCTTGAGCTTGATTTAATCTCATGTTGTTTTGTACAGAAACATGCTGCAGAGGTTTGTAGCCTAGGAGCAATAGGCTATACCATATAGCCTGGATGTGTAGTAGGCAATGAATTCTAGCTTTATGTACTGGTAAGTGCACTCTCTGATGTTGGCACAATGATGAAGTCATCCAAGGATGCATTACTCAGAATGTATTCCTGTTATTAAGTGGCACATGACTATGTATAGTGAAGGAATAGAAGCAAAGAAAGGAAATTATTTGATTGGCTACAGCTTGAAGTCCAGTTGGCTGTTTGTGACTGGTTGTCCTATCATTTTGACTTAGTAACCTTGAAGCATTCATAGGCTTAGATTTTGGGTTGCTTACATGCCCTTAGACCTTCCTCAGTCAAATGGCCTTATTTAATTAATTTAACAACCTTCTACATGTTTTAACTCATATAATTTTTCAACAGTTCTAAGAAGTAAATACTACTATTATTAACCTCTTTTTGTAGACTAGTAACTTGAAGTGTTACCTGTATAAGGGCAAATACAAATAATAAAACAATCCCCTCTTGTTGACAACAAGGGAAGAGACTGTACATCTCCCCTTTCTTCAGCATTACTTTGCCCTTTTCAAATGTATGTGGATCTTTCTAATGGCTAAATAACCCTCTGGCCAATCTCAGCACTCAGGAATGTTTCCAGTACTGAGAGCCACCTCTTTGAAATGTAATCACCAAAGAAATTCAGTGTCCTAAGAAGAGATGGGCCTCCTGGTCACCTGACGCCAAATTGCAAAATCCATGTCATGTAATGGGTTGGATCTCCTCAGCTATGTGAAAGAGTAAAATTTCTGTCTTTGCAATTCCTTTAGCAGTTTTCTTGCGATGTGTATCATGTTCTGATTAAACACTTATTCAATAATAAAATTGTTTTATTTATTCAACCCTGTAGCAAGGTTTTCTGGGTTGGGAGGAGATTTCATTTTTAATTATATTTTCCCAGTAGGTAAGGAGAAGTTAAATAACTTGTCAATGACAACGTTCTCCCGAGTGGCTGAGTCCAGATTGTGAGCTCAGTTGTGTCTATCCACCTCACTGAATTGCTGTTGCTTTACCAGAAACACCTTGTAGTTTCTAATTGTTCTTTAACTGAGGCCTCTCCATACATCATTCTATGACTCGTGAGGCCTCCACATTTAATCCTTTAGATCAGGGGTGGGGAATATCTAGCCCGAGGGTCATACAAGGCATTAGAAATCATTTTGTCTGGTCCTGCCAAGGCATTAAGGGTGAGTTAAATAAATGTTTGACCAAATATAGCACGGCAATTTTTTTAAAAATAGACTTTTATTGATTTTAGAGAGGAAGGGAGAGGGAGAGAGAGATAGAAACATAAATGATGAAATAGAATCATTGATCGGCTGTCTCCTGCACACCCCACACTAGGGATCAAGCCCGCAACCCGGGAAAATGCTCTGACCAGGAATTGAACCGTGACCTCCTGATTCATAGGTCAACACTCAACCACTGAGCCACTCCAGCAGGGCTAACAGGCTAATTTTTAAGTTGATAATTATGTATGGCCCGTGAATGATGTTATAAATATCCAAATGGCCCTTGGCAGAAAAAAGGTTTCCATCCCTGCTTTAGATTAAGGTTCCTCAGCCTTCGGAATGTTGACATTTTAGGCCATGTAACTCTGTGTGGAAGCTGTCCTGTGCGTTGTAGGATGTTGAGCAGCATCCTTGGCTTCTACCCAGTAGATGCCAGTAGTACACCCTGTTGTGCCAATCAAATGTGTCTCCAGACATTGCCAAATATTTTGGGGGAATAAGGCCTAAAAACACCCAGATTGAGAGTCACCCCTTTAGTGGAAGAAGAAAAGCATGTGTGCATGCACCCACACACACCATTTCCTTGATAGGAAGAGCAGGGAAAGGAGAGAAGAGGAACCACGGATGAAAGAAAGGCTCTGACTCTCACAGAATGGCTAAAGGCCAAAAGTCTGCTAGTTGAGGTTGCAGCCTTCTAAATTTTGGTTTTTTTGGAAACAAAAAGAGACCAGGGTTGGGTTAGCAGTGGCCTCATTATTCTTTCATCATCCTTTTTCCTGCTTGGGTTGAAGAAGTGTTTGAAAAGAGCAAGTCAAAATGAAATCTGTTTTTTTTTTACCAAATATCTGGGCACCTCTAGTTTGTCCTGTATTTCCCTATCTTTAGGGAAATTTAAAGTTTTGTTAAATCCCCCAAAGGATCTTTGGGGGGGGAAATTAATGAGTTTAGTCAGAAATGCACTTCAGACTTTATGCAGCTGCAGACCACAGCACAAAGGTGACTTCATCCTGGAAAATTCTCAACTTAAAGCCTGGGAACAATCAAGTAAAAATTTTTTATAGGTTTATTGTCAGCTACATTCAAAATATTTTATCTTTTCTATACTAATGAGAAACACACATACATCGTTTAGAATGAGATCAGATTGTGAAACTATTAGAAACTACAAGTTGTTTCTGGTAAAACAACAGCAATTCAGTGAGGTGAGTGGATACAACTGAGCTCACAATTTGAACTCAGTTCCAAAAGATGTGCGTGTGTGTGTGTGTGTGTGTGTGTGTGTGCGTGCGCGTGCGCGCACGTCATTAGTATAGAAAAGACACAACATTTAGGAACTGAAAGCAAGCCTAATGTACTTTCACCCCTCTGCCTTAATATTCTGTACTTTAAATGCACGTTAGAACCAGGGCTATATTTGTTCTGTGGCCATTTCCTTCCAAGCTGTACAGAGGACTATTACTTTCATTCAGGAAGCAAATAAGTATGTATAAGATCTGCTATGTTGCTAATAGTTTAGGAAAGACAAAGAACCATAAGACTCAGTCTCTTAGGTCATGGCTATGAGAAACCAGTTTGGTGGGGAAGCATTTGCAAAATCTCCCAAGCCAGGAGATTTTCTATTTACAAACAGGTTAGGTTTCAAAAGTTTATTCATTAACCTTTTTGTTTATAAGCAAAAGGAGACCAAAAGGTGTTTAATGTTGTCTTGCTTCTTCATCTAGTACCACCTAATAGGAGTGAGAATGATTTCTTTCATGTTTAGAATTTTAAATACTATTTTCCTCTTTACTTATATATGTTGCCATTACATCAGGCATCTTTTCTTTTTCTTTTTTTCTAAAATAAAGCAGCTTCAACTAAAATTAAGATCTATTGGGGAAAATTATATCTCATTTTATGATGTTTTCAATATTCTGTGTAGGAGGAACTTTTTCTCTACCTTTCTGGGTTCTTTAGGCTAGTCTAATAATTAAATCAAGATGAGACAGATTAATAAGAGAAAAATAATGAAATTTAATTACATATGTGTGGGGAAGCACGGGACTTGGTTGGAAAGTCTGTAAGGAGGAATCTCCAAAAGGTCAGGGCCTCTAGGGGGACCTTGCCTTGATTTTTCCAAACAAGTCTGAGTCCCCGGATGTTTTACTGGAATCTTTATGTTTAGTCTTTAGATGTCCTTGCTTAAAGGACACTACAGACACATGTATCTTCTCAAGGATGCTTACCCTGCTGATGGTATCTAATAGTTAATTTTAGTTCAAGCTGTTGTTACAATAAAAGCCTGAGGAAGCAGGTGAACAGGGATGTTTGGTTTTTCAAGCCAAGCAGTCCCTTAGCCCTCTCACAGAGTAATCATTTATCCATTGCTCAGGGTCTCCCTTCTGCCACCATTCCCCGGCAGATATGTACATATGGAAACCATATACATGAGCAAGTCAGAGACTCCACATACATGAGAGATTTAGAGACAGAAAGGCAAAATAAGGTATATATGGCATCCCAAGTTAAGGTGAGGTAAGATGCCTGGAGACATCAGAGGGGAGGAGGGTAATTCATAGGACAATAAGAAAATTAGATGCTTATATATGGTGATAACTTTTATTTTGAACAAGGCCCCATTAATCAACAGGGAAATGCAATTAACCATCCTAAGATCCTACTACACACCTACCCAAAGGGCTAAGAGTAAAACAACTAATAATGAGAATGGCTCATTAAAATATGCAACAATGGGGACTCTAATAAGCTGCTGGTGAGTGTGTGAATTCTTATGAACACTTTGGAAACTGGCATCACTACAAAAGCAGCAGAACATATATGTATATCACAGGACCCAGATATCTACTTGTAAGTTCAAACCCAAGAGAAATGTGTGCACATGCAAACGAAAAGATGGGGAGCAAGAATGCTCATAGCAGCATTATTCTTAACAACCCTAAATTGAAAACAATCCCCATGTCCATCGACAGAAAAATGGGTACATACATTTCAGTAGATTTATGATGTATATATAATGTCACCTCTTAGGCATACACTGTAGATACTATAGTGTGTTTCTTTACAGTCTTTTAGTGCATATGTAATATTAAAGATACACACTCTGCATCCTTTCTTTAAAAATATAATAACACAGCATTTCCTCTTAAGATAAAAAAATTATTTGTAAAAATTTTAATGGTCACACAATAGTTGACCTTATCCTAATATATAAAAAGCCAGGGGTCATCATGACCTAAATGACTGAGTGGACGACCGAACAGTAGGCTGCATGGGGCAACCAGGCCGGTGGGGGCGGGGGGGGGCAGTGAGGGATGACCAAACGACTGGGCCCTGGGCCCTGGCCAGGAAGCAGTGGTGGGAGAGAGCTCTGGGCCCCAGCTGGGGCACGGCGGAACTCTGGGTCTCCCGCGATCGAGGGCATGGTTGGCCTTCAAACCCAGGGCCCAGAACTCCCTGTCACCACCGCGCTCCAGCCGGGGCTCAGAGCTCCCTCCCGCCTGGGTGCAGTGGCAGAAGGGAGCTCTGGGCCCCCGCCAGGGCATGGAGGAACTCTGGGTCTCCCACAATATGGGGCTTGGCCGGCCTTCAAACCTGGGGCCCAGAGCTCCCTGTTGCCACTACGCCTCAGATGGGACCCAGCAGCAGAACTCTGGGTCACCCGTGATTAGGGGCAAGGCCGGCCTTCAAACCCGGGGCCCAGAGCTCCATGTCACTGCTGTGCCCCAACCAGGGCTTAGAGCTCCCTTCTGCCACCATGCCCCAGCAGGGGGGGGGGCAGTTGGGGCAACCAGGCCAGCAGGGGGGCAGTTGGGGCAACCAGGCCAGCAGGGGAGCACTTAGGGGCAACCAGGCCGGCAGAGGGGGGCAGTTGGGGGTGACTAGGCTATCAGGGGGGATAGTTGGGGGTGACCAGGCCAGTGGGGGGGGGAGATAGTTAGGGGCAACCAGGCCAGCAGGGGGGGGGCAGTTAGGGGTGACCTGGCCGGCAGCAGAGGGCAGTAAGGGGTGACCAGGCTGGCAGTGGGGGTGGGGGCAGCGAGGGGCAATTACGAGGGCAGGCAGGTGAGCGGTTAGGAGGCAGCAATTCAGGATTGTGAGAGGGATGTCCAACTGCCAGTTTAGGCCCGGCAGTTGGACATTCCCCAAGAGGTCCCAGATTGGAGAGGGTGCAGGCTGGGCTGAGGGAACAGCCCCCCCTCCCCCGCATGAATTTCGTGCACCGAGCCTCTAGTTCTTGTTATAATGACATTTAGCCTGCACTATATGCCAAGCACATTATTAATTACTTTATGGAATCTATCTGACCTAATCCCCAAGGGATGTCCTCCAACCTATTATATCCCATCATCACCTATGGCTGAAGTCTGGGCGGTCTGCTTTGGCTGAAGTCCTGGAAGCCTCTGGTCTACTAGCCCTCACAGCATTCCTTTATCTCCTTATTAAACTGTCAACAACCAGGACCACTGCCTTAGGCTCACTGCCCTTGACTGTTTCACCTACCAATGAAATGCTAATACTTGCGGCAAAGTGGGCATGGTGCCACACTCACTGCTGTTTCATAAAAGGAATTTCTGGAAGTTTCTACAATGTCACCTCAGTCCTAGCCTTACAATTCAGCCTCAAAAATTTGACCAGGCTCAAGAGAATAAAATCCCTGACAATTCCATAATATTTTTATTCCTTTTTCCTTCCCACAATCCCTTAGGCAGGAACGAGCTGACTTGCCATTTTTTCTTCTTGGCCAGAGCTCTTCCCCAGGGCAGTAAAACCTATGGGCTCACTGTGATAGGCCAAAAGGAGTCGTTTTTGTGCCAAGGAAGGAACTCTATGTTCTGAGTCCTCCAGTCTCAGCCCAGGATATGGGACCAGGTGTTTTGTTAGTAAACACCCCAAACAAAAATACATTGCTCTTGCTCTACTATCCAAAAATGTATCTTTGTCACACAATTATAATTTTCAATGTCGTGTGAGTGCCTGATTTACACACATATCCTGACCTATATTTACATTTTTAATCACCACAATTAGAGGCAAGAGAGAGATGAAAAGAAAGTAAAAGGATCTTCAGCTATTTTAACTTGCACATTTTAAATTTCTAGCAATGAAATGTTTTCTGTTTAACAATTATTTTTACTTCTATGAAATGTTGTTCATTGTTTATTTTCCAATATTTGGGTTTTTCATATATTTTTATTACCATTTACTTTTAAAAATTAAGAATAATAACATTTTGCCTGTCATATTAGTTGAAGATATATTTGTCAGTTTGTTTGCCTTTTAATTTGGTTTATGTGGTTGGTTTGATGTAAAGAAGTTTAAAATGTTATCAAATGTATAACTTTTCTGCTTTTCTACTGTCTTTAAACTTGAAAAGTCCTTCCATATTCAAAGATGCAATAAATATTTGCCTACATTTTCTAAAATGTTTATGGTGTGATTTTTTATAACTAAAACTTCAAGTGAAGTTAACTAATACGTTTACATTTACTTTAAGATAAACTTCTAAATTGGAAACTGGTTTCTATGGACTATCTCTTATGTGCCAAATATTTTATACGCATTTTCATGTAGTCTACACCAAAATGTTTACACATGGACATGATGGTCTTCCCTTCAGAGATGATACAATTCAATATGAGAGAGGTCAAACACAAACTTGTCCACAATAACACAGACAGTGGACTTGAACCCAAGTGGGCCAGGCTATCAGATGTAGCTGTCTCTGAAGGCCATGTGGTCAGGACATTAGCTTAGTTAAGCATCTAAAGACGCATCTCATGGCTGCTAGTGTTTAGTAATAACTGATTTCTCCTTTTCCTTTTCAGTTTCCAAATTCACAGTACCATTCGACATAATTTAAATTAGAACAAAGAAGGCAGTTGTGCTACATTTCTGGGAAAGATTATGTTTTTCTCTTCTTATAATCTCTAGTCCAATTCCTGAACCATTTTATTAAAAAGCAAAACAAGAACAAAAAATGTCCTGTATTATTGTGCTTTTCTAGGCATACTGTTGCCCTAAAGTCTATATATTGCTTTCCAATAGAGTTTTCTGTGATGGTGTAACATTTCTATATTTGCACTGCCACTGGTCACATGTCTATTGAGCACTTAAGAAATGTGGCTAGTGTGAATGACAAACTAAAATTTTAATTTAATTTAAATTAGTTTCAATTTAGAGAGCCACATGTGGTCAGTGGTTACTGTATTGGATAGGGCAGGTCTATAGATAATTCTTTGTAATTAAGTACCAAAGACTTTCAAACCCCAAACTTTACACCTAAAATACCTTCCCCCATAATAATCCATTGTGAGTAAGATAATTGCAGTCTGTCTAGCTCCTGGTCATGTCTACTAGTAGAGTGCCGGTAAGCACTGCTGTTTCTAAGGGAGAAAACGTATCGATTTTATGTAGCACATGTATGATTTTTGTTAATATTGCTTGCAATGAGTCATCCATGTGGGAAGGATAACAGTGTCCACCATTGTTGGATCCTAAATCTAACCCACCCAGGATTTTCACATCTGTATTCCAATCTCCCTGGAATCCTAAATGAAAATGGTTAACTGTCACCAGGAATCATGAAGGCCTAGAGACTCCTCCGTCTCCTTGAATACTCACCAGTGGCTTCAAGCTTCTAAACACAAAGATTGTAAACACCAAGAGCAAGGGGATAAAACAAAGTAGTCAGAGTATAACAAGTAGGCAGAAAACACACTTTTCTGAATTGGACTGGTTATCAGGTTTTCTGGTTCAATGTAGGTAAGGTCCCTCCTTGCCTGGTTCTTGCCCTTCCCTCAGGGCTGGACCTCGTGGGACTTGCTCTTTCATCTATGTTTTGTGGCCCAACATTCCCACCTGCTGCCCCAAGTCTTTCAGTTCAGCTCTGGTCCCTGCGGGTGAGAATCACTTTTCTCTCTGGTTCCAGAGAGATCCAACAGATCCCCCTTTGTCTTCAAACTGTGGTGCACCATCTGACAAAGCTCCCTTCACTCCTTTCCTTTCCACTGTTCGCAGGCCCTAACATTCTACCTTTATTCCTATCCCAACTCTCTGTATGGTGGACGGTTTACACATAGCATGCTTAGGAAAACCAAGTCTACTTCTTCCATGTTTGGAATGAAGTAGCTGCTGAACAAATATTTTATGAGTGACTCATAAACTCGGGAACATTTAAGTTGCAGAATGAATGATCAAGCCCCTCCCAACCAGGGAATTGATGTCACCATCACCCACCTCACAGTGGTGTCACGACTACCAAAATATTTTAAACATCTGTCACAGGAACATTTTTGAGACATTAAGTCAATATCTCTTTTGTTTCTAGTGATTTCTTTTCCCTAATTGTCCCGGAAGTCACTTCCAATTGGGCTCCTTGGGTGGAATTCTATGAGAATAAGAGTCATTCCTGTACTTTGTTTGAAAAGGGCTTCTTAAAAGATTACAGTTGGACAAAAGTCTGAAAACAAACACTCCTTGTTTTGCAAAAGCCAAGCCTTACCTAGAAAAAAGGTTAAAAAGGAAACGTGTGTGGTCTGATGAGCTGGATGTTGGAGGACTAGTTCTAGGGCAGAAGGGGAAGACAGTTCCCAGCCTCAAGAAGGGACTAATTCACTAAACCCCCATGACAGTCTTCCTGGGCAATGGAAAGGAGCCAAATGAAAGGGAAGGGCGAGGGCTAGGGCCAGATTTGGGCATGGGGACAATCTGAGAGGTTGGGGGCAGAGAGGGGAGAGTAGTTAGGAGGGAAGCAGGAATCTGAACACAGTGTGAGCTGGAAAAACAGCCAACCTCTTACAGACTTCCAGCAATCTTGACCTGGGGAAGAGGCCTGGGGCAGCCCCCCAGGACCTCACACACTGCAACACAGGCACTAAGATGGAAAGGGGAAGATGGGACAAAGAAGAAGAGAGGATACGGTGCCTAGGGGACCAGCTGACTGATGAAACCTGGGGCAGAGTGTAGAATCCACAGACCCATGGAGACAGTGTGAGCAGACCCCCTGGACATCAGCTGGGGACACCAGCACATTGCCTGAGTTGCATGGGCCCGATCACCCCTCTTTGAACAGCAGAGCCCAGGGAGCTGGCTCCTCTGCAGAAGCCTAAGGCTGCAGAGGACAACCTGGGGACCAGAGGTTCTTCCCACCCTGCTTGACACACAGTCCTCTAGTCTAGAACAACAGAAGAGGGAGAGGGAAATTCTTGAGAGGGGAGAAACTGCCCTAAAAAAGGGTTTGAACTTTGAATGGATTCAATAATTACCTCCCCTCCCAAAACCTTTTTCAGCATGGAGAGAGAATGGAAATTGTCAAGGAAAAGATGCGCACCCTGTCATCAGTGCCAACAGGCTCTGAGCAAGATGAGCTAGTGAAGGAAATAAAAATGCATTCTTTATTATTTACTTATGCACATCTGATTTACGTGGTGTAAATTTTGATCCCACTCCAAATACATCAAGCATTTTCACATTAAGGTTAAGAGGAAAAACTATGCTTTCCACTCTTTAAATTATAAGCAATGATTATCAGATTGCATCTTATAGCTAGAAAATCCTCATTCAATATACACTGAGGTCTTTATATACCAAATTCTCTAAGTCCAGATTAAAAATGCAATGTTCATTTGAGCATTGCGAGCAAACTAACCTCACTGCTAGGAAAACAGATTCTTAAAAAGAGAATACCTGTATTAACTATAATTATTTTTTAATGTCCACCTATTTCTCACAAGATTCTAAACCAAGCTTATGCATTGGTCACTGGTCACCTTCATGTTGTGCGTTCATATTTACATTTAGCCCCCCGCCCCCACCTCCAACTCTTCTTTATAACCTATGTATGGATGTTTAGGAGGCCAATGCCTTATCCATTAGGCCACTGGGGCTTCTATATGTATGGATGTTTAAATTACCACTTTAGTCCGTAAAGTTAAGAAGTATCTCTATATACAAAATTATATTATTATTTAAAAATTTATTTTTATTGATTTCAGAGAGGAAGGGAGAGGAAGAGAGATAGAAATACCAATAATGAGAGAGAATCATTGATCGGTTGCCTCCTACAGGCCTCCTACTGGGGATCAAGCTCAAAACTCAGGCATATGCCCTTATCAGGAATCGAACCGTGACCTCCTGACTCATAGGTTAACACTCAACCCCTGCTACACCAGCCAGGCAAAATTATATTCTTAAAATCATATGATATCACCACTAACAATAACTTAACTGTGGGTTACAGTTTATACCGTGATTCACATTATTTCACTAAATTTAGATGGCAGGTAGGGCATTTATTACACCCATTCCACAGATGAGGAAATAGAGGCTTCTCTGTTCAACTGAGAACAAGGACTAACTCATATCTTTAGACTCTTGTACCTACACCACTGTCCTTACTCAAATGACTACTGCCATACCTGGGGTGACTGATTTGACCTTTGCCACTTATTTATAGACTCAGTCTGCTTTAAGGTGGGGTATAGTTCTAGACCCACTGTTTGCACACACACTTTCCTGACCAACCTTGTCCATACTAAGCTCATCTTCCTCTCAACACCCATAGCAGGTCCTCTTAATATTGCCATTTGGTAATCCATCATATTCTTCCTTGAAATAACTCCTATGCTGTTATTCACCTTTCAATATGTTTACATCTTGTTGACCCCAACTAGATGGAACTCCTCAAAAATCTTTTCCTATCCAGTCTTCTCATACTCCCTCTCAGAGTATACCACAGGCCAGCATATATTTCCGAATTTATTAATTAACTGAAACAGTTTATGTCCTCTCTTTCAAAAAATATAAAAAGGACCCCATGAGATCCCTAGACCCTTGGTGCAAGAGAACTTAAAAAAGCAGAAAACCACACTGAGAGAGAAGCTGTCCTGCTTCACAATTTTGCTTATGACCATCCCTGCCAAGACCCCAGCAATTAAATAATTATTTAATCCAGCCCAGTGAAGATTAGGTAATTTCATTTTTCCAGTAAGAGTGCCGTTCTGTATTTAATCACTAAAACATACATGTGTAGCTTACAAATGTGATGGTCATGGCTTTATAGATCAATACATTCCCGGGCTACTGCCTTGCACAAAACTATCAAGTGTAATCGGGCTTTCTAACCTTGTGACACAGCCCTTCAGCTACAAAGGACCTTCTTTATTTCCTTTCTTAAAAAGTACATTCAATCTACTCTGGACTTTCCCGTCTGCCAGAGCAGCTTGAGGTGACTTCCTGTTCTGTCAGCTGACTGTAAGTCACATCGCACGTTAGTGAGGCCGTTTCTGCACCCTCAGCAACCAGGGAGAGAGGATAGGTGTGAGCTACCAGCCCTCCCTCATGGTGGGCTCACTTCTTTCCCTGTTCATTTACAACCTCACAGTTACCAGCTTTGCTCTCCAGGTTCCGCTTTGCGACAGTGCTTCAAAAGACAGGAAAACCAGTTTCCTACTTTCCAGAACGAAAATGACGTTTTTAAAAAATCCATCTCTGTCGTGAATGAATCACTTATCTGGGCAACCCCTTCCTCCGAGGGGATCCTTTCCTTTGAGCCACATTTCGGGGATGTCTTCAGTGAGGCAAATGGCCATGACAGAAATGAGTTCCGGGATTCAAAATGATGCAAAATTCAAAATTTAAAAGGAATTTCAAAATAACAAAAAAGCAGCTATGAGGGTACATAGGGTGGATGTGATATACAAATGTCCTGGATTGAGGAAGCAATCGGAGCAAAATCCTGGGGAAGTTGGGGGCTCAAAATAAGCAACCTACCAGAAGTTAGAGGACTTTGGAGACCACTTCTGCCTTCTGCATGTGTCTTGTATATTGTTTACTTACTTGACAGTTTCACGTCCTTTTTGTTAGAAGAGGAAAAGGGAGCAGTGACACTAACTTATCTCATCTGATGCTTTTGAAAGAAGCCAATAAAATATGATTGTGACACACTCATCAGGTTTAAATAAATTAAACTTGCATTTTTTTCAACTAGTCCAATGACACAACAATCCAGTCACATTGTCTTCACCTCTAACTTATCCAGAAATATGGCTCATTAGCAGTACCAGAATATTGTCTCTTTTTGTTGTTTTTGTTTTTCCTTCTTCCAAGGGTTGTTGACATTAAAATGATTTGGAAAAGGAAAACACACACACACACACACACACACAAATAAATTAGAGGTAGAGATAGAAAAGTGAATATATGCTCTCATTTACATGAATGAAATAAACTGATGAATAAAATAATCCAGAGACAGAAGCATGAAACAGACTGACAAATCTCAGAGGGAAGGTGGAGGTGGGGGGAGAGGGGAGAGATTAACCAAAGAACCTATATGCATATATGCATAACCCATGGACACAAGACAATAGTGTGGTGAAGGACTGGGAAGGGGGTAGGAGGGAGGTGGAAGTGTTCAATGGAGGGGGAAAACGGGACATTTGAAATGCTTTGAACAATAAAGGTAAATTTTTAAAAATTCAAAATGATTTGGAAAAGAAATAAAACCCCAGGTAAATTGGAAGTGGGGGTAGAAGAGTGAATATATGCTCTCATTTACAGACTCTAACGAGAAGTATGGCTGATGGGGTGAAATAAGCATTGTACTTATTTCAGTATCACTAATGATTAAATTACCTTTAATCATCCTAACCCAAACACCACCACCCAACTATTGACATATTTGTAATAGATGACAAGCTTTTCTGGATTTTTTTTCAGTGTCATTTCAATCTGAAACATTCTTGTCCATTTACTAAACTGTGCATGAGATCATGTAGCCTGATATTAATTTCAGAGGGGAAAATGTGCCTGTTTTTTTCATCAAGAGAACTCAGACTGAGCCAATCAAAGGAATAAGTAATGAGCTAATAGGAATAGGCTATACATTAACAGTAGTTTAATGAAAGATAGAAGTCTATTTTTCTCATATAAAAGTCTGGAGGTAGAAACCTAAGTCTGCTATGGAAAGTCTGATCTCTAAATTTGTCAGGGATCAGGTCCTTCCAGTTTTCTCTTCTGCTGTCCCAAAGTTATGATCTTTAAGTTCTGATGCAAGAGGGGGGGTCCCACCACCAGACATACATTAAAAGTAGCAACAAAGAGCGGGAGGGAACTAAGGGGCTTGGAGTGCATATGGCATTGGTCTTTGCCAAGGAAAGTTCCCAGAAGCTACCACCCAGATGGTACATATTCCATTAGTCAGAAGTTCATCACTCGGGCACACCTAGCTGCAAAGGAGTCTAAGAAATAATTGGTAAAGCTTCTCCATAGTGAAATATGTTATGTCTTTTTTCTGCACAGCCAAAAGTCTATTACTGAGGAAGGAGGAAAACTAGATATTGAGGCAATTTTCTCTTTCAGCCACAGAACCAGAGAGCATGATATATCACTTAGACAGGCTCTATACGATTTGCTAGTAAAGTTATTGGAAGTGGGATAAAAGTTTGTCTGAAATTAGAAATAATAATTCAGAAACACTCAATATACTAATTTATGGATCATTTGGGGTATTCTAGACTTGACATAGCCATCTATTAGCTCTATAATATCACATGGATATATAACGACTTCTTTATCCTAACCTTTCTTGATTGGTAATATTATAGATTTATGTTGGAGAAATAAATGTAGCCTTTAACATCTTAGATCAGCACCTTTAAGCCTGAGAGATAAAAGCATGTAGGCAAGTCAGGGTTGTATCTTTAGAACATTCATTGAAGTTATTCTTGGTATCCTATTTTGGAAAAATTCTGATATGCGCATATGTTTGCATTTCTTGCCTAAGTAAAATATTTCAATATCCTGTATTCCTTCCCATAGGTCTAACTCTGAATGATATATGGGCACTCCCCAAATATCCACTTCATAAAAGTTACAAAATTTCAGACATATAGATTGGGGATCTAATGTTACTGAATTAAATTGTAAAGTTCAAAATTTTATTAAGGAGAAGCTTTACCAATTATTTAAAGTAAAATACCCTAAAATCACCGTCATAAGGTTTAAATATCTTAGTTGTTTCTGAATTACAGATATAAACATGATGGTCATTCTCTAAGGCTAAACTTATTATTCCTAGAAAGGAAATGAATAACAACACCTTCAACTAAACTTGAAGTGGAATCTTAAGGAAGTAGCTTATGACTCTTTCAATTACAATAAGACTGCCTTTTCAAGATAACATATTTGTAGAAAATTTTTATAAGTACTTAAATATGGCTCTAGAGAGCTAGCTCCAGTGACTACACCCCCAAACCAGGGAAAAGCTAAAATGTTGCCCTGGCTCAAAGGCATAATTCCACTACCTGAGTCACCTATAACACTTCAGTAGCACCCTGGATTTTCCTGGAAGGATCCGCAGCCAAGGACTGGGCAGGTTTAGCCATGTTCTCTTATGAAAATAGCTGATGCCACAGTCACAAAAACTATATAGCTCAAAGGTTATGGGTTGTGTTCGTGCCAACCCTGGTATGATGCCCTCCATCCAGTACAAAGAGCTCTAATCTCTTTAAATATCAAGATACTCTTTTAGTTCAAACATCTATGTTCTATGCTCATAGTCAGATGACCACTTTGACCTCTAATCTTTTTTGAAATAGCTAAGGGACTTTAGTCCACCTTGGCTCAATTCTGTCCTTTCCTAAAAGTAATGGAAAACCCATGTTCATTTTCAGCTGCATTTGCTTTTAATCATTCTTCTCTCTCTCTCTCTGGCTTGCTTCTAAATTGAGAATCCTTCTCAAAAACACAACACAAAAGTTGGCCTAAAGCAGCCATCTTCTACAGGACCCTGAGAATCTTATATTTAAACTACATTAGAGACAGAAGGACTATGAAAGATCACAGAGCCCAAACTTGGGGTAAAGAACTGAGGGTGCCTATGTCAACCCTCAAATGCAGAAATGCAATCAGGACTGGGACCCAGGAATTTTCAATGCACATAACTTTGACCCATCAATCACACATCTAGGAATTTAGTCTACAAGTATACTATATATACTTGTTTACAAAACCTCTCATTGCAGCATTGTTTTTAGTCAAGAAACATTGGAAACAACCTATTAATAAGAAGATGCTTTTCAATAAAAAGGTAATTACATCACTGATGAGAGACAAGCATTGATTGGCTGCCTCCTGCACACCCTACACTGGGGATTAAGCCCACAACCTGGGCATGTGCCCTTACTGGGAATTCAACTGTGACTTTCTGGTTCATAGGTTGACACTAAACCACTGAGCCACGCTGAGCAGGCCCACAGGCCTGTTTTAATTGTGGTTACCTTCAAGGAATAAGATTGGCTGAGCATAGGCGAGAAGGAAGGCTGTTCATAATTGTATTTTATGCACTACCATTATAAGTTCTTTAAATGAAACTTGTGAATGGTAAAAAAAAAAAACCCCACAGGTGTGACACTCCTGACTCTCAGGTGACCACCCTCTCACTAAAAGTGTCAGTGGGAACATTTCCTGGGTTACTCAGATATGTTTACCAGTTTGCCCCTTTCACACTTGTCCAGACAATGTAAGATAAATGTATTCAACATTATTTCAACATTGGCTTATGCTGAAAATATGATTTTTAAAAGGCTCACTGTGATAGAAAATGGTCCATTTTCCCCACAACACTCCTGCAGCCAGTTCAGGTCATAGTGCACTATGGAGGTCACATGGGTGATGATATAAGAGTTTTGATAAAACTCTGCTCTTTCCTCCCTTATTGTGATACTCCATCAGTGAACCAGTTATGGACTTTTGCTGGAGTATTTTTCTCTCTCTGAACCCTGCACATAGGGATGAGTCCTGGCCATAATAATATACATACTGTCCTTCAAGTTTCCTCTGGCCTTACCCAACTGTACAGATAACATGTACAACCTCAACTGAAGTTTATCTGGATCTTTTCAGAGCCTGGGGATAGTGAATCCCCAAACCCCTGAAAGGTATCTTTCAAATATTCCTGGAGGTCCCTAAAAGGTATCTTCCATATACTGTTGAATAAGATCTCTCCACCACGCTAGTCTGCTAGCCATCTTATGGCCATCATGTCTCCTGCTTGGCACTTCCATCTACTTCTGTAGCTCAGGACCTGGAAATCAAAGATGTCCAAGCCATATGGTGCTTGCTTTTGGGTAGGAGGGATGCTTCCTCCTCCGCCCA
The DNA here is from genome assembly GCF_027574615.1 of Eptesicus fuscus. Lineage (NCBI taxonomy): Eukaryota > Metazoa > Chordata > Mammalia > Chiroptera > Vespertilionidae > Eptesicus > Eptesicus fuscus. Next base: position 73,007,394 of record NC_072482.1, on the reverse strand, counting down.
TCCCCCTTCATGCTCAACCCAGTGAGGCTATCCAGCAGTGTAGCTTCTGCAAGCACATTGAAAATTATTAGTGATTCAGAATTTCAGTTTCCCTTTTTATTTCCCCTACAGTTCAGAGGACTCAGGCTTTCATTCTTTAATTATTTATTGACTACCTGCTCTGCGCAGACACATATAATATATGTGATGCTGAATAAAACAACCAAAGACCCTGCTATTATGGAATTTTTAGTTTACTCATGGAAAAAGATAATGAAAAAGTAATCAAAGTAAATCAATGTACAACTGCAAATTGAGATAGGTACAGTGATGGAAAAAGAGCGGTGTGAGAGAAAATAAAAAATGAGCTACTTAGGTCAGAAAAGGCCTCTGAAAAGCCTCTGAAGTAGTGACAGTTATGTAACAACTAAAACATTAAAAATCCAGATTTGGCAAAAGGAAGGGGAGGAAATTGGAAAGGGCTGGGGGAATAGGAACAGAAAGAGGGAAAGGAGCTAACATTCTAAATTATTATGAGCCAGAACATTCTAGGAACTTTACACACATGATCTATTTTAATCCTAACACAATCCTATGAAGTTAGCCCTACCTCCCAGATGAATAAAATGAAGCATGAAAAGGTTTAAGTAGCTTGTCCTTGTCACACAGTTAGTAAGTGACGAAGGAATAACTTGAACCCAGGCAGTAGGAGACACTAAGGAAGAAAAAGACTTTGGATTATTTCTGTAATTTAAAGGCTATGTGGCTGAAGCAGAAAGAAAAAAGGGGCAATCAGCATGAGATGCAGTTGACAAGGCAGGCAGGGACTAGATCATGGGTGGGTATGTGGTCGTGTTTCATCCTCAGAGTAATTCCTGATTGTTAACACTACTCCAAAGGAACAATATTGGACTGAGGAGCCAGCAGTAGTAATGCAAATAATTATCACTTAAGTTATTTTTGTAAGCTGAGGTTTTAAAGAATGAGAGTGCTTCCCTTACGTTGTGAATAACAGAGACTGAGATCCTGGAGATGGAATTACTATTTCTAGCACATATGTTAACTTGATACACAACTTGGGAAATTGTACTATCTCCCAAGTAGGTACCTGTAGCAACCTGTACCCTGCATTACAGAATTATGGGTGGCAAAATCCAACAGTGGTCGACTGGGGCTTGAATACCGAGTTAGTGCATAGAGGGCTAAGGAAGGGCAGCTTGTCCTTGTCACACAGTCAGTAAGTGATGAGGGAATAACTTGAACCCAGGCAGTAGGAGACACTAAGTAGTGTGGCCCTCTCTGGGCATCAAGGAGTTCGGCCTTGCCAAGAGCAGCTCTGGCTGACACCGTTGTTCATGATCACAGGCTACATACAACCTTAGTTTCTCTATATGCTACGTGAGTTGGACACTAAGTCTTGGAGATGAAGAACTATTGTCTGGTGCACCCAGTGAGGAATAAGAAAAAAACACACAAACAGGTGAAATGACTGCTTAAAAAAAAAAAACAAAAAAAAAACCCTGTAAGTTATATCAATGGAAAGAGTGAAAAAAGCAACTTTTTAATCCTTCAAGTTCGCTTTTTGCTTGCCTGCTCTCTTGAGTCCTTTCAGAAGATTCCAGCAACTCTTAGGAAATGTGCCCAAAAGATGATAAGATGAACTCAATTTAACCACATAAGCTGAGTCTAACCTCAACTCTAGTCACAGAGACCATGAAGAGCAGAGTGGGGATTTCCCAATGCTGTCTGTTTGTCCTGGTAACTCCTATTGGTTAACGTGTTCTTGCTTCTTGTGGAAGAGCGGGAACGTCCAGTCTCTACTTCCCCCCTCCAGCAGCTCCTCAATTTCTGTTTGAGGACCCATGTGATTCCTGAAAGGCTAATTCCATCTTGGTGGGAAGGAGGAAACACATGGCCTACGATCAGCCATCAGCACCTCCATCCCCCTGGCTGTGATGTAAGTGACTGCGACCTAAGCCAGTTGGTTCACAGTGACTCTCAAGACTTTTACAGGGACTGCAAGATAAATCCTCTGTGTCCCTCCTTTTGCATTTGTGAATCCTCACCAGAGGATATTTTTTTTAAGAGAGAGGGAAAGAGAGAAACATAGATTCGAGAGAAACACATTGATTGGTTGCCTCCTGCACATGCCCCGACCAGGGCCTGGGCCAGGAAAGAGCCTGCAACCAAGGTACATACCTTTGACCAGAATCAAACCCAGGACCCTTTGGTCAGCAGGCCAACACTCTATCCATTGAGCCAAACCAGCTAGGGCACTCCTATTGTATTTGAACAAGAAACCCTGGAGCTGGAGCCATGGGGGACCACAAGAGGACGCTAATTGAGGATAGAATCAACACTAAGAAAAACAAAGTAGACAATGAAAAACTGGGTCTTGGATGCCATCATTGAACTGAAGGACCCCACTTTGCCAAAAATCTGGGACTTGAGCTAATTAAATTAAGTTCAACAAATATTTAGTGAGTGACTACTTATGTGCCAGATATGGTAGCAGGCACTTAGAGTTTATGAGTGCCTAAAACATACAGGTATCCCTGTCCTAAAGAGGAGACCAACAATAAGCATAACTAGTAAAGTGATAATATGTTAGAGGGTGATGAATGCTGTGGAAGAAAGGAAAAGAAGAGCAAGGTAGGGGTGGAGAGTGGGGAAGTAGGAACTGGAGAATAGGTTCTCTATTATTTAAGGTGGTATAAGTCGGGTCTCTCCGTTACTTGCTGTCTATTACTTGCAAATAAAACGACAACTTGGGACATTTAAAATACTTGTAACACCCTCAATACACACACACAAACACACACACAAACACACACCCAGGGTAGAAGTTATAATAGGCTGGGGGAAAACGAATGTCAATTAGATTTGGCTAAGATTCAGGAGGGGGGAATTGTATGTGAATTCAGGATAAAGATTGAACTAATTCATTAAAAAAAAAAAAAAAAAAAAAGATCCACATTTTGGGGCAGGGTGTAAGGAGACTCTTAAAACACTCTCCTTTAAATCCTGCAGCATTTGATATCAATTATAACACTTTCCTGAAGCAATAAGATTCTTTTACTCCCATCGTTCCTGCTTCTTGAAACACAAAAATAATCACTTGTCTCTGTTTACAATGTTTGATTTATGAAAAATGCAATGAAGTAATATTGACAGTGCTTCAGAACTTGAGACATGAAATTCTGTGACTAATTTGTCTCAGGGACAAACTTGCAGGAACTGTGATATTGTGCAACTGAGTCAAATGCCAACAAGCGAGAAAGGAAGGAAGCAGGGAAGAAAAAATGAAAATGGAGAAAGATGGCAAATTAACTTAATATAGAGATGTCTACTCCCACCTACCTTTCTGAGTGCAGTGGCTAGTGGTTTCCTGTATAGGAAACATTTTGTCAACTCTTGTCTTAATTAAGATTGGTATTCCCCCCTTTGTACAACTATGTGATGCTGTGCCGTCCCCATAAGACTGGGGTCTCTTTAACACTAGGAACGGCTGCAAGTATTCATTCTATCTCTTGCCATAGCACGTACGTTTTTGTGGGCATCAGTTCTTAGATTGTGTTTTTAAATCCAAAGCCAGACAAACTAAAACTATGCTTTGATAAGACATTCATAAACATGACTAAATTAGTCTGGTGGGTTTTCATGCAAATGCATCGTGCTTCTCCCAGTTACAGATCTCGACCCCAACTTTCCCCAGATGCCTTGGAATTTATCACAGTGAGGTAACTGCTGTACCCAGTAGGCAGAGCCTGGGAAAATGAGTGGGGAGATGAAACACAGGGGGATACTTTGCTCCCTCTCAGTCTCTCCCTAAAACTGAGAATCACAAAAAAGGACCTGGCTTATTCCAGAATGACATAGTATGGCTAGACTAATATTGTTTTGTTTTGAAATAATTTGTATTGACTTTTAGAGAGAGAGAGAGGAAGATGGGGGGAGAGAAACATCTATGTGAGAGGGAAACATCAATCAGCTGCCTCATGCACGCCCCCAGAATCTAACTGGCAACCTTTCAGTACATGGGATGAAGCCCAACCAACTCAGTCACACCAGCCAGAGCGAGACTAATATTGCTTTTAAATTAGTAAAAAGAGACATCGTAAATCTTTAGGAAAGGAAAGATTATTCAACAGATCATGTTGAGATAATTGGCCAGTCCTTTTGGCAAAAGAAGATTTTTCCCACCTACCATTAAATTCCTTATGGCTGAGGCCCAAGGACATGTGCGAATAAATACACCCACACAAGTACACACACACACACACACACACACACACACCACCATACCACACCACACACCACACAGGCAAAGAAACCTTAGTGTATACAAGTAACTGAATATTTATTTGATCATTGGTAGTGAAGGGCACTCAAGTTTAAGAGTCATCTGAAGAAGGGAAATAATGACAGACTTGACCACATAAAAGTGTTAAATTTAAGGAAGATAAAGATGAGAATGCAAACATCAAAATAGAAGGGGAAATCTATGATGCATATAATGGTAATAACCTAACACCTTTAAAACATAAAGAACTTAAAAGAATTGATTAGAAAAACATGAAATTTCCAGAACAAAAATGGGCAAGGGATGCCAAGACAAGTCACAATATAACAAATATAAATGAATTCAAACAAGATTAAAAAATGCCCACCTCACTACTTAACTAAGGCAAAAATTGAAACAGCAGAAGAGAATCTTTCGTATTATCAAGTTAACAAAAATAATTCCTTTTCCTAATAGTGCTGATAAGACCACAATGAAATAGGAAATCTCATTCACTAATGGTAGGAGAATAAAACTTTCTGGAAAGCAATTTATTGCATTAAATCTTCATGTCTTTAGTCATGTCACCACTGACTTTTTAAGTCTTATAAGAAATGAGCTTGTATTTTTTTAAATTTTAATTTCTTTATTGATTAAGGTATTGCATATGTGTCCTCGTCCCTCCATTAACCCCCCAAACCCCCTCCCCTACTCGTGTCCTCACCCCCCTGGTGTTCATGTCCATTGGTTAGGCTTATATTCCTGCATACAAGTCCTTTGGTTGATCTCTCCAAGGAGCTTGTATTTTTACTTACTTTCTTTTTTACATTCTGAGTCATATGGAAATTTAACCAAATTAATTAAGAATACTCTACCAAATCAATCAAATTCTTGGATCCTCTTAACATGAGCTCCAGATAAAAAGCAGCAAGAAGGTGCTGCTGTTATCTGGTTAAAACTGACAGCACGAGATGTACGGATGGTTGTCTGCAAGTTTAGAAACAGGAAGCGGGGCATGTTGCACTTGCCAAAGGGCATGTAAGCCAAGAACGTTTGTTATGTAGGAAATCAAGATCAGACGATGAGCTCAAAGATGCTCTTTGAGAACCAAACAGTTTGCGGTGACAAGCACTGACGTGAGGTTATGTTTATATGAACACAAGCCCTTCCATTTCCAAGTCTGGTGACTACAGTGTTTTCTTCCCCCAAAACAACTTTATTGTCAAAGGGCACTGTGTCATTAATTGTAAAAGCCTGTCTGTCACTATTAACGCATCAAACAAAATGTCTTGATATTATCTGCAGCTGATTAGTTGATTAGGTTTTACCCGCAGGAAAAGCCTGGCCACAGCCAGCCACAAGCCAGCCACGCATGACGTACAGAAGAGTCCTCGTGGCACCCCCGGCATGAGTGATGCTGGCGAAAAACACACCTGATTCCATCAGCTCTCCATGGCAACAGGGCCTCTTGTCAAGCCAGATCATGCAGATCCATCATCAGGAAGAGGCTTATCCCTGTGACAGGAGGGAATTTTGAAAGGTAACACGTCAACAACAACGCCTCAGCAACAACTATTTGTTGTTGCTGTAGACAGGGATACAAAGACTGGGCAAGGCTGCCACAATGGCTTGCAAGTGGAACCGGGAGATTCCTGCCCTGGAAGAAGAACCGAATAGAAATGTTCTCTGTTTCCTCAGGGAAGAAGGCAAAGAAGCATATGCTGAGTTGGAGCCTCTATTCATCTATAAATTCTTTATCGGATGAACAGAATATCTCCTTTCTGGACATTCCAACACCTTGTAGGAGAAATTCAAATTTCTGTTGTTTAGGTTTGTCAGTTGTTAAGTAGAAGGAATCAGGGAAGTAAGAGGAGGAAAACCAAACAAGAGGAGAAGCTGGGTCCCTGCCCCTCTGGCTCAAAGTGTTCTCTTTTTTTGGATTTTACTAGAGGCCGTTGGGGATTTTGTTGGCTTGTTTGCATGGCTATCTCTTTTGTAGTTCCTGAGGGCAGGATTACAGTGTCTTTTTCATCTTTGTATCCATAGTCCCTGGCGTAGAACAGGAGCTCAATCAATATTTACCAATTGCTGGTGGCAATGGTGGTAGTAGTGAAGTAGAAAGCAGGTGAAACTAAGGTCTCTTTCTAAACCTTACTCTATTGTGGGGGTCCCTGGGAGGTGCTCGTTCAGATCCTGGAGTAGACCCTCTAGCCAGGCTAGTCAAGAGTGAGACTTTTCCTTATATCTTCTCCCAGAAAGGCAGGAAAGCCTAGTTGTTTAGAGCATGGGCTCTGGTGTCAGACAACCCAGACTAGAATCCTGACTGCACTACAAGAAGTGGGGGCCTGGAGAAAGGAGAGAACAGGACTACTGGAGGAGGGGAAGAAAGAGGTTCAGAAAAGGCTTCCTATAACCTGTAAACTGATTCTCAAATGATACCAAGTATCTGGGAAATAACCTGGGTGGGGAGAGACACTATGTCCAGGTCATGCAATAGCATGGAGGGTTAGAGGAACAAGGGCAAGTTTGCATGAATAGAATGAATACCAGGTGCAAGGGTGGAATGGGGCAGAAGAAGGAGGTGGGACACCTAAACAGAAAGGTTGGAGAGGTGGGGAGAAGCCAGGCTACCTGCTCTGTAAATAAGGAGGTTGGACTGTCCTTCTGTAGGTAATGGCAGTCATTGGAGAGTTATAAAAAATGCAATGGTGACTTATTTCACTTAGCAGTATTGGTGAGGATGTGGAGAAAAGGGTACCCTCATGCACTGTTGGTGGGAACGCAGATTGGGGTAGCCACTGTGGGAAACAGTATGGAGAGTCCTCAAAAAATGAAAAAAGGAACTGCCTTATGACCCAGAGATTCCACTTCTGGGTATATAGCTGAAAAAAATCCAAAACACTAGTTTGAAACAATATATGTACCCCTATGTTCATTGCAACATTATTTATAATAACCAAAATATGGAAGCAACCCAAGTGCCCATCAATGGACCAGTAGATAAAAAAGCTGTGAGATACACACACACACACACACACACACACACACACACACACACACATATTAGAGGCCCGGTGCACGAAATTCGTGTACGGGGGAGGGTGGGTGTCTCTCAGCCCAGCCTGCACCCTCTTCAATCTGGGACCCCTTGAGAGATGTCCAACTGCCGATCCCGCAGGCATCAGGCCTAAACCGGCAGTCGGACATCCCTCTTGCAATTTGGGACCACTGGCTCCTAACCGCTCACCTGCCTGCCTGCCTGATCCCCCTAACTGCTCTCCCCTGCTGACCTGACCACTCCTAATTGCTTCTGCCTCAACCCCACCACCATGGCTTTGTCTGGAAGGTTGCCCGGAAGATGTCTGGTCTAATTAGCATATTACCCTTTTATTAGTGTGTGTGTTTGTGTGTGTGTGTGTGTGTGTGTGTGTGTGTGTGTGTGTGTGTGTATACTAGAGGCCTGGTGCATGAAATTTGTGCACGGGGGGTGGGGGTGTCCCTCAGCCCAGCCTGCACCCTCTCCAATCTGGGACCGGGTAGATCAGGCCTAAATGGGCAGTCGGACACCCCTCTCACCATCCAGGACTGCTGGCTCCCAACTGCTCACCTGCCTGCCTTCCTGATTGCCCCTAATCACTTCTGCCTGCTAGCCTGATCACCCCCTAACCACTCCCCTGCCAGCCTAATTGATGCCTAACTGCTCCCCTGCCAGCCTAGTTGCCCCTAATTGCCCTCTCCTACAGGTCTGGTCACCCCTAACTGCCCTCCCCTTCTGGCCTGATCACCCACAACTGCCCTTCCCTGCTGGCCTGATCGCCCACAACTGCCCTCCCCTGCTGGCCTGATCCCTTCCAACTGCCCTCCCCTGCTGGCCATCTTGTGGTGGCCATCTTGTGTCCACATGGGGGCAGCCATCTTTGACCACATGGGGGCAGCCATCTTATGTGTTGGAGTGATGGTCAATTTGCATATTACTCTTTTATTAGATAGGATAGAGGCCTGGTGCACGGGTGGGGGCCAGCTGGTTTGCCCTGAAGGGTGTCCTGGATCAGGGTGGGGATTCCCTTGGAGTGTGGGGTGGCCTGGGCGAGGGGCCTGTGGTGGTTTGCAGGCCAGCCATGCCCCCCGGCGACCCAAGTGGAGGCCCTGGTATCTGGGATTTATTTATCTTCTATAATTGAAAATTTGTAGCCTTGAGCAGAGACCTGGGCCAGCCAGGGTGTGTAGGAAGCTTGGCTTCCTCCATTGCCAGGGAAACCCAAGCCTCCTGTTCACTCCGTGGCCGCAGCCATTTTTGTTGGGATTTATTTATCTTCTATAATTGAAACTTTGTAGCCTTGAGTGGAGGCCTGGGCCGGCCAGGGTGTGCAGGAAGCTTGGCTTCCTCCATTGCCAGGGAAACCCAAGCCTCCTGTTCGCTCCATGGCCGCAGCCATCTTGGGTGGGTTAATTTGCATACTTGCTCCTAATTGGCTGGTGGACGTGGCTTGTGTGTGCAGCGGAGGTATGGTCAATTTGCATATTACTCTTTTATTAGATAGGAGATATATATATATATTCCATTACTTGGTCATTAAAAAAAAAAGAAAGAAATCTTACCGTTTGTCCATTTGTGACAACATGGACCTAGGTTAATGTGTTTTTGCAAGCAAGACCAGAGAGTTAAAGTGCCACTATCACATCATATCAAGGATACATACTGTGAATTGCCTAACCACTGTTAGGAGGCTTTTGTTCATGTCTAAAGTAAATCCCTTCTGTTAGAGGAATGGTTCTCAAAGTATGGTCCTCAGATTGGTAGTATCAGCATCACCTGGAATTTGTTAAAAATGCACATTTTTGGCTTGGTCACAGACCTGCTGAATCAGAAGCTCTGGGTGTGGGGCCTGGCAATCTGTGTTTAAACAAGTCTTACAGGCTATTATGAAGCACCTGAAATTTAAGAACCACTGTGTCAGAGGTTATCTAATTCATTTTCTTTCAATGTACACAAAAGAACTGTTCTCACTGCTCAGCTATTAAGCAGTGGCTCTCAACTTCATGACATTTTATGAATACCTTTTACCAGACACCATCCCCAGATATTCTGATTTAATTGGTTTAAAAGCTCCCAGGTAATTCCAAGACTAGACAGTGTTGAAGTCTCCTGCATCTGGCCCTTAGCTAAAAGAAGTCCTCCCTGTTCTACTCACACTTTCCACATACCCCCTCCCACAGGTGCTCTCCCTTTCCTCTCAGACTTTGGAGGAGTGGATCAATTAGTAGACTGATGTTTTAGAAAACATCAAACAGGATTTAATAGTATAGAATTTTAGCCATAGAAGTCAACTAGTTAAGTGATTTTAAAGCTTTTGTTTTTTGAGCAGATCTTTTTCTTCAAAGGAAATCTTATGGGGAGACCCAATATAGAAAAATAGAGAAAGCAAAGCAGCTCTGAGTGAAGGGTGAGGGGGCTTGAGGAGGCTTCTAGTCCTCTAGGCACAATTGTACCATCACTGGCCTAGTTCAATGTTCCCAGTTAATGGTTGTCTGTCTACCTTCTCCTTGATCACATCCAGTAAGCAAATTTTTACCACTATCCACTTCCATTTTCAATTCAGCTTGAAGTTTTTAAACATTCTCCTTTCCTTGGAGCCCAGATCTGCCTCCCTATCACTTCTTATCACACTAACCAGAGAAAGGAGCTAAAGAAAGGAGGTCCTTTTCCATCAGAAGGGTCTTTTTATTTCACAACCAGGCCCGCTGCCCCATAAACAGTTCTTAGCTCATCTATGTATTAGAATCACCTGAGGAGCTTTTTAAACTCCAGGTGTAAAAATTGTATTTCATATTAATAATTCAGTATCTCTCCAGTGGAACCAGGTAGATGGGGCCTTTAAAAAGATCACAGATAGATATAATGTGCAACCTGGGCTGAGAGTGAGTTCCTGAGCCAGAGTCTTCCCTGCTCAGAAAACACAGCCTCTTCTTCTACCGGACCCTTAGTTGACACTATTTTGAATGCTCCCTTGTCTGGATCCAAACTTAAGTAAGTCTTAATCGCACAATTTGCACAAGTTGTTTTTACAAACATATTGCAAAAATACCTGTAAGTGCTGGGTTGATATACTATCAAATTCCTCCTTGCTGCCCGGCCAGAGTGGCTCAGTCAGTGGCTGTGTGTCAGCCTATGAACCAGGAGGTCACAGTTCAATTCCAGGTCAGGGCACATGCCCTGGTTGCAGGCTGGATCCCCAGTGGGGCATGCAGGAGGCAGGCAATAATGATTCTTTCTCATCACTGATGTTTCTATCTCTCTCTCCCTCTCTGAAATCAATTTATATATATATATATATATATATATATATATTTATATATATATATATATATGCTAAGATGATGGGGTGAAGTGCACCCTCAAATACTCAAGAGCCAATGACAATCACTCATCTCCACCAGGCTGAAGAACACATCTCAGCTATTCTTATCTCCAGTCATTAATTTGTCTCTTCTTTATTAGGTGACCCATTAAGTCCAAGGGAGCACAAAGGGGATAAAGTCTACATAGCCACTGGATTCTATGACCAGATCAACTCAATCAACTGCTCTGGCTTCAGAGCATCACTGAGACAAACACAATGATTATGCTGAGAGTTTCATCACAAACTCCTGTGGTCTATCCTCAGTTGGACCCTCAATGCTCCCCTATAATTGTTTTATTTTTCCTTACTTAACTTGCTATCCTATGCCCCATAACACTATCTCAGAACCTCCTTCCAAAACTTCAGTTTTCTCATCTCTAAAATGGGATAATTGTAGCATCTACTACCTAGGAAGGCTCTTCTGAGTTTTAAATGAAATAATGAACATAAGGTTCCTAACCCATGGTATCTTAAGTACCTAAAATGCTGTTATATTTTATATTATTTTATATGTTACGTTATATATATTTATAATATACTAGAGGCCTGGTGCATGAAAATTCATACACTGGAGAGGGCGTTCCTCAGCCAAGCCTGACCCCCTCACAGTCCAGGAGCCCTCAGGGGCAGGAGGCAACCCGGCGATCAGGTGTGATGCCCCCATCACACCTCTGCTGCTGTCACTGCTGGCAGCACAAGCCTTGGCCGGCCCTGGCTACCTGAGCCTTGGGCAGCCCTGGGTGACTGGACAGCTACCATCCGAGGCTTGCCTGCACCTCAGGCCGGCTCTGGGTGGCTGGGAAGCTAAGGGGACTGAGGGGCTCCGGAGGCAGGCGCCATCTTGTGGCTGTGGGCGCCACCATCTTTGAGGGTGTGGCAGTCAATTAGCATATTACCTCCTTATTGGCTGTGGGCACTGCCATCTTTGCGATGGAGTGAGGGTCAATTAGCATATTCCCTCTTTATTAGATAGGATGCTATTATATATTATACTAGAGGCCCAGCGCATGAAAATTCATGCACTGGAGGGGGGGTCCCTCAGCCCGGCCTGCCCCCTCTCACAGTCCAGGAGCCCTCAAGGGTGGGAGGCGACCCAGCAATCAGGGGAAGGTGACACCCCCATCACACCTTGCTGCTGCCACTGCCAGTAGCACAAGCCTCGGCTGGCCCTGGTTGCCTATGCCTCGGGCCAGCCCTTGGTGCCTGGGGGGCGGAGAGGACTGGGGGACTCTGGAGGCAGGTGTGTGGAGTGGCCAGACCCACCTGGGGGTAGGCCCAGCCATGCCGCACACCTGACACCCCAGCGGGGCTGAGGGGACTGGGCGCCACCATCTTGTGGCTGTGGGTGCCACCATCTTTGAGGACGTGGCAGTCAATTAGCATATTCCCTCCTTATTGGCTGTGGGTGCCGCCATCTTTGTGAGGGTGTGATGGTCAATTAGCATATTTCCTCTTTATTAGATAGGATATGATGTTATTATTATGTGACATAAATAATAGTAAAATAAAATAATAACTGTATTATTTTCTACTCATTTCAGAGTTAAAAAATGTTTTCTCAGTGCCAATTACTGTATATACCAGTTATTGTGACAGGAACTGGGATTTTTAAAAATTAATAAGACAAAAGGAGACAGATATTTGGGATGCTTTGAGTTGACACACTTTGATATCTGCCCTCTGACAGTCCCAGCTACCTCCCTCTCAATTTCCTTTATTTCGTGGTCTTTTCCTTCCTTACGAAGGTAAGAGCAAGTCAATAGAAGTCCATCAGTGTTCCTCTTCATCTCCGAGTTTCTCCTTGTCATCAAAGTTTTTGATTTCCTGTCCTCTTGTCACAGAAGACCAGGGCTGCTCCACCTCTCAGCCCTGGTCCTTGCCAAACTCAGATCAGTGCCCCTGAGAAGATGTCTCCTCAGCTTCCGCTCTGAGCACTGCAGCTCACAGGTTTAAAATTGAGTCCTTGCTCTTGTGAAGCAATTAGAACAGAGTTGAGACAACAGGAGGGAAAAAAGGGATAAAAAAAGAAAAGAAAACAAAAGCAACGTGCAAGATAGGTCATAACAAATGTCTATGAGTCATTCAGGAAAAAAAAGAAGAAAAAGGTGCCACAACCTTCAGCAGGAAAAAACCATTGAGTTCCAGTTGGAAAAAAAAAAAAAATGCTATTTCCAAAAGGAAGAAAACTAACTTCCAAAAACCTTATAATCATACTAATAACATTTTAATGTCTTACAGTTTTTATAAAGTAATTTTTAAAAAATTGTTTGTTTTTAGCCACTTAGGTCAGTGAGGAAGGTTAAGAAATATTCTGCCCATTTTACAAATGAGAAAACTGAGGCTGAGAGGGTGGGAGTGATTAGGAGAATTCTCAAGGTGGACAGCTAGTTAATGTTGGAGCCAAGACTTCAGGTTGAGTCTTGGGAGCCCTCTTCATGATTTTTCTTCCTAACTCATTAACAGTTGTTAGTTTACTAGGTGCCAACATTTTGCTGGGAACTTAGCATTATGTTTTCTCACCTACCCTTTACAATTCTAGAAGATAAACCTTACTACCTGTATTTTAGAGATGAGGATGACCTTGTGTGGTTTGGGGAGGAGGGGGGCAGCCTATTAGGTAACTTGCCCCAAACCCCACTGCCAAGAAGCTACAGAGTTGGCTTACAACAAACCCAGGCTCACAGACCTGAATTCTGTGCATTACACTATAATTCTTTAGGTGTTACGGACTTTTGCAAAAGATAATACAAAAAAAAAAAGAAAGTTACATTTGGCACAAGTGTCAGTGACAGCAATAAAAATGGATGCACCATGGTTAGGCAACGTGCCTGTGCCAAGACAGGGCCACAGTGCAGAATGGAGAGAAGATTCTCCTGTTATGGCCAGAAATACTCAGCTATCTTCATAAACCCTAATTCTTAAGCTATTTATGAATGAAAAATTATTTACTTATTCCTCATTTCTTTTATTGCTGTCTGTGATAACATGAGATCCCCTTCTAGAAACTCTCTGGTGACTAAGGTGCTATGGCAGTGATGTATCTGCATGTCCATTCAGACCTATCACTCAGATAGCCTCTAACAAATGATTTGACGCCTTATGTTTTCCGAATAAATTCAGTTCTTTGTATTACATTGGACATGTAGACATCTTTAAAAAGTATCTTAATTAATTTGAAGCTTAGGGTTTTGGCAAAAATCTCTTTTGAAGAAAAACACTGAGGAAAATGTTATAACCAACTCAAAGAATATATGTTCAATAAAATATATGAAAGTAGTAATACTTCATCTAGTATAGAAAAGTTTATGGCAGCCTCTTTGGAATTTTAAGTTTAGAAATATTTTAATGGGTTAAATCTCAAATTCTGAAGCATGACTGAATAATTTTCTACTGGGTACACTGTACTTTTATGAGGATTTTGTTCTGTGCTTCCCTTCATGTTCAGGCTGACCTGATTGGTGACTCACATAATAGATGGTAGACTGACTAGTTGTGGTTTGCATGGTATCACTTCAGAATTCTAATCTCTTTTGTCATGGACCATCCCTGGGGATTCCAAAGTATTACCAGCCTTAAAGGAACTCCCCTTCCTTAATAACCACAGCTCCCAACAGGAAATGAGAAACTTCTGGTAGTGAAAATGGGACATTTTAGAAGTATTAACTAATAGTAAAACCAAGTCAAGAAAACTTTCTCTAAAACCCATTGTTTACCATATTAGGAAAAGTTGCAAGGGAGATAGACAAAAGCTTCATAAGCAGTAAATTGGATTAATTTTATGAAAAGTTTATTAACCAAAGATTTTTGTTATTATTCCTTTTCATCTATAAACTATAATGAAGAGGATGAGAGGATTAGTTTATAACCTGATTATAATTTAATAAGGACTGATTATCTCACTTCTTAGGATCAAACACAGAGAAAGCAATCACTCCTAGATGTTCCTTAATCAAATTCAAGTCTGATCAGTGTTTACAAATACCTACTATGTGCCACCTTGTGTTAAAAGGTATTAGGGAGTTTATAATGTAAGGCCTTTTCTTCAAGAAGCTCACTATCCAGTGGAGAGCATACTATATTCACAAATCTTTTAATATTTATTGTCAGACCTCTGTCCTGAGAATGAATAAATAAGAAGGCCCAGGGACGTGTGAAGGCCTCACACAATCCAAGTTCAATATACCTCCTCACCACAAATGTCCATTTGTGGACATTTATTTTTCTTAAAATAAATTGTATACTTATTTTTCTTAATCCATTTTAGGTGACGATATATTCATTTATTAATAATAGCGTAAGTACAATGTGTGCATCCCAGAAAATACAACATATTTATTTTCAACCCAGAAACTTAACTCTCAAAGAGTAAAAAGCTAATTGGGATCAAAAGGGAGCCTTTCTAAAAGTTAAAGAAGGGTGCTGGTCTGAAAATCATCAGTGCATTAATTCAAGCCAATGATATCTCAGATATGCCTTAGTGTCAATACCCTGAATGTATAGATTGAAATAGTGTAGGGGTTTGTTCAAATAGTTTTCTAGAAAAGGTATATCACACATGAAGTTCTTAAACTTTCTAAATTCGAAATTCCCAAGTGAAAGAGGAATCAGGGACTTTTTTTAGGAGACTAAATGACTCAGCTTGACTATCCAACTTCGTTCAATGAGTGTTTAAAAAGTAAACACAAAAAACGAAATACACACACACATACACACACACACACATACATAACACTGCCTGATTATGTATTAGGTAATTTATTCAAAACACCCACATAAGTTTGTAAATTTGTAAACTATACCAAGTAGGGGCATATTGAGTTTGATACTAAATTTTCTATTTCCTTTAATTCCCCTCACAGTGATGAGCAGTCTTATTCCCATCACAGACATTCACATTTAGTAAATATGCATTTTGAATGAAAGAAAAACCTCTATAGGCATAGATGTGTGTGTATGTGGGTATGAAGATTTATGAATTTTTATCTTCTAAATTCCCAATCATGAAATTATAATGAACCAGTTCAATGCTTTTTAAACTTCCTGCTTATAAGAATCACCAGGGGCCCGGCTGGTGTGGCTCAGTGACTGAGTGTCAACCAATGAACCAGGAGATCATGGTTCGATTCCTAGTCAGGACTCCACCCCCAGTGGGGGGCATGCCCAGGGCAGCCGATCAGTGATTCTCATCATTGATGTTTCTATCTCTCTCTTCCTTTCCCTTCCTCTCTGAAATCAATAAAAACATTTTTTAGCCCTAGCCAGTTTGGTCAGTGGATACAGTGTCAGCCTGTGGACTGAAGGGTCCTGGGTTGGATTCCAGTCAAGGGCACATACCTTGGTTGCAGGCTCCTCCCAGGCCCAGACCCTGGTCGGGGCACATACAGGAGGCAACCAATCGATGTGTCTCTCTCACATCCATATTTCTCTCTCTGTCTCTCCCCCTCCCACTCTCTCTAAAAATCAATGGAAAAATATCCTCAGGTGAGGATTTAAAAAAAATGAAACAAAACAAACACATATATATTTTTTTAAGTTTAGATTTAAAAGAAAAAGAATCTCAAGGGGCCTTGTCTTAAAGGTACCAATACCCAGGCCTCTGTCCTGAAGATTCTACTTTGAGGAAAGGCTAGAAAATCTTGATTGTTAACAGGTAGCACCTAGTGATGCTTGTTATCAAACAGGCATAGGACATACCCAACTAGTTGATTCACACTCCCTGTTTATGATACTTTATTTGTTTGATTGAGGGGTTTTGTTTTGTTTTGTTTTGTTTTGTTTTGTTTTGATCATGAGCATTCCCAGTGGTCCTTTCTTTAGTCACCACTTCTGCTTCCCTACAGTTTCCTCTCTTGGAGTCTCATCTACTTCCTTAAATGATGGTTGTGCAGCCCTGCCCCAAATTATACCCCTAGGCTGAATCTCTCTAGCCCATCCTCACTTAAACAATCATCATTGATAATAATTCCATTAGTATCCCAATGGTCAAAGCAGTATGTGTTCAATTCAAGACCTTTTAAAAGGTTGGAGAGAGAAAACAATTTTATCATCTTAATGGACTTCAGGAAAATGTGAAAGAAGGAAAAAACACTCAAAACCCAAAACCTTGGGGAACAAAAAATGTCTGATGCCTGAAGGCAGGGAATACACCCACAAATCTCTTATTCACACTTCATCTAGACTCACTTATAAATTATTTGCACATTCCTACTTCAAAGGAGGTTATTTTCTGCCTTGACCAAAGTTTTCAGATGTTGTAGGTGATATTTATGTATTCTTATGATAACTGGCTATCTATATGAATGTGCTACTTCCATCAATGTGGGACCACATGAAGAAATTGACCAATTTTTTTCATTTAATAATTTACAAAACACAAATTTCTAATCTATGCTCCATGTTATTCTTTGAGCTAGTGTACAAAACTAGTAAGAGGTAATCCTCAGCCTTAACTAACTTATAGTTAATTGGAAAAATACACATTTAGTAAAATATGATTACTATATTAAGATGTATATGTAAGATGCTAAGATAACATAAAACAATGTGTTGTGGGTATGGGGAGGGGTCACCTTTAGAGAGGAGATGAAAAAATGTTTGCAGTTATCTATTGCTAAGGCTATATTTTTAATTATATAAATAATACAAAGTTATTAAGGAGAACATTTTTTTCAACTCTTTACACATTAACAATTTTTCTTTTCCTATGTTTCCATCCAGTCTTTGTCCATATATAACAGATATACATATACATGAATATATGATATATTAGTAAAATACATATTTATGTATATTAAAATATACATATGTTAGAATATATATTAGAAAGTTGAAATCATAGCATCTATAATTGTGTGTTGCAAAAGTTTGCATACATTTGGTTGCTTGAAACCTGAAATATGTTTTCCTATAAAAACAAAATTATTAAAGGTTGTTCGCTTTCCTGGAATAGCCTATTTAATACACACTCTATTGCTATACCATTGCAGTTGTACAGAGAGAAAGTAATTGTGTAGTGTTTATAAAAACATATTGTTTCTCTAATAAATTTCTCTGGCAAAAAAAAACCTCACTATAAATGATTTTTAAATATTTTAAAATGTATTCAAAATGCTTATCCTTGTGGTAGGAATGTGTAATAGATAACCCAGGAGAGTAAGGGAGAGATGTCCACCGGATGTGAGGGGATGGGCACTTCTGTTTCCTTTGATAACATTACAGTTAGGGATGTAAGCAGCTGAAACCCAGCGCTAGTGGAAAAGAGCAGACACACAGCTTGTTTTTCTAATTTGGAGATGAATGCTGTCTTTGTGATGGGGCAAAGCTGAACAAATATGGATCAAGGTTGGCCTCTGGATAGCCAGGAAAACTAGCCTGACAAACTAGGGAGTATGTATAGTAGAGTAGGGAGAGAAAAAGAAAATCAAGTGATCACGTCCACATTCCAGATGGTTGGCTGGTACAAGAAGCTGTTTGCTCTGACTTGGCACCTATGGCAAGAAAAAGTAGAATGAATGACTGCAAGGTATCCCTCATACTCTAAATCCCGGACCCTGGAATCTAGTGATTTTGGAAAACAGTAGCCTAACTGTAAATTGGCTGGATAGGAATCATCGTGGCTGTGGTGGCGTCCAGGCTCCTGAGGAATGGCATGCATGGAGGCCCCGAAGGGCTACCAGCCTATCCATCTCAGAGCTAAGTATTTCTTAAGGAACTTCAGTTGTGCTATGACATAGTTGTAAATGTGATGTTTCCAATACAGAATATATCTACAGATACATACTTTGGGTTTATTTTTCTGAGCTATACTAGTATATGTGCAAGTAAACTTCATTGAAGACCAAGGCTTTAAGATAATTCATTTAAAAGGCATCTCTTTAGTCCACAAATTTTCTACTATACCAGCTCAACCATGAATCAAAAATATATAGACATGGGAATATGTAATGAATAATCTCTTTGGCTAGAACATAGAATAAGTGAAGAATAAAGGTGGAAAGTCAGGTTGGAACTATATTGTGGATGGACATAAAGGTTTAGTAGAGAGGCTTTTATTCCTTAGGCAATAAAAGGAATTCCAAATTACACTTTTATAAAATTATCACACTAAGTCATGGTACAAAACTCAAAGAGCACATTTCCTTGTTAACTCTCCTAGTAACAGTCATAGTTTTTTGAGTAGAGGCTTGAGGTTTGAGGTGATCAGAACAGGTATTTCAGGAAGATTGCTTTAGAGGTCATGTGAAGGCTGGGTTAAAAAGGGGGAGGAGTATGGAGATTAAAGACAGAGATTTTGCAATAGAAGAATTGACAAGACTTAGTGAATGATTAGTGGGAGGTGCCATAGAGAGTAAACAGAGCTGATTCTCAGGATGAAAGTCTATGCTAATGGACAGACTATGCTTCATTGGCTGAAATATAGAACTGAGGAAGAAGAAAGTTTATAGATTTGTTGTTAAATCATAGTGAATTTGAGGTTACAGTAAAACCCCATTTGGAAATATATAACATGTCAATCTGAAGCTCAGGAAGAAGCTGAGAATAAGAATGCAAGTTTACATTTATTCACCTGGAGTTCGCAGTTGAAATCTCTGGATCGGTTGTGTAGTATTCAAAGAGACTACTTCCCCCCAAAAAAGAAGTCAAATAAAGTAAGAGGAGCAAGGGAAAGAGACAGAGAAGGAGTGACCAGATGTGTAGGAAGAAAACCAGGTTAATTCATCCTCCTAGAAACCAATAACAGAGAAATTTCAAGGAAGGTTTATCAAATGCCACAGAAATGTCCATACTATTAGGTTTGGTAATAAAGGGGTTATTGGCAAGCTTTAAAAGGGCAATTTCAATAGATCAATGGGCTAGAAGCCAGGCTGGATTAGAAAGAGCAAGGGAAGTGCAGAATCCAAAGGGGTTTGTTAGTGAAGATAGCAGTTTCATTCATTCATTTATTCACTCATGCATTAATTTATCCAATTGATAAATTAAATAAATTGTGCCTCTGCACAAGGCACTGTGCTAGATATTGAGGATAGATCTCGAGCCTCATAGAGCTTACATTCTAGTGAGGGGAAAAAAACAAAACAAAACATGAGTTAACAAAAAACTAAAATAACACTATTTTCATCAATGCAATAAGAAAATAATGAAGTATGAGAGAGTGAGGTCAGGGGAGGTATAGAGGAGAAAAACTACCATAGACAGGATGATCATGGAAGGGATTGAGAGAGCTGGAGTTGTTTCATTTTAATTGGAGAGAGAGAACCCATTTGTAGGCCATGAGAAAAAGTCAAAGTTGAAAATGAAACAAAATGTGGAAGGTAGAGGAGCAATAATTTACAGAGCAAAGTACAGGAGAAATGGAATCGTGTTAGGTCCAGGGCACTGGACTTGAAGTGAATGTTGGAAAGGATCAGGAACACTTCCTCCTCAAAACAGGACTGAGGAAAGAGAGGGAGCATAAAGGCTTTTCTCTGGAAAGAAGGAAGAGGAAGAAAATTGAAGGGTCACACATGAGACGTTCATGTCAGTAAATTAGACCGTAAGATCACTTGCCAATTCAGAGAGATTGTCCTTTGATGTGGTGACCTTCTACAGGTCAGGAACTGTACTGGGCACCAAGCATGCAAAGCCAAAGAATACATAGTTCCTGTCTTCACAGAGCTTATACAGGCGCATCCTGCCTTATTACACTTCACTGACATTGTGTATTTTACAAATTAAAGGTCTGCGGCAACCCTGTGTCGAGCAAGTCTATTGGTGCCATTTTTCCTGCTGAAGATGCTGTAAAGATTGTTGAAATGACAACAAAGGATTTCAAATACTACCTAAGCCTAGTAAAGCAGCAGCAGGGTTTGAGAGGATTGATTCCAATTTTGAAAGGAGTTCTGTGGGTCAAACAGCATCGCATGCTACAGAGAAAGCATTTATGAAAGGAAGAGTCAATCCATGAGGCAAACTTCATAGTTGTCTTATTTTTTAAATTGCCACAGCCCCAACCTTTGCAACCACCATGTTGACCCGTCAGCAGCCATGAATATTGAGGCAAGACCCTCCACCAGCAAAAAGATTCCCATTCACTGAAGGCTCAGATGATGGTTAGTAAATTTAGCAATAAAGTATTTTTTTAACTAAGCTTTGTACATTTTTAGCTGCTATTGCACACTTAATAGATTACAGTGGAATGCAAACATAACTTTTATATGCACCAGGAAGCCAAAAATTCGTGACTCACTTTATTGCAATATTCTCTTCATTGCGATGGTCTGGAATCAAACCTGCAATATCTCTGAGGTCTGCCTATAACCATTTTAAAGAACAGAGATGTGAAAACAAATTATTGCACTACATACACTAAGGGCTCTGATAGAAAGATGTACTAGTGAAATGGGGGCCTGGAGAAAGGAGAGAACAGGACTACTGGAGGAGGGGAAGAAAGGGGTTCAGAAAAGGCTTCCTATAACCTGTAAACTGATTCTCAAAGGTTAGCAAGTATCTGGAAAGTACCTGGGTGGGGAGAGACTCCATGTCCAGGGCATGCAATAGCATGGAGGGTTAGAGGAACAAGGGCAAGTTTGCATGAATAGAATGAATATCAGGTCCAAGGGTGGAATGGGGCAGAAGAAGGAGGTGGCACACCTAAACAGAAAGGTTGGAGGAGTGGGCAGAAGCCAGGCCATAGAGGGCTCTACTCTGTAAATAAAGAGGTTGGACTGTCCTTCTGTAGGTAATGGCAGTCATTGGAGAGTTATAAAAAATGCAATACAAGATTATATTCACTTCTGAAGTCATGTGGAAGAATGATTGGAAGAATTCCAGATGAGAGGCAAGGAAACCAATTAAGGCACAAAAAGTGATAGTTTGAATATGGGCAACAGCTATGAAAAGGAAACTTATAAGAAAGCAAAGTTGGCCACCGTCTGAATGTGAGGATCCCTGGCATGGGCAGCTCACAGATGGGGTGCCAATCCCTGAGACAGGAAGCAAATATGGTGAAAGAATAGGCTTGAGGGTTAGAATGATAAACTTTGAAAACAGCTGAAAAAATTAAGTAAGCCATCAACCAAAAAATGGTTATCAAGTGGCATGAGGGTCAAGTTGCAGCTACCAGCATGAATCAGTAGCAAAGTTACCTGGAAGTGACCCCAGTTTCCCAGCATTAAGAGAGGAACAGAGAAAACAAGCTCATCCTCACTTAGGAGGGAAGTAGGGGGACATGATGGTGGTAGATAGCCAAGCAGAAAGAGAACTCTGTTTTGGGATACTACATGGAAGTCAGACAAGAGCTTAATGAGTGAACTAAGAGATCAGGAATAGTAAAAGGAGCAGACAGTGCTCTGAGGTCAAAGGGAAGTTTGGTGGCAGGCGCAGGCATAAGTGGCCGTGGTCACATGGAGAAATTCAGAATGTATAATGCTATAGAGACGGTGCACTTTCACTTGACTTTGAATTCTAAGGGGTGGCCAAGCACAGCTTCAGCTTGTTTACATCATAGTGAAGCAGTTGGCGTGAGGACCTGTTGGTAAGCGTGGATGTTAAAGTCACTGAGGGCACACAGGAAGGTGGAGAAGTGTCATGAAAGCCTCACTGTGGTTGACAAGGCACCTCACCATCTGACTCCTCCCAGTTTCTCTCCATACTGTTCAGGCCAACCAGCCACTCCCGTCCAGCTGGCTTGCTTTCAGTTCCTTGAATGCTCTGGACTCTGTTTCACCTCAGGGCCCTCGTAAGTGTTAATTTCCTCTTCTCAGAATTTCTAACACCCTTCCCTTCTACTCTCCCTTCCTCCACTCCAGTCAGATCTCCTTTTGAATGTCACTTCCCCAGAGAGACTTTCCCCAAATCCTCAGGCCACAAGTCTGCGTTAGACCCTCTGCTAGACTTCCCCATATTACCTACTACTGCTTAGCACTACCACAATTGTAACTAATTATTTTTGTCATAATTTGCTAACAGCCAATCCCTCTCAATGGATAAACTTTCTGAGGGCAAAACCTATATCTGCCTTATTACCAATACTCTGTCCCTGGTAGAGTACCCATTTGGGTATTTTCACCTGCCCTTGGTCCAAAATACTAGAAGTGGCACAGTACAACTGTATGGAGTATTTTGATGTAAAATATAATATTGCATTAAATATATTTAAAATATTAGATAAAATGTCTAAGTGAATGTGAATGTAAATAGTTCATTGGTTAGTAAAATCTCCCAAATTAAGACACTATCTATAATAATAAAAGCATAGCATGCTAATTAGACCAGACGTCCTTCCAGACGACCTTCCAGACGAAGCTGGGGCTGTGAGGGAAGCCTGGGTCCTGGGTGCTAGAGAGAAGCTGGTGCTGGCAGCCGGGGGAAGGAAGGCCTACTTTTGCATGAATTTCGTGCATCAGGCCTCTAGTAGTATATAAAAATATCAGAAGCTTCCACCTAAAGAACTACCTTTCTGTCTCTCTAAGCATACCCCATTGCCAAATCAATCCTCTTTAAACACCATTTTCATCAAAGCACTTCCCTGCTTAAAGTCTTCTGAGGCTCCCTTTCTCCATCCCTGACAAAACTACAGGCCTCTGGGGACTTGCAGTGGCCTCTGCAATGTGGCCAAACCCAGTCTTTTTCTACTCTAGTCAGGCCATTTTCCTCTCTCTCCTATTGACTTCTGGGCCCATTTCCACCTCAGTGGCTTGGTGCACTAGACTTTCCTCTCCTGGAAGGCCCTCATCTTTCTCCAGAACCCATCTGACATGATCCCTGTCGTCTAAGATCTGGCTCCACTCGGTTTCTTCATGGAGCTTCAAGCTCCTGCCACTTCTTGCCTTGTTGATTCATCCTCCTTGGAATTTCTATGGTATTTGATCATCTAAACCACAAAATACTCTCCTGGATTGTTCAATATTGATTCTTGGGAATTACACATATCTCAATCTTTCCTAATACAGCATAAATTCCTTACTGAACCAAATGGAACCAAATGTAAAAATAAACTATATTACCTTTGTATTGCCTATGACTATTATGTTGGTCAGGTTATTTATTAATTAAGTGCCCAATTCCCTGTAGAAATCATTGTGCCTCAAGAATTTCTTTTCTATTTTTTTTATTTTTTAGAAAATGCATTTTAGCAACCCATTTTCCTGTTTTTACCCCCTAGTCTCATGTAAGCAAATATTAATTAATAGAGGTGTCCGGGAGTTTAATTATGAACAACCTCTTTCTAGAACACAAAATCAACACTTTACTGCCATAGGGATCTGTCCCAGTCACTTACTAAAGGTTTTATGGTATTTATGAGTGAGTCTGCACTGAGGATAGGAATTCCTGGTATTCTGTGTATTTTTCTAATTGATTGCCCTGACTCTCATAACATGTTAAGAAACTGCTATGAAGTATTTTTAAAGCAATTCAGGACTTTTTTTTATGACTCCCACTTAACTAAACAACTCTTTCTGATGTTTACTTGGCTGCGTGTTCCAGAAAAATTAGGCAGGCTCTCCTTTTAGCCACTTAAGTCATGTTTCTTATAAAACAAACAGATTCTATTTAAAAAATCTCTGAGTATTAAGTCAGTAAAAAAGGATACTGAAAGGAAAGCTACATCACAAATGCCAGTTATGTGTCTGTGTGAAGTCATTCTATTCATAAAAAATATCATTATCACAATAATATATAAAACTAGATTAAATTAATAAAATAGTTATGTGCAGGGCCAGCATCCAAGATACATCTGTTACTCTACTGGAAATAACACAGTGGCACTTACGGAGATGTCTATTTAGGGTGGGCAAAGGAAGTAGGAACTAATCAGCTGGAAGAATTCTTTGGAGACTCTGAGATTGTTTGGCTTTAACTGGGAATGCTGATACTAGATCATGGTCAAGGCTTGTAAATACAGTTTTTCATATGCCACAAAGATATGCGGTGCACATATTCTTCTTCATCTCTCATGGAAAGGTAACACAACATTTCTAGGTTCAGTATTTCTCTGGAAAATTAAAAAAAAAAAAGTAGTAAGGACAATTCTGGAATATCCGAGAAATATGATCTCCTTAATGAGGAAGCTACCAAATATGGGCACACACAGTGAGATAATCTTCCTGCCCAAATTCTCTGAGGTATATAGAGCTGGAAATGCCCTTACTAAAAATTCTTTTTCCAAATTCAATTTTTTAATGCAACCACTGTGTCCTCTGTATGTTTTTTAAAAATATATATTTTCATTGATTTCAGAGAGGAAGGAAGAGGAAGAGAGAGAGATAGAAATATCAATGATGAGAGAGAGAATGATTGATAGGTTGCCTCCTACAAGCCCCCCACTAAGGATGGAGCCCACAACACAGGCATGTGCCCCAACCGGGAATTGAACAGTGGTTCATAGGTTGATGCCTAACCACCAACTCACACCAGCCAGGCACAAATTCAACTTCAAAAGATCTGTTAAATTGTTAGAGTATAACTGATGGCGAAAAACAATAGTCATGATGTGGGGAATCACATAAAGTTTTCTATAGACTAACAAGATCCAAATCATCAGAGGCACTAACTTTGGAAGACCTTGTTCAAGTGGCATTTCCTTCTGATCCATAACGGGCATCTTTCTGTTTCATATTTTTTATGCCCAGTCCACATATGAGGCCAGAATCATCCCCCACACAGAAAAGAGACAAAAATATGTGTGCTTCTGCAAATGCATCCACATCAAAATCAGAGTATAGTCTGAACTTGCACTGTGTGCTGTATGACTAGGGCAGGACTCTGGCTTGAGTGTTTAGTGAATATGAAATTCAAAGACAAAAAAAAAACACCAACCTACTTCCATTTCCATATGAATCAGATTTGCTGTCTGTCATCACCAAAGAGGTGCATAAAAAATTTGAAAAATCCCAGGGTCCCATTTACTCCCTGGGAAAAAAATCCCTCACCCCGCAGTCCCCATGCCCTGACAAGGTAATTTAGCCCTAGAACCTAAAAAGCCTGAGTTGAAAACTTCCAGTGTGGTGATTAAGAACAAGGTCCCTGAAAGCCAGATTGTGCTGCCTCTTAAAGAAAGGGTGGCCTGGGGTACGTTATTCACCCTCCCTTTGTCTCAATTTCCTTATCTATCAACTGGGGATAATAGTATCTACTTTATAAAGTGATTGTGAGGATTAAATAGACTACTGCTTATAATACAGTAGAACATCGCCAAGCAGATGCTAAATGCTGGGTCAGCTATTAATTGCTACTATTAAATTAATATCAACTATGCCAAGAGTTCTCTTGAGGTGTTCCTTTGCCTGCCCCAAATAGACATCTCTGTAAGTGCTCTGCATTGACCTCGTCCTCACTCTATAGCTGTACATGGCTCTCACTTCCTCAAAGTGTTTTCCTCAAAATTGGACAGTTGTTTACATCCACAGTGTGAGGATCAGCAAATTCTCTCACGGAATCTTTGAGCTGGCTGGCTCTGAGGTCCAGTCAGCTTCTGGTGGGCTCTTGTCCTTGCATCCTGTCCAGTCATTCATGCTAATATTATAATTTTAACATTATAGTCATCTCTGCCAGGTGTCACCAAAGGTTTATGTGCATTGTCTCATTTCTTTTTGTCTTCACAATAAACCTAGGAGTTAGGGACTCTTTGTAGTCCCATTTTGCACTTGAAGAAACTAAGACATTAAGAGAGTAAAAGGCTTTCCCATGTCTTCACTGAAAGTGACAAAGCCTCTCACGGAGGCAAATCTGACCCAAGGCCCATCTCAAATCTGACTCCCATCTCAAGGCACCTGTCTGTCAACTGTCATGGTTGGTAGCAATCTCACCTTTGCTATTCGTTTTTAAGTCCTTCACCCCTGTGATATCCAGGCCACTGAATGTATAACTTGACCAGCACCAGGAAACAATGGCCCATGAGCTGATAATGGCTTTTACATTTTAAAATGAATGGAAACAAATCAAAAGAAAAATGATAACTTGTGATACTTAAAAATTATATGAAATTCAAGTTTCAGTATTATAAATAAAGTTTATTGGACATAGCCACACTCGTTTATTTACATACTAAAGGCCTGGTGCACGGATTCATGCACATTGAAAGGAAATTAGAAGGTGGCCGGGGGAGTGGAACTAGGCAAGATGGGCCGGACACGGCCTGGAGCCAACCTTCCGAGGTCCCTCCCTGGCTGGCCACACCTGGGGCAGTGCCCGGGCTCAAAGGGCATCTGCAGAGTGAGCGGGGTCCCTCCAGCAGGTGGGATCCCTTGACCTGGCCTGCAGGGATTGGGCCGAAACTGGCAGGGGTCCCGGAGTGCAAGAGGACACTCTGCAAAGTTGCTGTCGCTCAGCAGCTCCTGCATTGAGCGTCTAGCCCCTGGTGGTCAGTGTGCATCATATCTACCAGCCGGTCACCCGGTCGGCTGGTCACTTAACCTTTTATATATATAGTTTGTCTCTGGCTGTTGACATTTGGGGCATGTGACTTTCCCAATAAGAGTCTACAATTTTGGTTCCATGGAAACTGAAGAAACCAGCAAAACTTTTCAGTGTGTTTGATCAAAAGTGAAGAATAATTTCTATGTGTGCCATAGCCTGAATGTCTCTGTCTCCACCAGATCTATGTGTTGAAACCTAATCCCCAATGTGTTGGTATTAGGAGGTGGGGCTTTGGGAGGTGATTAGGTCATGAGGATGAACCCCCTCACGAATGGGATTTGTAGTGCCTTAAAGAAGATGCTCAGAGAGCTCTCTTACCCCTCCCACCACGTGAGAAACAGCAAAAACATCGGTGAACCAGGAAGCAGCCTCTCATCAGACACTGAATCCGTCAGCAACTTTATCTTGGACTTTCCAGTCTCCAGAACTATAAGAAATACATTTTTGTTGTTTACAAGACACCAGTCTTTGGCATTTTTGTTATAGCACCCTGAATGAGCTAAGACAGTGTGTTAGATTAAAAGTGAAGACCTGTCCAACCGACATGGCTCAGTGGTTGAGCGTCAGCCTATGAACCAGGAGGTCACGGTTCGATTCCCAGACAGGGCACATGCCCAGGTTGTGGGCTCGATCCCCAGTGTGGGGCATGTAGGAGGCAGCCCGATCAATGAGTCTCTCCATCAATGATGTTTCTCTCTCTCTC
This sequence comes from Eptesicus fuscus, assembly GCF_027574615.1. Taxonomy (NCBI): domain Eukaryota; kingdom Metazoa; phylum Chordata; class Mammalia; order Chiroptera; family Vespertilionidae; genus Eptesicus; species Eptesicus fuscus. The sequence goes on along the minus strand of NC_072482.1, from coordinate 72,979,634 downwards.
TCTCCCTTTCCCTTCCTCTTTGAAATCAATAAAAATATTTTTTTAAAGTGAAGACTTAATAATAATATAAAGCTGTCAAAGAATGAGTCAGGAGCTGCTTGCCTACTCTTCATTCTCCTAATTCCTCCCCTTCTGCACCTCCTTCCCCACTCCTTGGGCCCTTGAGCACCACCTGCAGGTTCAGCCCCACCCTAGGCTCTGGGATAACCATGTCCTTAGTCAGTGTTCAGGTGACTCAACATCAAGTCAACTCCACTCAGAGACTTGCTGGCACCATGTGTCCTATGTTCAGAAACTGGATGCCTGCTTTATGCTTCATATATTCACTCAACAAATACTTAATGAAGTGCATTCCTTTGTGCTAAAAAGAGAGCATCCTGAAGAATACAGCAATGAGCAAAACAGATGTATAGTTCTTAGGAACCAGCCTTCCATATAGACCCCATTGAGTCGGTCCTCTCCCTGAATATCTGTCTTGCTAAAACACCAAATACTCCACTTCTTCCAAGACAGTCCAAGACTTGCTCTCCCCAGTTCTTCTAAAACTGAGATAATCTGATACCTAGTCCAGCCAGCATCTCCTGCCAATGCTATAACTCTGTGGGTCTCTACATCACGCTGCTCCCAGATTCTAGGCCTTTCTCCCAGTTGAACCTCATCGATGCTGACCTTTCACATGTCTGTCCCACTTACTCAGTGATGGTTCCCAGGCCACATGCCCTCCTGGTTGGAGCCTCCTCTCTAACAGAGAATCCCTTTAGCTGCTTTAGTGACAATCCCTCATTCCTTACTACAACAGGCCTCACCAGCCTGAGTGGAAACAAGCCCACGCTCATCATATCAATGGAAACTATAAAAGGAACTCTGGCTTTATTCATTCACCTTTCTCGATCATGGGATAGTCCTTATGTTCTGTGACTCAAACTGAAATGCCCTGACTATACTCTTCCCTGGGCAGTCAGTTTCCCCTGATTCATTGGACACATGCTTTTTCCCTTGGGAGTAAGTAATTTGCTGCATCATCTTTCATAATTGCTGAAATACTTCTTAGAGTTTGGATAGATTACCTGGGAAAGTCCATATGGAGGCGTGACACAAATAAGTTTTCTATCAAATGAAGGCATTAAAAAATTAAGACAAATAGCTGAATATACTACTCCCCTGGTATTGTTGCTATGGCAGTTCAGATCACATGAAAATGTAAATCCTGTTTACTGAAAGTGCAGCTGAAAACATATTTAATTTTCTCAGGACTTTTTCAGGCTGATTTTCAAGAGGACTGGGAACTATAGCTCTCAGTTGAGGAATGATTTTATTAACAAAAAGGAGATTTACACTAATAATGCCTAGTATGGCAATGCTACCATTACAGATGAAGGAGCATGCTCTGACATGCTGTCAAACAGATGATTATGTTTAACTTATTTAATATCTGCTAAATTAAGCATTGTGGTTAATAGCACAGACTTTGGAGACACGCAAAGCTCCAGTAATAGTATTGTCCATTTTTAAATCTGTGACCTTGACCCTCAGTTATTTTATCTATAAAATGGAATAATGAATGATACCTACTTGTGAAGATTAAATGTAATAAAGCAAATAAAACATTTAGCTCAATAATGAGCACACAGTGAGTATGCCATAAAGAGTATGCAAAATATATGGATATGGGGCATTGAGTATCAAAAGATGGTAATCTGGACTCTCTATTTGATTGACAACTGAGCAATGTTAATCAAGTCCCCTACTATCCTATGGAGGGAGACTCTCTACTTCAAACAGAAATAAAATAGCTTTGAAATCTGAATAGTATCCGGCAATATTGTCTTTACGCTGTCCACAGGTGTCAAGAGAAATGCGAAATGTGAGTCTTATCCAGTCACCTCTTCCTGGGAGGTGATACCTCCCTTGATACGCAGGGCAGTCATTATCTATTTAATGCTTATGTCCAACTGGAATGCTACAGATGTCCCTGGTCACAGAGGGGGATGTGTGGGGTGGGGGAGTGTAGGAAGAATGGCAAAGGTAAGAAAATAGTTTCTATTTCAGGGTAGAGCCAAGAATGAGTCACATCATGGAAGTTTCAAATTGTTGAGAGACTGAGTTACCATATTGGATTAGTCACATGTACTTTAGGATATGGCAATAAAGTGTGCATTTGTCATACATTACATTTGTTGAGCATGGTTAAGGGCCAGGTACTGTTTTTTTTTTTTTATCTTTATTTAATCCTTACAATAACTCTTTGAGGTAGGTACCATTCTAATCCCTCTTTATATTATCTTCACTTTATGACATCCTTGTGTACCAAAATAGTTACATGGAAAGACATATTCTTGAATTAAAAGGTTCAACATCATAAATATGTAGTTTTCCTTAAAAAATTATGAATTTAATGTATTCTTCCCCCACTCCAAAAAAGAAAAAAACACTAAGTGATTTTGTTGGAGAAGCAGGAACTACATAAGTGGTTTCTTCATGTGAAAAAGTAAAGAATCAAGATAGCCAAGAAAACTATTGAAAAATTAGTAGCTATTCTATCAGATATTAAAGTATATCATAACATTTGAATTATTAAAACAATGTTTCTGTGCATAACAACAGAGAAAAAATTTATAGAACAGTGTAGAAAGTCCAACAATATATTAAGATATGCACAGAAACTCAGGATATGATCAATTCAGTTGGAGATTGATTTATTATTCAATGGCATTGGAAAACCAGGTGGCCCTCTAGAAAAATAAAATAAAATTAAATTAAACTCCTACTTTACAGTTTAAAAAATAAATTTTATATGGATCAAATATTTAAATGTGAAAAATGAGTCACAAACATTCAGAAGAAAATTGGGAGATTTTTATTTTTTACTTTCAGAATAAGAAAGACATTTTTAAATATGATGAAACCCCAAAATCCATAAAAAAGATTGTTAGAAATTCTGCTTGGCAAACTAAGCTAAACAAAGTTAAAAGACAAATGTGTGTGTGTGTGTGTGTGTGTGTGTGTGTGTGCATAATTTACAATTTATACAGCAGACAAAGGACTAATTTTGATGTATATAGATAGTTCTTATACTTTAATAAGAAAGCCAACACTCAAGAGAAAAAATACATGAAAGACTTGAGCAGTTAGAGAAAAAGATGCTTACCCTTAGTGGTAACAAGAGTAATGCACATGAAACTAGAAGATGCCACTTTCACCTAATGGTTTAACAATGATTTCCATGAGGAAACTGCCCATGGGGCACTACGGGTGAGAGTATAAAGGGGCAACCAGGATGAAGAACACTTTGGCACAATCTATTCAACTTTCAAATGCACAGATCTTCCTACCCAGCAATTCCACTTATGAGCGTGTATCTCACAGAGACGTATTCCCATGTGTGCAATGACCCACTCCCACTGAGGCATTGCCTCCCAGAGGAACAACAAATGACCATCAACAGATAATGGTACAGCTATGTAATGGAATGCTGTCTAGCTATTAAAAAATAATTAGATCACATGTGCTGATATGGACAGCTCCAAAATACTTTAAGTGAAAAACTATGTAAGTCTGAGGAAAGAGGCTTTGAGAAGCTGAGTAACTTGCTTAAAATAGCATTGCTATTAGCACATTGCGGACTAGTCGTTGGCTAGCTTTACCCAGTGGCCAGATAAGTTTCCATTGAACGAGTACAAAAACGTTTTTACATAAATGTTCAAGGCACGCTTTAAAATTAAATACCCATTGCATTTTGAAATCATTTAGTACATGTTCTTACAAGCTAATATCTTTTTAACGTATGATACTTTGTAAAACACTGTGTAATATGAAGCAAGAATTCTCGTGATCCGTCCGCAATGTGTTAAGTAGGGTAGTAGGTGCTAGAACTCAGCTCTTTCTGAGTACGAAGTCCCGCTCCAATGGGCACTGGGCCCTGCTGTTCTGCTGGCGTGGAAAAACCATGTTGTTGATTAAATGGGGAAGGTCAATGGGCTGCTTGTGTTCTGTGACTTTATGGATCCATTGTTTCTTTGGGCAGTTTTTCAAGGAGTTAAGGGATAGGGTGGATGGTGGAAGATTGACTGCAAGACTTTGATCTACTTAATTGTTTCTTGAACATTTTATTAAAGCTTTCCTCTTAGCATCTGTCAGATGTTTCTGGGACTAGCGGGGAAGGTATGGCTTATTGATTTCTCTCTGGCGCAGACCTGAAGCTGAACGCTCTGGTGTTGAGAAACATGAATATTTGCCCCTAATCCCGCTGCTCCTTGGAAAGCATTTAACCTGAAAAAAGCCAAGTACTTAGGGCAAAACCTTTTCCCTTCTGAAGGGAAAGGCATTCAGCACACTAGGGCATTAGCAGTTGTTGAAAGGCGTGTGGCAACTTCACAGTTCACGAAAGGAAAGGCAGAATTCTTATCTAATTAAAACAGCCTGGGGGAAGAAAGTGGGCAAAGGGTAATTACCTAACTTGGCACTGGGCCCAGAAAAGAAGGTTAGTATTTCTTTTCTGGAAAAAAAAAAGAAAGAAAAAAAAAAACCTGTCAGGAAACCTCAAATTACAATGCTTACTTTACTGCCATAGGGGATTTTTCATCCTTGAATCCATGGTACTTGACACGTATGAATTACTTGGCCCTTGAGAGGCTTCCTTAAGAAAAGCAATTATTCATTTTTCTATAGATAGGAAAGTTACATTTGATTAAGGTTCTGAAGATTTCACAAAACAATCTAAAGGCCCAATTTCTAGTGTCTTGTTTAACGTCTACGTTTTAATTCCCTCGGTGTCGTCTTTATCGCTTTTATCAAGTGGAAGAAAACCTGGCTTGACAAAAATGCATTGATACTTCCCAGAGATACTGTGGGGTTTTTTGGTTGTTGTTGTTGTTTTGGTTGTTGAGTTGGTTTGTTTTTAATTTCCTCTGTTTAAAAGTTTCCATGGTAGCATGGTACAGAATGTGCTCTATTGGCAGTCAGGAAACCTGGGTTTTATTTCTGCTCTGCTACTCACCTGCTTTGTGTCCCTGACCATGTCAACTTACCTCGCTGAGGCTTGGTTTCTTCGTCTGCAAAATGAGGAAATTTGTGTTAAATTCTTTTCAAGAAATGGAATATATAAAGTAGAAGAAAGCAAAGCCATTCTGGTGGAATTAGACTAGAGACCATAGAGGCTCATCCTTCCTGACCCATCCTACATAGCCTTGAGGTTACCTTCAAATCGACCACAGGGGATCCTAGAATTCCTATGTAGGGGAAGGTATTGGTCAAAGGGTACAAAGTTTCAGTTATAAGATGAATAAGTTCTGGGGAGCTGATGTACAGCATGATGACTGCACTGGGGTGGGGAGGTGGGAAAACAAGGAGATGTTGGTAAAGGGTACCAAGTGGGATTATATAAGATGAATAATTCCAGTGCTCTACTCTACAGTATGATGACTACACTTATTAATATTATATTGTATACTGGAAATTTGCTAGGAGAGTAGATTTCAGGTACTCTCACACACACACGCAGACAAAATGGTAACTCTGTGAGGAGATGGTTATGTTAACTAGCTTGACTATAGAAATCATTTCACTCTATATGTACACACCAAAACACGTTGTACACATTAAATATATACAATTTTAATTTTTAAAGTTCATTATGATGTAGACAATACATCAAGCCATCTATGTAATAACATTGATCCTGAAAAAATACATTCAGTGAATTCAAAATAAGAGTATATTTACTCTCAGCTTATACAATTGGTTTAGTGGGCTATTTTTCAAATGGTTCAAAATTTAAATGTTTTACTTAAAAATAATAGTACTGATTTGGATACTTGAGAGTAGAACTTAAATGTTCTCAGCAAATTTACACAAAATAACTGTTGAGAGAATATATGTGTTAATTAGCTTGGTGTGTTAATCATTTCACAATGTATAAATATATCAAATGATTACATACTATACCTTAAGTATATATAACTTTTATCAATTATACCTCAATAAAACTGAAGGGAAAAGTTTACATAAGAAATAAAACACTGTTCAAAAGAGGGAAAAGAAAAAAAATCACCAGTCTTGATGGTTTCTAAAGTTCCATCACGTGCTAACATTTAATAGCTCTCTAATTCCAAATTTGTAAAAAAAATAAATAAATAAGTAAATATATAAAGAAATGTTTGCACTCCCTTGCAAAATAAAGATACTACTTTCCCAATAAAATATCAAACAACCATGAAAAGTCTGTTGTACCTTTTGATATGATTAATTCCAAGCAAACCTTAGAATAAAAAGGTTTGTCCTGTCACTAAAGTGAAGAAATAATAATAACTACCATTACTATGTGCCAGTCATTGCTCCATGCACATCACATCTATCAGGTTATTGAATCCTCCTAATAACTCCAGATCCTATTATCTCCATTTTTCAAATGCAAAACTAAAAGCAGAGAAGTGAAGTAACTTGCCCAAGGTCATTTAGATAGTAAGTGGCAGAGCTGTGCTTTGAACCGAGCAGTGATTCAGGCCCTGAACTCGGATTTCTGCATTAAACAGAGCCCACTGGGGAATATGAACTGATGTACAATTTTCTTGATGGAACCATAGAAGGGTAAAATGTTGGAGTTAGAATAACTCTTGGGGACCAGTACATCCAAATCTTTCTGTTTATAAATGAGAACAATTTAAGAAGGGAAAAAAACAATCTTTTGGCTCTGATGATAGTTCTACCATTTCTCCTAAAGTTTCTCGAAATTATTTCTATCAGAATTTACAATTGAAAGATTTACATTTAAAGCAAATGAATATAAATATTGATTCAGAAAGCATCAGACAAATAGATGCTTTAGGGCTTAGAGTAAATGATCATTAGCTTAGGTGGTTACTTATATTCTCCTGGTGAGTTTTAAATTCAAATCATCTGATTTAGCTTTAAAAAGGCACTTTGAAAAAATGGAAGCATCTAGAGTTCGCATGGATAGTTCAGTTATTATAAAGAAAACTACTGTAGTTAGGGAATAAGACATAACAGGTTGTACATTTCTGGGAGATTACAGTTAAAATGCCCAGGGCCAAGAAATTTTTAGCCACCCAAGTAGTACAATAATATTCCTAAAGTTCAAAGCCAGGAATGTACATATGAATTAACTTCTTTCATTAAAAAAATGTTTTCTAAATCTAAAATCTCACATTTCTCAAGTTTGGATATTTGACATCATTGAGGCCAACCAAAGAATGACTGGTTCAACCAGAGAAGCCAAGAATCAAACATGAAAGCACCAAGAATCAAGGCATTTCCTCATAAGGGTTTATTTTGCAGCTGAAATATAACAAGTTGAGGGTTTGTTTTTTGTGTTTGTTTTTTGTTTTTTGTGGGGGACACTTTTATAAGACATGAAAGTCACTTATTTCAAGAGAAAACTACATTTCATCCTAGAAATGAAGCATGATGCCTATCTAGTTGTTCTCTTTAGAACTGAACATGTTTCAAGACAGGTTCGGCAAATATATTTCAAGTATAAAATATCCAGGCAGCCCCCAACGGATATATTTAAAATATGCAATTGCCAAACTTGCATCTAAGTTTCTAAATGCTTGCTAATAAAAACTAGAATCGATAAGGATCAATAAGGCTAAATTCTTAAGACTTTATAAGAACAGAACCAGTTCAGAAAATGAGAGCTTTTCTCAGTAGCATAAAACAAACAAAAAATTAGTATTTTTGCATAAGATAAGCTCATTTACAAATGAATTTTTAAAAAAATAAAATGCATAGACAACCGTTTTAAAACTTCCCAACATCCACATGAAAAAAACAGTTACCCTCAGTGTAATCAAGAGAATGATAGGCATGCAGAAACATACACAATAAATGCACTGGCAGCCCTAACCGGTTTGGCTCAGGGGATAGAGGGTCGGACTGTGGACTTAAGGGTCCCAGGTTCAATTCCGGTCAAGGGCATGTACCTTGGTTGCGGGCATATCCCCATTAGGGAGTGTGCAGGAGGCAGCTGATCGATGTTTCTCCTTATCGATATTTCTAACTATCCCTCTCCCCTCCTCTCTGTAAAAAAAAAAAAAATCAATAAAATATATATATATTTTTTTAAATGCACTGGCAGAGGGGCAATGCTTCTCTGCCTGACTGGTGTTCACTTGTTCACATAAGAAAGAGAAAAAGGAATGGCTAATCCATCTCAGGAACACACACTCTTATTTAGAGCCAGGCTATTTCTTCTTCAGTGAGTTAGAGTCCCTTAGTAGTATGTTTGGGGACTTAAAATTAAAAGGGGGCACTTCTTTCCTGGTCCTTCTCTTTATGTGTAAAAAGATAAATCACTTGATTAACACAACAATGAACCTGAAAGAACTAAGCCAAAATGAAAGAGCAGGCTCAGTAAACTGAATTGATGTGTTTGAACTCCCAAATGACTCTATTTCCTTATTTTTTTAACACACATTTTTAAAAAATATTTTAGAATTTCTAACACAGCAATTGGTTTAAAATTTCATGTAAGAAGACTTAAGCGCCGGGGAGTGAAGTGGCACAGTTGTCTTTGCCTGTGCTTTTGCAAGCTTAGAACTGTGGTTAGAAAAGTTTTCCAGGCATTCACTCAATTGTTTCATTCATCTGATAAATTCTTATTTATTGAATGCCTACTATGTGCCAGGCAAACTTCTGGGTACAAGGGATTCAGAGATGAACAATGAGAGGAGACAATCCTGCTCTCATGGAGTTTCATTCAATTGGGAGAAAATAATATACAATTTGACCAATTTATATATATAAAAGCCTAAGCTACCAGCCGACTGGACGACCAGACGGGCTGGTAGCTATGACGTGCACTGACCACCAGGAGGTAGGTGCTCAATGCAGGAGCTGCCCCCTGGTGGTCAGTGCACTCCCACAGTGGGAGGGCCACTCAGCTGATAGATGGGTGCCAGACTCTGGGCTCACTGCTAGCGAGCTCAGCTGTAAAGGCTTGAGGACACTCTCCCGAGGACACTCCCCCTGCCTGCACAAGTGGAAGCGGTGGCAGGTGCAGCGGGTTGGGATGAGTGGGAGCAGTGTGGGGCCCAGCCCCGGCTCTGGCTCCTCCCCGGCCGCCTGCAGCTTCTGCACTACTTCGTGCTGTGAGGGATGGATGAGCTGGCGGGTACGGCCTGGCTGCGGCGGTGCAGAGGTCCACTGATCCCCACAGGCCAGGCCTTTATCAAGAAAGGGTGTTGGATTTTGTCAAATGCTTTTTCTGCATCTATTGATATGACTATGTGATTTTTATCTCTCAATTTGTTTATGTGATGTATCACGTTTATTGATTTGCGGATATTGTACCATCCTTGCATTCCTGGGATAAATCCTACTTGGTCATGGTGTATGATCTTTCTGATGTACTGCTGGAGCCGATTTGCTAGAATTTTGTTGAGGATTTTGACATCTATGTTCATGAGGGATATTGGCCTGTAATTCTCTTTCATTGTGTTGTCTTTATCTGGTTTTGGTATTAGGGTGATGCTGGCTTCATAGAAGGAGCCTGGAAGTGTTCCTTCCTCTTGAATTTTTTGGAATAGTCTGAAGAGGATAGGTTTTAGTTCTTCCTTGAAAGGCCAGGCTTCTAGTAAATAATTTCCAACGGTGGTCAAGACAGAAAGAGCAGGAAAGGGGGTATTCAGAAAGGCCTCTCTGATGAAAAGACCTGTGAGCAGTTGGGTGGGCCAAAAAAAAAAAAAAAAAAGAGGCTTTCTTTGACTTTCCCTTATCTGACTCAAGACAGAGCCTCCTAAAGGAACTCAACTGTCATCAAGCCCCTCCCAGGAGTTTCACCCACCAGGGAAGATTAAATCTTACCACTGGAGAGGAAACTATCATGCCTTCCATCTGTGCTTCCAAGGGCCCCTTCCTCTTTCCTAAAAATCAATTGCTGTCTCCTAAGTTGCCTACGTCCCCCCTTCCTTTTCCTCTATTTAGGACAGTACACAAGCTGTCAAATCTCGCCAGTGTTCTGAGTGTTCATTTTTTCCTGTGCATAATAATGCACATAGTATTGAAAAGCAACACATTTGTATACCTTGAACAGAAACAAATTTATAGATACAGAGAACGAACACTTAGTTGCCAGGTTGGAGGGGGGTTGAAGGACTGCTTGAAAAAGGTGACGGGATTAAGAAGTACAAATTGGCAGTTATAAAAACAGTTATGGCAATATAAAATGCAGCATAGAAAACATAGTCAATAAGTGTTGTAATAACTATGTATGGTGTCAGTTTGTACTAGACTTAACAGGGTGATCACTTTGTAAGTTATATAACTGTCTAATCACTATGTTGTGCACCTGAAACTAATACAATATTGTATGTCAACTATAATTGAAAAACTTACAAAAATTATTTTAAAAATACATTTCTATGTCTTTTCTCCTGTTAATTTGCCTGGTGTCAGTTTATTACAGAGACTCAGCTATTGAACCTGAGAGGGTACAGGGAGAGTCCTTCCTCCTCTACAAGAAGACAGAAGAATACAATTACATCAATAGATGTAGGCTAGCCCTAACCGGTTTGGCTCAGTGGATAGAGCATCAGCCTGTGGACTCAAGGGTCCCAGGTTTGATTCCGGTCAAGGGCATGTACCTTGGTTGCAGGCACATACCCAGCAGGGAGTGTGCAGGAGGCAGCTGATCGATGTTTCTCTCTCATCGATGTTTCTAACTCTCTATCCCTCTCCCTTCTTCTCTGTAAAAATTTCATTAAATATATTTAAAAAATAGATGTAGACTATTGTCAGTGAGGAAAAAGAAGGAATGTGTGTACATTTAATATAATCACATTGTTTTCCCCACCTCCCAGGTTTTTATTAAATCCATGGTATGTCCTACAAACACGGATTCTCAGAATCATGGAACTAGCAGCTCTAACCCAGCCTGCTTAGGTGCTTGGAATTTCCACCTTTAAGCTCTAGGGAGTTCTGGTTTCAATGGGAATGTTTCTCGAGAAATATAACACAATGACACATTTGAGTCTATTTTTTTTAAATGATAATAAATTACCAGATAAGATTAGCCAATCCCAGAAAACAAGTGCCTGAGAGAATGAAAGAGGAAATCTTTTTTTTTTTTTACGGAGATGGGGGGCGGAGAGGGACAGGGTGGGGAAGGCAAGGAAGCAGGATTCTGAGCACCCCGAACTGGACTGATGAAATTGAGGGACAAATTAAGAGAATAGGGGTGCATTGAAGGCAAATTTTCACAATGGCCCGCACTATTCCAACTAACAGGAACTAATGTATTCCAGTGAACATCAGGCTTACTGGTAAACCCAGCACTGCATACCAGTTGGTTCCTAATAACACCCATTTCAGATCTTTCATCATTTTTCATGTTTGATCCTTAAAAGCAGCCTCCACAAAAAGAGAAATGAAACCACTAATTGAATATTTATATTCCTGACGTAAAATAAAATTACTTTGCCAAGTGTTTCAGCCAACTGTTGACAGAAAATTAAACCAAAATTCTTGGGGGACTGAATTTTCTGACAAGTTTTAGATTTCAGCGTCCCATGCTTTCAGGCAAAGTAGGATAATAGGAGCTGTATTTGGCATTAAACCAACTCCTTCCCTTCCAGTGAAGGGTCTTTGTTCCAGTTACAAGTGACTCATTAGGTTACCTCAGTTCAGTCCCTTCACCAAAGTGGGTCTTGGTTTCTCCATTCATTCCTGATAACACGGATGAAAGATCTGGGTAAGGAGTAGCATTTTAGGAGAATTTGGCGTTCACATGATGATGAAATCTATGACAAAATTCTCCTAATTCTCCTTGTAGTTTTAGCCCACAGTTTCCAGTGTCTTCTCAGAACCGGCCCCGAGAGCAGCCTGGAAGGTTCAAACACTACTCTTCAGTAATCTCACAGCTCAGCCAAGGGTTGTAAAATTTGAGGCAGGATTCGAAGCTGCCCCGCAATGACTGAACTGCCACACTTAACATAAGGCCGCTTCAAAATGTGTTTCACAGGATTTTCCTTTTCAGCAGAGCACAATGCCGGGAAAAGAACAATGGTGCGACGGACGCAGAACGTTCGATCTCAGTTTGATCCAAGGTTGCCATGCTCTGAAATCCATACCCTCTCAGAATTACACCGTGGCTGTCGCTTGATCTTAAGGCTCATAAACTGTTGGTCCCCTTCCCAACTGTCACATCTGCCTCTCTTTAATCGGGTTTCTCCTGCCCCCTCCCCACTGTCTTGGGCGGCCCCTCTTCTTCATTGTGTGGGCGAAGCACATGGGCGGAGGCACAGGCCCACAGGCCCCCCAATTCCAAGAGGTCACCTGTGCTCTTTGCAATGTGGTCCCTGATATGCGAAAGCTGTCACCATGGTGAAAACAGCACATAACTCAGAAACGCTCCAAAACACTCCACATAACCAGATTTCCTCTTTCCTCTCATGAGTCATGCTTTTTTTTCTCCTATGTGTCCGATAGATGTTAATAAATATTCCTTCCTCTTTGCAGAATCATGTTCATCTTGATAAGATCTATGGCAGAGATTAGAGTCCCTTGCAAGCTTTTGGGCACTCTTATCTCTTCAGCTTCAATTCATTCCACAAATCTTCCCACATTTTCTATCTCCTTTCAACACACGGAGTCTCTCCTTCTACACCTTCCCTCCTCTTCTACTCCTTCCTTCTGATTCACCACCAAGAAAATTCTTACTGGTCTTGCCCATGTGTTAAGTATGAGAAAGGGAAAATTATTCAGCCAGAGCCCTGATTTAGAAGGTGGAAAGGACAGTAAAAACTAGGGAAGGCCAAGACTAAGTATGCCTCCTCAGAGCGATCATCGTTCCAATAGAAGAATTATGGGAAAATGTGGGTGGAGCAAAATTGAGGGCTACCGACGACTCCTGCATCTGACTGCTACCACCTTGTCACAGTTGCTGGTAGGCAGGATGGCATAGGACCTACCTTGGGACAATCGGAAGGGGCAGATATACGCGTGGTCTTTCAGACTTGTTTCTCCCACTATTACATTCCTAGCTCATCAAGTCAGGGATAGACTCCAACCAGAAAAGGGGTCATGGATGCTACAGGAGGAGATGAGGGGGTTACAGCCTGAGAAATGAAAGACAGCAGGCAATTTCTGTTTCAAAGGAGCACCAAGGGAGAGCCATCCAAGCCCACATTCTGGCCCTGCCTGGGGCCCATGTTTGGCTAAGTGACAGGTGATTGCCATGTGTTTGTGAGGCTGGGGGATACAGACAGGGGCCCTGGGACTCAATCTTGTAGAATCTTTCCTGAGAGTAATGGTGTAATAGTTAAAACTTAACGGTGTGAACTTTGGAGTAAGACAGGCCCAGTGCCAGTCATGGCTCTGCCACTTACTCATTGCGCAGACACTGAGCAAATGACTTAAGCTTTTACACTGCAAAGCTTTTAAACTGCAAATGGAGTTGTTTTGAGGTTGAAATGGTAGGATGCATTTCAAACACCTAGCCTAGAGACTGGCATGTAGTAAAGGTTCAATAAGCATTGTTATTATTATTACTACTAGAGGCCCGGTGCATGAAATTCGTGCACTGGGGAGGGTGTCCCTCAGCCCGGCTTGCACCCTCTCTAATATGGGACCCCTCGGGGGATGTCCAACTGCAGGTTTAGGCCCGATTCCACAGGCCTAATCCTGCAGTTGGACATCCTTCTCACAATCTGGGACTGCTGGCTCCTAACCGCTCACCTACCTGCCTGATTGCCCCCTAACTGCTTCCTTGCTGGCCTGATTGACCCCTAACTGCTCCTCTGCGGGCCTGATTGCCCCCAAATACCCTCCCCTGCTGGCCTGATCACCCCCAAGGCTTTTATTAGTATAGATTCTTTTTAAATTTTATTTTATTGTTTAAAGTATTACAAATAGTAGTACATATATCTCCTTTTCCCCTCCCCTTGACCTTTCCCCAGCCTCCTCTACCCCCTCGCACATGCCCTCATCCCCCCCCCGCCAGTGTCTTGTGTCCATTAGTTGTGCTTTTACGCATGCATACAAGTCCTTCAGTTGATTATTATTATATTACTAGTTTGACTAGCCATTGTTTGGGTTTTGGCTGCTAAAAACATTTGTGAATAAGAAGAGTACACGTACCAGGAGGTTTGGATTTGGAAAAAATTCCAGCCCTCGGTTTCAAACCACCAGCACCAGCTTTGGGACCTTGGCCACTACTGACTCTGCTTTCCCTTTGCTGAAAAAGCGCCACCCCCCTCTCAGTCTCTGCAGGTTCTTACTGGAGAAAGAAGCGTATTTTCCTAATTTGAAATGTGAGCTACATGGCCTGACAGGTATACTTAAGCCTACAAGGGGATGATGGCGCAGAATATTTCAATCTGCTTCTCGTTTTAACCTTTCGAGGAAACGGGCCAAGTGGGGACCAGGCTGCCCTTCCCTCCACAGCTCAGGCATATCCACTGCCCAGGTGGCTGATAACCTATTCCACCTGGGCAGTGGACATCTCTGGATGAAGACAGTGGGTGACCACGTTATTTAATACGTAGTGTTATCTTCCTTGGAGTGATGACCTAAAAAGCCTCCTAATAAGGTCTGAGGGGGACACAGCCAGGGCAGTAATGGACTCGAAGTGATTGCTACACTGAAGTTCTACCTGAATGTGACGCCACCTGGGCACCTGGTGTGCAGAAATGAACAAGGGGAAATCCATCTAGACTGGCCTTGTTCCTGTGAACTTCAAGGTCGCAGGGCCACGGGGCCTGATGTCACCTGGGACCTGCCTCCCTCAGCCTGGGGTCCGGGGCTGGCAGGAACGCTGGGAGCGGGGTGGGAGGCTGTGACTGCTTCTTTTTTCTCGAAATCCCCGCGGGGGGCCTAGAATCATGGGCTCCCCTATGAGCTGATCACGTGCACAACCAAAGCTCTTCAAACCGGGCCCAGAGGCTGAGGTCCGCCGGGTGGTTTTTAGGGTTTTCTTTCTTTATTATTTCCCTTCTTGTTCTCCACAGTTGATTTTCTGCAGAAAAACGGCCGAGAAAAAAGAACCTATTTCATTTCCAGTTCCCATCACAGCGATTTCCACATGGATGTGACGTTGGCCCCCGCTTCCGAAATGCCCAGGTGACTCACGCGGGGACACCCCGCGGCGGGCGGGGCCACCCCGCGGGCGGTGCGGGGCGGGTGGACGGGGCGGGGCGGGGCACCGCTGGCCTGCTGCGCCCTCTGCCGGCCAGCAGCCCGGCCGCCAGCCGCTCTCCCCGCGCTGCGTCACGTGTCTGGAAAGTCCCCGGGTGGAAAGGTGGAAATCCCCACCGGGCTCCGCGATTAAACAGAAAGAGAGAACAGAGAACTGGCAGTCTGCAGCCTCTGCGGCGGCGAGTGCAGGGTGCTCAGAACCCGCGGGGGCGGAGCGGCGAGAGCGGCCCTGGGAGCGCGGCGGCGGCGGCGGCGGGCGCGATCCACACCCCCGGCCGGCCCAGCCAGTGAGCGCACCCGAGCCCGGCTGTCTATGGGGCGCCGCCTCCGCCTGGCTCCGACCCTTGCCTGCGGCGTTCGCCTGCCCTGACCTGGACTTGGGACTTCGGCAGAGGATCGCGCGGCCCTGGAGAGGTAACCGCCACGTCTCCGTGCTGCCGGCCCCGGCTTCTTTCTCCGGGCCGGGGCTGTGGGTGCGCATGCGGCAGCGACTCGCGGGCTGGACCGGTCGGCCTGGGCACTGGTTTTGCAGCGGTCCTGGAGGGCAGCTTGTCGGCCGTTTGTGCCCATTGTAGGTTTTGAAATGCTGGAAGTTAAGGTCACCGCGCCAGAGGTTGGGGTGACAGCCCTGGATTCCTCCAGCCGGCTGTGCCTTTCAGATTATGCAGAGAACTTAGAACTGCAGCCGACTGATGGAGAGTCGCCCCTGAGGCCACTTGGTCGGGTGGTCGTTGTTGCTTTGCTCTTTTTCGTGTCTTTTTCTTTTTCTTTTTTTGTGGAACCAAGGGCTGCATGCCCATGGCCACGTAGACCCTGCAGAATGCTGTGGCTTCTTCCAGATTGTGCAGAGCCAGCGCATCGGGGGTGTGATGCATCCGGGGCAACAAAACCCGGTGCGGGGCAGGGGGCTCAGTCAGCTAACCTTTCCAGGGAGGGTGTGCAGACACTCCAGAGAGTTCTGTGCAAGGGAGTCGGAGGTCCATCTTTTTCAATTGCATCATTGTAAGGCAAGTGTGCATGTAGACGTGGCCTGCGTTTGGGGGGCTCCAGTTTAGAACCCTCTGCAGGCCCCTGCCCCAGCCTCTACCCCACAGTCAGACAGTCTTTGTCAACCGGGGTCGTTCCACATCCTGCCACCTGGCCTCTCAGGAAAGCAGTGGTATTAAGTAAGGAAGGAGCTCAGCTCTCTTGGAGACCGCTTTGTTTTCAGTTCTCTCTGCCTTGGAACGCGGGCCTGGTCAAGTGTCTCGGGTAGCATTTTGGGAGAACCACACTCTTCATTCATTGGGCCCTCATGGCCCCGGGTATTGAGCAGTCAATCACGGCTCCTTTCTGGTCATCTAAAGTGCTTCTTTCGTTCTTGCAATTCTTGGTACAATTTTTTTGAATATTTGGAGGGGTACTTTCCAAAAATTCCATGAGGTATTTGTTGATAAAAGGTGAGATAATAGAAATGTTGAAGGTAATATTGTATGTCTTTGCCTATGAGGACAGTATAGTCATAGGTCAGAAAAACTTATTCTTTGATCTTTAGCGTGGAGACGTCCACGTACTGGGAACTTGGACAGTGGGTTTTGATTTAAGGAGGCAATCCTGCGGGCTGTGCAAGACTACACCTATGAATGAGATGACACTGGGCTAGCCAATATTAACATTTGCAAGTCTTGCATATGGTTTACAGCTCTCACTATTTGCAAGAGCTTTAGGTTCAGAAGAAAATAACAGAAGAGTCAGAAAAGCAAAAAGGGGCTCCATCTAGCTTTTTTAAAATCTTCCTGTTGCCCGTCTGTTTCCATCTGAAGCAGCAGGCATTGCAGTCACAGGCATGATGGTGTGTGAACAGCAAGGGGCAGGTGTTGGGAGACCTGGCTTCTAGGCACAGTTCTGCCCCTGGACCGTGTGGGACCTGAGCAGGACCTGTGCTTCTGTCGCCTTCGCTGCAGACTAAGGTGGCCGTGTGATTTCAAGAGGGGGCGGTAAGGTTGTCTTTGGTTTTTAACCCCAGCAATCAAGTACGACCTTTAGCAGATGAGCGGAGCGGACAGTGCTTGTTGAGTGATGGACAGGTGGCTAAATGACATCCTAAAAGAGACTTTTGCCATGCCACAAAGGGGAAGTCCTCGTGATGTTTTTGTACCTTCGTGGTGTCTGTAGTCCTGCTGTAATGCTGCCCACTTCTACCTGCAGAGAACAGTTGGCATCAGAGGACAGATCGCTATCTGACCCAGAGAGTGACTTCGCCCAGGCCTCCTCTGGCAATCAGATTAGGAATTCTGATGCAAAACTACCACCAGAAAACTCCTCTGAAGCAACCTTGGGGTCATCTAGTCCAAATCTCTTTTTTGAACGGACCACAGAATTTAGACCCCCTTATCGATGGCTTCGCAGGAGTGGCTTCCGTAATATCTAGGTTTCTTTTCCCTCTTACATCGATTTAATTTCTTTATCTACTAGAGGCCTGGCAAATAGTCTGATGCAGGAGTAGGATTCACAATCACTATGAAACTTGCCAGGGAATATCTTCATTCTCTGAAACCATGTTTGTCTTCCTCTTGGAAATTAGAGGCACCCTACTAAGGGCCAGTGAGTGAGAGCTAGCTCTCCACGCTGCAAGATCCCACCTTGCGTCAGTTCACGCCATCCCACACTGTTGGCATGGGTTGTGGATGCTGGGTATTGCCCTCTTCCTCTTTCATATGTCCTGAGTGGCCACCTGGCTGTAATGTCTTTCCTCATCTGCTTCCAGCTGTTCATTTCCTTCCACCTGTTGATTAGGTTTGAAGATTTTAGGGTGAAGACAGGGTGGGAAATGTATCTGAGCGTTGGTACCTGGAGGAAGAGAATGAAATTTGGTTGGCAGTTGCATTGAAGTAATTGAGCTCCAGTGTCTGCTCTTCGAAGTGTAGAATTTATTATCCTACTGTTGTTGTTATTTCATTTCTTATTCTGATGTTTAAAGTTCTGTAATCAGGTTTGGAAAGACTGCTTGCTGATCATTTGCTCTTAAAATTACAAAGCATCTTGCTGGACATAGGCTTTTGTGTTGGTTATACAACATTCAGTTTTACCTCTATAAACATTATAATAAATTTATAAATAAACTCTTTGAAATATTTCTCTTTGGGGCTAAAGAGGAAACTCCAGTCAGATGCCTAGGGGATAGCATAAAATTGCAGGATTTTTCACAAAATATTTACTGTCTTTCCAATACAGGGTTATTCCCCTCCTCCTCCTCCTCCTCCACCTCCTCCTCCTCCTTCACAGTACCCACTCTCCGCCTTCCTTCTCTTGTTTAGACTAATCTTTAAAAGTGATGTAATTTAAAACAGTCCAGTGTGAGTTAATCTTTGAGGCCAGCTAGTATCCTGGGAGTAGAGGTGACTAAGATCTTTTGCCTACAGATTAGGGTAATGACAAGATCAAATGCTGGGGATTCCTGCGGGCAGGTATATAGGAATAGTATCAAAGTCGGGCTAACGGAATGGGTTTTCTTCCTCCCCTTCAGGTGCTGTGGAAGAACATGATGGCTGAGCAACTCCTTCCTCAAGCTTTGTATTTGAGCAATATGCGGAAAGCTGTGAAGATCAGAGAGAGAACTCCAGAAGATATATTTAAACCTACCAATGGAATCATTCATCATTTAAAATCCATGCACCGGTACACGCTGGAAATGTTTAGAACTTGCCAGTTTTGTCCACAATTTCGGGAGATCATCCACAAAGCTCTCATAGACAGAAACATCCAGGCCTCCCTGGAAAGTCAGAAGAAGCTCAACTGGTGTCGAGAAGTCAGGAAACTTGTAGCTTTGAAGACGAATGGTAAGACATGCTTTTGTCTGGTGTGTGTGTGTGTGTGTGTGTGTGTGTGTGTGTGTGTGTGTGTGTGTATGTGGCTTCCACAGTGCTGCGTCCCCATTCATTACATTTTAATAGCACTAGCCCAAACACAAATCTCTTGAGGCCTTTGACACCTTAGTATAGGAACTCTGTGGGGGCATGTGATGAAAGCAAGCTTGTTTTGTGAATATTTTTATTAAGGATATTTTCTAGTTGTGTAAATTAGACAGCAGAGTGCAATAAGGCTTGGGGAGTGCATTTCTAAACACCAGGCCCTTGTTAGGTGACTTACACATCTAATTTTTGTGACTGTTTAATCATCTGTAGAATTCACTTCCCTGGCCAGTAATGGAAGTATTAAAAGGCTTTAGTTCAAGAGGAAAGCATGGTGTGAAAACTGGTATTACTATTGTTTCCCACTGTCATTAGAGAACGTTTATGATGATGGTCTTACACTTCTTGGCTTGATGGCCTTTTATGGGTTAACCAATGAATGGCTGTTGAGGACAAAAGGGGCTCTGTTGTCTGCTCTTCCCTTAGCTAGGTTCTGTTGCTTATCATCCCATGATATGAACTAGAAAGGTATTTGAGATTTTTAACACTGATTTTGGACCTCTGCTTCATTATTTTTAGGGATAGTACTGAATTTCTTACAGTCTCTGCCCATCTGCACAATGGCCCTTTACCATTCGTAGCTGTTTCCTGCTCTGAGCTTTACTGTTTGGTTTTTTAAATTATTTCCTTTGAGCAAGAGTGTGCACATCCCAGAAACATCCAACCATACTGTTTCATGCAGATACAAAATTCCACTTTATGGACGTAGCTAATTATTACACTAAACGGTCCAAGATCAATTAAATGCTTATTGTTTAGGTAAGGGCAGGAATCTCAGGTCCTTAGGTCAGAGACAGTCCTAAACCATCCCAATCAAATAATACATTCATCCACATGCAGAAAATCCTGGTGGACGATGAGAGGATAGGAACATTAACTTAAGTAACTTAATTGATACATTAGCCTTGGCCATTTTTGGCTGGGGTAACTTGGTGTGACTGAGGTTGTGGGTTTTTCTGCTTTGCTTCTGGAGGGTCTTGTACATCATCTCAACATCTTGCTTGTATTTTTGAAGCATAGATTCTTAGAAACACAGAAAAAAAAAACTGGGGATTGCTAGTGTTACCATTGTTCTTGGCATTAAATCAAGTGATGCATAGAAGTAGGTAATTATGTTAAGTCATCATCAAGGGGTTTATATTCCTGACAGCTTGTGGTTTTAACTCTCTCCCTTTTTGTTACAAAAAAAAAAAAAAAGAGATGGAGTCAATTTGGGGAGAGTTGGAAACAGAGATTCTGCCAAATTAGAAATGTGGCAGAAAGAGGAAAACCTTATTTTCATTAACTGACATTTTAGGTTTAACTGGCTCTATTTCCTTAAGAAAATAATGGAATATAAAGAGTAAACATGTGTTTGGCAAAGATTTGTCATTTAAATCAATGAGGATTCACCCTACAAGAAAACTACAAAAGCCAATGCATTTTGATAACATTTTTCTGGAAACAGGGATTTTTAGGCTCAGAATCCTTTTATTTTCCAATTTCAAGAAAATGTCTTAAGATTCTGGAAAAGGAAGATATTTAGGGGATGGGGGAAGCCAATGACTTTTCCTCTTTGATTTTTATTAGCACCTTTTTTAAACAGCCTTCGTCCTATAGGTGGGTTCTACAAAATCAGTGGTCTGGGGAGGGGGTGATTCACAAGTTTGCATTTGAGGATATGAGACTGTGGTGAATGAGGAAGGGAGTAGGTGGCATAAAGTTGAAACTTCATGTGAAAAATTCCAGCGTCTATTGGCTGCAGCGATTTCACTTGTATAATGAGTAGCCCTATTCCAGCTCACCCTGACCACACCCACTTGGAAAGTCCAGGGTGCACTTCGCAGTTTAAATGTCTACACACCAGAACAAAAAGTACAATAGCTGTTGCTCAATTGCTAGTCAAATAACTTAGCACTGGGGAATTCCAGATGTTACTTAGGGAATTTTATACTGGTGCATCTCAATAAAGAACTGAAAGTAAGCACAACAAGAAGAAAAAAAGGCCTTATCTTTGCTCTAGATTTTGCAAAGGGGAAATTTCAACAGAATGCAAGTCGTTGCCACACTCCTGCCAAGACACAAGTGATCTTGTTCGTTCATTTGTTTGAATGCTTATGTAGTTAGTTTTTCTAAATGTGTAAATTGAAGGGATACTGGCTGTGGATATGTATTTCAGGAGTTTTGTTGTTGTTGTTGTTGTTGTTGTTTTACAGTTTGACTGTAATTAAAATTTGGTAAAATGTCAAAGAGCTTTATTGCCCTACTTATACAAAGCAAAGAGTTGAATTTTTCTTTTTAAAAACAATTGTGCACTCTCCAAAGAGATTAAGGAATAAATTTCTTATTATTAAACAGTCTTCCAAAATGTTTGGAGGTTGGGGAAAAATGCAGTCTCTTAAATTGTGGATTTTAGCCTATAAAATTTGTTACATAAAAGTAACAAATTAATGGAATAAAATTAGGTCTGTTTTTTGCTCAAAATTCTTAAAATGCCAGCCCTAAATTATTATTATTTTCTAAATGTAGGCATCCAAGCACCCTTTAACTTTTGAAAAGGACTGCAATTTCTAACAAGCATGTTCACATAAGGCATTTAAACGTAGATGAAATAATTACCAGTGACAGTAGATAATTGTGTTCTCAATCCCACTTTACAAACCAGGAGAGGAAACTCCCAGGCCCCAAAGCCTACAGTGGAATGGTCAAGTCATTTACCACTGAGTCATCGCCAGACCGTCCCTGTCTAGTGACTGGAGACAAGTGGCTTCCTGGTTTGTGCACGTTGCGCTGGGTCTACTCTGCTAGAGTCAGAAGGCAATATTGCCAGTGTCTTAGCCAGAACATCAAGGAATATTAGCCAGAACATCAAGTAAATGTTGCCAGTGTCTTAGCCAGACTTGAGAGATCATAATCCAATGCCCTCATTTCACAAAGAGGAAAAAGACTCAGAGAGATTAAGGAATTTCCCCCCAAGTCACCTAAATGAGTTAGGGCAGAGCTGGGCTGGACCAAGGTCCAGTGATTACCTGTCCCTGGCTCCTTTTGCTCTTTTAAGGATTTTTTTTTTTTCCT
This sequence comes from Eptesicus fuscus, assembly GCF_027574615.1. Taxonomy (NCBI): domain Eukaryota; kingdom Metazoa; phylum Chordata; class Mammalia; order Chiroptera; family Vespertilionidae; genus Eptesicus; species Eptesicus fuscus. The sequence continues at coordinate 72,957,480 of NC_072482.1, read as the reverse complement.
GTCATCATCTGTGAAATGTTATCAACCATTTGCATTTCTCCATGCCCCAGGGGGTCTCCCAGGAGAGCATGAGCACTCCTTTATTCTGAGATGCTTTGCTGGGTTTGTATGTGGATTGCTTGAATTTGCTTCTCTTAATGTCCTCAGGTGATGGAAACTGCCTCATGCATGCTGCTTCTCAGTACATGTGGGGTGTTCAGGACACGGACTTGGTCCTGAGGAAGGCACTCTTCAGCACTCTCAAGGAGACAGACACACGCAACTTTAAATTCCGCTGGCAGCTGGAGTCTCTGAAATCTCAGGAGTTTGTGGAAACGGGGCTTTGCTATGACACCCGGGTATGTTTTATTCCCCCATTAAGCCTCCACTGACAGAACTCCCTGGTGGGGGAAAGAGTACCTTAGGCCCGACCCTGCTCTCAGAAGCATATGATTTACTAGGTCACATGAGCTTGGCTAAGCAAAACATCGTCAATGGAAACCTCCTGTGGGATCAACTGAGGATTTTGTCACCGTTGGGAGACTCCAGGGTAGCAGATTCCCAGCTGTGTGTCTCTTAGCTTGAGGTTGATCATTCTGATCCCTGGCCTTCCCTGTGGCATTTTGGTAGTTTTTCAGTTTGATTGTCCTTTGCATGCTTTACTGAGCCAGCCAGTCAAATTCATACCTCGCCATTCTCAGTCACAAGTTTGGAATTTTTGCGTACATTTGGATGAGGGGCTTCAGTGTTATGCCTCATCAGGGATTTTTTTGAAACCAGGTGCTGTCCCTGTCATCCTCCCCCACTTCTGAGCTTGCCTTGTAATGGAAAATAGTAAGGGAAGAAAACCAAAATGGGGGGGGGGGGGAAGGGTGATCATTTGAATGATGATTTCCAGAAAGGGGAAAAGCAAGCCGAGTTATATAAATGAATAACCATAGAGTGTGTCAGAATGATTTTTTAATGCAGAGTACATTCAAACATTGTTCCCCTCCTGACCCCTCTCCCTTCAGAATTGGACTGATGAATGGGACAACCTTATCAAAATGGCATCCCCCGACACACCAGGGGCCCGAAGTGGCCTTCCGTATAATTCACTGGAAGAAGTACACATATTTGTCCTTTGCAACATCCTCAGAAGGCCGATCATTGTCATATCAGGTGAGTTGCCTACAGATCGCTTATTTGTATGTAAGTGCTTTTCAGTTTTAATGCTTTTACTCTTAGGAAAAAAATCTACACTGCCGAAGTTACAGGCAACAGTAGCTAAATGGAATTTGATGAGAGTCACCTGAGGGCCTTATTTTTTCTTTTTCTTTCAACAGACAAAATGCTGAGAAGTTTGGAATCGGGTTCCAATTTCGCTCCTTTGAAGGTGGGCGGAATTTATTTGCCTCTCCATTGGCCCGCCCAGGAATGCTACAGATACCCCATTGTTCTCGGCTACGACAGCCAACACTTTGTACCCCTGGTGACCTTGAAGGACAGTGGGCCTGGTGAGAAACCTGAGCATTCATTCACATTTGTAACTACTGGTAGATAGCGGTACACCCTGTTCCAACTGAATGTCAGGGTTTGCTCTTTTGCTCCTTCTTGAATTAGTCTCGTGGAAGTGTATTTTTATTTAAATACAGTACGCTATCTTTTGCTAGGTTTCCAATAGCAGTAATCATGATTCTCCCTTACCTTTTGTGTATGGCTTCAGGATTACTTTCAGCATGTTAGTTGCAAGTAGGAGATACATGTATATATCTTACTACTATCATCTATACTAATGAAAGGATAATATGCTAATTAGACTGGGTGACAGGACATCTTCCGGACGTCTGACTTCCTTCCGGACAGTTAGGGGGCGACCAAGCCGGCAGGGGGGCAGTTGGAGGGTGACTATGCCAGCAGGGGGGCAGTTACGGGGGGATCAGGCAGGCAGGCAAGCGAGCAGTTAGGAGCCAGCGGTCCTGGATTGTGAGAGGGATGTCCGACTGCCACGGGATCAGGCCTAAACCAGCAGTCGGACATCCCCCAAGGAGTCCCTGATTGGAGAGGGTGCAGGCCAGGCTGAGGGACCCCCTCCCTGTACACAAATTTCATGCACCGGGCCTCTAGTTTCTATTAATAAGTGACCAATTAAGGCACACAGATCCCTTAATCCAGTGCCTGGCATGGAGCTGGTAAATGTCTATCAGGTTGGTATTAGTATAACAGCTTAATGTGCACTAGGCACTTTGTAAGTGCTTTAGGCATATTGCTTTATTTCATTTTATCCTCACAGCATCTCTATGGGTTGTCAGCATTGGTAGCCTTATTTTACAATTGAGGCACTTGAAGCTCAGAGAGGGTAAATAACTTGCCTAATGTCACCGAATTTGGTAGTGGCAGAGTGAGGATTCGAACTCAGGTCAGTCTGATTCTGAAGTGTGGGAATTTAGCCAGCAAGATCTGCTGCCTCCACGCTGCTTTATATTCCGCAAGCTTCCTGGAAACAATGCATTTTATATTAGAGTTTAGCCGAGTTTGTTCTCCCATTTGAGTTTGTGGCTTGATCATAGTTTTCCACTCTATCATTGTGTCCTTTCTGCATTTTCAAATTTTAATCATTATGTGTATAGCCTCACACATCTCATTTAGCAGAATTATATTTGACTTATGTGTTATTTTTCCCCTCAGAAATCCGAGCCGTTCCACTTGTTAACAGAGAGCGAGGAAGATTTGAAGACTTGAAAGTCCACTTTTTGACAGATCCTGAAAACGAGATGAAGGAGAAGCTTTTGAAAGAGTACTTGATGGTGATAGAAATCCCAGTGCAAGGCTGGGACCATGGCACCACCCACTTGATTAATGCTGCAAAGTAAGCACTTTATCTTCACCGCTAACCTCTGTCCTCTTTAACCGTTTGTTATTCAGCCACATAAGCTGCTGCCACCCCAAAGCTCAACAGTCAAGTTTTTGAATGCAGTTTCCTCCAGTGTGAAACAAACTCAGGCTTGCCAGCGTCAGAGAGGCTCACCCGAGGCATTACTAACTGGTTTCAAATGAGAACAAGTAATTTACCTATCGTGATTTTCCTACACATAGGGATGCTCAGAGTCAGAATGGTGGCTTTTAAAAAAGTTTGTTTACATCACGGATACTTGTTTTTCTTAATTCCTCTAGTACTAGACTAGCAAGTGAAAATTCTTAGAAACAAGAGCCTTTTTTTCTTGACTTCTCGGTAAGGACAGACACACCAGACTCAGACTGAGTAGTAGAATGTGTTTATGTAGCAGCCACGTGATTTCACCACAAGGAAAAGGGAGGGGACACTCCGAGTGCACGCCGTACAGGTATCTAAATGCCAAACACTGGCTTTATCTTGAAGTGGTGCCTACTTCTTAGAACTGAAGTGCACAAGAGTTGACCTCCAAAGACCCAAGAGAATGTGTTTCCCAAAGTGGAGAGTAACAGATTACAGAGAGTCATACATAACGCCTAGGGGTTTGTCTGCCTCTGGGTACGGCTCATGGCCGTTCATTCCAGCAGAGACCAGGCGCCAGTTTAAAATTAATAACAGCAAAGTACAGAACACAGAGTGGCAAAGTCATTTGTACCATAAAGTAGACTAGTCCCAAAAGAACACCTGAGTAATCGTTCACTAGAAATTTGATCTCTGAGATGTTAGAAAGAAAACGTGACTTTTTAGAAGAGGCATAGAGCCATTAAGTGTAGCAGCAGCCCTGGAGGAGCCCTTTCTTTAGAGTTATCCACAATTCTGGATACACTGATTCAAGAAGACTGTGATTCCTGAAGTCATTAAGTACTGGACTGTGTAATGTTGGACTGTGTAATGTGCGAAGTCTTCACGATAGGCTTGCATCTCAATGTCTGGTTCTAGAATCCACATTCTAGGTTTGCTCTTATATTGCCGTACAAGAGTGTGTGTGTGTGTGTGTGTGTGTGTGTGTGTGTGTGTGTGTGCGTGTGTGTGTTTGCATGTGTATGAAGTCTCATATTTCTCCTTTCGGTCTTTAGGTTGGATGAAGCTAACTTACCAAAGGAAATAAACCTGGTCGATGATTACTTTGAACTTGTCCAGCACGAGTACAAGAAGTGGCAGGAGAACACGGAGCAGGGGCGGAGAGAGCTGCACGCCCAGCACGCTTTGGAGCCCTCCATGCCCCAGCTCTCTCTCATGGATGTAAAATGTGAAACACCCAACTGTCCTTTCTTCATGTCCGTGAACACCCAGCCTCTATGCCATGAATGCGCAGAGAGGCGGCAAAAGAACCAGCACAAATCCCCCAAGCTGAACCCCAAGCCAGGCCCGGACGTGGTGCTTGGAGCCTCTCGGGGCGAGGCCTACGAGCCCACGGCCTGGAGCCCCGAGGAGCCAGCTGGGGGGCCTCATTCGGCCCCTCCGACAGCACCCAGCCTCTTCCTATTCAGTGAGACCACGGCCATGAAGTGCAGGAGCCCCGGCTGCCCTTTCACGCTGAACGTGCAGCACAACGGATTCTGTGAGCGCTGCCACAATGCCCGGCAACTGAATGCAGGCCACACCTCGGCCAGCACGAGGCATTTAGACCCCGGTAAGTGCCGAGCCTGCCTCCAGGACGTCACCAGGACATTTAATGGGATCTGCAGCACTTGCTTCAAAAGGACTACGGCAGAGCCCGCCTCAACCCTCAGCTCCAGCATCCCTCCTTCCTGTCATCAGAGGTCCAAGTCCGACCCAGCACAGCTCATCCAGAGTCTCTCCCCCCATTCTTGCCACAGAGCTGGGAACGAGGCCCCCTCTGGCTGCTCTTCTCAGGCCACACGCGCTCCTGGGGACAGGACGGGGACGAGCAAGTGCAGGAAAGCTGGCTGCATGTATTTTGGGACTCCCGAAAACCAGGGCTTTTGCACGCTGTGTTTCATCGAGTACAGAGAAAATAAACGTGAGTGAAATGCTGGGTTTTTCTAACCCCTGTTTTGAAACCCCTACGTAGAAGGGTTTTGTTCTCGAACTTCAAGAAAGGAGGCCCTCTGGGCAGTGGGGTAGAATGTTACACAGAGGGACCGTCACGCTGGCTCTGCCAGCCACCCACAGAAGCAGAAGGCATGGAATGCCATGTTCCAAGTGCATCCTGTAGGGAGAGTGTATAGAATTAGCTTTCACAGGTTGGTCAGTGTTGTGTTTATAAGGTAGAGTTTAAACTAGACTTTTCTTGAAACTTTGGTATAACAGAGGAAACTCCGAATCTGAAGAGTAGCAGCTGGAGACAGGGACGTCTCTACTGACATTGTAAGAAACCATCTGCTAATTAGAAAGAAGGATGGGCAGTGAGTGTGTCTCTGTTCTGTTACTGTCCCTGACCAGTGGGCAAGTTCAAAGTGAGAGATTTGTAAAGTCAAAAATGTTTCAATGACAGCATTATCATTCTCTTAAAAGTTTGTTGAATTTATAAAAGGCTGCTCTCATGTAACTATGGAAGGCTGGCCTACTCTGTATTTGGACACTGTTTCTTTCTCTCAAGTCATCGTTTCTCTGTTTGGTGGCCCACATGTGGTACTGACTGGTATCAACTCTCTTCCAGATTTTGTTGCTGCCTCGGGGAAAGCAAGTGCCACAGCCTCCAGGTTCCAGAACGCAGTCCCCTGCCTGGGGCGGGAGTGTGGCACCCTCGGAAGCACCGTGTTTGAAGGGTACTGCCAGAAGTGTTTTATTGAAGCTCAAAATCAGAGATTTCATGAAGCAAAACGGACTGAAGAGCAGCTGGTAAGACATTTTGAGATACTCCCTTCTCTCCTTGCTGGAGCAACTACTATTGATTTGCATGGCCTACATAATAGTATATCTTAGAATTCATTTCAAAAAGCAAGTAAGATTAGCCATAGAATAAAACCTCTTAACGCCTCCCAAAGCCAGGTGGCTGTCACAGAGCTCTTGGAGTTATAGTAGAAGCACAAACACCTAAGTGGTCAGCAGATTTTCTGAAATAATCCTTTACCAAGAGGAGAGGGAGAAGGAGGCAGAGCACCCAGGTGCCTCCTGGATGGCATAGAAGAAAAGCAAACTTGGACTGATAGATGCTTCTCCTATTTAGGAATCTGTCTAAATAAACAATGGCAGTTGATTTGCCTAAACAGCGGTGAACTGGCCAGCATTTGCAGGCCTCCGGGTTAGGATTGGAGGCCTGTCTGGGGCCAGGTCTGCTTTTGTGGGGCTGAAGGAACAGTGCTGGGAGAGCTCCTGCTCACCGGCTGCACATGGGCCTCTGTTTCATTGCTCAGGCAGATGCTCTTCACCCCCAGAGCCTGGTCGCATTCACGCTGTCCTCTAAGACCCCTGGTGCTCTCCCTGAGAAATGTGAACCACAGTTCTCTCTGCTCTTTCCCCTCAGAGAACCAGCCAGCGCAGAGACGTGCCTCGAACCACACCGAGTGCCTCCAGGCCCAAGTGTGCCCGGGCCTCCTGCAAGAACATCCTGGCCTGTCGCAACGAGGAACTCTGCATGGAGTGCCAGCACCTCGGCCAGCGGGTGGGCCGGGGTGAGCCCGTTCCCGAAGAGCCCCCCAAACAGCGCTGCCGGGCCCCTGCCTGTGATCACTTTGGCAACGCCAAGTGCAATGGCTACTGTAACGAGTGCTTTCAGTTCAAGCAGATGTACAGCTAATGCGAACAGGTGAGCCAGCCCCAGCCATTAGCCAACATGGTGCTATCCTCTAAACACTCTGGTGCCACTGGAGTCGGTCCGGGCCTCAGGGGCTCGCGGTTGTCTTTGAGCAGGAGAGGAAAGATAAGCTCTTGGTCATGGCCTTGAGTTTGGTAACCGAGGAACAGTCCCAGGTGGCCTTGGAGCAGATGGTGTCGGATTCCTTCTGGGGCTCCTCCTCCGCCTCCTCTCCTGCAAGCAGAGGCCAGGAACTTGACGGACTTGGAATGCGCGCCAGGACTGCTTTGTCATCTTTCAAGAAAAGAGACAAGACGCAGTCAGAGCCACTCCACCTGCCTCCATCGGCACTGCTCAGAGGTGGGAAGCTGAGTCCTCGCAGCCCACGGGCCTCTGTGAGGAGGTTGAGAAGCTCAGGGAGAAGGGACATCTTCAGTGACAGTAGTTGGTGGTGTTTCCCTCCCTGCCTCACTCCTTTCCCTCGGACTGTGCTTCCGAGGCTGCTGAGACGACGTTCATACTGCAAAGCATTCAGCTGCTCCTTACAATATGCACCTTGTAGAAATCAGAATATCTTAGTGGGAAGATGTGTGCCTCTTGGTTATCACGGTCTTCGCTTCTAAACATGCTATCTTGAAACGAGGTGTGTATAAAAATGTGGACATACAATGCACCCTTGTGTATGAGGGATTCTTTTTTATTGTGTTGAAAAAAGAACGAGCCAGCACAGAGTCATGCCTCGAACCACACAGAGTGCCTCCAGGCCCAAGTGTAAGAAGACTGAACAATAATAACCTATTTTCTGGTTGTTGTTGGGCCACCGCGTGTACGTACAGCAGCTTTCATGAACTCAACCCGCTGCCTTGTCAAAGGTCCTATGTTTGGAGTTTACTTTATTTATTTTACTGCAAACTTTAAGGTTATTTAAATGAAGTTGTTTCTTATGCTCTGGGGAAAATGCCCTAGTGTCTTCTTGAGATAAAGATATTTGCTGTGGGACATGTTCTGGAGCCAGGCACGTTCCTGACTGCAGCAGGGGAGTCGGCCACTGATGCACTTCCCTTGCCTTCCCAAGGAAAGAAGGAATTGCCATCAGTAGTCAGTTTATTAAAATCTCATGCTTCTTCTTCATGAAACTGGCCAGAGCCACTTCCCAGCCACAATATAGAATTGTCTCTGACTATTCTACCTCCTTAGAGATAAGATTGGAAAGGAACAGGGATGGGATTGGAGAAGGTCACAGGGAAGATGTGGCCTTCAGTGATGGTTTTATTTGCTGTGTGAATGCCTTTCTGGGGCATAGGGCAGTGACCTCCTGTTCGTGAGTATGAGGAAATGTCTATCCTCTGCCTGTGGTTTCTATATGTGCTTTGTGTCACTGTCATACTTGTTCTAGAAAAAAATGGCAGGGGAAACACATTGTCCCCAGAGGTAAAGGCTGCCATTTTTTTTGGTCTGGACTAGTGCTCCCCTAGTCTTCAGTGTTTTCATCTATTCCTTTTAAGGTTCATATTTTAATATTTTGTGTATTGATATTCTCATTCTTAATGTGAAAACATGGAATTATTTATACTTGTTATGTAAAACATTTGGAATTTGCACATTTAGTTGTTTAAGTAGATTTCTGTTTACTCAGTTGGGTTTATTAAAAGTTTCCTAAATAATTGTAACTTTTCACAAAAGCCAATATTAAAAGATAAATTATTTAAGAGTAAATTTTGATGTTTTCTGTTTATATGTGATGAAAGGAAAAGGCCCAAATATTAAGACTACACTTCCCAAAAATCTTTATTTCAAGGAATAACTGGGCAGGGGATACATCTCTCACTCATGCATAATAAGGGAACTTTGCAAAAATAATAACTGTGTGAGGGTAAGACATCCGGTTTACCCGCAGGACTCCAGGGCCCGGATGAGAGTGGGAAAGGGCTGCCACTGCCAGTTCCCAGGAGGTGCTAGGGCCCTGTGCTCCTCCAAGGATTCCTGCCCTAAACCTTAATAATGTGCAGAAAGAGGAAACCAGAGGGAGGATCAGGGAGGCAGGAAGGAAAGAGAAATAGGAGGAGAAGAAGGAAAACTGGCAGCATCCGTGTGCTGGGCAATTATAAAAGGACACATTCTTCTACCTAAGGCAATAAAGGATTGATTCAGGAGGACCAGAAAGCTCCTGGACCCCTTTTTTTTGGGGGGGGGGGACGGGGGGGGAATAAGATTAATTTACAAGACAGTGGAGTATAATGAAGCCCCATACATCCATCATCCAGTTTCAACAATTACCAACATTTTGCCAAATGTCTTTCATTTCTCACCCCCTCTTTTTCCTGGATTATTTCAAAGCAAATCCCAGAGATTGTGTCCTCACACCCACAAACACATCTGTGTCATCATTAATTAAAGAATATGTTCTATTTATATAACCACCATTATTACACCTAGCTAAATTATTTTCAATATCATTCAGACTGTATTCTAATCTCTCAGATTGTCCACTCCACAAATACCCTATTGCATTTGGTTGCTACCGTGTCCTAAGTCTCATTTATCCTGTAGCATTTCCTTTTAATTTCTCATGCTATTCATTTGTTAGGGCAACTAGGTCCTTTGTTCTGTAGAACAGCCCACATTCTGAATTTGGCTGATTGTTTTCTTATGGTGTCATTCTACTTGTTTTTCTACACATCTTACTAGATTCTGGTTCAATTAGAACTATTATTTCAGGTGGCACTGTGTATGCCATTGCATCCCATCCTGTATGAGCTGTCTGAATCCACACCCTGAGGAATCACAAAACTTCAAATTGACCTCTTTTTCTCCATTCTTCCGAGCTCTCACCCAGCATTAAAAATTACAATTCTTCAGTCAGCATGATGGACATAAGCATTTGACCATAAGTCATCAGGATTTCTAAAAAAAAGGAAGTGAGTAATATTTAGCAAATCATCTCTGACTCAGATGAATGGCTCCTAGACAGGGAACTAGGGCAGGTTTAGAGCCAATTAGGGCAGGGTTTCAATCTGGAGTCCTGCATGGACTTGTGGGAGTTGGCAACCCTATAAAGCACATGCACAATTTTTTTTTAATATATATTTTATTGATTTTTTACAGAGAGGAAGGGAGAGGGATAGAAAGTTAGAAACATCGATGATAGAGTAACATCGATCAGCTGCCTCTTGCACAACCCCTACCGGGGATGTGCCCGCAACCAAGGTACATGCCCTTGACCGGAATCGAACCCGGGACCTTTCAGTCCGCAGGCCGACGCTCTATCCACTGAGCCAAACCGGTTTCGGCAACACATGCACAATTTTATGTTGGGGTATGTACATCATTTTTATGAAGTGGGGCCAATCAATAGCTTTCTTCAGAGTCTCAAAGAAATTGATGACTTCCCCAAAAGCAAGGAACCTAGACATAAGAGGGTTAAAAAATAAGACTTGGAAAGAATTGGCTTTGTTTCAGTTTGTCTAGATTTTTATTTCCAAAACTGTGGAATGTCACCTTTATACCATATAGGGGTGAAAGTTCAATATCACCCAAAATTGAACTCATGATATTTTATCCCTGCCCTCTTCTTTCCATGCTCTGGGAAGGGTATTATCTCATCTTTCTACCCACCTCTAGATGTCTTCCCCACTCCTACCACATCCAAACTTCCATGATGTGTATCTACAAAATGTCCCTCGAATCCATTCCTTCCCCTCTCTCCTTCTGCTGCTCTAGCTTGACCTCCTATCTTTTTTCCACTAATCTTCCCTTTCTAGTCTACTCTTTCTCTGTAACTGTGCTAGTCACCTATGCCTGTAGATCATAGACCTGGTGATGCTTCTCCTCTAATTAAAACTTTCTAATGGCTTCTACTGCTCCCAAAGCTTGATGCATGCAGCTAGGATATGCAAGAAGAAAATAGGAAGTTCCTGAGTTCATTTACCTCACTTTTTAAAATATATTTTTATTAATTTCAGAGAGTAAGGGAGAGAGAGATAGAAATATCAATGATGAGAGAGAATCATTGATTGGCTGCCTCCTGCACGCCCCCCACTGGGGATCGATCCTTCAACCTGGGCATGTGCCCTGCTCAGGAATTGAACCGCAACCTCCTGGTTCACAGGTCGATGCTCACCCACTGAGCCAGGCAAAATGTTGTTTTTAAAAATATACATGTTTTTATTGATTTAGAGAGAGAGGGCACCCCAACTGTGGATTTGAAGCCTGAGTATGTGCTCTGACCTGGAATCAAACCTTTCGGTGTACAGGACGATGCTATACCAACTGAGCTATACTGGCCAAGACTTAAAAATGTTTGTAAAGATGGTATGAGAGCAAAAGCCTTTGGAGTCCAATTTCCAACATGTATGCAATGCTCTTTACAATTCTAACCAACTAAAGTCTTCATTCATGTCTCCTGCCGCTATATTATCTCTGTCTCATGACCTTCTAGACTCTCTTCTGAACTCTTCTGCACCCTCTAGAATAGGACATTGTTTTAGATTCAGGACCCCTTTATACTCTTAAAAAATTAGTAAGGACCCCATAGAGCTTTTGTTTATGTGTATTATATCTATTTGTATCTAGCATTTTAGAACTTAAAAGTAAAAAAAACACAAAAATTCAAGACACAGAACTCACAGCAAACATCCCATTAACTTCCAGAATGATGACATGACATCATTCTATGTCATGGAGCCTCTGGAAAACCCCACTGTACATGCAGGAGACACTGAGAGCAAGAAAGGCAAATACATGTTAGTGTTGTTATGAACATATTTTTGACCTTGTGGAGTCCCAGACTTCTCCAGGCCACACTTTAAGAATCACGGACAATAGTATGGTGAAGGCCTGTGGTGGGGACGGGGCAGGCTAGGAGAGGTCAATGGGAGGGGGGGGGAGGGGGACATATGTAATACTTTCAACAATAAAGATAAAAAAGAATCTCTAAAACAATGATTCTAATGAAGGGTGCCCATCACCACACCAGTAACCAGCACCTGTGCCTGTGCCCTGCCTCCAGCCAGAACTTCAGTGTGTGTTGCAGATCAGGAGCCTGGGTAGATTCGATTGCACTCAGGCCTGGCTGAGAAGATCTTCTCTAAACATCGACTCTATGCTTTTTCACTGTGTCCCTACTAGTAAAACTTTTTTGAGCATGTACTCCCATTATATGTATGTTTATTTCTTTATAAATTATATACACATATTACCATATCAATGTATCCTACGCTTTATAAAACATCCAAAAATTAAGAGATAAAAATTAAACAAAAGAAATTCCACCATTTTCCTGCCACGCCCCAGTGAGTCCTCTGCACACACTTTATTTTTTTTTAATTTCTTTATTGATTAAGGAGTTACATATGTGTCCTTATTCTCCATGACTCCCCCATCCCCCCCACTCATGCCCTCACCCCGCTGTTGTCTGTGTCCATTGGTTAGGCTTATATGCATGCATACAAGTCCTTTGGTTGATTTCTCCCCCTTACCCCCACCCTCCCCTACCTTCCCTCTGAGGTTTGATCTGCATACACTTTAGAGACAGAGGCTAGAGACCAGTCTGCAATGTCTCTACCATTTTGCCTTTTCTCAGAAAGTCTTTTGAATGCCCCTTCTGCTTCCAATCCCCTATCTCCTCTCCTTTCCCCAGAATCTGACAGAGTTCCTGCCTTCTGTTCTGCATTCTCCCAGATATCATGGAAAGAACTTGGTATTTTTGTAAAAGAAATAATTACAGGTTCCAACCCTGGCCCCATTGCCTGTTCATTATTCAGACTTGAGCAAGTTGCCTCATGTCTCTTAGTCTCAGGTTCCTCATCTGTAAAATGCTCATTGAATGTTTTTAAAAATATATTGGGGAACTGCTCCCTCTCATCCTACCAGAAAACGTTCTTTTCTATTAATAACCAAATTAATGGTTCTAAACCCTGGGGACATATTAGAGTCACCCAGAAGGCTTTCAAACCAAACCAATGGCCAGAGATTCCCTGAAACAATGAAGAGAAAGAGAACACAATTGCAGCATGCACCTGGGGCACTTGAAGAGGGCAGGTGCCTTCTCTAGGTGACTAGCTTGCCATCTGCACTCCCACGAGGTGGAATTTATTGTGAGTCTTCTTTGGCATAAAAGCTCCATCTTCCAGAGGCAATATCCTATGGACTAAGGTCAGAGATATGCTACTGTATTGATCATTTACATGAGAACAACTTAGTACCAGAGAGGTACAAACACTTGCATCCTTTGGTCAGTGTACCACCCTCCTCAGAGGCTCACTCTCTAGGAAGCCCTATTATCAGGATACCTGGTGAGCCTGGAATCTGACGGGGGAGCGAGTGACTGGCTTCATGTGATGGACACATTGTTTTCTGCATATTGGGATAAGCCTGTCCCCAGGTTCCAACAGATGGAGACTTCATTCTTTATACAGCAGGAGTACTCCAGGATGCTGTCTCCCACATGTGGTGCTTGGATGGACCATGAATGTCTTTGAGTCTCTGCCCAGTCTTTGTAACACCATCCCTACCTCCTGATTGGCCCACTTTCCTGTAATCATGTCAATATCTTCAATTAGGCCACAGGCTGCCTCTTCTGGCAACTTGGTCCTTTCCTGAGCTAGTTTATTACTTAACTCCCAGAGGAAAATCCTATTTCTAAGCTACAACTCCCTCCAGTTACTACCTAAGAACCTTGAGTTCAAAGGTAGTAATTTGGGAAATCCTTAGAGTTTGTTAGGAGATTTGATATAATATTTTCAAATATTACTATAATATTTATTATATTTAAAAAATGACATCCAGCTGTCAGTCTACACAAGAATAAAAATAAGAGAAGATATTATTTACAGCATGGGGAATCATAGCCAGCACAAGCATGAATTCCTTAATATTATGAAACCTGGAACCCTGTAAGGTCTAATGAAAGGAGTGGAATAAATCCTTCTCCCCTCTCCCTCCACCCCCAGGATCCCTCTCCCCTCCCCTTCTTTAAAGCACTACTCATATATTTATCTGGGCATTCTAATGTCTTTCAGTCCTATGAATCAGTGAAACTCTGCTCAAGTTTTAGGGACCCAATTTTATTCAAGTTCTTGCTCCTGAAATCTTCCAGGTCCAGGTTGTCCCCACATCCCCTCATACCAACATTTTTACAAAGGTGAAATCAATTAACATTTTGACTGAATGTTGAACTAGCTTATCTGTGAATTCCAGTTTTATAGTTAGATTTTCCAATAGAACATTGAGTCAGAAAATAGGAAGTAGGTAGCACTTCACACTATACATGATAATCTTTAGAAAACTTAAATTTAAAATGACTAGATAGAAGCCTAGATTCTACACTTTCTTGAGATTTTTAAAGACATCATCAGGTTTGTGGTTTTAAAGCAGTCACTTTAAAGTAAAAATAATTGTCACATTATTAGCTACTGTTTCCTCTGTTTTCAAAGTATTATGTTTTCTAATTCATGTCTGAAGTTACTATTGATTTTAGACACCACATTCAAAATGTAGAATATTTTCAAAATAGGAAACTGGCTTTTTTTTTTAATCTGAGGCTGAGACCTCCAGCCTTTCAATAACCATGGACAGACTGGAAGGGAAAACATGCAAAGTTACTGCTGACAAAAAAAAATGCACTTAATACATAGACATTAAAAAGAAACGGTCTTTTTCGGAATTAAAAACATAGTTTCGATGAGAGGAATGGAAATTGTTGATGCAGAGGCTTCTGGATCAGCAAAAGATCAGCCCCATTGGCCCAGCCCAAGCTAAACTTGTCCCTGATAGTTTGTGAGTCTGTGGACAAGGTACCACAATTATTTAACCACAGAATTTAGAAACAAATATACTAACATATCTTCCATCGCCCAAATACATGAGGATAATATCTGATTGTCAGAGAATTTGCTAACAGATGTAATAATAATGTAATAGGCATATATTCTAAAACATTAGGTAAATAGAGAATTATACTATAAAATATTATTTAATACAAATTAAAATTAAATAAAGAGCCAGAATTTTTTAAATAAAAACTTTTTTTCATTATAGGAAAAGAAGAATGGTTAAAGTCTATTCATTTAGAATCTATTAGCTCTTCTAGGCTCCCATGCCCACTGACCAGATTGCTTCTTCCCTGGACTGCCACACCAGCTTTCTAACTCATCTTCTGGTTTTGAATTATGACTGCTACAAACCACCCGCTACATGGCAGCTGGTGGGATCTTTTTAAATGTCCATCTAATTATGTCCCCTCCCCACCTTGGGGCCCGTGGAAAACCCTAGAGTTGGAGGATTTCAGAGGCAAGGACTTGAAGTTGGAGGTCTCTGAACTTTGAGCAGAATTTCACTGAACCATAGTGTTGGTTTTTTAATGGCCCACCATGGACTTTCAGCTAAATTCGAGCACTTTAGCATGGCCAACAAGGCCCTGTGGCACTCTGCATACATGCTCACCCACATGGAATCCAGGCATGCTATGAGCCCACAGCCCAGAGCCTGCCTGTCATTTCCACTACCTGAACCACCAATATTCCCTCATCAACTCCTGTGCAGCTCTCATGACTCAACCCAAGAGTCTTTTAATCCAAGAATACCTCTGTTTCACACTCTCCAGTCTGAGCTGCTTTTTCTAGGTGTTCCCATTAAACGTGGTGCACTTTCTGTCACAATTTTGTAATTATTTGTTAACTTGTTTATCACTAATGTGCATTTCCTAAACTAGAGAAATTCTTTTTCTATGTCCCAGATGCTTAACCCAATGTCTGACACAGTTTGGACTTTCTCTGGAAGCAAATGTTGAGACAATGTTTGAGATCTAATGTGTCTATAGGGGTCAATATTTCATGTTTTGGCATGTCACCATTAAATTAGACCTTAAGGAACATGTTAATCATTTTCATAATGTATAAATATTTTTGTAATTTTAAGAGGTCCAACTTTATTATAAAGAGACTTTCTTTGCATAGAGTTTCTTAAGGCAGTGCTATAAATGTGCATCAGCTAATTGACCCACACAAAACAAGTTTGGATTAAAGTTAACATTTTGAAGATTTATTTTTTCCCTATCCAGGATATACATTTCTTGGCTTGCTCCAAAATATCTCACATTTTCCCCCACTCAAATTTATACTTTGTGTATTTTTTAACAACATTTATTGGGCACCTTCTGTATTGCAAGCACTGGCATATAAAGATAAATAAGACAAGAGCTGCCATCCAGAGAAAGAAACAAACATGGATACCAACATTACACCACCATGGTGAAAATGCTGTCATCAATCACACTTAGGTCGGGAAATAGAAACACTAGAAATTCTAAGCAGGGAGGGATTTAATATAAGAAATGTGATGCTAACAAACATATAGCATTGTTGGGGGAGAGACACTCAGGAAAAATTGCCATTGACTTTCAAAAGGAAAATGCAATTTTTGTATTTTCAGTCTGCTTATATTTGCTGCCTACAGCTGTCTCCAGAGGATAATGGTTTTCTCTTTTCTTTTGCTTTTAAATCTCTGGTGAGTTCCTCCCAGAACAGGGCTCTAAACAAGAATCTTGCTAGAAAGATAGCCAGAGAAATGTTGTTTCCAGGCCTTCGGCCCCTATATAGAAAGGAGACCTTGGAAGAGCCAGCAAAGGTGGTAGCAACTAACACTGCCTCTACACTTGAGTCACGTGCTGCTTCGCAATGGAAATACAGGCTGAGAAATGCTGGATAGTTGATTTTGTTGTTAAGCAATCATCAATTACATTTACACAAGCCTAGATGGTATAGCCTACTGTAGACCTTGGCTATATGGGATAGCCATTCCTATAGAAAAAAAACAAGAAATTTAATCAATCCCAAGAGAAAATGATGCAATCCAGAGAAGTGGTAAGCATGAGATGTATTAGGCTACTGCCGGCATAACACGGTATACTATTCTCCAGCAAATTATTGTTTGGGGGAAAGTAGAAATAGTACACACTAAAATAATGATAAAAATATAGTATCGTAAATCCATAAACCAATAACAGTCATTTATTATCAAGTATTTTACTATACATAATTGTATGTGTCATATTGTTATATGACTGGCAGTACAGTAGATTTGTTTACATCAGCATAATCACAAACACAGGAGAAATGCATTGCACTACAACATCACTGGGCAAAAGAATTTTTTTGGCTCCATTATAATCATAGGGACCATCATCACTGATTGAAACGTTGTTTTGTGGCTCATGACTGTATATATACACTGAGTGGCCAGATTATTATGATCTCTGAACGCATAAAAATATGGCCACTCAGTGTATATCCTATATAATAAAAGGCTAATATGCAAATTGTTCCCTTCGACCAGGAGTTCGACCAGCAGGCAGGCCAGCCAACCACCCATGTCCCCTCCCCCTGGCCAGGTTGGCTGGACCCCACCCATGCACGAATTCATGCACCAAGCCTCTAATATACATATATATACTGAGTGGCCAGATTATTATGCGTTCAGAGATCATAATAATCTGGCCACTCAGTGTATATATTAGGAGATAACTTCTCTACTCTGAAATAGCCAAGTCAGCTTGGATCTGCCAAAATGCTATCCAGAGCTTGATAGATGTGTGCCTAGTAAGAACTATATTCTCACATGGGTGCTGGCCCTTATATACAAGAGATCAGGAGAACTCTAAGGGATGTTTCTCAAATGTCCTTCACATCCAGTGGTCTTTATCCTACTAACTTAAACAGTATCTGATAGTTATACCTTTTGAATAATTATTTTAGGGTTAAAATGTTGTCTTGGGAGGACTAATACATTAATCTTTCATGCTGGAAAGTTAGCTGTCTCCTGAGATGAATTGAAGGTCAATTCAAAGTGGAGATTAGTCATCTCCAGCCCTCATCAAGTGGAAAGAACACTGAAGTCAGAGACAAAAGGTCTTCATTCAAGTCGTAAAAGAGGCCATTTATTAACTATATAAACATAAATAAGTCATTTGACTTTTTAAACCCAATTTCCTCTTCAGTTCAATAGAAATTTAACAAGCCTCCCACTCTATTTCAGAGTTATCTTAAGATTTAAACTAGAGTGGGGAAACATATATGAAGAAATTTGGTAAACTATATTGTGAAGTTCAGAACCCAAGAAAGCTTACCTGAAAAGTTTGCCAAGGCCTTGGCGAGACTGAGATGAGGATGAGGGAGGAAGCCAGAACTGATTGGGGACAATCTGGCTATAGAAGTGGGTCCTAACATGGGTGGCCAGATTTTCAAGGTAAGTGTCCAAAAAGATATAGTAAATTTGATATAGTATCAATATCTAAGACATCCAATTTGGAGCAAAACAGGACTGTCCAGGAAGATGTAATTTCCAGAATCAGGCATTTGGCAGAGTTGACTGGGGTCTATCTCTTTTGCAGTGGTATCTCAGCAGCAAATCAAAGTCCAGGCAGTAGCATGGCCCCACATAGTAGCTTGGCATAGAATAAGCAATCAATATATTTTTGTTGACTTGACCAACTGACTAACAAAATAAATGAATAAACATCTGGCAATAGAATAGCATGTTATCAAGGTCCCAGGTCAAGTTCATGACCTGACTCCAGGCCCATATGGAGAATTTGGGTTTTAATTGGGACAAACTGCCCAGTGACATGGGCCAAGCAAGTTCTATGTAGTCCAGAAGGAAGAGAAAGGATGGGTCTCAGTGGGCTGAAGATATCAGAGCCCACCCCAACACAAATTCAAGATGGCGTCTATAGGTAATGTTGGGGCACCTGATGTATTTCACGTTTTGGTCAGGGCAGCTGGGTCAGGACTAGGATGGGGCTAAGAATGAAGGTGCAGGTGTCTGAAGCTTAACAGGAAGTGAAAATATACATTACTCTATTATTGTGCTGAATTTTTAAACATTAACTACTCATCTAAAAATAAATAAAAATTGTTTTATGGTACCCAGAGGGAGTTTAATATGAATTAATTTTAACAATCACCTTTCACATTCAGCTACTAAGAATCCTATTTTTGAAAAAGATGTAATGGCCTGGGGAAATTATAATGAAGTAGTGAAAGAATATATGCTGCTATGACCATAATTCTCTATGTGTATATCCATAGATACGTAGAGAGATTAATGGAGAGCAAATTGATCATATCCTGAAGAAATTGACAGAAAGTTCAAGAAGGAAAAGTACCAAAATATACTTAGCAGTACTTCCTAGATAGTAATGCTATAAATTTTTATTATTTTTATTTTATAATTTTGGGTAGTTTTAAAATTTCTGGTAATTGATGTGTATTCCTTTTGTAATCTTTAAAATAAGTTTTGTTAAAACATATCCCTCATATTAGCCCCACAATTCATAGAGAAAAGAAACATTCCAAAGTCCATTTATGAATTCAATAGGAACTTACAACCAAAATTAGATAACAATAGAATGAGAAAGGAAAATTATAGGCCCAACTCAATCAATAAATGTAAAACAAACTATTAGAAAACAGAATCTAGCCATGTATAGAAAGATAATATGCCATGAGCTAGCTGGATTTATCCTAGAAAAACAATTGATAGTAAATAACACAGTTGGGTATTGGCACAAAAACAAAACAAATTTTCAGTGAAACAGAATAAAGAAGCCAATTAAATGGGTATAAAATGGTATCTCAATAGTCTTGATTTGCATTTCCTTGATCAACCTCAGTGAGATTGAGTATCACTTCATATGATACATGCACACATGAAAAATTATTACATGATGGAGGTGACATAGCTGAGTAGTAAGAAAAGGAAGGAACCTTTAATACATGTAGTTAGCAACCCGGATATAATTATGGACCAAATTGAAGTTGGAGTCCTGGCTCACACCACACACAAAAATCAATTCTAGATAGAGCAAGGATTTATGTGTCTGAAGCAGACTTTAAATCTGAGAAAAAAATAAGGGTGAATATTTTTCTGACTTTGAGGATAGAAAACAATTTCTTAAATGAGACCAAATACACTATCCAAAAGGAAAAGCAAATGTTGACAAATTTGATAAACAATTATAGTCCCCTCCAACTCTTCCTTTCAAAGTCTTAAACCCAGACTGTATTTCATGTTGCTCGACAAAAGTACCTTGTTACCAGCATACATCCCTCACAAAAGGCACTGAAGTTATATACAACAGCAAAGTTTTGTGGAGTATCTACTTTTAAATGCAGTATTAAATCCTAAGACTTATTTGTCCATCTGCCCCAATTTCAGGGAAGGCTGTGGGAAAGAATCAAATGCACAAAGGTTAGAGCTCAGTTTTTTCTTCAAGTACATGTTAACATTGTTAAGAAAAGGTCGAGGCTAAGTGTTGTTAACAGTGGGAATATACTTGTACCTGAAAAATAGAGTCTATATTCAAGTATTTTACATGTAGCTTCTGTGAAATGCATTTAATGAGTGGGATCATATTGATTTGTGATGTCAAAATCCAAGGCAGCGGTTTCCCAAAGTAGGTAGGAAGTGGGTGAGATGTCCCCAGCACTCCTCCTCAGAGGAGGGCAGTTGTCCAAACACCTTTCATATCTGGGATTTTTTATTCCTTTGTGAGGGAGCAGCCTTTGGGCACTTTCTAGAATGTTCTATCATGTGCTGGA
The DNA here is from genome assembly GCF_027574615.1 of Eptesicus fuscus. Classification (NCBI taxonomy): domain Eukaryota; kingdom Metazoa; phylum Chordata; class Mammalia; order Chiroptera; family Vespertilionidae; genus Eptesicus; species Eptesicus fuscus. The sequence continues at coordinate 72,937,274 of NC_072482.1, read as the reverse complement.
GAATAATAATAGTGAATTTCGAGTAGTCTCAGAGAGTCAAGTTTGGGGGATTCTCTCATTCTCTGCTTTGGTAGACAACCATTCCCTGTAATTGTCCATACACCTGAATTGTCTGGATAATAATTCAGCCTCCCCAGCTTCGGGAGTCCTGTGAGGTTTTAGGGTAAGGTATTGATTTCACTCTAGTGTCTGGGAGAATTCACGCTGCCTGTTAGTGGGAAGCCCGCCTACTGGAAACACCTCTAGTGGATGTCTTCCTGAGAATGTCAGTGGATGACTGAAAAGTAAGAGTCAATGGGACATCTCAGAGTCCTGGATCCCACTATAGGCAAACAGGATTTCCTCTGGACGTGTATGTGGTTTTGGGCAAATATTTTGCTTTCTGAAAACCCAGAAAGTAGACAAAGGGACTGGAAATTGAATTTATTATTAGACCTTTATCATAGAAAGGTGTAGGGCAGGAAAGTCAGCAGTGCCCTGGAGTTCCCATTTGGTCTGTGGATTATTTGGGGGCACTTCCTAGGGGGTTCAGGTGCTACAGATACCTGGGCAAGGCCACAGTGGAAAAAGTCTCACTGCTATTCTTATGCCCAAGGGGCTGGGTTGTCTACAGGTCCTCAGTCACACAGGTCTGTCCTTCAGGCGGAGATAAGGCAGTGATATTGAAACTGTTGCATCACCTTGCTGCAGTCATGCATGATTAAATAGACATGCTGGAAAGACAGAGGAAGGGGCTGAGTACAGAGCTGAAGCAGTGTCATTTACGGTAAAGCACATTTTTCCTTTAGTTTGTAGTAAAATCAATCATAGGTGGTTGTAATTACTACAACACACTTTTCATATTGGTTTGATTTCTACATTTCTAGATAGTGTTTCCCATTCGGGTTTTTTTTTTTTTTCTTTAAATGCCCCAAAGAAGTCTAAAATAAAGTTTTGACTGAGGGCGGGTGAAGGGAACATGGAGTATGATAGTCACTTTTGTTCCAGTGTTAATTTTGAAAAACTCCGGATGTCTAATATTGAAAGCCAGTCCAGAGTGTGCAGAGTTAAAGAACTCGCTGCCTGTCCCTCCTCTGGCTGTGGGGCTGAATCACACAGGAAAGTCTGCCTCACAGGATTATTAATTCACTACTGTGATTTTTCTCTGTTGCTGAAGGGGAACTGGGGGAGGGGTGTGGTAAGTTGAGTGGGCAGCCAGGAAATGTGATATTTGTCTGGGTTCCTTGTGATTGGAGGAAATTCTGTCTTCAGAAGTTTTAGCAATGTAACTTTTTTTTTTTTTTAAGTAGTTTGACTTTTGACAGTGGGAGCTACCCCAATTCCACTTCTCTGGGACTGTAAAACCAATTCTCTTTGATATAATTTTATCAAGTGATGTCATGCAGATGGAGTGCCCACATAAAACCGTAACCTCCGGAGGAGCTGGGTCCCTGCCTGCCTCTAAATCCTTGTGTAATTTAAGGCGGCACTTCTCAGCCAAGTCTGCTCAGACCTGTCGCCTAACAGTCGCCTCTTTGAACTTTACCTCCCTTTTCTCCTTTATCTTCTTTTGATGGAAGTGTACATTAATATGAATGATCTTCAATGCCTGCCGTCTGAAGACCCATAATCTTAGTAATCAAGCCTAATATAATGGACAAAATGCAAGTGACATGTAAATGCCCCCTATAAAATGGGCTGTGAGAACGTTTCGATGCTGTGCAACAATTATTTTGAGTTATTTGGATAAAACGTATTCCTCAAATTGGGGAATAATATTATAAATAATGTAGCACTAATTTAATATCACTTCAGCATATTTCATTTCCAAAGATGGATTGTAATTCCTATTTCTGTTTATTTTTAAAGAACTCTTCTCAATTATAGTATGATATTTTAATAATAATCATAAAAATCACACATATTGCATACTTATTATATGGCAGCCCATGAGATAGGCTTAAAAAGAAAACCTCTTATTTAATCCTGACAATACATTATTAGTTAAGTATTATCCCCATTTGACAAACAAAACAAAAAAAAAAACCGGAGGCTCAGAAATGCCATACACAGCCAAGTTTAAAAATACTGTTTATCTCCAAAGCTCATGCCACACTAAGAGGAATGTTTATACTGCTCAAATTAGCTTTAAGAAAGTTTTCTATCATTTTTAATGTTTTTATTTAAAAAAAAATAAATGAATATTTAAAACCATATTTATAGCTATGTAAAAGGTCTAAAGAATAGTATGTAAATGGATACTTGTATACCCACCACTGAGTTCAAAAAATTAGACATTGACAACACTTTTGAAGTCCCATGGACTCTGCTCCAATCCCATTCTTCTTCATAATTCCAGATACTTGCAATTTCAGTGCCTGGGAGTGACCAATCTCGCCAATTTGAAAGTAGGCTTCTTGAGAAATGAACGATTTTGTTGTTATGGATTTACGATTCTTTCATTTTCTTCCTAGTTTTACCACATATGTATTTACCCCTAAACAATGCATTGCTTTATTTTGCTTGGGTTTGAACCTGATATAATTAATCTTTTGTGACTTGCTCTTTTCATTCAACATGATCTATGAAGACTGTAGAGGGTGGTCATTTTCATTGTGACATAGTACTCGTTAGACATTTATGTTACAGATGTCTTCTTAAATTTATTTTACTGGATTTTCACAAATAGCTTTAGTTTTAATGTTAGTCAAATTTAATTTTTCCCTTTATAAGCAAAAGTCTTATTTAAGAAATATTTTCTTTCCCAGAGATCATATAAACATTATCTTATATTTTTATCTAAACATTTAAAAATTTTGTTTTCCATATTTAAATATTTAATACCTCAGAAATTGATTTTGAGATATAGTAGAGAACAGTAAGGAATTTTATTTTAGTTTTCCATGAATTCAGAGGAGCCACATAGTCTGAAGTCAGACCACCTGGGTTCGATAATTAAAATGTTACAATAGTCTCCATAATATTCTGGCACCTCTTCTGAAAAAGGTATTTCTATGTACCTTATATTTTTTGTTTATTGCTTTTGTGACTATTATATTTTTTAAAATTTGGTTACTTTTCCTAACTTGTTTGCTGTTATATAAAATACAATTGACCTTTATGTTTAGAGTTGTGTTTTAACAAATTACCGATTCTTTTGGGTTCTCTATGAACTCAATTATATCATCAGAAGTGTGATTTTTTTTCAAGCGTGTGTGTGTGTATGTGTGTGTGTGTGTGTGTGTGCGCGTGCGCGTGCACATGTGCACATCTTATCTAATAATAAAGTAATATACAAATTGACCATCACTCCAAGACACAAGATGGCCACCCCATGTGGTCAAAGATGGCTGCCCCCATGTGGACACAAGATGGCCACCACAAGATGGCCTGCAGGGGAGGGAAGTTGTGGGCAGTTAGGGGTGACCAGGCCATCAGAGGAGGGCAGTTGGGGATGACCAGGCCAGCAGAGGAGGGCAGTTGGGGAGACCAGGCTAGCAAGGGAGGGCAGTTGTGGGTGATCAGGCAAGCAGGGAGGGCAGTTAGAGGTGACCAGGCCATCAGGGAGGGCAGTTAGGGGCAATTGGGCCGGCCAGGGAGCAGTTAGGCATCAATCAGGCTGGCAGGGGAGTGGTTAGGGGGTGATTAGGCTGGCAGGCAGAAGCGCTTAGGGGCAATCAGGCAGAGGCAGGCAAGCAATTGGGAGCCAGCAGTCTTGGATTTTGAGAGGGATGTCCGACTGCCCATTTAAGCCCGATCCCGGTGGGGTTGGGCCTAAATGGGCAGTCGGACATCCCTCAAGGGGTCCCAGATTGGAGAGGGTGCAGGCTGGGCTGAGGGACACCACCTCCGTGCATGAATTTTGTGCACTGGGCCTCTAGTATGTGTATAAAGACTAAAAAGTTATCCATTATTCTGTTATTTTACCACTTAAGAACTAATTTCATTTTTGTATATTAATTTCATTCTTTGTCCATATAGATAAAATTTTTATAGGATAAAATTTTATTTGTTTTCCCTTTTTTTCTTTTTTTTAATTTTGTTTTATTGATTTCCAAAAGAGGAAGGGAGAGGGAGAAGAAAAACATCAATGATGAGAACCATGGATCAGCTGCCTTCTGCACACCCCCTACTGGGGATGGAGCCCAAAACCCAGGCATGTGCCCTGACCAGGAATCAAACCCCGACATCCCATTTCATGGGTCAATGCTCAACCATTGAGCCACACCAGCTCATTTTTAAGTAATATCTATTAGTTGCAGAAAACTCAGAAAACAGACATAACAAGAAAATCAAAATACTTATTAACATATCACACTGTTTAATAAAATTCAGCAATATATTTTATATAACTGACCACATATCCAAATAAAGCTACTTATTTCACATTTTTAAGGATTTTGCTTTCTAGTAAATAACTACTGTAAACATTTTGATGTTATACTCATTGTCTTTTTTTCTAATAATAAATATATATTTTAATACAAATGAGGCAGTATCATACATACAATTATATAACCTGATGTTTTTCATAAATGATATATGCAACCATTTTTTCACATTACTGAAAAATTTTCTGTAACATTATTTTTAATTTCATTGTATGTGGAATTATATATGTATGTGTATTATTTCAATTATTTTATTTTATTGCATACTGGTGTGTTCAATTTTTTGCTAACTATAAATAGTTATAACTTTGCCCAGCCCAATGTGGCTCAGTGGTTGTGCATTGACCTATGAACCAGGAGGTCATGGTTCGATTCCCAGTCAGGGCACATGCCCGGGTTGTGGGCTCAATCCCCAGTGTGGGGCATGCAGGAAGCAGCCTATCATTGATTCTCTCCCATCATTGATGTTTCTTTCTGTCCCTCTCCCTTCCTCTCTGAAATCAATAAAGATATGTTTTTTAAAGAAAAACTAGTTATAACTTTCTGTCATTCCATGATGATTGCCTTAAGAAAAATTTCTGGATGAAATGGAAAATTCCAAGGTTTTTTTTTTAAAAAAATGGTATTGCCAAATTGTTGCCTTCCAGATATTTTGTTCTAACATTCCACTAACCATGTGGCTGCTCCATTCTATTATCTCTGTCTCTCAATCTCTCTCTCTCTCTCCCTCTCTCTTCTCTCTCTCTCTCTCTCTCTCTCTCTCTCTCTCTCACACACACACACACACACACACACACACACACACACACACACACACACATACGCACATGCCCCAGGACTCTAAACTTGAATCATTAAGTGGAACAAAAAAAAAAAAAAAAAAAAGTTCCTAAAAGTTTCACTAAAACTACCTGGGAAAACTTTTTGCAAAATTACCCACCCTAGAAATTGCTGTGCTTGCTCCCACTGAGTTTTTTAAAAAGTGTTTTTCCTGGCACTTTTCAATAAGATGTCTAGAGGATAAAACTCAATTTTTCTTTCTAAGGTAGAGAGAAGCTTTTTATTATAAATCACATCTGATGGAATTCCTTCACGTATTTATTTCTTTGTTTCTAAATATAAGTATGACAAGCTCAGAGCTGTCTGTGGTTACACAGGGATTTTTGGAAACAATTTTAACTTTGGGCATACCCCTGAACGTGGGCAGCGCCTACACAGTGTCATCTCAACCTCCTCTTACCCTTTCGGGAAGTCCTGATACTCTCATGAGGAGACTTTTTGTGTGTGTGTGTGTGTGCTTTATTTTACTATTCTCAAATCAATGGGGGGGGGGGGGTCCTTATATTCATTCCCCAGCCCAATTCTAACTTACACAATTTTAATAGCCAGTGTTATATTGAGAAGGCATGTTCTAGAATATTGGTACTCACCTTTGGCTACACATTAAAATCACTTAGAGAGTTTTTAATATGCCCAGTATATATGAGCCTATACTGATGTTCAGGTTTAGTAATTCTGAGGTGTCTGCCCAGTTATGGGTCTTCTAACTTGGATTCTATCCCCCACCATTCTAGATCATCAAAATGTGCTCTCCAAAGGAAAATGAAGCTAGAAAAGGGAAAGGAGCTGACCAGGAGAAAGGATACCCATGAAGCAGGAGTGAAAATCTCTTTCTTGAAGTAAAACAAGATTTTTAAAAGAGAAGCAGGTTAAATCATGTTGGTTAATGAAAATCAGATAGTGTAAGAATTTCATCATTTCATCGTCGTATTTGGTACATCCATTTCATCTCAGTAATCTGCTTAGCAAATCATGAGTATCTTCAAATCATGGTACAATTTCATAGTTTATTACTTTTGATTTCCCATAAAGGAAAGAGGGAAAGAAGGAAGAAAAAAAAGAGTGGGGAGGGAAAGGGAAGGATAAAGGACACAACAAGTGTGAAGGGCACAAATGAGGGAAAGGGGAGAAAGTGTGAGCAAATCCAGCAGGAGAGCAGGAAGGTACCCACAGAGGGACAGCGAGTGGCTGAGAGGAGACACCCTGTGAGGGGAAGACAGGAATGCTCAGTAAAAATGGGTGGGAAAGACAGAGGTTAAAGCAGAGGAAGACTGATAGAAAAGGAAGAGGAGGCACAAGGAACACCAATGCCTGGGGCTCACCTCAAACATAAAGATGAGCAAAATGTAGGAAACCAAGAATCTAGCCTTCCCATTTGCTCATATGTTTCTCCTCTTAGCACATAACTACTTATCCTTTCAAAGACTAGGTAATTCAACCTCCAACTCTCAAATAAGACTATGATTGCTAAGACAGCATATATGGAGATGCTATCAGTTTCTACAGTGATCTACTTATCAGACCATTCAATTTTCTTTAATTCTCTTCTTTAATGATGTCTGTACATTCACAAATTAAAAGTGAATCTCCTTTTATACCACACTAGAGGCCTGGTGCACGAAATTCATGCACGTGGGGGGGGGGCAGGGGGCAGTCCCCTCAGCCCAACCTGCACCCTCTCCAATCTGGGAGCTCTCAGAGGATGTCCTACTGATGGCTTAGGCCCGCTCCCCGTGGTTCTCTGCTCTCTGCAGGGCCTGCCTGCTCCACACCATGGCAATGGGCAAGAAGGCCCTGCTGTCTGCTGTCAAACTGCATGGCCGGACCCACCTGGGGGAAGGTCCAGCTGCTCTGCCCACCCTGGAGTTGCCGGTCTGGCCCTGCCTGGCTCCCTGGCCCTTGAAGCAGCCTCGGCAGCTGCTGACCAGGCCCTCCCCCAGCACAGGCATGCGGAGAGGAGACCCCTGCCGCCCACTCCCGACACTGCGTGCACAACCTCCTCCCGTCCGGTCAACCCAATAGGGCATCCTGGTTAATTAGCATATTTCTCTATTTTAGATAGATAGATAGATAGATAGATAGATAGATAGATAGATAGATTAGCATATATTTAAGTATTTTTCCTATAACTTCCATCCACCTTACCTCAAGTGGTGAAAGAGAAGGTGTGTATTAGGGAAAAAGCCAATAGGAGAAAATCTTGCTTCTACAAGCTGGCATCTTCCTTAATCCTTCCTCATGAATTAAGAATGGCATATATAGGAAAACCCAAGTTTTCAGTTGTATTGTTTATGAGATGTCTGGTGTAGGTACTCCAGAGTTCATTACTTTGTTCAATACTTTTTATGCTCCCAAGCTGTGTCTTTCTGCTCAGCTAACCTCAAGGTTGTTGTCTTCATCCTTCTGGTTTTGTTTCAGGGTTATAAGATTTTATCTTCAGTTCAGCATCTCAAGCAGGAATCGGGGCCAAGGGAAACTTTCTGTCCTTTTAATCAGAAAGCAAAATATCTTCCCCAAAAGTCCCCCTGCAAATCTACTTAATGCCTCTTCACCAGAAATGGGTCAAATAGCCACTCTCAGTTCCAAGGGAGTGTGGGAAAGAGACTGTGCCTGTTCTGCTCCCATAATATAAAGAGAAACAGGAGAAGGAGGATGAGGATGGTTTGGGGAAGCCAAACCAGAGGGACTTCCACACCCTCATCCCTCCTTTGGCTGGTGTCCCTTTCTATGCTCCTCTCCTCTGCCACTCCTTCCAGCACCATTTCCAAAGTGTGTTCCTTTTATGGAAACACAAACCTATGGAATTTCCACCAATTGAAATAAAGCACATCTATATGTATTTTTAAAGTATGGTTTATAATACCCATACGATGTTTCCTGGGGGTAATACTTACTTAATAGGTTTCCCAGGTCCCTTGCCCCTTCCTTGGCAACTACCACCTTTGAAATGCCAGGCTTCGGGTATAGCATGGCTGTAGCTATTCTTGCAGCAGGTATGAACAAGTCATTGGAGGATTATTTATTGCTTTCATCAGTTAAGTTATGTTTCTAAAAATTCTCTAACTTCTTCCAAATCTCCCTCCACCCCAACAATAATTTTTTTTAGCGATAGGGAATTTTCTATTCCTTTTTTATTTTCCTATCAATAAACAAAAACCCAGTTGTTTTTATTTCTCAAAGGCACCCTTTATGGGCACTCAATGCCCACTAAGAAGTCTTCCCTGACCCCCCAAGGGCTAGAAGGCTCAGAAGGGTTGAAAACTGGGCCCTGTGCCCTCACTGTGTTCTCACAGTTTCCCATGTTCCCATCGCTCAGACATGTGTATTATAGATGCCACAGTGAAAATATGCTGCAGTCACCTCGTAATCCCCTGAGCCCAGCATAACCTCCAGAGCAGAGTGGGACTTCTGCATCGACACTGGATAAATGCCGATTCACTGAAGTGAAGTGAAAGGATCTGAAATGGTACATCTGGCCATCTGACTTTCAGCTGGTTGCAGCTGACATGCCCAGATCAGGCACTAGTCTATAAAGGAAGTCCCTCTGTAGCTTCAGTCAGCCACAGTCTCTCGCCAGACTGTTCTACATCAAAAAAAAAAAAAAAAAAAAAAAAAAAAAAACCCAAAAAACAAAAAAACTCCCCTCCCATCAAGTCAAAGAGAAAAATAAGCAGATTTAGGAAATGAATGAAAGTGAGGATTGATGGCTAAAGCTGTACTCCTTTTGGCATCTTCACAGCTCATTTGTTCTGGGGAAACACCTTTATGCTACAAACCAGGTCCATTGGCAGGAGGACAGGCGGGGAATGTGTTAGGGAAACAACAGAATCCTGGAGCCAAATTGTCTCTCTCCTGCCCCCTTAAGCTCTTCTTCTTTGGTGGCCATTCTTTTCATTTTAATTCATTTCCTATTTAGAGATTCTTCACGGGCAGGCCCTAGGACTTCCTAACGAACCTGTCCAGCAAGCACAATTGCTTCCTTTTTTGTCAGCCTACCCCATCCTCTATCATTTTTAACTCTCTCTTAATCAAATTCTTTGAAATCAAATTGAACTAAATCCAAAAGCAGTCAGTGTTCATCAGGAGAGTTGAAAAGGTGTCTCCTGCTGAAAGGCTCGTTTAATTAATCCACCCCAACTTTATGATCACCCTTCAATGTATCTTCTTAGCATTTATATTCCCAGTGTTCTCCTTCAGCTTTTTATTTAGTCAAGAGAGCCATCTCCCCCATTAGGAAGTTGGCTTCTTAAGAAAAGCACTGTGTTGTGTTCTGTAAATTTTTTTTTTTAAATCCTTCTACTTGACAGTATTGTTCTCCCACTAATGCACTCACCATTCTATTGGTATATGCAAATAATGATCCTGCAATGGATTTACCCTGATCCTCTCATAGACCAGTCCTGACTTTGGTCTCACATGTTGTAAACACTGAGTACTACTAACTGTCCGTTAGAATATAAAATATATACATATATATCATGTCAGACAATTGAAATGCATTTCTTTTTAAAAAATATATTTTATTGATTTTTTACAGAGAGGAAGGGAGAGGGATAGAGAATTAGAAACATCGATGAGAGAGAAACATCGATCAGCTGCCTCCTGCACACCTCCTACTGGGGATGTGCCCGCAACCAAGATACATGCCCTTGACCGGAATCGAACCTGGGACCTTTCAGTCCACAGGCTGATGCTCTATCCACTGAGCCAAACCGATTAGGGCTGAAATGCATTTCTTGAGTGTGTACTCTATTTGACTATTGAGGATGACCACAGAGAAATTAAAAGATTTATTGGAGATTTAATATAAAAATTGGGTCCCTTTTCCCTTAGTATACTTTTCCCTTCTTTGTCCCTGTTACTGATGCAATGCTTATGAATTTGTTGGACTAAGTGTATATTAACCAGGATTTGAGAAAGCCAAAGGGCAGGGCCTCTTTCTTCAAAGTATCAATGCCCATTTTACAATCTAGCTTCTTTACTGTGGACAGTTCCAGTGGTCTCCTAAGTATAATACGTATTGTCCTGAGAAAAATGGAGTTAATGATCAGGGTGGGGCAGAACTGGAGATGAAAGGTTAAGCAGTCACTATATGGAAGGTTTTACACACAGGAAGAGGTGGGGCAAAAGATAAGATGATATCTTTATAAGAGGTTCCTAAGACAAACAAGTTTTGAATGGATATATTCAACACCATTTCCCAGCCCCTTTCTCCCAACACCATTTCAGCCCTCCACTATATGTCTGGAACATGTAGGAGTATCCAAGTCACATAGCCATAGCCAATGAGATGTAAAGGGAAGTCTGTGACAGGGCCTCTGCCTCTTTCCTAATAAGAGGACTAGATGTGGCAGGTGCCAGCCTCTCTTCCTTCTTTCTTTCTGGACTGAGAGGTGGTGATCAGCCTGGCCATATTTCCATCATGAGTCAACCAGCATGAGGACCAGAAGGTAGCCCCCTAAAAATTATGGCACTCAAAGCTAGAGAGAGCCAGTGTCTTTGATGATGTCTTCGATAATGATTCCATATCTCCAGGCTCTTGTTATGTGACATAATTTAATGTGGGCTTATTATTAAAACAGTGCCTCATTCATAACTTTTTCTGGGGTCAGCACTGATTTTATGATGTCTTCTTCACTTATTCATGGCAGATTTAGTAGCCTGCTTGCAAAAGTCAAGCCCTGTGCTTCTGTTATATCATTGTGAGTCTCAATATTTTATTCTCCCTTATATAGCTATTTAATTTCAAAATAAATTATACCCCAACATGGATTTTGGAGTGGAAGATAGACTTTGCAAAACCTTCCCCCAAAACATCTTCATTTCAATTTGAAAAGGAGCACAGTGTCTCAGAAAGATAATGGTTTTGAGAACCAGACCCAAGACACACCTAAATTCAAATCTCTCCCTGCCACTTAGTACATAATAAAATTGGGCACAATAGTTAACCTTGTGAGCCTCCATTTCCTTAAGTTTAGAGTGGGGATAGTACCAACCTTGAAAATTAATTATGAGGATTAAAAATAATGTCTATGAAGAGTATGGTATACAAATAGTACTCACAAAATGAATCTAAACACAAATCTTATACTGTTCAAAAAAATTAACTCAAAATGAATCATAGACCTAAATGTAAAACACAAAAACTATAAAGCTTCTAGAAGATAAACATAGAAGAAAATTTAGGTGACCTTGGGATTGGCAATTACTTTCTAAAAAATTTTTATTGATTGATTGATTGAGAGAGAGAGAGAGAGAGAGAAACATTTATTTGTTGTTCCACTTTTTTATGCATTCATTGGTTGATTCTTATATGTGCCCTGACTGAAGATCGAACCTAAAACCAACTGAGATACCTGGCCTGAGCTAGCAATAACTTTTTAAAATACTATACCAACATCATGATTCATGAAAGAAAACACTGCTAAGGTGGATTTTATTAAAATTAAAAACTTCTGCTCTGTGAAAACACTAATTCATTGCTGGTGGAAATGCCATTCTAGAAGATAGTTTGGCAGTTTCTTAAAAAATTAAAAATACTCTTACCATGCTATCTAGCAATCATGCTTCTTGGTATTCACCCATGAGTTGAAAACTTATGTCTACCAAAAATCTGCACGAAGATCTTTATAGCAGTTTTATTTATAACTAGAGGCCTGGTGAATGAAATTCGTGAACTTGGGGGGGGGGGGGGGGTCCCTCAGCCCAGATTGCAAGAGGGCACAGGCCAGGCCGAGGGACCCCACCAGGCACATTCAGGGCTGGGGAGGGACACGGGAGGTTGGCCAGCCAAGGAGGGACCGCGGGAGGGCTCCAGGGTGTGTCCAGCCCATCTTGCTCAATCCCAATCGGCCAGACCCCAGCAGCAAGCTAACCTACCAGTCAGAGCATCTGCCCCCTGGTGGTCAGTGCATATCATAGCAAGAGGTTGAGCAGCCTTAGCATATCATTAGCATATTACACTCTGATTGGTTGAATGGCTGACCGGACAACTGGACACTTAGCATATTAAGCTTTTATTATATAGTACTAGTAGCCCGTTTGCACGAAGATTCGTGCAATAGACCTTCATTCACCTGGCTGCCTGCACCAGTTTTCTGCCGGCACCGGGGACCCAGGCCTTGGCTGTGGCCACCGCCTTCTGCCTTCTTTCAGGGTCCGGGCTTGGCCCCGGGCAGTGGCCTTGGGCTCAGCTGCACCCAGCGTTCCTGCTACCGATCGCAGGAGCCGACCCCCAGTGGTCTCCTGCGATCGGCGCTGGCTCCCTGCTGGCGCCCAAGGCCGGGAAAGCCTCAGGCGGCTTTCCCGGCCTTGGGCTCCACAACACCCCAACGTCCCTACAACGGTTTCCTGGTGGGCGTGGTTGGTGGGCGTGGCTTGGGCATAGCGAAGGTGCGGTCAATTTGCATATTTGTCTATTATAAGGTAAGATTGCTAAAACTAGGAAGCAGCTAAGATGTCCTTCAGTAGGTGAGTGGGTAAACTGCGGTACAGTCATACAATGCAACATTATTCAGTTCTAAAAATAAGTCTTATCAAGTCATGAAAAGATATGGCGGAAACTTAAATGCATATTGTTAAGTGAAAGGAATCAATCTGCAGGAGTACAAGGAAAACTATGGAGACAGTAAAAAAGATCAGTGGTTACCAGACATTTGCGGGGAGGAAGAAAAAGATGAATAGGAGCACAGAGGATTTTTAGGGAAACTATTCTTTCTATATGAAAGTATAATGGTGGGTACACATCATTACACATTTGTCAAAATCCATAGAATGTACAACGCAAGTTAATAATAATGTATCAACATTGGCTCATCAATTATAACACATATACCACACTAATGCAAAATGTTAATAAAAGGGGAAACTAGAGGGTGGATGAGGGAGCATGTGAAAACTCTCTGTAGTTCCTGCTCAATTTTTCTATCCACCTAAAAGCGCTCTAAAAATACATGGAGTGTCTGGAACCCAGGGAACACTCAATGAATAACAGCTATTATTACTCACCATCTCCCTTGTGAGTATGTCCCTGACATAACTATTTTATAGCTGGCTAAGGGGACCCATTATGTTAGAGTTTCTCAACTTCGGGACTATTGGCATTTTGGACTAGATAGATAACGTTTTACTGTGGAAAGCTGTCCTGTGCCTCCAAGGACTTTAGCAGCGTCTGTTCCCTTCCAACTATAGAGAACCTGCTTCCCACACCCATCCATATTCTGTAACAAAAATGTCTTCAGACATTGTCAAATGCCCCTGAGGGGAACAAATGCCCCCACTGAGAACCATTGCATTAAGTGCTGTTGAAGGAAAGCAAAGGGGCTCCAACGATGGTGATCTTTACTTCTGTCCCATTAGAGGAGAATTCCCAAACTCCTAATGTGAAACGCATGCCACTGGAAATAAATTATATCTGCTGGGAATTTTTCATTGCATGATTTTGGCCTTGAGACCAAAATAGGCTGGGGACAGATCCTGGTTTCGCATTATTTGAAAGCTGGGAAGCTCATCAGTCTCTGCCTTTGGAAGTTTCTGTCCAAACTGATCTAAATAAAACTAAAACCATATGGCCAGAGCGGGGATATGACGCTCACCTTTCCCCCTTCATTTCTTTTGAAATAAGCACAGGAGCCAAGAGTGGCAAAGCCCTTTGCCAAAAGATCACTTTCAGCCTAGTTTATTTTTTGTTTGTTTTGTTAAAATAACTACTTAGGACATTTTGATACATCATGGTATTTTCCTCCCAAGAAAAAGGTTTTCAGATTAGTAATATTTTTCTTCACTAATCTCAGTCTTAGCCACTAAACCGCAATCAAAGGGTCTGGAGAAAAGCAAAAGACCCCGTTGTTTATTATTTATTTGGCTAAAAGGGGATTTTATGTGTGTACCTTAATTGGGTCGGATACCCTATGACTATCTTATTGAAGTTTGAAAGCTGGGAGTTTCCAGGAGATGTGCTAAACTTGATTTGCCTGTATGAGTTTTTATTAGGTACCAGCCAAAAGATTTTATTTATTTGTTTATTTATGTAAAGAAACAGGGATTTCGGCAACAGGCACCAGTCCAGGGGAATTCACGGTTCAATAAAGACTAACAACCCAGACAGGGCTCATACTTGTTTCTCTGGATTTGTTATCAAAGGAAAACAGGACTTCTAAGAATGAACTTCAAATGAATCATTCCTTTTCACCAAAACTTCCTAGCATAGCCAAAAGATACTCTGGCTAGTTTGGGGAAAGAGGAGAGGGTGGGCAGAAGATAGGACATGTGTGAGAAGGGGGCCCAGCTGGCTCCATCTTCAGAGAAGACAGTTCTTGTGCAACCAACAGGCCCACTCCCAACATTGCTAAGCTTCCGTGGGACTTGAATGGCGTCAGTTGTTACAAGTGTTTAGGGTTGCCCTGGCTGGATAGCTCAGTTCGTTAGCACATCAACCCGATAGGCTAAGGTTGCAGATTTGATCTCCAATCAGGACACATGCAATAAGCAACCAATCAATGCCTAAATAAATGGAACAGCAAATCGATGTTCCTCTCTCTCTCTCTCTCTCTCTCTCTCTCTCTCTCTCTCTCTCTCTGTCTCCCTGCCTCTCTCTCTAAATTAAATAAATAAATAAATGAATTTTTGTATTCTAGGCCAGCACTAGGCAACAGACCTTAGGCCACAGAGCCACCTATGTGTTCTTCAATAAACTTATCTTTTGTGTGCTTGTGAAACACTGGGCTCACTAAAGAGCAGGGCAAGGATGATTCTCACACTAAAGAAGTACATACTATAAGTCATTTTTATCACCAAAAGACTTCTCCTCGGCTATTTCTATGAAGGTGGTAACAGCGGCCAACTCTGGCCAAGCATCAGAATACCTGTGGAATTTTTTAATACTAGGACACCCACCGTCTGCTCCAACTCCTTTTCATCAGATCTCTTGGGGTAAAGTTCAAGCATCAAAGGTAATTTGAGGTTGGAAGCCAATATTACGTAGGGTATGTAAAAACAGTAGTTACAGAAGGTCACCCAACTGTGTGTTCCATTTGGACTCCTGGTGAGTAACAGAAGCACATGTCATGCCCTGCCCCAGGTCAAGACACCATGCAGAGAACAAAGTGTGCCTTTCTTCCTTAGTTCACCTTGGATGGCCAATTGCCTCAAACTTCCCAGCTCATATATCTTACTCTCTATAAAACTATTATCACTGTCAGCCTCTTCTTTGTGCTTAATATATTAACCAATTAAAGTGGTAGATAATTATTCTATTCTCTGAGTCCCTGGGTTACCCTTCTCCATCGGACCCTGAATAAATATTAGAAGAGGCAACAAAATGAACTCCTTGAGGGATTTAAAATAATCTCCTATGGGAAAAATTAGCTCTCATAACAGCTTATATGTATGAAACCTGGCAAAGCCCTGCCAGAAGGTGACCTTTTTAGGGAGACCTTAAGCACATTCAGAATTTAAAAGGTCCTTCTATTTAAACAAGTATTCTATATGAAGAAAGTTTTAAATTTTTAAGAAGATTCATTTAAAATTGAATTACAGAAATTGCATATTAAGCAAGATCCCTTTGACCTGGACTAGTAAAGAACTGAAGGTGCCAAATCTCAAGGTTACAGTAGAACCAGACAGAATATCTGCTTAAAATGTGCTACTCTTAGCCTGCCCCATGATGTACTTGACCTCTGGGGTTCAGAACCCCATGATGCACGGACAGCCTCTTGATGCTGTCCTGTAGAAGATACAGTTTTCAACGTTGCAGCTTTAGGACTCTCTACTGGACAAACTGTGCCTCTGGTGGAGTCCTGTGCAACTGGGCCACATAAATGGGCCCCTTGAGAGTTCAACTGCTAAATTTAATTGTGGTGGGAACATAATCTGATGGATGAGTTGTGGATCTGCCACTAAATAACCCTATATGACTTTAGGGATATTAATCAATTCATTCATTTATTCATGACTTATAAAGTACCTATTATCTGCCAAAAGGTGTGTCAATAGCTTGGGATGCAACAGAGAGCCCTATGTCCTTGCCTGGTGGGGAAATGTACATGAAACAAACCATCACACAGATACATGTAGAAATACAACTTATGATAAGAATTGGGAAAGAATTGTATATCAAGGGGGTCCCTCTGTTGGCATGAGGGGTCAGGGAAGATCTATCTAAGTAATTAATCTTAGACCTAAAGAATAATTAGGATTCAGACAAAATGGGTGGAAAGGGGAGTACCAGAGTTGGATACCAGCAGGTGTGAAAGATGGTGCACAAGGGAGAGTTGGAGAAGTGGGCATGGGAGTTACAAAGATTTGCCTCACAATGATGAAAATGACCCCAGGGTTCTAAGGCATTAATGAAGGAAATGAAAGAGAGAGGTACTGAAAGCAAAAAGAGCAAGTGGTACATTGGTGATCTGTACAGTGGCCCGCAGCTTATGAGATTGAGAGCTGTTGGAATGAAAGAACTCTAGCCTACATGCTCAAAGGATATAATTTTCTCCTTAGATAATTTTTTTTTAACTATTCATTGAGGTGGCATCCGGGAGATGGCAATAGGAATGGATGGCTGAGGTGAAGTGCTGGAAAAATGTATTGGCAATGAGGAGATCATAGAAAAGAGCCTATCAAATGAACTCTATGTTGACTTGGCCTCTGGATACTTACGTTTCTTAGGACAAATGCTGGTCCAGGTGCTAAAGTCTTCAGTGAGCAAGACGACTTGACCAGAAGACTTGCAGACAATCTTCTCATGCCCTGGGGAGCCCCTAGGACTTTTTCCATAAGCAGTAACAATATTCACTGTTTTCTCAACTATTTCAACATTGCGGAAACCACACTAGACTTAAAATCAGAAGACCCAGGTTCAAGTTCTGGTCCTCTGACTCTCTAAATGTGCCATTTACCTTGGACATGTCACTCTGAGCCTTTGATTCTGAGTTTCCTCATCTGTGAATTATATAAATGACCTTCAGAAGGTGGGTGGGAGGTGGAGAAGGGATGACCTGCCTCCCTAGAGAAATACATCAAAATTTTAGTGCAGTAGTTTTCAACTCTCCTCACACATGAGAATCACCTGAATTTGATCTAGGTTGGGCCAGGCTTTGGAAAAATTTTAAATGTCCCCTGTGATTCTAATGAGCAGAGTTTGGGAACCACTGCTCAAGAGAAACAGATGTCATTTGAGAAGCATATTCAATATACACCACTAGACTACGAGCCCTATTTTCCTCTTTTGTTCACTGAAATTACCCTAGTGCCCAGAATATCTGACACATAATAGGCACTCAATAAATTATATTTGGGAAGACCATGATTATAAAGCAGATCAGAGCACTGCCCTGGGGACATAAGTAAAGTTAAAATTGTTGCTGAATTTCTTATTTGATTACTTAATTCTCTGGTCAGTCCTGGCCATAGAACTGTGGATGACCCTATAGTCCCAAGCATAATTCTAAAATATTACTAAGGTTTATTTACATATAATGAACCTCCTTCGGAATGTTCCCCAACACACACACACATGCCCATGTGGCTTCAGTCTCATAAGGGGTCAGTATTTAGGGAATTTCTTTTCATCACACCCCCAGAGAAACTGAGGCATCTTCCACCTTGAACCTGTTTCATCACTCAGCAATCATAGAGCGTAGAGATGATCTGTTTGTAAATGTCTCCCTGTCTCCTCCTTTTACATAAAATTCCCTAAAGACACAGAGTCTGTGTTTTTTCTTGTAATTCCAAGCACCCATGATAATGATGATGATAATGATGTCCCTGGCATAGAAACAATATTTTATCATTTAATGAATAAGTTTGTATACTGTCTGGAACTCATTGGGGATTTTCCTCCACTGAATTTCCTCTGAACTAGGGAAAGAACCAGGATTAGACCACAGAGTCCAGCCAGAAACATACTTGGTGGCCAATCTTGGGATAACTTAGATGTTTATATGTTCCTGAGATAAAAAGAAAAGAGAAGGGCAAAAGAGAGCTTTGGTGGGCATTGGCCCCTAAGGATAGGCTGGTGGGCTCAGGGTACTGGCCTTTTCCCAGCCTGCATTAGGGAGGTCAGCCAATATCAAAAGTTTAAAAGAAGGAGAGCTCTTATGGGGTCAGAGGTGTCCCTAGCTGCAAATTCTTCTAATGTGTGGTCTCTGAGAACTAACTGAAGAATGAGACTTTGGAGACTCAGTCTCTTGTCTTCTCATTAGCCAGCTGGAGTGATCTTGGGTAAGTTGCTTAACCATCTATGGGTTAGTCTTTTCATCCATAATAGGAATAGCTAAAAATCATTGCCCACAATGTAGTAGTGAAAACAAAAACTAGGCAATACCTGTAAAACCTCTTTATTGTGAAACTCTTTGTTGCTACACAAAGTGATACAGATAACAAAGCACTGCTCATACTTCAGTCACTTAGGTGCCCTCAGATCTAGGCCAGGACCTGGAAGTAGGCATTGGTAATGGGTGATTGCCCATGTTGCCTGTAATTTTAACTGTGAATGGTGGTGCTATTGTCTCTTGAGAGAACAGATGAGGGTCCAAGGGAATCTCACCTTTCCAAGATACTTTAAGCTATCCATTCCCTCCCCTGTCTGAGCCCCCAAGCTATAAGGAAATAATCAGAGCCTCTTTGAAAATGTTGTACTACCTGCCCAGGACTGCTAGACCTGCTACTTGTAAATGCCCAGGACACATGTATGAGGGACCCTGAAGGCCTAGACATCATCCACAGTGGCCTTTGCCCGTCCTTATCCTTCACAGATATTCCTCCACATCCACTTTTGCACATAATGTAGCCTCTAACTATTCCTCTCCAGCTCTCTTGATAAAACCCAAATTGCCCAATAGCTGTTACTCCATAAGAACAATCCCTTCTTCAGAGAATTATCCTTGACCAACTAGCCTACCTCCTCCTGGATAAGCCCCTAACACAGTCCACTTCCCTTCTCCAAGTTGGTAGGCTTCTTTGACAACTTCCATGCCTGGCATTCTAAATAAAGGCTTGCGTTCATCGTGCTCTTGTTATTTTTCTTCCTCTGCTTTAAGGGCCTAGATTCTCCTTATAACAAGTGGGTACTGGGATAGGGAAAACATGGTATTTCTTATTTTCTGACTTTCTTCCACAGTCAGTAGAAAAGGCACACGTTTCCTTCTCTTCTTGCTATTGTTATTCTTTAGATGGGTCTGGGCCTTGTTTAGGAGAAAAATAAAAATCTTTTCCTTCTACCTATCTTATATTGTCCAGCTGAGGCCCGGTACATTGGACTTACAAAGACAGGTTAACAAGAGAGAAATAAGCAGAAGTATATTAACATGTGCATCACACCTACATATGGGATCATTCAGGGCTGAGGGACTCAAAGGGGTGGTTAGAATGTGGGACCTAAGTTTCTACCTCAGTAGGGGAAAGGCAAAGCAAATGATTATTTTTAAGATAAATTGGCTCTTAGGAAAATAGGTGGGAGATACTATAATTTGTGAGATGTTTGTCTGAGTGTGGTGCCAACTCTGCCTCCCAGAAAAGAGGAGTCGAGTTACCCCAGAAGGAGATTTATGACAATTGATTTCTTTTCGGAAGCTCTGCTTTTAAGCAGATAAGGGATTTCAAGAGTTCAAATCCCTTGCCCAACTGGTGTGGTTCAATGGTTGAGCACATGCCCGTGTTGTAGGCTCGATCCCCAGTGTGGGGCGTGCAGGAGGCAGCGATCAATGATTCTCTCTCATCATTGATATTTCTCTCTCTCTTTCCCTCTCCATTCCTCTGTCTGAAATCAATAAAAATATATTTTAGAAAAAAAGAATGTGCCTAGGAAAGAATAGACTAGATGAAAGGAAGTTTCCATGAAGTGAGAGGAATTCAAAGTCTAAGGTAGCCCGAAATGACCTGACTCTCCTTAGAGGTTGGCAGGCTCAGTTGCTGCATTGCTACTGATGGCTCCCAAATTCCATCTATAGGGAAAGGTAGTATGAGGTTTACTCAAAAAGGCTGTCCACTGGGAATGTTCCTACTTGTTCTGCAAATGATTAATAAATTAGGAGAAAAGAACCAGAAAACTTGTTATAAAACATTCTGTAGAAACTTGCAGGGGTTGGGGGAATTGGACCAACATAGGAGGAATTGATCATTTCAAATGGATAGTGCTCAAGGTGACACTTTAAAATATTTGATGGAAAACTCTAACCACCAACCTGTGAATTTGGTGACACTGCTCCAAGAGAGCAGACAGAAGGTGAGTGAGACTGCATTATCTTCCTCCCACTTTTTCAATGGAGGCAAAGAATCAGTTTCTGTGAATCCTCTAGACAAACTCATTAGTCAACAGAGCCAAATATCAACAGTACGATTGAAATTTCTTTTGAGAGCCAAATTTTTTAAAGTTAAACTTCTTCTAACACCACTTCTTCAAAATAGACTCGCCCAGGCCGTGGTATTTTGTGGAATGAGCCACACTCAAGGGGCCAAAGAGCCTCATGTGGCTCGCAAGCTGCAGTTTGCCGACCACGGCTCTAGGGTACAGTGAGAAAGAACTTCCCCTCAGTCCTGATCTTATCCCATCAGCTCCTCGCTTGGGACGCACAGAACATTACAGTTGTACAGAAAGCCGTTTGCAGAGAAGATAGGAAATAAAATGGAAACTGAATTGGGCTGACCATGTGCCTCCCATATCCAAAATTAAATCAACCATGCATGGTCTCTGCTTCTCGCCTTTTGGGGTAACTAGAATACACCAAATAACTCTGGCTGAACTACATGTGAGCTATCATGGAGCCTCTGCGCAAAGCCCATCTTTAAAAACCAGCCTTTCCTTAGGAGGCTTTGCATTTTAAAGGGCTTTTTTTTTTTTTTTAGCTTTTTAAAAGTAAGTGTCTTTTTACTTTTTAAGAAAAAAATGCTCATAGTAGAATCCATTTTTTCTTGGTGCTATTTTTGCATTATGAGTAACCTAGACTCTAGGTTACATGGAGACTCCTGTGGGCTGCTGGCTCCAGACTGAGTCTCCACAGCTCCCAACAGTGTAACCAGAGCGCAGCTCCCCAAGCGAGAGCCCCTGAGAAACCACTGCCCACATCTGGGACATCTCCTGGGTGAAAACCACAGTCTAGAAATTTTGAAAAGTACAGAGAAGCCTAAAGAAGAAAAAAAGTCCCTGATCATTTCACCACTTTTAGCATTTTGATGAAAATACATTTTTTTTTTTTTGTCAGTGCAATGGTGGCTTCCTACATTTTAAGAAAACCTCTTGATTTCAAATGGAACCCCGGGGGTTAACTGAGCCATCTGAAATGTGAAGACGTGTGGGCCATGTTGCAGATGGACTGTAAAAGCCATGAGGGGAGGGGAGGGAGCTTCTAAATTTAACAAACTTCCCAAAAAGGCAATCTTCAACCTCACTGAAGCCGTACTATTTTTGAAATTGGAAATCCCCTCTTTCACCACACAGCTCAGTGGTCGAGCCATCTAAGAATTCGACTTGTATGCCGGCGACAGGACAAGCTGGTCCTTCGGTGAATGCCACGGTCCCTCCTCTTCCTTCCTGTCACCCACGGGGTCAGGGACAAGCGCCAAGTGAAACGTGACACCTGGTGCCCACGGGCTGCCTCCCGTGGGACCCCACTCCTTGTGCTGCTGTGGCTCCACTTAAAGGGGGTGTTCCCTTTCAAACACTTCTTTTCAACCCTCATTTCTGTTCTATACTCGTTTCTGGACTTTTGCCAAAACTTCTCCATGAAACAGCTTGTATTTGCTTGGCATTTCTTTTAAAGGGCTTATATTTTGGAAAATACACTTCATCCGTGTCTCTAACCTTTAACATGGCCTGAAGGAGAAATGTGGCGGCAGCTTTTTGTAAACGGTGAAGAGAGGCGAGATATCAGTCACTTTGTCAAGAAAGCCAAGTTTGTCCTCATCCTTACACGCTCCCTCAAAGTTCATTCTCATGCTCAGTTTGACTCAGGCTATATTTAGGGTGTCAAATAGCCTGCCCAAGACATTTCTGCATTCTTGATGTTCAAGGCATCATCTGCAGAAAATGGTTTTCAGACAGTCCCTCCCCTCCCCCCCCCCCCCCCACCCACCACACACACACACACACACACCCTCTACAGCAAAGCTGGTGCCTTCCCCCACTCCGTAGCCCCATGAGTGACAGGGGATGGGCACGGGACCCCATCAAAGCAAACTGCTTTCCTTTCATATTTACAGACTTTTTTTTTAAAGACTTTATTTTTTTTAGAGCAGTTTTAGGCTTACAACAAATTTGAGAGGAATTTATAGCTATTTCCCATACATTTTCCAGGCAGAATTGAAACAGCTTTTCTTCATTTATTTTCACTGCTAAGCCCTGACACGATATCATAATATCTCAAAAGCCCTAAGTATTAAGAGAAAACAAATGAAGATCACCTTTTACATAACTGAAAACAGAGGACTCCTGCTGCTTATTCATATCCATTATGGCCATCCCTCACTCTGTAATGTGCTGTGTACGCCTGTTGCTGTTAGATTGAGTTGCTGACTTATTCAGCCAAAGACTGAAAAACATAGAACTGAGGTGACCCCACAAAGGAGATGCAGCCCCTCATTCCATATTAAGTACTTTTAAAAATTGAAGTTTTTTTCTTGTCTGTGTCAGAAGTTCAAAATTTTGGAAATTTGGGGAAATATTGAAAAGAAGCAAATGAAATTACCAACATAGATTATCTCCCGAAAATTGTCACTCTAAACGTTTTGGGAAATATTCTTTTGTTGATTTTTTCTGTGCCTATACGCACACTTTGCCAATCCCCTCTTCTCTAGTTAGGATCATGGTAGTCGTACTGTTTTATAACACACTTCTTTTCACTTGCTATATTATAATCATTTTCTTATCATTAATTTTGTGTATCTGTTGTTTTATTTGTTATTATAAAAACCCAGAAAAATAACCAAGGCAGTTATTAGTCCCATTTTACAGATTAGAAAAATGAGGCACAGAGGTGACTATATTAAAGATATAGAGCAGCTCAGCTTAGGTCTCCCAACTGCCAATATAGTGCTCTTCTACATCAAATTAAAAGGACAGGAAAGCACAAACTGAGGTTTCATTAACATTCTTTTGCAAGGATTAGTGGCATTAATAATAGGTAGTTACTATAGTGACTTCTTGGAGAAGAAAAAACTAGATAAAAGTTAATGGTTAGAATGATGATGGCTGTGAGAGAAAATACAATGTTTTCAGGAATTTAAAGATATTTGGGAAAAGTTGGTGAAGATGTAGAATTCTTATCCATTGCTGGTGAAGTATAAATTGGTGCCACTCCTTTGCAAAAAGGTAAAACATAATTAAAATGCCACCATCCTAACACCCAGTATTTCCCATCCTAGGTATACACCTAAGAGCAAGGCAAGGTTCAACAGACCATGGTGTGCAGGCCAAATCCGGTCTTTGTAAATAAAGCTTTGTTGAAACACAGCCACACACATTTGTTTATGCATTATACAGGGCTGCTTTGGCCCTACGATAGCATAATTGAGCAACCGTGTCAAAGATCATGTGACCTCAAGTATTTACTATCTGGCCCTCTACAGAAAAAGTGTTATGCTCCTACCTAAGAGGAAAAATGCACGTAGTCACAAAAGGACATGCACATGAATATTTATAGCAGTTTTATACACAATTTCCCAAAACTGAAACCCACCCAAATGTCTACAATAATAGAACAAATAAATGTTGGTATATTTATACAATGAAATACTATAAAATAATAATAATAAAAAACTTGCTACCTGTAATGCAACATAGATATATCTCACACGTAATATTGAGTGAAAGGAAGCAGATGCGAGAGAGTATCTACAAAATGATGCATTTGCATAAAGTCCAAGAACAACAGTCCAAAATTAATCTATAGTGACAGATGTCAGAATAGACCGGAAGGAGGTACAGAGAGACTTCGGGGAGCTGGCAGTCTTTTATATCTTATTCAGGGGGGTAGTTAAATATTTTAAAATCCATCAAATGCTACACTTGAAAGTATGTTAAATCTCAAAAAAAATTTTTAAGAAAAATTGTAAAATATCATAAATTGTCCAAAGAGCTATTAAAAGGAGTACAGAAAATAATTTACCATGCTATAGTCAGATATGAAGGTTCCCACTATATTATGAGAGAGGTCTCTGATTAGAATAAAGTAACTATGTTTTTGTTGTTGTTTTTTAACATATTTTTTATTGATTTCAGAGAGGAAGGGGGAGGGAGAGATAGATAGAAACATCAATGATGAGAGAGAATCATTGATCAGCTGCCTCCTGCACGCCCCCACTGGGAATTGAGTCCACAACCCGGGCATGTGCCCTTGACCGGAGTCGAACCTGGGACCCTTCAGTCTGGAGGCCTACACTCAATCCACTGAGCCAAACCAAGCCCGGCAAAATGACTATGTTTTGTTAGCAAAAGTAATGGAACAACATGAATCCAATGAAAGGAGGTCACATTAGCAAGAGATAAGTTTATTTGCCTTGTGAATGTTCTTCACTGAACAAAATGAAGGGCCTAGAGCCTGCTCCAGGAGTGGGCAAAATCCCTGGGCTCAGAGGCTGCCTAGGGAGGACTCGGAGGGCAGGCAGAGGAGGAGAAAAAGCACGAAGGGGACAAGGAAGGGAGATCTGAGGAGAGGCTTCGTTGGTGCCTCTCAAACTGCTGTCTTCCAGGCAGATCTGTATGGACTCTGCGTGATTTTATGGAAAAAATAAAGAAATTAGCTGCTCAAATCTCTGAACTGTGTGAGCATGCAAGATAGATCAAAAGTAAAACTACCTTTCTGATCAGTGACAGGACCACGCAGCCTCCCAGATGTTATAGACAGAGGGTTCCATGAATCAAATATATGAATGAAGAAAGTCAGCAGAAAGGAAACTATAAACCTTGGGAGAGAAAGGCGCAATCTGCATTCATCTTATCAACTTCTTTTTCATTATTGAAATATAGTTGACATATAATGTTGTGTAAGTTTAAGGCGTGCAACATTTGGTCTGATACCTTTGCCTATTGCAGTATGATTGCCACTGTAGACTTAGCTAGCACCTCTATCACATCACATAATGATCGTTTCTTTTTATGTGGTGGGAATAATTAAATCCAGTCTCTCAGCAAATTAGATGATTATAATATCACCTATGATCACTATATTGTGCATTAGAGCTCCAGGACTTATTCATCTACTAGTGGCAAATTTATACTTAAAACATCTCTCCTATCCCCCCACCCTCAACCCCTAGTAACAGCATTTTACTCTGTTTTTATGAGTTCTGCTTTTTTTATATTTATATTCAACAACTACTGTATTTTTATCTATTTATATTATTTATATTTATACTGGCTCTTTCCTTTGCCTGAAACTTTCTTCCCCTGTAAACATGTGACTAGCCACTCCTTCACATCCATCAAGTCTTTGCTCACATTTCACTTTCTGGTCCAGACCTACATTTAAGCTGCAGTTTACACTGTCATCTCAATTTTGTAGATTTTCCTTACTCTGCTGTGTTGTTTTTTTTTTTCAATTGTATGTATCACTTGCTTATATACTATGCAATTGACTTATTTATTATGCCTATTGTCTGTCTCTCTCCCAATAAACTGTGAACTTCATAAGAACAGAGATTTATTTCTGTCTTATGCATGTCTGCACCCCTGGCATAGGATAGGCACACAATAAATATGTTTCATGAATAAGTGAATTAAGATGGACAACCATCCTTTTTGACACTAGTATTTAGAATTACTCCTGTGGTCCACAGACTCTCTTCAAAGAGATTGCAGTAATTTGTACTCCCAACTAGTAATATATGAGAATGCTTATTTCCCCACATTTTTACTAACATTGCATGTTAATAAAAATGTGGGGAAATAAGCATTCTCATATATAACATTTTTAATTGTGGGCTACTTGTCAGAGGCAAATATACTTCATTGGTCTTTTAAAATTTCACATATTTATTAATCATTTGCATTTTTACTTCTAGAAATTGCCTGTTTATATCATTTGGCCACGTTTACTTTGGATTGTCTTTTTATTAAGTTAAGCATCTCTTTTATAAATAAACTTAACCCTTTATATATTGGATATAGTCTAAATATCTTATTCCATTCTCTTTATCTTTTAAAATTTTGACCTGAAGCATTTAGATACTTTTCTGTTCAAAGAAATGTAAGAATATGAATATTCCCTTTTATTATCTAGAATTCTAGATGAAACAAAGGTATTTATTTTATAGCCAAACTTTACGATGTCTGTTTGCAGGAAAGGATTATTTCCAGGGATCAAGGCTCTTAAATTGCAGTTGTAGTTCATAGCAAGGATAGGAAACTGTCAGCAGATGACTTTGCACAAAGTCTTGCCTCTCAGGAAAAAGAAAGATAATTGCTAGGCTAGGTTTTTTAATCATTTGACCTATAGGACAACTCTTTATAGTCAGTAAGAAGAAACAATTTTATTGTTGGTTTTTGCCTTTCTTTTTTAGTAAAACAAGAAACCCGGTTAGTTCCAGGATAAACCAAGGCATGATTCTGTAAGCAAAGAATAACAGCTTTATTAAATAATACATTTTATTTGTATGATGACTTACTCTTTCAATGTGCTTTCATAAATATTATTTGATTTGATCCTCAAAAACAAAACCATCTTACAGAAAAGAAAATCAGAAGTTCATAAACTCTAACTCTGGCAACCAGGATCCCATGCTGAGTCCATGAGAGAGTCAGACCACGTGAAGGATTTCCTACTCAACTGAGTTTTAGTAAATAAAGTGTTAAAAGAAAATTATATTAGAAATTAAATTGAACAAGTTGGGCCTAAAAATAAATTTCTCTTTTTGTTTTAATGAAAACTTTTAAGTTCTTGTGCATCTTCTCCTGTCTTATAAAAAACACTGACATTTACCTGGTGCCTATTGCTGCCCCGGGTCAGTACTTACCATTCACAGTATACATACAAGTCAACAGAGTCAAAAGAAAAAGGCTTCTGGGAAATATTATTATATTATTTTGTAACTAGAGGCCCGGTGCATGAAATTCGTGCATGGGGGGTCGGGTCCCCCTCAGTGCAGCCTACACCCTCTCCAATCCCAGACCCCTTGGGGGATGTCCAATTGCCGGTTTAGCCCCGATAACCAGCAGTCAGACATTTCTCTCACAATCCTGGACCTCTGGCTCCTAATCGCTCACCTGCCTACCTGCCTGGTCGCCCCTAACTGCCCCCCCCCCGCCCGCCCCCCCATCAGCCTGGTTGCCCCTAACTGCCACCCGCTGCCGGCCAGGTTGCCCCCAACTGCCCCCTCCCTGCCGGCCTGGTCACCCCTTACTGACCCCCCTGCCAGCCTAATTGCCCCCAACTGCCCCCCTGCCAGCCTGGTTGCCCACAACTGCACCCCCTGCCCTGTCTGCCTGGTTGCCCCTCACAGATCCCCCACTGGCCTAGTCGCCCCATGCAGCCTGCTGTTCAGTAGTTTGGTTGTCCCTCACTAACCCCCCTGCCGGCCTGATTGTAGGCAGCCATCTTGTGAGGGTGTGAGGGTTAATTTGCATATCACCTCTTTATTATATAGGATCTCTTACATTTTGAGGGCCTCATACCCAATACATTCACTTTGGGTTGGTAGGTTGAAGAAATTTTTTAAAAGATATAAAAGAATATCAACAGCCCTAGCTGGTTTGGCTCAGTGGATAGAGTGTCAGAATATGGACTGAAGGGCCCTGAGTTCTATTCCAGTCAATGGCACATACCCAGGTTGTGGGCTCAATCCCCAGTGGTCTCTCTCATCATTGATATTTCTATCTCTCTCATCCTCTCCTTCCTCTCTGAATTCAATAAAAATATTTTTTTAAATATCAACAACTTTTTAGATAGTAATCAGTGCATTTTTATTTTAAAAGTATATGAGAATACAAAATGAAGCCTATAAATGTATTTGAAAGCTCTTGAATTACATTCAAATTTATATGGCAATCCTATTTTCTATACTTCTATTTTCTTCTTAGGGAAGTCATAGTAGAGACCATAATGGAGCTAAACATAAATTTACCTTTACAAATAGTCCCAGTGAGGTGTCAACACCCCCTGTGATCTGCATGTAGGCTGCAATACA
Source organism: Eptesicus fuscus (assembly GCF_027574615.1). Taxonomy (NCBI): domain Eukaryota; kingdom Metazoa; phylum Chordata; class Mammalia; order Chiroptera; family Vespertilionidae; genus Eptesicus; species Eptesicus fuscus. The sequence goes on along the minus strand of NC_072482.1, from coordinate 72,908,952 downwards.
TATTTCTAAGGGAGGGCTTGTTTATATACTCTGAAACATTTTGGACTCCGTTAGCTTTACAAACCAAGCTTAAATCCATATCCACCCACATGTTCCTCACTCAGCTGGCCCCTGCCATTCTTAATTAATCCAGTTTGTGCCGGATATTTTTAATCTTTTACGCCATCTGCTTCCAAATTCTGTTTTTGTCAAGTCTTGGCTGACTTACCACACCATTCAACCTTTCCTATTTTTGCTTCTCGGTTTTTGATTTCTATGTTTCAGCGTTTGTGTTTCATTACCTTGAGTTATGAACTCAGCAGAGGCACCAACTTTCCCCTTATTTCTGGCCTTGGTCACTTCCTTAGTATTTTGTCTGAGACATGAGAAGACCTTCGTGTGCCAATAAGAGAGCTGGCCAGCCAGGCTGCTTATTGACCTCAGTCTGGAGACTAACTCATGTCAACATTGCCTCGTGCCAATGAGAAAAGGACTTAAAGCCATCTGAGGGAGAAGTTTAGAGAATTACAGTGATTTTCTTGTGCCATAAATGAACAGGGGACTTTTGGCTTAAAACCACATATGATACTTGCTCATGCGGATTTGTTCTAGAATATCCATTTTTCTAACAGTAACATCCTACCAAGAAAATAAAAAAGATTTGTAGAGTTTTTCTTAGGATGCCTATGGTCACTTTTTATTAAAATAGCCTTCTTCTTGCATAACTTGTTTTTCTTCTGGAGAAAATTTGTTAACCCACATATTTCTGAATTGTAGCTGAATTCAATGCTAGTCCCAGTCAGCAGAAATTCCTTTGGGGTGATAGCATGGCAAGAAGGATGGCAATAATAGTAGTCTAAAACCAACTTTGTTGTTTATAGATTTATAGCTTTCCTCAGTCTAGGTCACTGTTATCTGTCTAGGATTTTACTGGCTAAGGCAGAGACCATATCTGTTTAATTTTTTTTTTCACTTGAGATCTGCCCAGGATTTGGAGATAATATGTGATAACATTATTTGAATATTCAACCATAGTGCTTTTTGCTTTATCAAATTCATTAATAGACTTCTTGTATTAGGCAAAAGAATAATGGAATGGTGAATTCCATTATTCTTTAGCCTAATACAATATAATTCCCTCCCAATATTCTTTACTGACTTTTTCTTATTTAATGAGCCTCATGAGTTTCTCCTTCTCACTTTTTTTCTTCTTTTACGCAAAGCAAAACAAAAATCCATAAATCTAATATCTTCATTTCCAGGGAGGATTTTTAACCAAGATCAGGCCCATCTTTTTGGAACTAGCTAATATACCTAGGTGGTCTTCCTGCCTTCCCCACCCCACCCATCCCGTCTCTAGCACCCCTTATGTAAGTCTGGCCCCTTGTGTTCTGCTATAACCTATACAAAGTGAAGACAAAAATTCAATAGGCTTATATTCAATTCCTGATCTTCCCTAAAATTACCTCTGCTTTAAATTCTATAATAACTTTCCTAGTGGGTTTCCTGAGTGCAATTGCCTATTAGAATATCTATAGAAATAGGGTAAATGCCCTGTCACTTTTCCTCTCCTTGCAATGGATCATAGAACTTGAAGCAATTGACCCCATGTACTCATCAATAAGTCATCAGTTTTACAACCGAGACTTCTTAGTGGTTGAGGGGGACACCTCCCACATCTTCCCTACACCCTATTTTAGAAAAGGGGATTACAGGGGAATTCTCATTATAACACCCCTCCCCAATCTCTCCCGGAAGCAGCCAATGTACTATCTCTAAAAACCTCAGACAAGTCTGAGAAAACCCTGATCCCACACCCTGCCATGGCTTCAAAGGGCTTCTATAGGTCAAATCATGGCAGAAATCACTAATAATTATCAGATCATCCTCAAGTGCCTTCACTTTCACAGTTGCTCCCATCCTGAACTAAAAAGAAATAAGCCTGGTTTCTAGGCCCAGTTCAGCTTCTCCTAAGAAAACCTGAGAAGCCAGGACCCCCTCGGGAGACTTTCCTAAAGACAGGAACCAAGGAAATGAAGTGCTCCCAGGACAGATGGTCCTGAATTAATGATGATTCGACTTACGATTTTTTAACTTTATGGTGGTGTGAAAGTGATGGCATTCAGTACAAAGTGTAATTTGAGTTTTGTTTTTTTCCTGGGCTAGCAATAAATTCAGTTTAATGCCCTGAAGGATGTTGGACAGTTGCTGCTTCCAATCAGCCGCACAGTCATGAGAGTAAACAACTGATACTCTACAGTGGATTCATTGTTAGATGATTTTTCCCAACTGTAGCTAATGTAAGTGTTCTGAGCATGTTTAAGGTAGGCTAGGCTAAGCTATGATGTTCGGTAGGTTAGGTTCATTAAACGCATTTTTGACTCAACGATTTTTCATCTTACAATGGTTTATAAAGACATCACCCCATTGTAAGTCAAGGAGCATCTGTATTTAAAAGCTTCTCTTTGTTGGAAGCATTGGGCCACAAGAGGGAGGCTGAGCTATGGTAGATAATTGTATAGGGAAAGTTTTCACATATATTCATATTCAGAAGATTTGGAAAATGAAGGGTTCTTTTTAATTATTAGACTATAGCTTATTAGTTAGAATATTGGCTTGGCTGCAGTAACATTGAGATTCAAAATAACAGTGGCTTTGAAGACACAGACTTTCTGTGTCTCTCCAATATAAAGTGCAGGTTGGCAATCTGGGCTAGTGATGTGCCTCCCAATCTTGAGGCTCTTCTTTTTGTAGCTCTTTCGCCATCAAAATCTGGTTTCCATGTGAAGATCCACAATGGCCCATTCAGCTCTCCTCACCACACCTGCCTCCCAGCCAAAGAAAGGAGGACAGAGCATGGAAGGCACAGAGAGCAGTGGCACACAGAACTTCTGTTCATTCCCCCGGGCAACACTGAGTCCCTAGGTACACCTGTCTTCAAGAAAAGGGGCAGGGGAAGGAGAAATGCCTGTAATACTATCAACAATAAAAAGTTTTGTTTTTGTTTTTTAAAAAAAGAAAGGCTGCAAAGTTAAAACTTTAGCTGGATATCCACAAACTCTGTTTTTAAATATATATTTTTTAATAGACATCAGAGAGGAAGGCAGAGGGAGAGAGAGAGATAGAAACATCAATGATGAGAGAGAATCATTGATCAGCTAACTCCTAATGGGAATTGAGCCTGCAACCTGAACATGTGCCCTGATCAGGTATGGAACCATGACCTCCTGATTCATAGGTTGACGCTCAACCACTGAACCACACTGGCTGGGCTCCCCAAACCCTTTTAAAAGGAGAGAATAGATACAGGAGGGTAACTATTAACTCCTGCCACAATCTACTTTCCAAGGATTAAAATAACTCCAGACTATGTTTTTCACCAATTCCTTAGTGAGAAGGGATTGGAGGCTAATATCAGAACCACTCTTTATTGATTATAAGAGCACAGTGCCTGCTATGTAGCAGGTGCTCAGTAAATGGTCATTCTTTTTGCTTCACTTCTTAACACACTTCATAAAATTCCTGCCATAGCCCTTCATTTAGAAATCATTGCCCACTCTCTCTGCTCTGTATCATGAAGAGTTAGACAGCCCTGACTTTTTGGTGATTCAATCACCACTTTAAAAGTAGCCTATTGTCCAAAGAATTCTTTCCCAGAGTACACAAATCATTTGCTCTATGAAACTTAAACCTTGTCATTTCTTACATTTCCTTCCCCACTGATTACAGGAGAGCTGGATTTTGCCACTTAATTGTCTCATGACAAATGTGTATGACCTGAGTATGCTGAGGCAAGATAATAATTACTTAACAATTTTAAAATGAAAGGAATTTCAGGCAGCTTATAAAGAAACATCTAGTACAATAAGATTAAAAAATAATTAAAAGAAGAAATGTTTTAAATGAAATAAATGGAAAACAAAGAATGAAATATAAATAAAGCCAGATGTGAAAGGAATGCTCAAATGCACCTCCCAGAGCTCAGAGACCCTCCCTCTGCCATTGGACTTAACATTGTATAATATTTTGCTAGGGTTGCCATAAAAAAAAGACCAAAAATTAGGTGACTTGAACAACAGAAATTTATTGTCTCACAGTTCTGGAGGTGAGAAGTCTGAGATCAAGGCGTTGGCAGAGTTGGTTCCTTCTGAGGCCTGTGAGGGAAGAATCTATTCTAGGCCTCTCTCCTCTTATTAACCATCTTCTTGTCCATCTGATCTTCTCTCTGTATGTGTGGGTACACATTTCCCTGTCTTATAAGGACAACAGTCATATTGGATTGGGCCCACCCTACAGACCTCACTTTAATGTGATTGCCTCTATGAAGACTCTATCTTCAAATAAGATCGCATTCTGAGGTACAAGGGGGTTAGGACTTGAATACATGTATTATACATGTATTTTAAGGGGACACAATTCAACCCATAACACATGACTTCCAATGAACAAACTTGGAGCTTGTCGTTTTGTTTCATTTTGTGTTTTATGCATTTTTAATTTTTCAAAATCTTGCTTTAGGACTTGACAGTGTCGCAGGATGATGATTTAAACATTAGTTACTGCATAGCAGGCTAGACAGAGGCCCCGGTCATGTAGGTTTGCTGCCCCTTGGATGAATTAAGCTCCAAGAGCTGCTGGTAATAGCTGCTTTTTCAGGTCTCTTATTTCTGTATCTCTTTTCACCTCCTCTATAACTAACATACTTTTTTTCACCATGTTCCATTGCCCTTTCTGGTGTTCATGATGACTTCTGTATTCTAGTAGTTTCCTAGCAGTTTCTGCTGGGTGCAATAATGATTTAAAATATCCATAGAATTTGGGTAAATGCCCTTTCACACCACTGAGAGAAATGTCAGTCAAAAATCTGTCTGGAAACTCAAAATAGCAGAGAAAAGTTTTTGCCTTTTAAATTTTTCTTAATGAAAATAACAAGACACCACAATCCAATCTTTGTGGCAGTAATGGCTCAACATTATTGAGAGAGCAAGAAGGTGCGATCATCGAAATTTTAGAGACAGAAGGCCTTAAATGTCATCTCCTCCGTCATTTCCAGGAGAGAGAATGAAGGCCAAGAAAGATGAAATCTCCCAGCTCCCTATCCAGTCATCTTTCTAGTACGCTTTCTCATTCTTGTCAAACCCATATATTACTGCTTCAAACACCACCTACAGATGGAACATGAGCGCACAGGACAGGTGCCCTTTACCTGAAATCCTTGAAGCCATATGTTTCTGAATTCAGAAAGCTCTTGGCTTTTAGAAAGACAATGCAGTGCACATTCCATACATCCCATACCTTCCTCAGTTGGGTTGAGGCAGCACCTTCTCATCAAACACATTAATATTTCTGCAATGAAGCATATGAATATTCACAATTATGTGCAATAAGTAAGGATCATGCATAGCTTCATGGCACTTCATGGGTCAGATTTTTGCCTCCAAAATGAGTTATGAAAAACTTAGTTTTCAGAGTTGTCGGTCCTCTTTGGATTAGGGAAAAGGGATTGTCAGCTCTCCTTTATCTACAAGAGAGATTCTCTAGCTTGGTATGCAGAAGAACCACTTGGGGTGCCCTTGCCCTGAAGCACTGAATCAGATTCTTTGGGGTGTAGCCTGGGAATTGGAATTTTTGACAAACAATCCAGATGATACCGATGTAGATCGCTGAGGAAACACACTTTGAGAAACCCTGACTGGAGCTCAGCGATAGAGCATGGGAAACAGGTGGGAACCTCAACGGGGCTATTTTTATCACATGCCTGACACCTCCATTTGACATTAGTTTGACCCTGCAGTCAAGTTTCACAGAATTTTTCCATGACATTCTGATGGGAAATGGGTGTCCAGAGGGTGCACATATGCAAATAATCAAAAGGATTGGAGGGGAAAACAAAGCTGAATGAGGAGAAATTTGTTACTCAAAGAATGCTCCAGCTGCAATCTGGTCACCAGATTATGTTACATCTATTCATTCATTAGTTATTGAGAGCTTGCTGTAGGTCAGACACGGGTACAGGTACTTGTGCAACCACAGAATAGTTCTATACAAAGTAATCTGGGTTTTATTTCTTGTTTGCTTTTTGTAATTCTCCTTCTCTTTCCCGGTATCTCTTCTTGTTATTGATTTTTTTATTTTTTTATTTTTATTTTTGAGAGGTGGGCATCAGCCATTGAAGCATATTGAGACCCTCCAGGCTATAGCTCCATCTGCTGGAATAAAAGGAAATTAGCCAGTTCTTTAATATAGATGATCTTTTGTGTGTATTAAATCATAATCCGCTGTTTGGCCATGTCACTTGTGCTCATGGAAGATTTGGTTGTTAGATGTAAGTAAGCATATGAGAGAATTATCTATGTAGCCCCACCAGAGAGCATTAGCCTAATCTACATGGTTGAAAAGACTTTAGTAGTAAATAGGCTAACACCTCTGGGCTCCTGAGAAAATCCCTGAATGTGGCTATCATTGCCTCTCAGTCTTGGCAATAGGTAGTGAGCTGAGCATAAGAGCACAGAATACTACCAAAAGCTCTTTAGTGGGCCTTTTGAGTTTAGCATTCCATCTGTGTAGCCTAAACTTGTATTTCTGACCCCTCATTTACCCTCTCATCCATCTCCTCTATTAACATTCATTTTCTCTACAACACCCATTATTCTCCTTAAATTCCTCTCCCGCCTCCTCAGAGGATCTGTTACTCTAGGTTTCTCTGTTTATATCAGTTTGCACTTGGAGATCTGATTATTTCTGCAGAGACTTCTCTGTTGATGTCTCTGTTTGGAGCAGGAGCTCTGTAGGTGGGTGTGTATTTCTGAGGGGAGGAGTGGAGGTGAGAAGATGATGTTTACATTCAGATACATCAGTGCTCACATGTAGGAACATAACAGATGCTATTTTTAGACTGGCTTCTATGGAAATGTAGGATTTGAATAAGTGAAGGGGAGGAAAGAGGGCAAGGAGGAAGAAGGAACATTTGTGGAAGGGGAATGGATATGACTCCTAGGGGACAGTATGAGAAACCTGGATTAGAGAGGCTCCTCTCCCCCATGTCAGTTCCACAAGAACAGAGACTTACCTATTTTGTCTTCTGGCATCTTCTCAGGGGCTTGATCAGGGCCTGACACACAGCAAGCTCATTTGTGGGACGAATGAATGTTATTGTTGCAGTGGTTACTGTTACCTAAAACAGTACCCTACAAGTATCTACAACTTTGTGAGTTGTAGAATGCTTCTTAGCCAACAAATATTTAGGAACATCTGTGGTGCCAGAGATAGGTGGGAGAAGTAAGAATGAATCCATGAAGGTTGGCTTTGAATGCCTAACGAGGAGTTTTGAAGTGGAAAAGGCTATTGCAGTAATTCAGATTGTGGGGAGGGGGCTTTCAATGTGCCAGACTCTGCAGGACTCCTCCCAAATGTTGTATCAGTAATCATATAGCTCAGCTCCTTACTAACTGGGTGAGTTGGGGCAAGTGTCTCTTCTCTTATCTCTGGATTCTTCTCTACCTGACCTATAAATTATAAATGTTACATTTCCTCAGTGCTCAGATCTAAACCGCTTTCTCTTCTCTATGCATATTTTCTCCTCCAGGCCAGTGGCTCTAAAAACCACACAGATGTAGATAACCCTATATTTATATCTCTCGTTGGATTCATTATCCAACTGCCTAAATAACCTCTTCATTTGGATGCCTGCTTTTTTTTTTTTTTTTTTTTAACGTGGCCAAAATCTAACTCTTGACTTCATGTTCCATTTCTATTTCTCAAAATCTGCTTCTACTCTGGTTCTCCCAACTCAGTTATTGGTCCTGCCATTTGCCCAGTTGCTTAAGCTAAAACCCACTTTTTGGACCCTTCCTTGTCTTCAATTTCCTCCACATCTACCAGCAGGGCACAAAGACAACAAAAAGCTTCCATCTCTACTCATTCCTGTAGCCCAAGGCCCCATCATCTCTGACTTGACTGCCACAGTGGCCACCCATCTACTCTCCCATGTTCCACTCTTGCCCCCTTGTAAGCCTTTCACCACACGGAAGCCACAGTGGCATTTTAAGTTTTAACTTAGATCAGTCTTTTCACCACTCTGCTTTAACTCTTTTCAGCCCTCCTATCGCATTACAACAAACTCCAAATTCCTTGCTACGGTGCATAGGGATCTCAATCTTCTGGGCCTCTCCCACCACACTGCCCCCAACTTCTCCACCCCTACTGTGCTGCAGCCCTGACTGTCTTTAATCTTAAACATGCCAGCTCCTGTTTAGTTTTAAGAGCTGTGCACTTTCCCCTCAGTCCCTTCATGACTGACTCCTTTCTCATCCTTTATGTCTTAGCTTACTATCACATAGTTTGAGATGCCTTCTTTAATTACTCTATCCAGAGTAGGCCATCTACCTATTCTCTCTCAGACAAGACTGTGGTTTACTTCACAGGACTCTTCTACAGCCTGTAATTACTGTATTTTATTTGTTGACGTGGTTATCCCCAGTGAGAATGTAAGTTCAAAGGCCCTGTCTTTTATACTGGTGAATCTCTTAAAAAAGTGCTTGGTACAGACTAGGCATTTAGTAAACATTTGTTGAGTAAATGAATGAGACTTTGTGGGCCTCCTTATCTTATTCTGTAACCTAAAGATAAAATTACAACCTGCTTCAAAGAGATGTTATGAAGATTAAATGATAAAATATTAAGAGATCATTTAGTCACTATTATTATTACTAATAATATTCTCCCATATTATTACGACTAGTAGTATTAGTCATAATAGTAGTACCATTATTCTTTTAAAAAACCCTTAGGGGTAGTTAAAATTAACTACGATAGGCATGTAAGGAAATGAAGATCAGAAATGTAAATAGCTTACTCTAGATCTCTTAGTACACATTAAAGCTTGAATTTTAAGAGTGAAGAGTTGGAAATGACTACAGATCTCAAGCCTGAGCAATTGGAAGAAAGGTGTTCCCAATGGCATAAGTAAGTTCTGGACAGAGTTGGCTCCACAGGGAAGATGTGTTATGCTGAGTGGTAGCTGGAAGTCTAAAGTGAGATATAATAAACTATTCAAGATACAGAACTTTACTCAGATGAGAAGTCAGGAGTTTAAGATTTGAGCATCAAAAAATATAACCTCTCCATTGTGATCACAACACCATATCTAGAAAGCTGTGCAATTACAGTGTGTTAGCAGAAACACACACACACACACACACACACACACACACACACACACACACACACTCATTGAGGCCAAAAGGTGGTGCATCCTCCTCAAATGGGCCTCTCCCTCTCTCTAATCTATCCACCCTTTAATCCACCCCACTGCCCACTGAAATTTCCTTCAATATCTTCTATTCCTAGGCCCTTCCTGGCAGTATCCCATATCCATTTTGGAGGCTCACTGTGAGTTCCTCAAGCATGTGACAGACTTCAGGACTCTAAAGTATGTCTGTACTCTCTAATGTAGGATCATGCTTGGTGCTGTGAATTTTTTAGAATGAAACAACAAAACAAACTCCAACAACAAAAACCCCTTCTCCTCTTATACTGATATCTCTAAAAATAGATAAGTTTCATATAGGACTTATCATATGCCAGCCACTAATTAACTAAGTTGTTCCTTATAACAACTCTATGAGGTATAGGTCATTATTTTCTCTAGTTTACAGTGGAGATTTAGACAGAGTGGCTAAGTAACTTTTCTAATGTCACAAACCACTGAGGAGAGCCGGGGTTCTACCCATCAGTAGGGTTTTAGCATTGTTGTTCTAAGGCATTAGGTTGCACAGGCTCTGTCCCTCCACTCATCTCTCCAAAGACCCACTTTCCATCTGAGGTGAGAAGGAGAGAGAAAAGAGTGTTAGAGAAAGCTATTCTGCCACAAACATATAAATATTATGCCTGAGTTCCTGAAAATAAATGGTAAAATTGGGAAGAGAAACCAAACAGTTGAGTAAAGAGCTGGAAAAGGTTACTTTTGGGGAATAAGGAAGAGAAAGCTGATAAATAAAAGAGACAGAATGAAGACTAAAAGACTGACCAACAGGAGAATATAGATAATGTAGTGTCCTAGAAATCAAAAACCTCAAGAAGGAGGAGGAAGTCAACAGAATCAAAAGCCTCTTAAATTGGGGAAAGAAAATTAGGTTCACATATGACTTCAGAGACATGTTATAAGATAGTAGATAATTTAGAAGCTGGGTTTCTAGCAAAATATGTAATTAAGTGTAAACTGAAGGTATACAGTCTCTTCCACACATTTGATAGCACACAGGAGTAGGCAAATATGATTTCTAGAGAAGACAGCAAGTAAAGGGGAACATTTACTCCATTTGGAAAACCTGTAAATATTGAAGGATAGAATGCAAATGGGGTGAGAAGAGAGTGAAGATGTGGCAAGGGGGGAGAGTAACAACAGGTGCATATGCTGAGCTGAAACAAAAGAGACCTAGAGACATGGTTCTTACATTTGAATGCATAAATGGAATTAAGTGGGGACTTTAAAAACAATTGGTGCCTAGATCCCACCTCCAGTTTCTGATTTCATTGGTCTGGGAGTGCCTGGGCATCAAAATAAGTAATATTCCCTACTTGTCCCAACATGCACCCAAGTTTGAGACTCACTGATGTGGGACACAGAGAGACCACCTCTTCCTGAAATGTGAAAATAAGAACAAAGGAGAGGATGTAGAGAGAGATCATTTAAATTGAAGACAAGTTTAATTGATGAAGCTCACACATGGTGGCTTGAGTCATCTTGGTAAAAATAATTAGATAGGTGGTTTGATTATCTATGAAGAGGGAAGGATGAAGTTTAAAGACAGAGGCCCCTCAAAGAGCTACTGGGAGAACACTAAAGAGGCTCCCTCAGCAGAGAAATGATAGGCAACGTGAAGGGGAAATGACATTGTTGTGTCTGAGTCTTCATTGAGCCAGGACTTCACACTGATCCTCTTATAGCTGTGCTTCATAGACAGATGGAGATGTAGAGAACGCTGACAGGGGGTGATCCACAGTTGGGTTGGGTTCAGGAAGGTCAAAGAAAGAGGAAGTCAGTTGACCATGGAGACCAGTGTTGTGCTATGGTTGGTTAGGAAACAAGTTGAGTAGATTTGGAAAGTGGGAGAGAAGATCAAGAAGGATGTTGTGATTAAAGAAAGGAACACTCACAACTGAGATCCCAAATGGAAAATAATCCTTTGGGCTCTATAACTTTTATTAATATTTTAATAAAAATATTAAAAATGCAAGTACCACAGGGGGGACCACTTTGTCATGTACATGATTGTCTAACCACCATGCTGTACACCTGAAACTAATACAAAATAATGTTGAATGTAAACTGCAATTTAAAAATAAAAATATACAAGTACCATGTTGCCACTAAAGTTCAATGAAGTTTGGTAAAATGAACAATAGACACAAATTCTTAGATTAATGACTAGACATAGCTCTGCCAACAACCAGCTATGAGATTTTAAGCAAGTTCCTCGGTAGAGCTCCAGGACTCAGTGTCATCATTTACACTAGGAAGGGACTGCCTAGATAACTTCTCAGGACTTGTATTCCTGAATCACTACATCAGCTTGTTAGGTTACTTAGTTGCATATACTAGTATCATCAACCTGGAAAAATATTCCTCCTTAGCATAAGTTTCTTCCTGTTCCTTCTCCATCCCCAAACACGTTTTCTGTCCTCTCTTGCCTCTATTTTCCCATACCCCAAATGGCTATAGCAATCTTAATATTAGAAATGGGCATCCTGAGGGGAAAACACCTCAAGGTTCCCATTTGTTTCCTAGCATTAAACTAGCACACGAATTTACTGGTAATCCACTTAGTGAGATGGAGCCTTATTAAAACCAAAAACCAGTGGCTCATGGGAAAGCTCTTGTGCACTGAAGCAAAACTCCTCATTTGTATCAGCCAAAAGTTGTACTGCCTTATATTATCAGGTATTTTAACCAAATTAAGGTATCACATTATCATTACAAGTTTCACAATTTGTATCCTAGAGTTTTCTTCTTCTTCTTTTTTTACTGAAAAGTTGAGTGTAAGGTAAACTTTAACCTGCTAAGCGATCGGGCTCATCTAGTACACTGCCAGCTGGCCCACTTGTTTCATTTTAAATGAAACTAACCTTTGCTCTTTATTCTCTCTCCTCCTCTCCTCTCCCCTACTCTTGCCTGCTTCCTGGAAATGTCATTCAGTTCAGAGTTCTCAGATACAACTTGAGACAGTTTTTATCTTCCTAACCAGGTGCTGCAGCATTTGGGACTGCACGGGACTGTGGCTGTAATGTTTAGACACAGGTTTACGAGAGAGAAGAGTCTAATGCACAGAATTTTCTATATAATGCAGACACCACAGAAATGTTGAGGTGCTTAGTTACCAATGGACTTGGTTATAAAAATATGTTATCTGTATGTATATATACATCCCGCTAATTTGTAAGTGAAATCTACTGAAATGCAAAGGAACCCATATTTAAAAGTTATGTTATTACTAGCAAGAGCAATAATGATGATTTATACTATTCCATATGCTTCCACACGTGCTGAGTATGTGTTCTTCATAGTAATGCTCAGACTGTGCAGGAGCTGATTGAACAGTCATTCATTCACTCACTCATTCATTCAGTTAGCTGTCCTATCTCGTGAGCGGACCAAAAGGCCAAACCGCCCCTGGAGTCAAATGGACAGGCCATTTGAGGAAAAGCAGGTATCTACAGAGGCTGATTGCATCCTGGGGCTCAGAAGGTCAAAAAGTGATGCACAAGAGACTCAGACATCTCCATCATAATTTATCCAAATGATTCACACTAGAATGAATAGCACAAGATTTGCAGACACCTGACAGCCTGACAGGGAGGATGCTATTTTAGAACCACCAGGTGGGCATCACCTGGGATTCACTGTTGACAGCTCGCTGGAGCAGCATATTCCCAACTTGTAAAGGAGGAGGACCCATGTTGAACATCAAAATATTTTGAAGGTCCCAGTGCTAATTGTTGACCTCTTGGTATCTCTCAGTTGAGAAATATGTAACGATAAAGATCAACTAGGAATCACTGACGCTTTGAAATGAACTTCTACCTGACTGATTTCAATGCACTGCCCCTCAGTTCCAAATTCCTTTTATAGCTGCTCTGCACACGTGGACTGGACCCATGAAGCAGTTCTCCTTTTCGGTGAGCACAATGGAAGCTTTGTCTGTGAGGCCATGCATTGGAATGATTTTGCAAGAGGACAGGAGCTTCTCTTCCTATTTCTGATGTGCCCCGTTTTGCTTTTTCTTGTTCTTTCTTCATGATTAGTCAATGATGCTTTGCCTAGGGCCTTCCAGTTTTGTCCTGCCCCTGCCACATGTCCAGAGGTTCAGTCTCTCAGCCACTGTGCAGCCCTAGCCTGGCCTGTGACCACCTTCACATAGCCCTCCAACCTAGGCACTGCATGCTCCAGGCCTCACGTCCACAGAGGAGGCCAGCTCCCGCTGTGCACCCTCTCTGTGCACCCACTCACCAGGCCAGCTTGCCTGTACCCTAGAGGATGGTTCCCCACAGCCCTCCCAACAAATACACTAAACACTCCTGGTCTTGCACTGTCTTAGTTTGGGCTTCTATAACAGAATACATTGGCTGGGTGGCTTACCCAATGAACATTTATTTCTAGCATCTCTGGAGGCTAGAAGTCTGAGATCAGGGTGCCTGCATGGCCAGGTTCTTGGTGAAGTACTTCTTCCTAATTTTCAGATGACCAGTCTTCTTAAAGAGAGGATAAAGAAAGGAAGAAAGGGCTAGCTCTCTTCCTCTTCTTTAAGGATATGAATTTCATCATATGGGCTCCACCCTCATGATCTCCTAAGAACCTCACCTCCAAATACAGTCATGGAGACCACATAGTGGCATTTCGGTGAAGGACAGATCATATACACAACTGTGGTCCCATAAGAAGACGAAACACCAAGAAAATTAACAGTGAAGAAACTTATGCAGACCTCAACAAGCTCCTTAAAAAGTTTGAAAACATGGGCCCAGCACCAAAAGGTTTCTTTAATAGGGAGGAATGTTCATGGTGCGTTGTCTGCTTACAAGCAAATCTATGATGGAAAAAAGAAGCAAACCACCATGGACATAGTTCTGAAAAGAGTTACACCTCCTCAAGAAGAGACACAGGCAGGCTCTTCAGAAGGTTTTCCAGAAGAAGGCATTGTCATCCGAGAAGCTGACAAGTCACTTAATTCCAAAAGAGGAATGCTCACACCTAGACTCTCAGCAAAACCGAGGGCCCTTCACATATTAAGATACCCATTAGAAGGCAGTGAGGCATTAAAAATAAGAACAAAACCTTTTTGTAATTATACCTCCGGTTGTGCTTGGCATTCTACCATGTGCAGTAACAATAGTTTCTTTGTGCTGTTAAGAGTTTAGAAGCTACATGCATAGCATGAGTTACAGTAACTTCATGGTTATCCCAAGCGTCTGTACAAGTTCTGTTGATTAAATCGGTTCTGAAGCTGATTCATTTTGCCTTTCTTTGACTGACCTTATAAGTTACTTATTGGTAATATATAGTTTGTCTCATGGTACTTCCTAGTGTTTTGTTACTGGTGAGGAGAGGTCCTCGTTCCCACCTGTTGCTCGTGCGAGTGGAATTCTTGCAATATCCCAAGAAAAATAATTTTCTGAGACTCACACAGGAGAATGAGTGATTTTTATTTCTGTGGAATTATGTGCCTGAATTTCCAAAATCCCATTTCCTGTTGGCCCACCAAGGAAGAAGTATAGCTGGAGCTTCAAGGGGGTTAAAAATCAAAGCCAGTGTCCAGAGTTTCTGTTCCTTGTCTGCATAGTCCAATCCAGCATCAGGCTAGCTTAATTAGTGTTCCCCCACTGCAGTCCATCCGTCTATTGCATGTGGGGTCCACAGGGTCACACGGCTATGGAGGAAACACAGGCGAATGCAAGGAAGCAGGAATAAGAGAGCCCCACGAACCAAGAGCAAAGAGCCAGGAGAGAGAATTCCTTGGTCTCAGGGATTATGTATTCCCAAATTTTCACCCTCATGCAGTGGCCACACCCATTCTGGCCAATGATCTGCTTCCAGGTGTGACTGGCAAGCACCTTCCCTAGTCACCCCAACTTCACTGAGCATGGGTCTGTCTCCCCTTTGTTGGACCTCTTTCCCCATGATCTGCAGGGGATGGCTCAGTGGTTGCTGGGAGTGAGTGTAAAGTTGCAACTTCCTGGTGAAGCTGCCCAAATGATATGCCTATAATGTCTGACCTCCCTTTTATTCCTTTTCTATTATTAATAACCAGCTAATTACAACAATATCATTTTATTTTATTTGTCATTCATATAATTTTAAAATTTGTGCAAATTTATGAGAGAATTTTTTATTTTTATTTATTTCAGTGAGGAAGGGAGAAGGAGAGAGAGATAGGAACCTCAATATGAGAGAGAATCATTGATTGGCTGCCTCCTGCATGCCCTAGACTCAGGATGGTGCCCACAACCCAGGAATGTGCCCTGACCAGGAATAAAACCTTGACCTCCTGGTTCATAGGTCGATGCTCAACCACTGAGCCACACCCTGGCCGGGCTGAGAAAAATTTTAAAGCCCTCTCAAAGAACAGAACAATAGACTTTGAAGAGTTCAGAGTATGCCACTCCAAAATATGATACAGTACAGTGACGTAAGGATTATTTGGGGCTAAAGGCAATTGAAAAGAAGCAAACACACAAAAACTCTCTGCCCTCCCCCTTCTACCAGGAAAAGCAAGACAATTCTTAATCACCAGAGACAACACTAGACTCTTATCAGCCCAGAGAATCTACATAACAAACCTTACTAACTAGCCCTTATCTTCCATTAGTTTCTACCTTCCCACCCTTTGCCACCTCTAAAAGCCTAAACCCCTTTACCTTTCTTCTGTAACTTTTTGATAAATGTATTGTTTTTTTGTTGCTACTATAGAAATTCACATTCTAACCACCTTTTCAAGTTACTCATCGCTGAGGTTCCTCCCACGTGGTGAGCTCAGCAAGTGTTAATAAACAGCTGGTTTTTCTCTTATTAATCTGCCTTTTGCCAGTCTAATTGGCAGTGTCCCAGCTGAGGAACCTGGAAGAATAAAGGGGAAGTATTTTCTTTCCCTAGAGCTTCAATGACTATAAAGACATATCTTGGATATCATGTTTAGGAAGACTTGATAACCAAAAAAGTGTCAGTTAACTTCTAAGTGTAGTATTGTCCCAATAAAAACAATACCATAAAATATATGTGGAAAAAATAAACGAATTTAAATAGCTTGAAAAAGAAACTTAAACGATAAAAAGGAATATGAGAGACTCAGTTTACCAGATATTAAAAATACCACAGAGACTTCATAATTAAATGTCTGGTGTTGATACATGAATAGAAAGACCAGAGGAATAGAAAAAAATTTTAAAGGATACAAATACATTCAGAAATTTGGTATATAATAAAGATGACATCTCATATCAGTAAAGATGGATATTTAGATTAATGGAACAACCCATTGTCCATTTGAAGAACGTATAAAATTGGATCTATACTTCACATTGTACATCAGTATAAGAATCCAATTATAGCAAATATTTAAAAATACAAATAAATAAGTAAATAAATAAAAATTGTAGAAGAAAGTATAGGTGAATTCTTCGCTAAACTTGGAGTAGGGAAAGCCTTTTATGACTTAAAATTCAGAAATCATAAAATTATAGAAGGTATATTAAATTACATAATCTTTTAAAAAATTGTTAGCATGGCAAATACACCATACACAAAGTAAATGATAAAATGATAAACTGGAAAAAATTTGAAAATTGTATCAATGACAAATACTGTTCTCCCAAATAGATAATGGATTCCTAAAGCACTCCCAGGAATTAAGAAATATCCTAATAGAACAATGAGCAGAGAACATGAACAGACATTTCACAGAAAAAGAAATATTCATGGCCCTAACCAGTTTGGCTCAGTGGATAAAGCGTCGGCCTGCGGACTGAAAGGTCCCAGGTTCGATTCCAGTCAAAGGCATGTACCTTGGTTGCAGGCACATCCCCAGTAGGAGGTGTGCAAGAGGCAGCTGATCAATGTTTCTCTCTCATCGATGTTTCTAACTCTCTATCCCTCTCCCTTCCTCTCTGTAAAAAAATCAATAAAATATATTTTTTTTAAAAAAGAAATATTCATGGACAAATAAAAAATAAATGAATATGAGAAATACAAATTAAAATGACATTACTTTACCACAAAGGCTAAAATGGTCCAGCCCATGTGGAGGGGAACCTCACAATATCTGCCAAAGTGACAGGTTCAGTGGTCTTTGAACCCAGCAGTCCCATATCTGGGCATCTTTCCTACAATGATAGATGCACGCATGGTAAATGAAAATGTACAAGTCTACTTATTGTGATGGTCGGACCCAAATTAACCATTTTGTACATACTTAATGTACAAAAATGCTGGGGACATTTTCTGTACTGATATAGAGAGAAGTTCAGTCTAACTTGTCAGGCAACAAAAACAACATGCAAACCAGTGTGTAGTGTGTGCTCCATCCTGTGTAACGAGGAAAGTGGGTAAGAATAAGTTCTGTTTTTATCTCTTTGCATAAGCATGAAGAAATATTGAAAGGGTAGACAGATAAGCCAATAAACCAGAACTAACACTGAGAGTAGAGAGGGAGAGAGGATAAGGTAGATGGGGACAGGGGAGGAGGGAGACTTCTTTGCATGTGCCCTTCTATATCATTTTGAATTTTGAACCATGTAAATGTATTAACTTGGGAAATAATGCTGTGTTCTTTGAGGCACGAGGTTGTTTTCATTGAAAATGTGACAAACAGCAGGGCCATGAGCCCGAGCAAGACCATTCTAAGTTTCCATAATTTACAGCATGATTTCTTTTAAGCTGGTTTCTTCTTTGGAACGAGGTATTTTTGTCTGTTGTTTTCTTTTTATTTTTATGGCATGAGTCATGGTGTATATTAACATTTAACCTCAAATGGCACCCTCGCTGCACACTCACACACTCACACTGTACCCCCACAAGTCACCTCCCCCAGCATCCATGCCCCCACTGAGTGGAGAAGGACCTTCGCCTGCCAGCCTCCTCCAGAGCTCTGACCCAGCTGTGTACACCTTTTCATCAGATTTGAGTTCAGTTTGCACTAGGCTGAATCCAAAGCATAAAAAGCCATCACTCTCCTATATGTCCAGATTATAATAAAAAGGAAAAAAAAAAAAACAACAGAAAGCTTTAGTGTAACCAAAATATTTTGACAATGATGTAGAGTAAAATTGTGAAGTGATCAATTGTCATTGATCCTCTTCTATCTCTCTTTCTAAGGACCACCTGCCACCTGTTGATGCCTTCTTCCCTAGGGTACTGAAATCCCACCTGGTTCCCAAGCCTCTTGTAACCCATCATTAGTAAGAAGAGCTACAATGTGTTGGGTCCCACATAAGGTAGGTGTCATGTATCATGTACTCATTTATTCTCTCCTTACCATATTCCGGCTACTGCTTTAGAGAGCTGGTAGAATTACTTCCCACCTTTTTATGTAAATGGAACCTGAGGCCCAGAGAATTAATTCCTAAGTTAATATCCCAAAAGCTGAAAGTAGCAAAATCAGGTCTGGAACCCAGGTATGCCTCTGGCCTAAGCCCACCTCTCCTGCCTGAACCATATATACATCATCCCCATTTCTCCTCAGGGAGCAAGGAAGGTATCTCTCTCTTTCTCTCTCTTACCTGCCCAATATTCTGAGGGAGCTACTGTTATGGCAATCAACATGACAAAGTAAATGTGCTCTGGTGGTAATGTATGTGAAACACAGAGTTTATTCTTGTATTATTATTTATTTATTAGTCATTGTATTTTTTGCCTTCTAATTATTATTATTATTATTTTGTATCCTTGGTTATGATTTATCTTTTAGGTAATGATGGCTGGTAATTTAACCTCCTTTTGCCCATCCCTGTATTGTTAAAGGTTTTTCTCCTCCTTGCAAGAACATCTGTGATTCAAAGTGTCATTTTGGCTGTAAAGTACTTTTACCGTTTTTGAGTCTTCTATTAGAACAGGCCATTATCCTGTTTCTGTGAAGGCAGTTTTATTAGAACACAGCCACACCCATTTGTTTACAAATCATCTCTGACTGCTTTCATTTGACAACAATAAGTGGGACAGACACCTTGTGGCCCACAAAGCCAAACATACTTACAATCTGGCTCTTTACCGAAACATTGGCCAATCCTTGTATTAGAACTTTGCCCCCCTCAAGACATGATCTCTCTCTAGTGGTTAAGGGATTTTCATGCTGGAGTCAACACAAGCATTCCAGTTAGAACCCAATTGTTAAAGAAAACCTTGCCCATGTATCATTTTTCAATGGATGATGATGAATGTCCAATGATATAGCACTTATTTTCCATTGGATACATTTTAAAAAGTGATGTGACATTTTATTTAAAAGTCTATTGTTGCCATGGTCATTTTGGCTCAGTGGATGGAGGGTCAGCCCACGGACTGAAGGGTCTTGGGTTCAATTCCAGTCAAGGGCACGTACCTCAGTTGCAGGCTCAATCCTTGGCCCAGATTGGGCACATGTGGGAGGCAACCAACCGATGTGTCTCATATCGATGTTTCTTTTTCTCTGTCTCTCCCCCTCCCTTCCATTCTCTCTATAAACCAATGGAAGAATATCCTCTGGTGAGGATTAATAACAACAACAAAAATCTATGGTTGACAATATGTTAAGAAATTAACCCTTTGCCACTATTTAAGCTTATGGTGACAAATTTCAGAAGATCGAGCTGAAAATACACTAGGCACTACAAAGTTTTTAAAATGATTTTAGGGGATCAAAGTGAAGAGGTTTGAAGATCAGTACTGGAAGAGGGGGAACACCTACGTCAATCCCTAGGATTGGGCCAGGGAACGGGAAGGGGTAGCCAGAATGTGGACTGGAGGAGGTGGGGACCGAGCAGTCTTGAGGATGGGGGGTGGCTGCCATGCTGGAGAGGGGAAGAACTTCCCTGAGGGGGACCAGCATGTGCCAAGGCCCAGAGGCAAGAGACAGCCTGGAGTATTTGACTGTGACTGTCATGCAGCTTAAACACAGGCAAATGGTGAAAAAAGAGAGCAAGAAGGATAGCAGAGATTCACATATGGGAAAATAACCTACCCTAGCAATACCATCTGATTAATTTCCAAGGTTCTGGGCTCAGGGTGATGGTTGAAATGAACTTGGGTCCCAGGGTGATGGTTGAAATGAACTTGGGTCCCAGCTCTACTCTTATTATCTGTGAGAAGTTGAACAAATGATGTGTCCCTCTCCCGCCTCCCCCCGCTACCGCCACTGTCTGCTGTCCCAGTCCCAGCTCGGTCCCCTCACAATGTGTCTGCTGTCCCCAGTCTTATGCTCCTGCAGTACAGTCAATGCCTGGGGGTGTCAGACATTTGATGATTTCATTTGAAAATGATGCAAAAAGAGGCAACATAGTCCTATTCTGAAATGACAAGTCTTCATTGAGGAATACCCAGTACAGTGAAATAGAGGGAAGTTAACAAGTGATTTTGAAATATGTGGTTGGAATTGCCCCAACCAAAATATCTTTTAGTTCCTTTTTACTGCCATTTTTTTCTAATTTTATTTTACACTATTTAAAGGAGAAGTTTTTCCAATGGAAGTGGGAAGGTTGGGAGGGACAACCATTATCATTAGCCTTAACCGGTCTTTTCAACACTACCCTCCCAGTTTCTTCTCTCTGCTGGCAGAGAGAGGGCTAATAGCAGGCATCCTCAAACTACGGCCCGCGTGCCACATGCAGGTGTTTTTGCCGTTTTGTTTTTTTTACTTCAAAATAAGATATGTGCAGTGTGCGTAGGAATTTGTTCATAGTTTTTTTTAAACTATAGTCCGGCCCTCCAACGGTCTGAGGGACAGTGAACTGGCCCCCTGTTTAAAAAGTTTGAGGACCCCTGGCTAATAGCTATGTTCACGGGTAGCAAGAGTGCCTGGAACCTAGTATTTGTAATGTCCTGACACTCTGTGTGTATGCTCAGGCACGGGTGTGTGTATGTGTGTGTGTGTGTGTGTGTGTGTGTGTGTGTGTGTAGAGAGAGAGAGGTCGCTGGAGGAAGGTTATTTATTATTTATTAACTATAACAACAAAAATGGAGAGGTAGGGGACACATTTCAGAAACATCTTAGGAGTCTGGTCTAAAGGAATTAATGTCTGATGAAATGAGACAGACGAGAGGAAAAGAGATATCTAGGAAAATTCCCTTATCTCTGGCTCTGCTGACTGAATGGATAGCTATACACTGAGTGGCCAGATCAGATTATTATGACCACCTGACATTTGTAGGCAAATTAGCCGTACACTGCATCGTATGGAATATGGAAGCCGAAGGCCTGTTCAAACACCTTTCCTGTCTGCATTTACCAAGATAAAACATCTCCAATTCGCACAGGAACACAAGGATTGGACAGTCAAGCATTGGAAAAAAAGTCATATGGTCCGATGAATCACGTTTTCAGTTGCATCGTGCAGATGGCAGAGTGAGAATTTCGCGGAAACAGCATGAAAGCATGCACCCCACATGCAAGAGTACAACCCTTCAAGCTGGTGGGGGCAGTGTTATGGTTTGGGGCATGTTTTCCTGGCATGATTTGGGCCCTTTAATTCGTGTGGAACAATGTCTGAATAGCACAACATACCTAAGTATCGTTGCTAATCAAGTTCATCCTATCATGTTGATTGGCGTATCCCAATGGAGATGGCTTCTTCCAACAAGACAATGTGCCATGCCACGGTGCTCGTATTGTGCAGGAGTGGTTTCAAGAACATGAGGGAGACTTTACCTTGCTTAGGTGGCCCCCACAATCACCAGATCTCAATCCAATTGAGCATTTGTGGGACGAAGTTAAAAGAGCCATCAGGCAGCTGGTTCCACAACCACCAAATATCACAGAACTGGACAATGCTATTCATCAGGCATGGTGTCAGATTCCTCGCATCACCTTTCAACATCTCGTGGAGTCAATGCCAAGAAGAATCGCCACAGTATTGAAGACAAAAGGTGGCCCAACGAAGTACTGATGGGGTGGTCATAATAATCTGGCCAGTCAGTGTATAGTTACTGAGACAGGTGTTAGGAGTTCAGTTTTTTAACTTTCATAGTTGAAGTCCCCATGACATAGTTCAATGGAGATGGTCAGCAGTTAGCTGGATAAATGGGTTTGAAGAACAGGAGTGAGATCTGAGCTGCAGATAGAGATATTATTGTAATTAAAGCTTCTGGCTATTGATAAGCTTGCCAGGTAGAGTAGATAGTGTTGAGAAAAGTACAAAGACAGATGCCTAGGAAATTACATCATTTAAAGATAAAAAGCCACAAAAGAATTGACAAATGATTAGAATAAAAACCAGAGAGAATATTATCTTATTATCTGAGCAACTAGTAAAAGAGTGGTTTTTTTTTAAAGAAAGACATGGCTGAGTCAAATGTAAAAGGGGTCAAAAGCAGTATTCATTCATTCATTCATGGCTTCATTCATTCAACAAATATTGAATGTCTAATATGTGTCTGTGATTATTCTAGTTGCTAGGGACATAGGTAAATATGAACCATCTTTCTCCCAGGGAACTTAATTTATTGAGTAAGACAAAAGAAAATAGCCCTGGCCAGTTTGGCTCAGTGGATAGAGCGTCAGCCTGCGAACTGAAGGGTCCCAGGTTCGATTCCGGTCAAGGGCATGTGCCTTGGTTGCTGGCACATCCCCAGTGGGGGGTGTGCAGGAGGCAGCTGGTCGGTGTTTCTCTCTCATTGATGTTTCTAGCTCTCTATTTCTCTCCCTTCCTCTCTGTAAAAAAATCAATAAAATATATATTAAAAAAAAGAAAATAAGCAATTACAATATAATATATAAGGAATAAATGAAGGTGTTATGAGATAGCATGAGTATGGCTGGGCTTAAGGGACAGCAGCACATTCAGTGACCAGGGCAGGTACAAGCTTGCGTAGATGTCATATTCAAGGAACCTGGTTCTCAGAAAACAACAGACCTGGGTGATAACTACAGATGGATATGGGGTGGGGAGAGGTGTTGTTTATGTAGAAAGATGGAAACAACTTAGGTTTATTCAGGAAAGGGAAAGATTGGAGTTCAGAAATAAAAAGGGATTCACTCACCTACAAGTTCTCTGGGGGGGGTGGTTGATTGAGGGAGGAGGGAAGGGATAGAGTAGGGAGGGGATTGGAAACACAGTACAGGTAGACAAACTAGACTTGTAAAGAAAGCATGTCTGTCTTTCATAGAGATTGCAATCAAGAAGAGAATGGATGGATGGATGGATGGATGGGTGGATGGATATGCAGATAAACTCTGGAACCAGAATTATAGGTTTTTAAATATTAGAAATGATCAATTAGCAGATAGAAGTATTAATCTCATCCTTCCCTCCATTCATACGAAAAAAAATAGTGAGTAAAAGGATTCACTTGAGTGAGCAACCTCAAAGGCCTTTCAAAGAATCTGGTAGACTTTACTGGAAATACTTTAATCAGCAGCCTAATGCATGGGAACTGGGTCTGTGCGGCTCTGATGGGAAGTGCTTGCTGCCTGGGCACAGTCCTCCAGGGGAGGGGGGCTTTCTCATATCAGCAACCATGAGGCACAAAGGTCACCGGGCCTGAGGAAGCGATACATCCATTTCCTCCCCCACATGTTTCCTCTATAACACTAGCACTCAGTCTCCTGCCGACTGCTTCATCAAAACTTGTCCCTTGAAGGTCACCAATGACATCGTTATTGCTAATTCAAATGGCCTTTTCTTTCACCCGGTTCTCATCAACCCCCATAGTCGATTGTTTATCAAAGTCATTTCAGTGACAGCTGCCACAGTTGACCTCTTTTTGAAACTCTCTCTGGCGTCCATGACACTGCACTACTGTGATTTTCCTCCTACTCATGAGTAAGGGGTAATTCCTAGAGGATGGAAAAATGAAGTTGACAGTATAACTCAGTGAAGGATGGAGTTGTGTTAGTAATACAAGTTCCCGTAATGGCCATAAGGTCCTGTAAAACCTAACCCCCTTTCCTGCTAATCTCCACTCACCCACTCACTCCATCCACCCAGCCACGCTCTTCTTGCTGGCCTGGAAACACAACGGGTACACTCTTGCCTTTGCCATACTGTGCCTGGTGTGATCCTCCCTCTGATATCCTCATGTTAACTCCTTCACCTCTGTAATATGGGTTTAAGATGTTATTTGAGAATATTCAAGTCTGCTCTGAAAGGTGAGAAAAACAATGAGATGGGTAAAACTTCTAAGATAAGTTAAAAATAGTAAGCATCCTATGAGACATATTAAAGATAGACATAATACGTGAGATATAGGATTTAAAACTCATGGAATAACCAAGACAGTTATTTCAACAAAGAAAGGAGTGGAAGAACCAAGTAAGGTACAGATCCTAACATCTCCAGGTTGACAGCTATGTCATCTCAAATCGGCCATCCTATGGTGATACATATTATGGTCCCCACTCTGGTTCAACGTGTATTCTGCCCAAGAGAATAAGAAACAGCTCATAGCTGCTCAACAGATTAATAGATGAGCCACAGTTGTTAGCCAAGAGTACTTGGCCCTGAGTCTCTCAGATAGAGCAAGTGTATGTTGGCCCCAGATACCTTTTGTCTGCTGAGTCCCTGGGTTAATTTCAAGTGGTCCTTACAATATCACTATCAGTGAGAAGGCTGGTGTGTACTTTGTGTGTGTGTGTGTGTGTGTGTGTGTGTGTGTGTGTGTGTGAGAGAGAGAGAGAGAGAGAGAGAGAGAGAGAGAGAGAGATTAACACTAGAGGCCCGGTGCACGGATTTGTGCACCAGTGGGGTCCCTTGGCCTGGCCTGCACCCCCTCGCAATCCAGGACCTCTTGGGGGATGTCAGAGGGCCAGTTTTAGCCCAATCCCCACAGGTCAGGCCGAGGGACTCCACCAGTGCATGAACCCGTGCACCAGGCCTTTAGTATGCATATAAGATCTTTGGTTAATCTCTTCCTGCCCTCCTAACCCCCTTCCCTCTGAGATTCATCAATCTGTTCCATGTTTCCATGCCTGTGGTTTCCACTCCTGCCTTGTGCATCTGCCCCTGGTGGTCAGTGCATGTCATAGCTACTGGCCAGTGAATCATACAGTCGGCCGGTCGCTTAGGCTTTTATATATATAGATTGCATAACCCAGGATTCATATAGCCTTCTACTTGCTTATTCATTATCTTAAGTATGTTAACGTATACTATTTCTTCCCTATTGATGCTCTCCATGTGTTTTAGGTTGGTGCAATAATCTACATGATTTGAGTATTTTAATTTGGTCTGTTAGCCTTTCTGTTCCATTACAGAACAGTTTGCCTGGGGCTTGGAGGTTCCCATTGCATCAAGATCATTTCCCACAACAATCTCTTTCAAAGCTTTGTTTAAATGTCACCTTCTCAGTGGAGCCTACCCTGACCACTCTACTTAAAACTGCAGCCCCCATTACTAGCACCCTTACTCCACTCTATCCTCCTTATCCTTCCCAGACAACATTTTCCTACATTTGTAATTTACTTATTTGTTATGTTCATTGTTTATTGTCTGTCTCTCCCTCTAGAAATATAAATCCTCTCTCTCTTTGTCTGTTATTCAGTAATAGCTCCCATTCATAAAACAGTGCCTGAACCATGGTAGGCACTAGACAATTTTTATCGTTGTGTTGAGTTGTCACAAACCGGGCATGAGTAAAGGAAATGGTCTAAGTGCTGGTGTATACAGGCTGGTAGTCAGAGTTTACAAAGACATGAAAATCAACACCAGCCTCAGTGCTGAGAAGCAATGATGAAAAGTGCACAGCCCCAGAAAAGGCTAAACTACCAGGGATAATTTCAGAAAGGAAAATCTAAGAACAATCTCTAGATATATGGAGAATTATTAAATGGAAACTTACTTCTTGTCTTCCATTTCTAGTGGACTATTAGAAGAAATTGTAGATTTTTTAATTGGTGTTATCAGATTAAGTTTTTGAAAAAACCTCTTTCTAAACTTAGTTTCAAATTCCACTGCTTAAGGGAATAAACAGGGACTAAGCAGATAATTAAAGGAAACAAGAAGAGGGTAAAGAACAGGGAAAGATGTGGATTTTGGTGAATTTGGAGAACCCATACTCCATAGCAACCCTTCCTTGGCCTAGAGTTGAGATATACAAAATTGTAAGCCCAATGTTGCCACATTCAAGAGTGTTCAGAATCTATATTTTAAAATATGTTTTTATTGATTTCAGAGAGGAATGAAGAGGGAGAGAGAGATAGAAATTTCAATGATGAGAGAGAATCATTGATTGGCTGCCTCTTGCATACCCACTACTGGGGATCAAGCCCGCAACCAGGGCATGTAACCAGAAATAGAACCAGTGACCTCTTGGTTCCTGGGTCAGTGCTCAACCACTGAGCCACACCCAGCTCAGCCAGAATCCTTTTTTTTTTTTTAATTTCTCAGTATATAAAACTCTGAGCTAAACAAAATCCATTCATTTGGCCTGCCAGTTTATTGCACCTGAATTCTACTCAAGACTCTATCATCTGTTACCATCCTCCCTTTCCAACCTGTATTACCTCTTTCTCAGCATGCATCTTCCACTCCTTTTAGCCATCTCTACCCTGTTCTCTCCACACTCCTATGCAGTCCTAGTATTTCCCTTTATAACATAGAACCCATCCTGCCCATCTTTCTAACCCATCTCTCTAATCTTCCATTCTTTAAAGACACACAGATCAAGACCTATCATGTCCTAACAATTTCTCAGTTCACGCTAGTCTAAGTGATGTGTCTTGTAATTTTTATGGCTTTTGTAATACTGCTTTATGAAATTAGATATGTTTCCTATGCATAAGCATTGTTCCCCCAACTAAATTGTAAGATTCTCAAAAGTTAGTGGCTGGTACTAGAGCACACACAGGCCTTGGTGATAGAAAGTTCAAGTTTTAATCTGGCCTTTGCCATCTATTATTAATGTGACATTGAGCTAGTGACTGAACTTTTCTCAGCCTCTGTTTCTTCATCTATAAAATATAAATAATATTTCTTCATAGAAAGGATGTAAAGTTTAAATGAGATAAATATAAAATGGACATTGTTAATGGATAGAAAGTGTCTGGCACATAATAAAGGTTCAACCAGCATTTATTGATTTTATTTCTATAAAAACTCTTTTGTGTGCCCTACAGTGCCTGGTTGTAGATTTATGCTTAATAGGATATTCACAGTAAATATTTGTTTATTTGTTTCATATATGGAAGATTATCCTGGCAAGGAAGAAAGAAAGAAAGAAAGAAAGAAAGAAAGAAAGAAAGAAAGAAAGAAAGAAAGAAAGAAAGAAAGAGAAAGAAAGAGAAATGATGAAAGAAAAAGACATTTTATGCCTGGATTTAATACTTGGAAATTTCTAACAGAGACTTGGGAATACACAATTCTCTGATAATTCAGTTATGAGTTTTGCCTATGACCAAGACAGTAAGTAAAGAAAAATTTCAGGATTTCCCTCACTCCTGTAATAATTTATCTAAAGCAGTGGTCCTCAGATAGGGAGGTAGGGGCAAGTTTGCTCCCAGGGGACATTTGGCAATGTCTGGAGATATTTTTGAATATCACAACTGATAGATGTTACTGGAATCTGGTAGGTGCATGTCAGGGAGGCTCCCCAATATCCTTCAATGGAAAGAAGAGCCCTGGTCCCCAACCCCCAGAAAATAATTATCTGGCCAAAGTTGAAAAATCTCAATCTAAAGATTCTCTAAGCCTGAGGTCATCACCATCCTAAGATCTCTCCCTTTGCACAGCTCTCTATTATGCCAAATTCATCAGACAGAGAGCAAGTATTGGCCAAGTAAGTGGTGGGTGATCAGAGAATCAAAGAGCCAACTCTGGAAGAATTCTCCTCAGTTCAAGGCGCACTGAACCAATGTCAACCCTTTCATTTCCATCATACCAAGGTTATCACTGTCAGTGTGTGACTGAATACAGTTTATTCTCTTCTCAAATAATTTCTCTTATTGCCCCACACAATTAAATATTGAAACCAGACCTAACCGGTTTGGCTCAGTGGATAGAGCGTCGGCCTTCGGACTCAAGGGTCCCAGGTTCGATTCCAGTCAAGGGCATGTACCTTGGTTGTGGGCACATCCCCAGTAGGGGGTGTGCAAGAGGCAGCTGATTGATGTTTCTCTCTCATTGATGTTTCTAATTCTCTCTGTAAAAAATCAATAAAATATATTTAAATAAATAAATAAATAAAAATTGAAACCAATGTGAATGACCTCTCTGAAGGACACTGAGTAAAATAAGTCTGGAATCCCAGATGATAATTATGCTAATTTAAGGCTTAAAGGGACTAGAACCCTTTGTAAATGTAAACTTATTCTCATAGTTTTCCAGAGACAACTGCTTTTATAAGGTCAAATGTCTATCTTACACTCACACATCAAGGCTGTGAATAAATGTGGTTATAGCACTGGTCTTCTCTCTCGGAAATTTCCTACATCAGTGGCTTGGTTATTTTCTTTTTTCTAGTTAAATACCATCTAGCTGAATGTTTGTGAATTTTTTTCTTTATTCTTTTACTTTCTTTTTTCTTTGCCTTTTGTCCCTCCTTTCCTTCCTTTGTTGTTTCTTTCCTTACTGTATTCCTCTCTTTCTTTCTCTCTCTCTCTCTCTCTTTCTTTCCAATTATAGGGACAAGAAGAAAATTTCTTAATTATGGTTCCCCTTCCCCCTTACTCCCCCACACATCCATCTGAGCTCTAGAAATTAATGTATCATCTACATTTTTAAACAACATTGTGCTGCCATCTTGTGGTAAACTGAGATATTCAAATGGTCAAATGAATGCAGAGTTCAAAATTATTGAAACACCTCAAAATGCACAACCATGCAGTTGGGACCCTAGTTAAGGAAGAATTGATGTTATCTCACTTCATGGTTTAAGAGCCAAGACCTAGATCTCAGGGTCCCTCAAGCTCCACATTCTTCCTCCCTCCCAAAGCCAGTGATTTCTGAAGGAGGCAAACTTATTGATTACAACATGAGTATAGAAAACACTTGAGTATAGGAAATCTTTTGTCACAGGTCTATGACATGTTTTATGTCTTTAGAAGAAACTTCTCAGATTTTGAGTATTCCAAATTACTTTCTCTCAAGTCAGCCCTGAAGACCTACTGATTAACATTGGGGATCAATACGACTATATTAACTAACATGTTAGATCTACTTATATTAGCATAGGGGAATTGCCCACTTAAATCATGATGTTGATGTTAACCTAAATTAGTAACCAAAAGTAAATACTTTGGAAAAGGCAGAAAATGACACAAAAAGCATAATATTTTTAAAGGTCAAAATAACATTTGTCAATAAAATAATACAAATGTCTATTCCCTTATTGTGGCAGGTGAGTTACAGAAAATACAAAGTTGATATTTAATGAAAGCTCTAGACAGTCTAGATCCCTCAGGTAATACTAGACCTCAAACTCAGCAAGTCCAGAGTAGAATTGACTCATCCATTTTCTCATCACCACACATACACACACACACACACACACACACACACACACACACACACACTATGGTCTCTGGCTGCAGCCAGAATTACCCTCAAAAATACAGATCTGGTCATATCACTATCTTTTTCTGTAATTGATGCATAATTGGCATACAATATCCTATTAATTTCAGGTGTGCATCATAGTGATTCTATATTTATACTAGTGGCCCAGGGCACGGATTCGTGCACATTGAAAGGAAAATAATTAGAAGAAATATTTTAATATTGCTATTTGCCCTTTCTCTGTAATGGACTGGTAGACGTCTGCAGGGCCATCAGTGGGGCGATTGGGCCCCCGCCCCCCGCCGCTGCCACTGGTCGCCATCTGTGGGGCGATCGGCGGGGCAATCGGGCCCCACTCACACCCACCTTGGCCTGCCGCTGCCCACTCACCTGCTCCACAATCCCACCACAGTCCCGCTGTCGTTGGGGCCCATTGGAGATGGCAGCGCCTCCACTGCCACCCACTGCCAACACCACATCACTGACACCCGCCATGTTCCGCGCCACCCCCTGGTGGTCAGCACACATCATAGCGAGCAGTCGAACTGGTCAAACTCCCAGTGGAGGGGACAATTTGCATATTAGGCTTTTATTATATAGGATATATTATAAAATGATCCCCACATTAAGTCGAGTTACCATCTGTCACCATATAAAGTCATTACAGTATTATTTATTATACTAGAGGCCCAGTGCACAGATTTGTGCACCAGTGGGGTCCCTCAGCCTAGCCTGTGCCCTCTCGCAATCCGGGACCCCTCAGCCTGATAGCTGGTTTCAGTCCGATCCCCGCAGGCCCAATCCAGGTAGGAGGGAGCCCAATCCTGTGTGTTGAGCGTCTGTTCCCTGGTAGTCAGTGCACATCACAGCAACCTGTCAACCAGTCATTTGGTCATTCGGTTGCTTAGGCTTTTATATATATAGATTCCCTATACTATTACATCCCCAAGACTTACTTATTTTATTATATACTAGAGGCCCGGTGCATGAATTTGTGAATGGGTGGGGTCCTTCAGCCTGGCTGGTGATCAAGGCCTATCGGGGGGCCGGCTGGCCAGGGGGAGGGACCCCAGGAGGTTGGCTGGCCAGTCCCCCCAATCAGGGCCAATTGGGGGGCCAATCGGGGGGAGAGGCCATGGGAGGTTGGCTATGGGAGCACACTGACCACCAGGGGGAAGCTCCTGCATTGAGTGTCTACCCCCTGGTGATTAGTGCATGTCATAGCAACTGGTCCACTGGTCGTTCCATTAGTTCTGGCTGTTCAGTTGTAAGTTGGTTAGGCTTTTATTTATATAGGTTATATCTTTACTGCTTTATTGATGAACATTTAGGTTGCTTCCATATCTTGGCTTTGTAAATAATGCTACAATAAATATGCTTCAGATAAATACACAGAAGTGGAATGCTGGATCATATGGTAGTTCTATTCTTAATTTTCTGAGGAAACTCCAGAAAATTTTCCATAGTGGCTGAACCATTTTACATTCCCACCAACAGTGTTTTCCATAGTGGCTGCACCATTTTACATCCCCACCAACAGTGTAAGAGGGTTCCCTTTTCTTTACAGCCTCCCAACACTTGTAAACTCCATTGGTTTTTGCTTATCTGGGAAACTCTTTATTTATTTCAATTCTGAGTAATAACTTTGCTGGGTAAAATATTCACAGTTTTAATTTTTTTTCATTTTAGCATTTTAAGTATATCTTGCTACTCCCTTCTGGCCTGCGAAGTTTCTGTTGAAAAATCAGCTGCTAGTCTTATGGGGTTTCCCTTGTATATGACTAGTTGTTTTTTGGTTTTTTTCTTTCTTTTCTTTGTTTTGTTGTTGTTGTTGTTGTTGTTGTTGTTGTTTATCCTCACCCAAGGATATTTTTTCATTGATATTTAGAGAGTGAAAGAGAGAGGGAAACAGAGAGAAATACTGATGTGAGAGAAACACATGGATTGGTTACCTCCTGCATGCAACTGTGGTACGTGGCCTTAACTGGAATTGAACCCGGGACCCTTTGGTCTGCAGGCCAACACTCTATCCACTGAGCCAAACTGGCTAGGGCTGTTTTTTTTCTTGATGTCTTTAAGATCCTCTTCTTGTCTTTAAATTTTGCCATTTTAATTATAATATGTTTTGGTGTGAATTTCTTTGGGTTCCTCTTCTTTGGGACTTTTTGTGCTTCCAGGACATGGATGTTAAGGAAGTTTTCAGCCATTATTTCTTTAAATAAGTTTAATGCCCTTTTCTCTCTTCATCTTCTGAGATTCCTATAATGTGACTGTTAGTTAGTAAGCTTGATGTGCTTGATGTTGTCCTAGAGACCCCTTAA
Source organism: Eptesicus fuscus (assembly GCF_027574615.1). Classification (NCBI taxonomy): domain Eukaryota; kingdom Metazoa; phylum Chordata; class Mammalia; order Chiroptera; family Vespertilionidae; genus Eptesicus; species Eptesicus fuscus. The sequence continues at coordinate 72,876,985 of NC_072482.1, read as the reverse complement.
ACTCTCCTTATGTTTTTAAATTTTGTTGTTGCTGTTCTGATTGGGTGGTGTTTCTCTAGTCTGTCTTCCAGATGGTTGATCCATTCTTCTATAGCATCTAATAGGTATTGATTTCCTCTAGTGCATATTTCTTTCCTCTTTTTAGTAATTTTATTCTTCAGCTCTAATTGTTTTTCGTTTTTAATCTCTAACTTTTTGTTGAAGTTCTTACTGTGTTCCTCCATTTTTCTCCCAAGTTCAGTGAGCATCTTTTTGATCATTACTTTGAACTCTTTGTCAGGTAAATTATTTATCATTGTTTCATTGGGGATTTTTCAGAGGCTTTATCTTGTTTTTTGTTGTTTTGTTTTGTTTTTTCATTTAGGACATATTCTTGTGTCTCCTCATTTTATTTCAGTTCTGTGTTTGTTTCTATGAAGTAGGCAAAACAGCCCCCTCTTCTGCTCATGAAGGAGTGGCCTTCTATAGGAACAACCATTGGGTAGATAGTGTGCCAGTTGGCTTTGGCAGACCAGATGGAGCTGGAACAGGCACAAATGGGAGGTGGGTTGGGGAAGCTCCCAGGATGCACAGTGTTAGAGCCTCCTTGGTGGGATAATTGGATCAGGTGCAAGACAGGGGGTTTCCTGAGAAATCCACAATGGGGTCACCCATAGGAGATGGCTGGAGCTGCTGTGGGCATTGGCAGGTCAGCCAGAGCATCTGGACCATGTTCCCACTCACTATGAAGATGGAGGGAGGACATAAAAAATGGCAAGACCAAGCCATGTTTAGAAGCTTGGAGTTTTGAGCCCCACTCCACCCACCCCCAACATTTATCTACAGAGGAGAGAGGGGCTAGAAATTGAGTTAACAATTCACTATGCCTACATGATGAAGCCTCTATAAAAACTCAAATTTTGAGGTTCATAGAGCTTCTAGGTTGGTGAACATATCCATGTACTAGGAGGGTGATATACCCCAACTCTATGGGACAGAAGCTCCTGTGTTTGAGACCCTATCTGACCTTACCCTATGTATCTCTTCATTTGGCTGGTCATCTGTATCCTTTATCATATCTTTCAATAAACTGGTAAACGTAAGTGTTTTCTTGAGTTCAATAAGCTAGTTTGGCAAATAATCCAATCCAAGAGGGAGGGAATCATGGGAACTTCTGTTGTGTAGCAAAGTTGGAAAGAAGTTGTGGGTAACCTGGGGACATTATTACTTGCAATTGGCATCTGCAATGGCAGAGGGACAGTCTCATGGGACAGCCCTTAACCTCTGGGATCTGATGCTACCTCCGGGAAGACAGTGTCAGAACTGAATTAAATTGGGGGGGGGGGAAGAATTGTAGAATACTCGGCTGGTGTCACAGAGAATTGCTCTGTGTGGGAAAACCCCGCACACATTTGTTGACCAGAAGTGTCAGAAGTGCTTTGAGTGTGATAGTTATATGAGAGCGAAGGAGAGAAACACAGAAGGGAAGACTGGGTGGTATTCTAATTCACCATCACAGGCAGGAGCCCAAACCATAAATTGGACATAGTTATATAAATTCTCTTGGAACTCTAGAAGTTCTGTATTATGTCAATTTTAGGTATCTGTGATATATTTGCTATTTGTCTTATATATTCGTGGAATGCAATAAATAATTTAAAATCAAAAGGGCTTGAGAACTTGTCTTCAGAGATGACTAGAAAGGGAAGCTGGGGAGGGGCGAAGAGGGCCTGGCCCTCAGGGGACAGTAAAGGTCGGGAAGTGGCTGAGTCACTAGAGCCTGCAGTAAAGGAAGAACCCAGAGGTGTGTGCTTGAAAAGAGGCCCTGGAATGAGTAAGAAGGAGAGAAGCTGTACAAAGTTTTCTGACAGGTGCAGGGCTGGAGAGGGCCGAACTGGGGTTCACACCTGGGTGCGAACACGACCAAACCTCTTAAAACCTGTTTCCCATACAGGAAGGGCTGGCAGATGCCAGGTTTGCTCTGTGAGTGGTGTACTGATTGTAAAGGGTCCAGGTCATTTGAAAGTACAGTGCCCTTATTTAGGGCCACATGGACAGTGGCATCTGATAAAGTGGCACCTGTCACCAGTTCTTTGTCTTCAAAACTGAAGACTGGTGGCCATCAGACTGTGCAACTGACTCAAAGGTGAGTCACCGTCAGCAAAAGCAATAGACTGTATTTCACAGATTAATCTTGTACGTTTTGGGTATTTATTGCACAATACACTTGTGCATTAAAGGGAAGTAACTGTTAAAGCACTCCAGTACCAACCTTTCTGCTACAGCAACCTCCAGGAAAGAATTCGAATTTGTCCACAACAATCTTACTCCCTCTGTAAATAAACTTCCTTGCATCTGCCGCAATGCCTGAGTGGTTTTCTCTCTTCCTCACATTTGCCTGGCAAAATCCAATCCCAGTGAAATCCAACCCTCTGTCACCCTCTGCCTGCAACCCTGCAGCTGCCCGTGGCTGGAAAAACTGCCCAACCATGGCAAATGTTCTTCTTTTAAATTGATGGCAGCAAACGTCTAAGTATCTCTCAGCCCATAGTAGCCCAAGCAGTTATACCACATTTCCCTAATCAGCTCATTCTTGTAACTGTTTAGATGAGTGTCATATACCTCCTTCTCTCTCCAATCTTCCTTATTTTCTTCCCCTTCCTCACTTTCAGCTGAAAGCTTTGCTTTCCATTTCACAACAAAAGTTGAAGCAACAGAAAAGAAATGCCACACAAAGCCACTGCCACATCCACCCACCCACCTACATCTGTGCTCAAATAATTTGCCTTCCATTCTACAACTCTGGATGAACAGTCTATGGTCTAGTCTATGGCCAACTTGTCCACCATGTCCCCTCCTTTTCACCTCCTCCAGGACACCATTATCCCCTTTATCTCATACACCATTATTTTCCCTCCTCTACGGGACCAGTCCCATATATCCTGCAATACCCCCACCGTTACACACGCACACACGCACACACACGCACACTCACACATCCCATGTCTCTTGCTCCTCCTGCATCAAAAACCCTTAAGAGTTTTTAATAAATTGATGATCTCCACTTCCTCTCCTCTCATGCTCTCTTGTACACACTCCAATTGGGCTCTTGCCTGACCATTCCACTGAAACAGTCCTTGTTAAGGTCAGCAACCTCCATGTGGTTAAGCTCAGTGGTCACAGTCTGCTTGGTGATCTACCAACATTTTCTACTCTTCATTTCTGCCTTTTTGAAACACTTAACTTGGCATATAGGACACAACTTCCTACTGGTTCTCTTCTGAACTCACTGGCATCTCCTTTGTGTGTCCACTGAGCTCATCCTCACATATCTGACCTCTGGATGTTGGAGTGCCCCGGGACACAGTCCTCTGACCTCTGTTATTTTCAGGCTGCATTCACTTCCTATGTGAACTTAGCTTCCAATGTCACTATAAGCCAGGAACTCCCGCAGTGACATCGCCAGCCAGACCGCTCTTCTGAATTCCAGCCCCCTAAATATGTCTGCTGGACATCTCGCATAACCCATGGATCATAGTAGTTCTGTGTTTGGCCTCCAGAATCCATCTGTGAGGGAAGACCAGCTTAGTAGACATATGTGGAGAAGCAGGTGGACATATGAAGCCTGACTTCTATTCTTAGAAAGGCCGCCCTGTAAGGTTGACCCCCCAGTTGGCATCTGAAAACTTAAACTTCAAGAGGGTTCCCTCCATTTCCCAAACTGATAAGAGTGGCTCCTGGTGCCTCAACTGTGCAAACAATATTATTTTATGCTGAACCCCTTCTTTCCTCTGGGAGTTGGGATTTTGATACAGGCTGGGCAGAGGCTGCCTATGTGACCTGCCTCCATACAAAACCTGGGCACTGAGTCTCTAACGAGATTCCCTGGCAGTCACTTTTCGCATGTGTTGTCACAACTCGTTGCTGAGGAAATTAAGTACCTCCTGGTGACTGCCCTGGAAGATGACTCTTGGAAGCTTGTGCCTGGTTTCCCTTGCCTTTTCCCTTTGTTCATGTGCTTTGTGTCTTTTCATTATAATAAGTCACAGCCATAACTATGACTACATGCTGAGTCCTGTGAGAGAGTCGTTCTAGCAAATCATTGAACCTGGGGCAGTCTCAGAGACGCCCAGCACACAAGTATCTCTGGACAAATCACTTCATCTTTGTGTGCTTTGGGTTCCTCATCTGTAAATTGGAATAATAATGGCATCCAACTCAAGGGCTGTTGGGAGGATTAGATGAGTTAATACACATAAAGAACTTAGAACAGTGCCTGGCTCATGGTAAATACCCAATAAATATTATATTATCTAAAACACAAATGTCCAAGAATGTACAGTTAGGTAATACAGGGGCTGGGGTAAGAACCTGAATATTCCTGACGTTTGTATCTGACTGTGAAAGTTTTATTCTTGTCATTTCTCAAACATTTAAGTTACTTGGGACTCAACACTTACATACATTCACCTGTCTGAAATAACTCAATTCTGTAAGTCATGTATTGGTTTACCTATAGAATTCCAGATTGTCAGTCAGTTTGTTCTCCTGAATAGCTGCATAAATACTTATATGATAAATTCACTCTATTAAAATATAAGTGCAAGTGATGTTATTGACTATGATTTATTGGACATTTTTCTTCTACAAGGTATTTTACTGTTTACAAAGTTCAGAGGTACTTGTTTAAAAGATTTTCAGCAGAGTCTTCAGTTTCTCCTACTAAGCATTTATGAAGACTACCCCGTGCAAAGCTCTGTAAACTCACGATGTTGCTGAGAAAAGTCATTCACTAGTTTAGAGTGACCTTCATTGACCTTGCAACTTAGCAATAGGAGCTAACCACCAGACACCATACAGCTTCCTCCAGACTTCAGGAAATTCTAGACAGGACTTCTAGCTCACGTATCAGAGAGAAAGATAGGGGGGAGGCTCATTAATCTTGATTAAGCTTGCCTCAGTGTACCCCACATTGTCTCTCTCAGGTCTTTCTGCAAGACCCTCCCATCTTCTTGGCCAAGGCCAGGCATGTCACAATTTACACAACCCATCTACTCACTTCTCTGTATAAAACATTTGAGAGTATTTACTCTGTGACTCAACTCTCCCTGGCACCTTTCTGTAATTGAGGAAGCAGGCTGACCAGATTCTAAAACTTATTCTTCAGGAAAATACTATCCATGTGGTCATTTATACCTGCCTCTCAAATAAAGAATCCCAAGCTAGGAACACCTCTCTTTCTGTGTTAGGCAGGTGGCTGGGTGCACAGAATCTGGGCTCTGAAATCAATGCGGGAGCCTTTCAGTTACATTTATGGTCAGTAGAGGACACCTGGAAAGTGAGGAAAGGAGTTCAGGTGTCAACCTGAGGACAACCTTATTTACAGAACATCGTGGTTATCTCCTCAGACACACCAGGCATGTCCCTGTCTTGAGTTTTGTTCTAGCTGTTACCCCTCCCAGATCTCCTTCCTCAATACACACATGCTGGCCCCTGGCTTCTTACAGTCTGTGCTCAACCCCTGGCACCGCTGATTCCCTTCACCCTGCTTTACTGTTCTCCACAGCACTTATCACCTCCTGACACACTATTTACTTATTCGGTGGGTTATTTCTTGTCACTCTTCCTCACCAGAATCTCAGCCCCAAGAGTGATGCCATCACCTGTTTTGTTCATTGCCCAATCCCCAGAACCTAGAATAGTTTGGGGTCCCTGGTAGGTGCCCAGGGAGTGGATACTCAAACACTCAATGTTGTCCCTGTTTCAAAGTGATCTCATAGTCACAAATGGATTCCCAAGCATTTAGTACCCAAAACAGGGTCTGAAATAAGTCAGTGAAAAAGCCGGAGGAATATAGACATCCCTTGAGAATGACTTTGTATACAGAACCATGAATATCTCTCGACACTGAGTTGGTAACTAACTGAGTGTTAAAGGATCCTGAAATTACAATAGGAAGCTGCAAATCTAGAGAGGTCCAGCTTTATGTAGGCACCCAGGTGCTGATGCCAGAAATGCCGAGTGCTATTTTTTTTTTTTCAGTTAAATTAGTCTCCCATTGGAAAACCCAGCTTACATTTCAGTTAAGGTCAAGGATTCATATGAGTAGCACAGGTTTTAAATATCCTCTCCCATCATTCCCATATTTGTCAGCTGAAGGTCTTCAATCTTTGTTTCAGAAGGATGATAGTCATAACTGTAACGTGAACATGACTTTGAGTCTAGGTTTTGGTAGGGAGGGGGCGAGGGATGGAAAGAACGGGAGAAGTAGATGTCTAGTTCAATGATTCTGTCTGGTTCAGTGAGCAGTCACTACTCACGTTGAGTGCATTGGACAGGGATATATTAGAAATGAGATGTGAGAATGAACATGAAGCGGTCATGTTGATGTGATGGGGTCAGTGCTGTGAGATCACACCGCCCTGGATGAGGGGGAGGAAATTTCCTCAGGTGCTGTCCCTGGTGCTCTGGACTGAAATGTCACGTCCAAAATTGCTTTATTGGCCGAGTCTTTTGCTAAAACGAGCATAAGCTTTAGAATCAAAAGGACTTGGGTTTGAATATAGGTTTCATCAATCATTAGCTGGGCAACCTTGGGCAGTCTATGGAACTATCGTGAGTTCATGTTCCTCGTCTTTAAAATGGGGATGATTGACACTCGACCTTACAAGTAGAGAAGAGTACAGCATGAGAGTTAAGACTGCACCTTGAGTAGCTGTGTCTAAATCCCAGTTCTGTGACTTACTAGGCATGCACCTGTATAAGTTCTTAATGTATTTATAGGTGCAAATCAGTAATAGGGATAGTTATATACCACATGATGATTTTTTAAATTTAAATTAAATTTCAATTTATGTTTTTAGAGCAGTTTATCTAAGGTTCACAGCAAGATTGAACTGAAAGTACAGTCTCCACACACATGCACAGTCTCCTCCACCATCAACATCCCCCGCCAGAGTGGTACATTTGTTACAATTGGTGAACCACCATTGACACATCATAGTCCCCTGGAGTGCACAGTTCACATTCGGTTTACTCTTGGTGTTGTACATTCTATGGGTTTTGACAAATGTACAATGACATGTATCCATCATTATGGTATCATACAGAATATTTTCATTGCCCTAAAAATCCTCTGTGCTTTGCTTATTCATCCCTTCCTCCCTCCAACCAGGCAACCCATGATCATTTTACTATCTCCACAGTTTTGCCTTTTCCAGACTATCATGTAATTGGATACATATCATGTAATTGGATACATACATACAGTATGTAGCCTCTCGAATTGGCTTCTGTCACTTAGTTATGTGCATTTAAGTTTCCTCCCTATAACTATCCCTGTTTTCATGGCTTGACAGCTTATTTCTTCTTAGCACTGAATAATATTCCATTGGCTGGATATACCACAGTTTATTTTATCCATTCTTCTCTTGAAGGACATTTTGGTTACTTCTGAGTTTTGACAATTATGGATAAAGCTTGCTATAAACATCTATGTGCAGGCTTTTGTGTGAACATAACTTTTTAACTCCTTTGGGTAAATACCAAGAAGCATGACTGCTGGATTGTATAAAAGGGTTGGCCTCCCTCTACCCAGGGGTGAGCATTTACCATCAAATTTAGATCCATCTTCAAACCAATATATACATAGTTACAGTAGGGAAGAGTGGGAAATATCTTTATGATTTAAAATATTTCTTCAGTTTAGCCTTGTAGAAGTAGTTATAATTAATATAAGAACTCATAAATATGCTTATTTACATTCTTCCTTTTCTATAATAGCTGATCTCAATTGAAAGCTTTCAGATCATAATAGCCCATTGAACTTTCAGTACATCTTCTAAACTAAGAATGTGTTACACATACTTAATACCCCACCAATTATATTTGCTGTATCCTGATTCTTTGAAAATTGGTATGCCGTATGTGTTTGAATGATAAATGTTTATTAACCATAAGATTCAACAAACTAAAATGCTGATTTTCTGATCATATTAGAAAACCAAGTTCAATGCCTCCAGTGCATAATGAAGTTGAAGCTGATGACATTATTGTGTCACAGGTAATGATGAGTTCCATTTTCCCTCTTAAGAAAGGAGGCCCAGGAACTTTCTTGATCTAAAGCAGATAGCATCTGTAGTGGCCTGGGATCCACACATTCAAATTAGCTGATGAATTTGAGGCCAGAATTTATTCCTTCCCAAAACCACTTTGTTTAAATTAATATGTGTATTATGTATTATGTCATTAAAGGAATTTTCTTCTGAGGCCAAGAAAAGCTCTCAACCAGATATAAAGGTTCATGGTCATTTACAAAGGACTCACACATCCCTGTTTCCTCTCCGTCCATCAGTGAACATTAACTAAGATCAGAAACTGCATTCAAACAAAAGTGTGCCAAGTCCTTGTGAATGGAGAGTTTCCAAGAAAGTACTAGAAATGCATAATTAATGAATATATTCTCTTCATGGAACACTAAAACATGGCAATTCATTTATTCATCCATTTATTTAACAGCAAGTTTTGCTGTATTTTATTTTTATCAAGATATAGGTTGGGGGGGGAGGGCATGTGTGGGTGTGGGGTGGGGGGGTAATAGTAAGATATGTACACATATAATACCTCAATAAAAATATTTTAAAAAAAAGATATAGGTAACACTATATTTTAGAGTACATCATAAAAATTTCAAGTATATTTACAAATTATGCAAGTATGTCAATTATGCTGTATGTGAAACTGTTTAGGCATAGCTGCCCAAGTGCATTTAGAAAAATCCATGACCTCCCTTAAAGTTCTCATCTACTAACTCTTCTCTCTTCGGAAAATATGTACTTTAGGAAAAAATAAAAATGTTGTTTAATAAGTCTAGATCACAACTCTCTATTGTTTTTTGAGAAAGTGATTTGTGAAGGAACAAAAGTAAAAACAGTTGCTCCAATTGCAGTTGAAACTCTTTTTGTCCTTCTCAGCTTGGTGTCAGACTGCCTCCAGGTGGCGCCAGAGTACCGCAGATTTCTACCAACAAGTAAAGCAAGAGGAAACAAAATGGGTTTTCCTGACATGGGCGGTGCATGGAGTGCAGTGAGTACATACAGACGTAGATTGTGGCTTGCTCATCTCTGTTTTATTTTCACCATCTTTAAAAATTGCATTTTAATATATTCAATAATCTGGCCCTAACTTTCTGTATCAGCTTTCACACGCGATTTCTTATAGTCCAAGTTAAAATACAAGCTCCTTGGGGGCAGGTTCCATTTCTCTTTGTGTATTTACCCAGCTCCTGGCTAAATACAGTAAATGCCCAGAAGTCCTTGATAAGTTTTAAAACAATGCAGAAAAATGATGCATCACAATTTAAAACTGAAAAGCCAGGGGCTTTTGTGATTATTGAAACTACAGCAGAGTGAAATGCAGGGCAGAGGTTACCTAATGAATTTGAAATGTGTAAATGGAATTGTGTAATTTAAAATGCCCTTGACGTGGTGGTGGTCATTGTACTTCATTTCAAAATGCTATTTTTATAGCAAAAATGTCTCCCCAGCGCTTCTAGGAGTTCACTTTCCAATTGACAGCAGAAATCCAGAGTATGTACATCCCACGCATTATACCCCAACAGTGTGCAGTGTAGAGCAGATCCTCTGTACTGAGTAGATGGTTGAGTGATAAAGTCTTCAGCCCCAGCTGTTTTGGCTCAGTGGATAGAGTGTCGGCCTTCGGACTGAAGAGTCCCAGGGTCGATTCCAGTCAAGGGCACATGCCCAGGTTGCAGGCTCAATCCCTAGTAGGGGGCATGCAGGAGGCAGCCAATCAATGATTCTCTCTCATCATTGATGTTTCTATCTCTCTCACCCTCCTCACCCTCTCCCTTTCTCTCTGAAATCAATAAAAAATATTTTTTTTAAAAAGGAAGTCTTGCCCTGACCGGTTTGGCTCAGTAGATAGAGCGTCGGCCTGCGGACTGAAGGGTCCCGGGTTTGATTCTGGTCAAGGGCATGTACCTTGTTGTGGGCACATCCCCAGTATCTAAGAATCTGTTTCTATTTTGTTTTAGTTTATTTTGTACATTATTTTGTTTTAGTTTATTTTGATGAGAGAGATCAATGTTTCTCTCTCATTGATATTTCTAACTCTCTATCCCTCTCCCTTCCTCTCTGTAAAAAAATCAATAAAATATATATTTTTTTAAAAGTCTTCAATGTCAGTTTCAATTAGGAAGTGGTCTTTTTAAAAAATATATTTTATATATGATCAATTTTTTTATCGAATTTATTGGGGTGATATTGGTTAATAAAATTATGTTGATTTAAGGCGTATAATTCTATAATACATCATCTGTATATTGTGTTGTGTCTCCTTCCATCCCCATTTATCCCTTTACCCTCTCTTACTTCCCCCCACCCCCTTGCCCTCTGGTAATCACCACACTATTGTCTGTCTATCAGGCTGCTTTTTTTGTTTGTTTGTTTTTACTTAATCCCTTTACCTTTTCCACCCAGCCTCCTATCTCCTCCCCTCTGACAGCTGTCAATCTGTTCTCTGTATCTAAGAATCTGTTTCTATTTTGTTTTAGTTTATTTTGTACATTAGATTCCACATATGAGTGAGATCATATGATACTTCTCTTTCTCTGACTGGCTTATTTCACTTAGTATAATACTCTCCAGGTCCATCCATGCTGTCACAAAAGGTAAGATTTCCTTCTTTTTTATGGCCAAGTAGTATTCCATTGTGTAAATGTACCACAGCTTTTTTTATCCACTCATCTACTGGACAATTAGGCTACTTTTAAATCTTGGCTATTGTGAATAAAACTGCAATGAACATAGGGATATATATATTTTTTTTGAGTTAGTATTTCAGGTTTATTTGGATATATTCCCAGAATTAGAATTGTTGAGTCATAAGGCAGTTCCATTTTTAACTTTTTGAGTTAAATCATTACTACTTCCCACAGTGGCTGCACCAATCTGCAGGAAGTGGTGAGCCTTTAAACAAGTTGCCAGGTGTGTTTCCTTATGCATTGTTATATATACTAATCTATTTATTTACATTTCCAAATTTTTTTCTTACATTACCTAATGTCTCTCTTTATATAGATCACATTCACCCAAAAGTTTCATACTTTTTTCTTTCAAGTGGTTCATATCTTCTCAACAGGTCATATAATTAATGAGACTTTTGAAAAATTCAGGACTACATTTCAAAGAATAATTTTTGCTGTATATCAGAGTGTATTATAAAAAATTCACAGTTTAACAAATTATGCAAACATAAATTACACTCACTGTATGTGAAACTGTATTTAAACATGTTATATCTGACCAAGCGCATTTACAACTATTCATGATATATTCCTTTATGTTGAACATGTTCTCTTAACTCATTAAATCCCTAAAAGATGATTCGCTACTGGCCAGCTAGGGTGGGGAAGGGCGTGCGGTTAATCATTTAATAAACTATGAATCAGACTCTGGGCTCAAGTTAGCTGAGCTTTTCTTTCCACAGCAAACTGAGATTTAAGCTGTATTCAGCAAATATGGAGGCAGCTGCCTTCACATATTAAATACTTATCCTCTGGGATGGAACCTTAAGAAGCACTGTTGACCAGTGGTGCTTCTTGGTCACACAGGTTCAAAACCGAATGAGTAAGGTTTCCATGAGATTTGGGGTGGGTGGGGATGCAATGATGGAGTGCTTTAAACCTGAAATTGCATTGGGTGGGGCTATGGGAAGGCATTGGTGGCTCCTGGAGAGAAATGCATCATAAATGAGAGAAATGAATAGACTATTGAGCCATCCTGCCTTTAAATATTGAAACACTATTCTTATTTTGGTTATTTCAGGAAATCCCTAAACAATGCAGTCAAATTCAGATAAACTCATATAAAAAGATGTATAGAATATATTCTCTAACCAGCCTTTCTTCCTGTTTAATTTGCTATTTTAATATTAATTATACAGTCTTTTATTATTGTTTTATAGTCTTGATTTTAAAGAAAAGTAAGTCCTGCTTGAAATGAAGCCAGTTTCACGGAGTTTTTCAAAAGGCACCTCTCCCACAAATCATCCTGCTCCTCCCCAAGCAAGGATATTACACACATGAGGATAAATGGTGTTGAAAATGCTGGGGAAAGACGGACACCTATTGGTGGAGGGACTTGGTTAATTAGAGCTCAGCTTCTTAAGCAGGAGTGACGGGTGAGGTCATCTGTGTACTGTGGGCACTTCGTCCAGAATATGTGGTTTTCCTTTAAGATTCAGGGTCACCGAAAGCCTGATTAGTAAAAATATGTATTCTTTGCCTGAGAGAGTTTTTACATTGGTCATTAGGATGCAAGTGCAAACGCAGAGGTTTCTAGCGAGCACAGGCACCGCCGAAGCCTTCTTCCTGCCATAGCCTCTGGGGTTGTTTTCGATATCACTCCCAGCCTTTCCCACCCGCCCCTTTCTCAGGGAGCACAGACAATGGGTCTCAGACATTGGGAGGCACTTGTCAGAGACCCCATGACTGGGCCCACCTGAGACCTCTGAAGGGGAAGCTCTGGGCGTGGGGCGGGGGGTCTCCATTCTGAACAAGCCACAGGCTCACTTCCCACGTCTAAGTACTAGTGGAGCAGCAGCCTGTTTTTCCTCCTCCTCTCATTCCTCTGTCAACTGCCCCTGACAAAGGGAGGAGGGATTTGTAAGGGTGCTTCTCAAACGTTATTGCGAACTGAATCACTGGGGAATCACTGGTTTCATTGGTCTGGGGTGGGGCCTACGCTTCTGCATTTCCAACAAGCTCCCAGGTGGTGCTGATGCTACTGGTCCTCAGACCACGCTTTGAGTAACAAGGGTTTGGGGCAGGAAATCTGTGACCTTTTACAGAATTTGGCCCAGGCCTCCCCCCGCACACTACTACCCCCACTCCCTACCCTACCCCCCCCCCATCATCCCACTGGAGAAAACCTCATCCTACCTAATGTGACACTGAAATATGTCCCTACTTGGACTTTTTCACATTGTGGATTTGCTTGTTGGGCAATAAACTCTGAAGGCTGAATAGGCATTTTTCAGGACACTACTGTAATCAAATAAAACTTGCAGCAAAATGAGCTATCATTTCACAATGCATCATCAATAATGCACTGCATGGCAAATAGGCCACACCATTGCCATAATTAATATTGCTTTTATTCACATCACATCTATAGATTTCCTCTTCTCATTTGGTCATTTTTCTCCCAGTACACAGTCATGTTGTCACTCACCTGATGACATAGTTTAAACCAGACTGCGGATGATTTTGTGATGTCATTTTGTTTTTGACATGCAAATGGTTTAGGAAGATAGAGGTGTTTGAAAGGTAAATTATTAAAGAGAAGAAAACAGTCTGAGAAAGTTAAAATCGAAACTTCCCAGATTCACAATTTCGTCTTGACTTTTTCCTCATGAGTGCCATTGAATGACAGAGCTACTTCCACAATAAATGGTGAACTTGAACGTCTTCAGAAAGGTAGTGTCAGCAGATTTTGACACTGCTGCCAACAGAGAGTGGGGAAACACCCATATAAAAGAAACTCTGCCCAAGCATATTCAATGTCTCACATGGATGGTTAGGGTTAGGAGGTGAGAAAGGAGAAAAATGACCACAGAAACAAAACCTCCAGGTTCTGCCTAGACCTAGTGGATGGAGGGATGAAAGGCTGCGGGCACATCACTGCGAGGGAAGGACACTGTCAAGTAAAACCCAAGAAAAGCAAAAAAAATGGTAACCTTCATTTTATTGGTAATATTTTCTTCCCAAGATTTCATTTTAGTAACCTACTCCGGCCAGAAGATTAGAACAAGAAGAAATGAAAGGTTTATCCAGTTGAAGGGTAGCACTTATGTCATGCTGATATTACCACACACTAGGCTCTACTCCTGGTGACCCTGTGAATGAGTGAGGTCCCCCATGTCCTGTCTCAGCAGCCCTGCTCAGCTCCTGTAGACTCAGGCCTATGGCTTCTTTTATGGAATCAACCCATCTCATAATTGCTCTTCCTCCTGTCCTGCAGCCTTGTATTTTCCCAGCATTATTATCTTTTCCAAAGAGCCCTACCTTCTCCTGAGGAGCCCTAAGTAGGCCAGTTCCCACTCGTTCTGGCATTCCAGGGTATCCATAGAGCTCTTCTCTAACACCATATTTCAAATAAATCATTTCTTTCCTATCAGCCTTCTTCACTGTTCAACTTTTGCCTCTATATATAGTAATTGGGAGTATGCCACCCTAGCATATTGTTTATTTTGAGCTAAAGGTAAATAAGAAAAAGCCGATACAAGAGAAGCTCTCTGCCCTCCCCCATGTGCCTAAAAGTAGGACGTAAACTTATAAAGGTATCTCCCATCTCCTCCCTACAAGAAGGACAGACATTAATCACCAGAGACAACTCTAGATCCTTATCAGCTCAGAGACAGCACCCTGGGAACCGCCATAACAAACTTGATTAACTAGTGCTCATCCGCCATGGATTCTCCCATACATTTACCTTCTGGCAATTTGCTGCTCTAGAAACTCCAAGTCCTTTTTCTTTGTCTTTCTTGTCTCTGCAAATTTAATGTCCTTTTGTAGAGAAGCTCTACAAGCCCCAGTCCTAACACCCCTTTGAGTTACTCATCTGAGTGCTCTCATGCTGCCCGTGGTAATAAACTTGTTCATCTGCCTTTTCTTTGTCTGGTTTATGGGGCCCCAACAGAGAACCTAACATGGGTAGAGGAGAAAGATTTTTTTCTTCCCCTACACAGCTGACTAATGAGAAAGTTCACTTATGAAATTTAACTAACATAAGATATTCTCTTAGAGAAATTAATGGAGACTGTAACAGTACAAAATCATTGCTAAAATACATCTAGAGATAATAGCTCAAATGTGTTTCATTTTGTTACAGAGAACAGAAAGGCTGGGGGAGGGGGGTAAGAACAGCCCAGAAACAAACAATAAAAAAATACAATCAGAAATTAATGGTATTTGATGGCACGCAGACAGGACAGAAAGGACATGTTTCCCTGGGGGCCCATCTCGCAACAGGCTGTTATTTGGTCAGTTCTTGGCCCTCTGCCTACACACTGATGAGAGGGAGGTGATAACATTCACAAGGCACTAGAAACCATTCATTAAAGCGTTAAGACTGCATATTAGAAACTTCCCTCACATCCATAATTTAGCCAGTGTCTGGATCTATTCCATTATTGTCACAAAAACATTCTTTAGAAGTCTCTTCTTAAAATTCCCCCCGCCCCCCTGCACAGTGTATAGGGTGTCCCAAAAAAATGTATACACACACTTTGAATAATTATAAAGGCAGAGTTTCTTAGAATACATCTCATTTTCAAAATCGAGCTATCGGCTGTTTAAATGTGTATACATTTTGGGGGGACACGCTGTATTTTAATTCATAAGTTTATTATTTTTCATTCTTCCTAATCACAATATGTTTTCAGATAAGAAAAACATTTGAAGAGGAATTTCCTCTTGCTATTCAGGGTGGTGTTTGAGCAACAAAGCTTAGACAGAAATCTATGTAGAGCATTTGAAATCATCTCCAGTGGCAGCCCAGCTCCCCCAAAGAGCCCAGGTCTGCACCTGAAGTGGGACAGTTGGACTGCCCCAGTCCTGTCCCGGGAATAGATCCTGCTAAGACCCCCATCTCGATTGCATGCCGTGAAGAACAGCCCTCCAGCATCTTCTGCCTCCTTGGGCAACAACCACCACTGAGTGTTCGTTATGGTCCCCACATCACTTTTTGAAGAGAGCACTTCCTGGCTTCACGGGTCCTCTCTGTCCCTGGAATTTCCAGGTTACCATGGGCCATTGTAAGTTTGCTGAATCCAAGTTTCTCCACCCAGATCTGTACATCACATAGTGTTGGTTTCATTTAAAGGAACACTGCAGTCTACTCCACCCACGGAAGATGACCACTGTGACCTATGAGAGAGGAATGAATGGGCATTTTGCAGTGTGTCTTTATGATGCAGAAGAGTCATTCTGAGTTGTTCTTCCACTGTGATAGTATGGTAATATGCTTGGAAACTCGGGTTCTGGAGATGGACTACCTGGGTTTGAATCCATTTACTTACATTAGGAAATCTACAAAACCTCTCTATGTCTAGTGTTCTACCTATAAATTGACAGGGAAATATATATATAGTGTGATGTGTAGTAGCTCTAGTGAAACTACCCTAGGGTGGGGTGGGGCCCACTTTGCTCAAATCAGATCCAGCCAAAGGAGTCAGACCTAGCAAATTACACCACAGACAATTAGGTCTCTAAACAAGAAATTATAATCTCAGGAGGAGGTAATTAAGGTCCCTAATTGCACAACACCATTCAGAGCCCCCCCCCCGCCCCTCCTTCGATGAATTAGCATGCCTCTGCCAATCCAGCCCTAAAGGTATACTGGAAGAGATTTGGCTGGATTTAAAAAGAAATCAAGTGGTATGCAAAGAAACTCGATAACAGCTAAAAATGGAACTAGAGTTCTCCTCTGTCTTCTGTACTTCACTGTAGCCCAGGGTCACCATGCAGGGGTGCTAACCCCCAGGCTGGAATAGGCAAAAGGAGGAACCCAAGATGCTCTTTGCTAGGAAACTATAGGCCACAAGCTGAGCTTATTGTGACCAGTACAGTAGTTCTTAAACGTGGCTGCCCATTGGAAACATCTGAGGGGTTGTTTAAACCACCACAGTGGTGTGCTTGTAAGCCAGTCCTTGGGGAAGGGCTGATCTGTGATTTGTGCTATTTGCCCGTTGCTATGGGGGAAATGCTACAGGGTGGGTCCGATTTTAAACCACCAACATCATGTCACTGAACACAGAGTTGGGAAGAGAAGCCCCGAGGGGACCCCCCAGCTCCAGCCACCGAAGTGACTGGGCCTCACTGGGGATTTTAAGTGGGGAGGGGTGAGGCCTGAGCAGGGGGGCGTGGGAAACCAAGCCCAGGTGATTCTAATGTGCATCCATGTTTGAGAGCCCCGCACCTGTCCACGTGGCTTCCTGTCTGGCGGCTTCTGCTAGCACCTTTTCACCACCCGCTTACCAGTGACAGGTCAGTGCATTACTTTTAAAATATTGTCGCCAGGCCTAGCCGGTTTGGCTCCGCAGATAGAGCGACCGTCTGCAGACCCTAAGGGCCCCGGTTCGATTCTGGTCAAGGGCACGTACCTCGGTTGCAGGATTCTCCCCGGCCTGGCCCTGGTCGGGGCTCCCGCAGGAGGCAACCAATTGATGTGTTTCTCTCTCATCAGTGTTTCTCTCTGTCTTTCCCTCTCTCTTCCACTCTCCCTGAAAGTCAATGGAAACATATCCTCGGGTGAGGATTAAAGTAAAATACGGTCGCCAGGTTAGATAATGTGCTCGGGGGAAGCTTCTCCTGCTCGCCCACGTTAGGTGCTCATTGGAGGCGCGTCGTGAATGGTGTCTAAAAGTCTGTTTAGTCAAAATCAGGTGTTAAATAATGAGTTCGAGGCATGTGCTGGGCCCGCAGGTAGGTTGACAACCATTTTCTAACTTCAAGAGGCGTGTAAACTGGCTCAGTGTATAGAGCTTCAGCCTTCGGACTGAAGAGTCCTGGGTTCGATTCCGGTCAAGGGCACATGCCTGGGTTGCGGGCTTGATCCCCAGGGGGGGTCGTGCAGGAGGCAGCCAAGTAGTGATTCTCTCTCATCATTGGTGTATGTATATATATATATCTTCCTTCCTCTCTGAAATTTAAAAAAAAAAAAAAAAAGGCGTGTAGTCTGGAGGGGGCGGTGTCAGTAGCTGGGCTGGAGAGGGGGTGAGGAGCACAGAGAGGGCTGGGGCTGACCTGCTCCTGGGCTAGCCCGCAGCCGGCCCACCCCTGCTGCACCAGGCACAGTGGCTGGAACACTAAGCGTTCTCTCCCCGGCCTCCCTGGAAGCCAGGCGCGGCAATGAGACGCTTCCACCCGGTGAGAGAGATATAAGCCCAAATCTACTGGACTCCAAAAAGGTTTTCTCTTTTTCTATTAAAATAACAAAAGACCACAGCCTGTCTTATTTCTATCTGGACCCCAAGGCTGCCACAGCCATTTTGTAACCATGAGTTAAATGCCAAAAGAATCACAGATACCGTCGCTCTAGCCTCTTTTAGTCGCTAAACTAATACCAGACAGAGGCTTTCGCTATATGTAGACAGGCTCGTAAGTCAAGTTTTCTCTGATGAGCGGCCGCATGTAAAGCTAACCTGGCAAACTGGTACCACTACTACGTACGCACACTAGAATAAGTAATGACTGAGCTAAGATGAGACAATGCGGGAGGAAAGGGTTCTAAGCGGAGGAACAGAGCAGGGCACATTTGGGAAACCACAGGCAACAGAGGCTGACAGGAGCTGGGGAATATGTTGGGGGAATACCCACATCTGAGGGCTTAGAGGAGGTGCAGCTGCAGAAGGAGGCACACACCAGCTCCTCAAGCATCCTCTGTGGAAACTAAAGGAATTAGAACTTTATCCTAAAGACGAGGGCACATTTAGGAGAATTTTAGGCTGAGAAGGTGCATGATCAAATTGATATTTTAAAAGGATAATATGGCCCTTTAATGTAAGATGTTACTCCTAGAAATTTTTTATTCAATTCCTTTTAATTTTATGATAGGGAAAAATCAGAAACAATCCAAATGTCACCAATAGGACATGGTAACATAAATTATGATATCACCCTATGATGGAACTATTTTGCAACCATCTTTTTAGGGAATGTATTATTATACTAGTGACATAATAACTAAAGAAAAATGGACAGTATAAAACGTCCTTTTTTCAGAAAAAAAAAAAACCATAGAAGGAAAGTCTAGAAAAAGAAATTATGAAATAATAATAGCAGTTCTTGGTAGGTAGTAAAAAGCCACTGATTTTTTATTTTCTTCTTTTATAATTCTTATTTTCCAAAATTTCTATGTAAGCATTTTTATAATCAGGGGTAAACTGTTACCTAAAATGTAAGACCAGCATCTAGACCAAAAGCAGAAAAATCGGTTAGTTGCCATTAAGTGTCTATTTGGTTTCTGAGTCTTTGTGCTGGGCAACTCAAAGTTGGAAAGCAGTGTTCCAGGAAATTCCCTGGACCTACCTAATAACCTACTATGACCCCCCATCAAGATTTCTTGATCTTCTGGGATCCCATGCTGTTAAGTACAATCTCCACTCCTAATTGAACTTCCATTTTGCAGCTCCAGCTTTCCCACTGCCTTGGGTAGGCCTCCATCTTGAACTTGCCTTGGGGGTAAGGATTTGTACTTTTATTATATCCTCAGGATCAATGTGATCACATGTTTGTCACTGTTTCTGCTCTGACCACAGCTTCTGCCAAGTGCAGCCCTGGACAGCCATGGTTTTGTATCATGGGACTCTTTATTACCCATGAATGGTAGTAGTTGGACTGCAGTGACTAGATTGGGCACCTAGTCAAGAGAAGTTAATCAGTGAGCCTACACCTGAGCCAGACCCTTCAGGTTCTTCCCTCAGGAACTTGAATTGGGAGGTACAGAGAGAACAAGCAGTTAGCAAGCACTAAAGTTGAAGGGATGCCTGGATGAAGCCAGGAGGAAAGGCCGTGGTCATAATAAGTCATGGCCAACCAGTCATGAGAAAGCAGAAACTATGACTAGGCAGATTCAGTGATGTAGGAGAAAGGTGTGCAAAGTAGAGGGGAAAAGTGACAGGTGAACAGAGCAAACCCTGGAAAATAGCAGATCTGCATAATGGAGGTTAATTAGAGTGAAGTCTCAGGAACTCCAGCTAGTTGTTGCCTTAACAGATAGTGGCTGATCTACTCTTTTGTTATTTTTCATTTTAGCTCATTGTCCTATAAGAATAAACCCTAATGCCCCCCTTGCTTTGTACTTTGACTTAACAGAGGCCCAGTGCATGAAATTTGTGCACAGGAGGGGGGGTCCCTCAGCCCAGCCTGCACCCTCTCCAATCTGGGACCCCTCAGGGGATGTCCGACTACTGTCAGATATCCCTCTCAAAATCCGGGATCACTGGCTCCTAACCGCTCACCTGCCTGCCTGCCTGATCGCCCCTAACCACTCTACCTGCCTGCCTGATGCCCCTAACTGCTCCCTTGCTGGCCTGATTGCCCCTAACCACTCTCCCCTGCCTGCCTGATCACCCCTAACTGCCTCTGCCTCAGCCCCTGCCACCGTGGCTTTGTCCGAAAGGACCACATAACATATTGAAATTGTGCCAGGATCCTATACACTAGGGATAAAAAGATATATGATGCAACACCTGCCCTTACTGATTATTCAGTATTAGCTCACATGTGATAGATAGAAGATAAATATGAGAGGTAAGTAGAAGGATAGAATGGATATGACTGAACAGGGAGTGTGGGTGACAGAGGATATAAGGAAAGGGCAGGAGAGAAAAATTATGTTTTAGGCTTCTGCCTGGGTCATCAAAAAAATGACAGTGTTATTCTCCATAATAAAAAAAAATGTTCATTAAGGACATCCAGGTCTGGATCCAATATGAAGCTATAGAAGGAAATAATAAATTAAACAGAAATTTAGGAACAATAAGTATTATTAGTAATATTTGGATCTGTGGTTTTCCCATTGAGAAGAAGACTGAGAACAAAATTCTTGACACTAATATTTAAGGGGAGGCCAGAGAATGAGGTTGCAGAAAGTGATAAAGTATCTTTATTCCATGATTAATATGGTTTTTATAAGATTAACTCTGTAAAAAAAATTTATTAGGCTAGCCCTGGCTGGTGTGGCTCAGTTGGTTGTGCTTCATCCCATGCACCAAGAGGTTTTCAGTTCAATTCCTGGTCAGGGCACATGCCCAGGTTGCAGGCTCGATCCTGAGTAGGGGGTGTGCAGGAGGCAGCTGATCAATGTTTCTCTCTCATCGATGTTTTTCTCCCTCTCCTTTCGTCTCTCTCTAAAATCAATAAACACATATTTAAAAAATTGATTAGGCTATATAGTTCCTAAAATGGTTCAACATGCTCCTATATGATCAAAACTCCACTTGAAAACCACAGCTTCAAGCTAGCATTTATAAGGCAAACTACCTGGTATTATAATTTCTGAGAGTGAGTCTGTAGTTGAATTTAAGAAAATTAAAGCCTTATCCAAGTCACCCCAGTCATACATCTCTATTCTCACATAACCACTCAGACTGAAGTGTAATATAAACAGGTAAAGCTGTTCCAAAAGAGATGGCTAAAGGGGATGGCTGAGACTTGGCATTATTCAGTAGCAGGAGTCAATTCCATTGGGATTACTGATGTTTTAAGACTTGTATCAATAGACACCCAGAGATTCTACAAGATAAGCTAGAATGTACGCTGATGGACCCAACACCTTGTTTATCTTTACCACAAAAGTTAGTCTTTGCTGAGAAGTATGCAGTCAGACCATGCTGGCTTCCTGCCACTCTGTTTAAGATCATGGGGAAGGTGTCATGTGAGGCTGGAGAACAAAAGAACCAGTGTGACATTGCCAGATCTATGGACATCAAAGCCTTCCTCTCAGAGTGACCCAACAACAGTAGAACCAGGACTTATTAGAGTTACCAAGAAATGGCACGAGTACTCATTCCTCTCTTTTCTCAAACAAATGGAGAGAAATTGCCTGGTACTTCTCATTATAATTTTAAGTCCTCAAGTAATACATACATATGGACTATTGTAAAAAATGAATTTATGAATTATTTAAAAATATCAATACACAGTTGTAAAAAATGTGCATATATGTATATAGAGATATAGACTTAGATATCTACATATACAGGTATCTCAAACATTTTACCTATTATTTAGAAACTTGCCTATTTTTTACTTAGCTTTCTGCCATCCAGAGATGTACCTCTTCTTTTAAATTGCTATGCGGTATCATAATATAATATTTTATTTAATCATTTTTTCTATTGTTTGCCGTGGGTCAGTTCCCAACTTTCTGATACTGAAAATGCTGCTGTGTATAAACTTCCTTTTCTATGTGTTATTCTGATTTCAAGTGGGTATATTCAAGAAAGAGTAAATGTTGAAAAAAAGCATATTTTATTTTGATTGTAACGAATACTGATAAATTGTCCCCAATCATGTTTCTGCTATAATACCACTAGCAGTATGTGAGAGAACCTTTTTCCCCCACACACTTTCTCAGCATTTTATTTTGCCAATGTTTAGCCCAAAATGACATATCCCTGTTGTTTTAACTTGTATTTCTCTCATCTAGTGTTTATATGTTTACTAATATAAAACAGAACCATGCTTGCATATGTGTCTGTGTGTGCATGCATGGGGGTTGATGTGGGGAGAAAGTGTGTGTGAGGTTTAGAGGCCAGGTCTGGAAGAAAGTGGTACCTTAGATTTGTTCATCTACATTTCCTTGGCCAGAATTCAGTTGCAAATCCTCACTAACTATAAAGGGACAGGGAAAGAGAGTCTTTCATTGTGTCCACAAAGTTTGACCTAGCTTCTGCTGCTAATGAATGCCTAACCTTCCAGCAGCAGTAATGGATGCTGAACCCTCAAGGTGGGAACTTTCCTCAAGGAGCCCACCAAGCCACTTGATGGCAAGCTGATACCATGAGCCCCTTTGGCCTTGGAGGAAGCAAGGATTCATCCTTGAGTGAAGAGAAAATCTGCCATGAGCCTTGAGCATCCTTGCACATTCTTTTTGGGCATATGCCAAGGTTGCAATGCCCTCATAGCACTTAACCCTGGCCATTTCTCTGGGTAGTATTTGCAGCAATCAGCCTTGAGGAATAAGTCATGTCTCCCTCCAGGACTAAGAGAAGGTTGCTAAGGCAACAGGTTCCCCAAGCTGAATACTCCTCAATTGTGATGTAAATCTACTGTATCTATCAGGGCCTTCAATTACACCTCCTTTGAAGACAAAGGGAATTGACTTACATCCTGCTGCTTGCTGTGTTGAGAGTGAAAAGTTTTTGTCTCTGATCTAAGAGTCTTATGACTTCTGACAGATTCCATAAAATAGTAACAAGTTAATTTATTAGCTTAAAAATAGGATAAGCCCTCGCTGGTTTGGCTCAGTGGATAGAGTGTTGGTCTGCAGACCGAAGGTTCCCAGGTTCGATTCCGGTCAAAGCACATGCCTGGGTTGAGGGCTCTATCCCCAGTAGGGAATGTGCAGGAGGCAGCCAATCAATGATTCTCTCTCATCATTGATGTTTCTATCTCTCTCTCCCCTCTCCCTTCCTCTCTGAATTCAATAAAATTATGTTTTTAAAAAATAGGGTAAGATTATATCCCATACTTGAAAATTCTTACCAGAATTTATACCAACACCAGATATGCATTTGCTTTCTCTGCTTTCAGCATCACGAACCAAGAGCATAGCAAAGAGCTGAATTATTAACTTGATACCCTGTACAACATTGCCTTAGATCAGTGATTGGAAAACTCATTAGTCAACAGAGCCAAATATCAACAATACAACGATTAAAATTTGTTTGGAGAGCCAAATTTTTTAAACTTAAATTTCTTCTAATGCCACTTCTTCAAAACAGACTCACCCAGGCCGTGGTATTTTTTTTTTTTTAAATATATATATTTTATTGATTTTTTACAGAGAGGAAGAGAGAGGGATAGAGAGTTAGAAACATTGACGAGAGAGAAACATCGATCAGCTGCCTCCTGCACACTCCATACTGGGGATGTGCCTGCAACCAAGGTACATGCCTTTGACCGGAATCGAACCTGGGACCCTTGAGTCCGCAGGCCGACGCTCTATCCACTGAGCCAAACCAGTTTCGGCCAGGCCGTGGTATTTTGTGGAAGAGCCACACTCAAGGGGCCAAAGAGCTGCATGTGGCTCGCGAGCCGCAGTTTGCCGACCACGGCCTTAGATCAAGGAATCTTTCTAACAGTAAAAGAGGCACAAGAATATAGCTACATGAATACAGTATCCACTGTTCTTACCATGTGCACCATCATTCTACAGCATTTGGCTTTACAGAATGGTAATCTGTTAAAGATTCAGGCAAGGAGCCAGTTCAGGGTTAAAACCCCAAAGGTTTGGGGATACTCCCTTCTGGGATGTGGTAGACACACTCAAACAAAGATTGATATAGAGTGCTACATCCCCAATGGTTAGAATGCATGGGTCCTGAAACCCAGTGGTATAAGTAGAATTTGGCCTTCTTACCATCTCTCCTGGTATCTCACTTGCAGAATCTATCTTTCCCTTCCTTGTAGCCTTTGGCTCTGCTATGTTAGTTTCTTTGGGAGAAATCTTTAGGCAGAGTACACAATAAAGATTCCATTGAACTTGGAGCTATAACCCCAGATAGCAACCATATAAAGGAATCATGCTATCATGGAAGTAATTGACTATGATTAACATGAAGTTCTGGGGTTTCTTCTACACATAGGTCAGGAAAGAATACGTTTAGAATCTAGGAGGTATATTGGAGCATCTCTTGGTTATTCCATGCCTTAGAGAATGATAAATGGGCAATTGCAGCTATTATAAGGCAATGGAAGCAAGACAACCTAAAGACTCATATCCCTTGAAGATAAAGATCTGGGTCAATAATCAGGCAAATCGTTCAGGCCAGTTTAATAGAGGTTGAGTAAAAGGGAATTCTAGAATGGATGGTGATGCAAGAAGATGATGAAAATCAATTATGGCCATAGAACCTGTTGCATCTTTAGAAACTATGATTCCTTTCACTGATCCTCCTGCTTTCAGTCTTCTCAGAGACATAACTGGCTACCTCCTTGAAATAGACACTAAGGCGCATTGACCTTATACTTCTTTTCTTGAATAAGTGAGAAAATATTGTGCACAACTGAGTCTGAGTAGTGCAATTCATGGGCTGTATCAAACACTTCTTAGGTGCTACTTTGGATCCTTTGGCCTCATCTATCTCTGAGAGCTTTACCAAGTTTTTCACATCTATGCGTGTGCCCTGAACAATGTCAAGCAGTACTTGTCTCATGTCAGTGCCACATACTTTTTGCTTTCTGCCCTGGCTTTCCTGATGAGGCTGAGTCAACAAGCACCAAGAGAACTTCGCAGGGGACTCATGCAATCATGACCCAGAAATTTAGGAGAATTAATGTCCCATAGGACCAACATGTAATCAAAGGTAAAAGTGACCTGAGTGAATAAGTTCTTCACAGTCTTCTTGAAGACTATCTCCATCCCCTAAACCCCATCTACTCCAACAATTGATACTGATCATGTCACTCACCTGAGGAGAAATCCCAGATGACTTCCCCACCACCCAGTGCATCCTCAGTGGCCTGTCTCTTTGTGCCCCAAATAATTATGGTAATTACATCAGAGCACAATGGTACTTAACAGACTCCAATACTCCACACCTACCAAAGCCCCCTGGCAAGGCTGGATCAAGCAAGAGACCTTAGCATGTAAGTCCTTTCTAGCTAAGGGGAGTGTCTAATAGACTCTCCCCCAAAGAGCCAATATAAATCTTCCCTCAATCTTCTACATTGTGGGCAGCCTTTCAGTATTCTTTTTCTTCCAGCTCTGGCTTTGCTTGATCTTAATTCAGGTTTTCTCTTGGTACACTTGGTTCTGATGGCTAGACAAGGATCCTCCGTGAGCTCCCAGACTCCCTGAGCTATCGGACAGGTAATGCCTGTAGCACAGCAAGCGGTGCTTCCCAGCCCCGGAGCCAGTGACCCAATCCCATCCAGCAGCCCCACCTATCACATAGCACCACTCCCTAGGGGCCACTCCTTGTTTCATCTGGAATGAGTGCCAGGCAATTCTACTCCTCATGATTTATTTCAGGTGGGCCATATGAGTGCAGTTCTGAACTTTGCATTTCTTATCAGCTTAACTCTCTACATGAATCCTAGAGAAATCCTACCCCCATTCCTCTTTGTTTCCCATAATGAAAACAGTGAAAAAAAATGAAGTTAAGTGAAAATGATGCTTTGGAGGGAAGAGAGGTGTGAATATAACTTAATTATTATTTTTAGCACAGCACTACAGGCATCAGAAGGCCTTTCAAAGGTTGGCAGTGACCAGCTCATAGCCCAGGGTCCAATAGAATGGTAAACTTTAAGACTTGCTCCCCCAAAATCTAGTGGGCAACTACCTCTATAATAGTAATTCCCAGGCTAGTAACATTTCAAAACCAAAACAAAACTTTAAGGAATGGCAGGGTTTATTTTATCAAGTATAAGCATTAAAAACAAATAAACAAAGGCCCTGTCATTTAGCCTCACCATTGTTTCTTCAATGAAAGGACATTTTAACATCTAAAGATGGAAAGAACATAATTGGAATGGAAGAGAACCTTTAACCAAATTAACTCCAAGAAAAAAAATCCTGCTTTAAAAAGGAAATATTACCTTATGATGTGTTTTTAATAACAAAAACTATGAACTTACTAAGAAAACTCAATGTTAAGGAACATTGTTAGAATTGGAGGAGCCCCTAAAAGTCATCAAGTCCAATTCAGCGCAGTTCAAAAACCCCTGCTGCACACTGCAGCCCTCACTCGGTGCCACACGGTCTATCTGGCCCCCAAGCTGCTCTCCGCTGTGCCCAGCTCTCCAAAGTCTCTGATCACACAGCCAGTGCCCCTTGCTAGAATCTGAAGTCTCACATAAGAAAAGTACTATCATTTTAGTTTCAGCTCAGAATTAGAGGAAGCACAGACCTCATCCCCATGCTCTCCAACCAAACCCTATCCCAAGAAAATCTCTTCCCTCCACCTTGAGTTACAAAATGAAATCTCTCATGTGTATCTGGCGAAAAATAGGTATGGGAAAAGGAGAGGGCGTGGAGAAGGAAGAAGGACCCTCGCTCAGCCACCAACATTCCCTGTTGCATTTGGGATTTTATATATTCTCTTTCCATAGAGGATCTCCAGTAGCTAGCTTCATGGGAAAATTAATTTCAAAGTACAAAAAAAGAAAGAAAGAAAGAAAGAAAGAAAGAAAGAAAGAAAGAAAGGAAGGAAGGAAGGAAGGAAGGAAGGAAGGAAGGAAGGAAGGAAGGAAGGAAAGTTAGGGTTTTTGGCTGGGTGTTTGGAGGGCTAAGGCCAGCCTGGATGGCACTATGTGAGGTAGTGTGTGATGGGGAGAGGAGGAGACTGGGGCAGGAGGGCAAAGCTGAGCTGCAAAGGATGTGGTTACTGCCATTTGGAATTTGTCAGCTGAGTGACGGACCTCTTTTGCCCACATGCAGAATTATTGATAAAAACTTGCACTTTTTAAATTTCTGCAATGATTAGCCAGTAGCATGCTTATTCTAAAGCAAGGGTGGGGAATGCCCAGCCTGCAGGCCATAGAAGGCCCATGAAATCCTTTGGTCTGGCCCTGTCAAGGCCTTAGAGGTAAGTTAATTAAATGTTTGATTTTTAAGTTGATAATTATGTATGGCCCTCGAATGATGTTATAAATATCCAAATGGCCCTTGGCAGAAAAAAGGTTCCCCACCCCGGTTAGAGGATAATTCTGAAACCACTTTTCTATTCTTTCCATAATGTCATGAGACTATTTTTCTTAGCTGAACTATTTTTCTTAGCTGAACGATTCACTTCCTTCTGGCTCAATTAGCTCCTTTTTGTACCTGGCTGTTCTGCAATCCATTCGCTCACCAGTGCACAACCCAAAAGTCTGAAAACGTGGGTTTTGAAAATAGCCCTTCCTGTGAATTTCATGTCAAAGAAGGAAAAATCAAGCTGTAGAGTGTCTCCTAGAGCCCAGCTCTCTATTTGGCCTGAATTAGTGAAACATTACAATGTAAGTCTTGCTTACAGTGCACTAATTTTGAATTCCTGAGTGATGTGGACAGATACAGTGGAGCAAGTTTGGGCAGGTCCATACCACCATTTACCAGTAGGAACAGAAAGTTCCCAGAAGGAAGACGCTGTTGAAAAAGCATAGCTGAGAGCAGTGCTATTTGGAGAAAGGAAGAAAAAAAGGTCTCCGAAGAATTGTCTAAAACCTTCCATTCCCTCGGCTCCCTAGGTCTTGGGCAGTGATAATGCCAGATAACTTCAAATCGAAACCAGCACATTCTATGTGAATGAAAAAAATTTTATGTTTAACTCTGTCAAGTTTAAAGCACAAACTTTGCCGAGCTGGGACAGGACTGGAGGCCACATTCAGGCGACTTGAAGGACAGTTTCCAGGATAGAAAGACTCACGTATTGTGAGACTCAGATTTGAGCAACTGTGAGCAAGCCACAAACTCAGGGTTTCTTCACATTTCTACTAACTGAGCTGGACAACTCAGAGCGAACTACAATGAGAGATAATGAATGACGTTTTCAAGAGGAAACAAGTTTTGGCATGAAATTGTTCCACTAAGGTATCTATAGCTGTGACCAAGTCAGGCAAGAATGCCACCATGCAGCAAGTCACACAGTGGCTTCCCAGCAGGTGCTGGCTTTCAGACACCCATCATTTCAAAACCCTCCACTATTGCTCTTCCTTACTGTATCTTTTCAATGTGGCTTCCTTGGTTTCACTCGTTTAATATTGGAACCATATATTTAAAACACCCTATAATAATGGTTTGTGATGGAGCCCTTTAAAGAGGTTGAGCTCATTAAAGAACTGAAAGCACTGGGAACTGGCTCAAGAGCAGAGATGTCAAAGACAGCGCTAGAGCAAAATAGAGCCGAGCTGGGAAATTATTTTACAAACTTGCAAGAAGTGAGTCCCTCAAGCTTTGCACGCCTGCAGCATTCAAAGGACAATTTACAAAGAATCAAGATTTGACTTAAAAAATAAAAAAGGTGGACCCTCAAAATTAATATCCTAACAAATATCAGATTCAATTCTGACTCTCAAATAACTCAGTCATGTGGTGGTCACCTTAGAAGAATAGACATCATTCAGAAATGCAAATGGAATGAGACACTTCTATGGAAGGGTCAGTGGATAACCTTGGAGACGTGTTGGTGAATGCAGGGCTCCCTGGACCCTCCAATGTACCTCAGAGCCAGCAGTCTGGCGAGCCCTGCCTTAAGCCAGAGCTCCTGGGGTTGTCCTCTCTCAGCAAATGTTGTTAGGAACTTCAGAACTGGCTAGATGAGGGCCCCTGAGGCAGATCAAACCACTCAGAACACACCCAGGCAAGTCGAATCCAGCCTAGGCAGGATTGTAACATGGAGAAGAAACAATATAAAGGAAAAAAAGTGCCTCTGCTTATACCTGACTCTGCCCAGGTGTGTTGAGCTCAGTATCCATGTAGGGAAGGTCTGGATACTACTCTTGCTGTGGCCTGCCCTGCGAAAGTACGGTCCAGACCCATAAAAAAACACAGGGGAAAGAATGGCTGTCTCTCCCTCTTTCTATCTTCCCATTTACAAACCCACCCTCGTGTCATGAGTGAAGCAGAGTTAGAGAGCTCCTGGCATTGCCCCTTTGGGTGGTAAGCGCATAGAAGCCACGAGCAGACAGCACAGGATATCCTGGGCCAGGAGAGGTGCTCAGATTGGGGCGCCAGAGAAGCTTCACTAGCGATGGAGACCAAAACAGGTGGTCCCTGAGGCTGCGTGAGGCAGGCTTGTCCACTGTGAAATCCGACTGCGGTGAATCTCAACCGGGGACACTTTTACCCCCAGGAGACGTTTGGCAATATCTGGAGTTGTTCGGTTGTCACAACTCGGAGAATGCTCCTGGAGCCCAGTGGGTAGAGAGGCCAGGGATGCTGCTAAATGTCCTACAGCACACAGGGCAGCCCCCTCAACCAGGACTCACCGGGCACAAAGTGTCAATGATGCCAAGGTTGAGACACCCTGCTCTAGAGAACGCCCCACCCCCACACTGAGCGAAGGGAGGAAGAGAAGATCACAAAGCAATCACCGGCTCTCAAGGAAGCAGAGCGCTTCCCCAGGAAGTTTGTCAGGGGTCAGTGCTCCCCAAAGGAGGGAGGTAGTCTTAATGTGGTTGGCTCTGTCCTGGTGGAGGCCTTTGCATTGTGCCTACTATCTGCTACTTCAATCCTTATTTATTCAGAAAAAATGAATGGAAAGGAATTCTTGCTGCTCCCCTAGAGAACAATTCTGAAAAGACCTTTTTTTTGTTTGTTTCAGAGTCAACAGAAAAAGCTGACACTGTGGGGCAGGGGTAAATGTCTGTTTTGTCAACTGATACACCCCAAGTTTCTGGAATAATGTTTAGCATATTAAAGGCATTCAAAATAGATTTATGAAGTAATTAACAGCCTCAGATCAACCCAGAGTTCTCCCCAGGCCTCCTCCCCATTGAAGAATTAACAGCTGACATTTCTTGTTTATTAAGTGCTAAGAACTATTCCAAATGCTTATAATATCTAAATTATTTGAATTACTCCTCACAACCACTTTACGAAGTCGGCACTATTATTATCCCCATTTTACAGATGAGGAGAATGAGGCAAAGGACAGTTAAGTAACTTGTCCAAGGTCACATGACTAGTAAGCAGTAGAGCCAGGATTAAAACCCAGGCAGTCTTAGGTAAAGGTGGCACCATTTTCCCCAGGGAAGACCATATACATGGATAGAGCACTGCTGTGTCTCACACAGCGCCAGTGACGAATATCCCTGACAACAGAAAATAGGAAAGTACCCCTTGGCCTAGAATCAAGCCCTGAAATTATGATAAAGATGCAAGTCCAGAAAAGGAAGGAGTTGAAATACCCCCATGTTCTGGAGGAACTAGAGGAGCCTTTGATGCTGGGAGGTGACAGATGAGTGGGTTAGGAGACAGCAATGATTTGCCCGGCTCCCCACCCAGCTTCCTGCACCTTCAAATTTTACCATCAGCCAGAGTCTCCTCCCCCTCAGCACCCACTCCACCAACTCAGTTGTGCTCTGAACCTCATCAGAGAGATGAGGGGCCCTGCTTCAAGCAACTCAGCTTACTTAGATGTTGACCTGAATGTCAGGTTTCTCCTGACTCTGTGCTCCAAATAACTCCAGCCGCATCCCAGTTGCTCCAAGCCAATAACCTCCTTAGCTTCTGTCAGTCCCTTTTCTCCCTCCCAGTATGAGATCTTTCTTCCTGAATCCCCTGTTTCAGTCATATCTAGTTAGCTTCTGTCAGATCATCTGCCTAACCACATCTCTACAGGTTGTCTTAGCTCAGCGACTGCATCTCCACACTCTGCTCTCTAACCTGCCTGGCTAGACCTTCCTGTTGCCATCACCTGCCTGAACTACTACCTGGCATGAGTTCCCATCCTTTACACATGCCATGCTCCACCGGCCTGTGCTTCCCACTGCTTGCAGCTGTATCTGCTCCAGACTCTGCCCTACCCACTGGGATGGGTGTGCCCCATCTCCAGATTCTCTTTCTGGTCTGTCTGGAGCAAACACCTCCTGAGAGCTGAAATATCACCTATGCGACTGCTTAGAACAAAAGCTTGATCCATGTTGAGGTCAGCAAACTGCACTTCTATCCTCCACCCTATGTAGAGTTGTGTTACTGCCTTACAGTTGTGAAGGTTTTCCTACATTCCCCAGGACAAGTTGACTATCATCCTTGGTGAACCCAGAGTACACTGGATAGATCTCTATGAAGACACCTGTCACTATAATAACTTTAAAATATATACTAGTATACTGGGTGGCTTAGTTGGTTGGAGTGTTTTCCTATACACCAAAAGGTAGCAGGTTTGATTCCCAGTCAGGGCACATACCTAGGTTTGGTCCCCTGTCAGGGCGCTTATGGGAGGCAACTGATCGATGTTTCTCTCTCCTCTCTCTTTCCCTTTCTCTCTCTCTCCAATCAATAAAAAACATATCCTCAAGTGAGGATATATATGTCAGGGTGGAGAATATTCTCTTCCCTACTAGCAGGCATGAGATTTCTCTTTGGGCAAGAACCATTTCTGTTGGGAAAAAAATTTCTTAAGATCCCTTGGATTGAATGTGTTCCTGAAATAAGTATAGCCTAGTCCTAAGGCTTTAGTGAAAAGGTCAAGATGATATCAGACAAAGAGAGGCATTTGTTTGATCCTCAGGGCAAGAGGGGAGAATAAAGGAAGGAGAAACATGGGCCAGGAGAGTGTGGAACCATCAAAATACAAAAGGCCACACAATCTATTTTTCTTTCCTCTGGAAAAGCCTACCAGCCTGATAATAAGTATATTATTGTAGAAAAGCAGCAATGAGTTTGGGTTTGCATCTAGGTATAATTGAAAGGAATTTTAAGCAACATGGGTAGACATGGACCCAGAGACAGAGGAATAGTGGAATTGCGAGCCCTTTTGGATATTTGCATATATAAACATATCTTTTTATATCTATACTAGAGGCCCAGTGCACGAAATTCATGCACGGGGGTGGGAGCGGGGGGGGGGGGGGGGTCCCTCAGCCCAACCTGCACCCTCTCCAATCCGGGAGCCCTCAGGGGATGTCCTACTGACGGCTTAGGCCTGCTCCCCGTGGTTCTCTGCTGTCTGTGGAGCCCGCTTGGCCTCTCCCGGGTCGCCATAGGCGACAACCAAGCAGGCCCTGCTCTCAGCAGCCGCCCCCGGGACTGGAGGTCTCCAGCGGGGCTGAGAGGACTGGGTGCCGCCATCTTGTAGCTATGGGCACTGCCATCTTTGTGTCAGAGTGATGGTTAATTTGCATATTACTCTTTTATTATATAGGCTATCTCTAAGAGATAATATCTTGGGGAGAAGTAGGGCTTCCCAGTCGTGAAGCAGGGGTCAAGGCACTTCCACCTGGATGTCAGAGGTGTGCAGCAAGTAGCCTGTGCCTCCTCTATTGAGCAAAGATCACATCTTATTCATCTTTGTTCAGGCTTTAACACAGTACCTGCCTGGCACACAGAGGGTGCTCAGCAAATATTTTGTGACTTGGTAAATTACTGCAGCTATTCTGAGAGCAGCTCTGCCTCGCTGGGCTTATGCAAGATGTCTTTGTATCTTCTTACATCCCCAAGAGTCTGAAAACTACCATTTGCATGATCCTCATCTTGCCTCTGAGAAATCATCTCAAGACAGTTAGCATGCCAGTGAGCTATGTTTCACTGCCTCACTTGTTTGGGCAGAGGGCACAGAGCCCTGGGCAGGGGGGCCGCCATACTCCCAGGCCTCCAGATATTTCTGAGGCCATCCTTCCTGAGTCAGCTCAAGGGTGTGGCCCATGTGGAGGGCCCGAAGTGAAGAGTGGGAACGCTGTCAAAACCTGGGTGGGGAAGGGTGAGGTAGGGTGGGGAGGAGTCATTTCAGCTTCTGTGTGTGCAGGTTTATTTAGTTCTCACAATTCTTCTCTTAGACTGGAGGCTGGGTGTGGGAGCTATGTACTATAAAAGCAACGGAGAGGACTCCAGATGAGGCAGAAAAGCTATGAGAGCTGTGGGATTATGAACCCAACATAAACATTTACACATGGCCCTGCTTTGATGGATATCATCCCTTTCCCTGGCGTTTGAGGCCCTCCTCAGTCTGGCTCCATTTACCTAGCCAACTGATTTCCCAACATCAAAGAGAGGCCTTCCGAAGTTGACATTATTGCTAATTTGGAGGACATGTAGATTGGTCTCAAGTAACAAAATTTCCACAGAAATCTTATAAGAGCAGGGACTCTGCGAGACAAAACCCTGGTCTTGTACTTGAATGAGCCACCCATTTGTTCCTGGGGTTGTTAATCACTTACTCTATTGTTCTAACAGATGAGGTGGCCTTTGTTTAAGGAGTCAGTTCACTTGATTTCTCATCAGCTGATTTGTATGCAGTTACACAAATGAGTATTTATGTACTTTCTAGACCACGTCACTGTCACGTAAGAAGCTCAAACAACACTTACATGTGTTATGCACTAGAACACATTATTTTCCTGGAAACAATTACAGTAAGTGCTACTTCCTGAAAATAATTACAGTAAGTGCTACTTACTCCCTCTAATGAAAACATGTCGGCCTGTATATCATCCAGGAGGGAAGGATGACAAAGAGGTCTTGAAATGCCCTGCAAGAGGCTCTGTGACTCTAGCCACATGTCTTCTTCACAATCAACTTTGTCTATGGAAAGAGTAAACAGTCGCTCACTCTGGGTTCCTTGAGTCGGAGGCTGGTGTCATGGCTATGTGGGCTGCATTAGGGTAATATTCAAGTAACAATAACTAGAGCCATATGAGAAATATTTGTACTCTATAGCCTAAAGAAAATACCTATATTAATGAAGCACTTAGGAGTCTCTAAGTTTGAACACTGCCTTGCCACCCAACCCCCACTGTCACCACCAAGTATTAATAACTTAGGTCTTGGAGCACTTGCTCTTAGCAGGCACTGTGGTTAGGGCTCCCATGTATTGACTCATTGAGTTCCCAGAATCTGATGATGTAGGCACATTTACTGTTTCTTTTGACAAACAAGGAAACTGAGGCTTGGGCATATTAAGTAGTTTGCCCCAGGTTATCTACATATATAAAGAGCCAGGGTCTGTCACTCAACCTAACACCCAGGCTGCACCAGTAGCAGGCTCTGGTGTGTGGGGACTTGCGACTGAGGGGATGGGGCTGGAGGAGGTGGGGCTGGCACTCACACTCACTCACAACCCCCCCCCACACACAGACACACACAGCGCCCACCAGCTCACAGCCTTTTCTCCCTTTCTTTCCCACCCTCCCAGAGCCTCTCTCAGAATGAGGCCCCTGGGTGGGCAGAGGGTGGAGCTGCCCCCACTGGCCCCGCCCCCTCCCAGCCAGGAAAGCGGAAGAGGGAGAGAGGGAGGCAGGGAGGCCTGGAGGACTGCTGAGAAAGACAAAGAGAGACAGAGACTAGGAGAGACTGGGATGGAGAGATGGAAACAAAACAGACTGGGCCTGAAGAGGCCTGGATGGAAGGGAGGCCTGTGGGGGCCAGGAACTGAAATGTTTCACCAACCCCTCCCCAACTCACTCAGAAGTGCGCAGGGGAGCCAAAGCCACAGGCAGGGATGGAGAAGGGTGCCCTCCCTTCTGGAGACTCCCAGTGTCTTCAAACTGCCTCCCAAAGGTGTCACAAGTCCCTCTTCCTCTCTGCACCATGGCAGCAGTGAGTCCTGGGTCACCCTGGCGCCTGCGGCATAGGCCTCTTTGCGGGGGCACCAGGAGAGACAGTGCCTGGCACTCACACTCACTCACAACTACACACCCACAGACACACACAGCACCCACCAGCTCACAGCCTTTTCTCCCTTTCTTTCCCTCCCTCCCTCCCAGCTCGCTCTAGGAGCCTCTCTCAGAATGAGGCCCCAGGGTGGGCAGAGGGAAAGAGGAAGAGGGAGAGAGGGAGGCAGGAAGGCCTGGAGGACTGCTGAGAAAAACAAAGAGAGACAGAGACTGGGAGAGACTGGGATGGAGAGATGGAAACAAAATAGCAATATTAAAATATTTTCTCTAATTAATTTCCTTTTAATGTACACGAGTTTTGTGCACCAGGCCACTAGAAGTTGATAATTTGTAGAACCTGGATTTGAACTCAAGAAGCTTGACTCCAAGAATTATGTAGTTAAGTGATATGCTGCTCCAAAAGCAGAGAACAAGAAAACTGAGACAAAGGGAAGAATAATATGTGAATGGAATATATAACCAGTATGAATTAAACTGTCTGAACTAGGAAAAACAGAATAAAAATTTCAGAGAAAACACTAATAGTTATCTTCTCCTACCCTTTTCTGTAGTTCTCTCCATTTAAATTTGACCATGGCCTGTACCACCATAGGGAAATGAAGGCTACAATTAAATACTAGGAGAGACCAAAAGTTTGCTGTGGAGTTTTGGTGTTAGGATAATGTAAGAACTGTTCAAGAGCAATTTGACTATCCAGTGTTCTTCCTTGTGTGCTGAGTTTAGACCCTAACCCCCTAGTAAAATGTGGCTCTGTTCAATTGCTGTGACTGATTTGGGGCCATTCTTGTACCATTTCTTTCTCACGGTCAAGAGGCATCATGAGAGCCACCAGCTGTGCACTGGGTTGGCGTTCAGAGCTGTACTTTGTTTCCACTGTGGTTGCAAGGACTGTCTTGCTGCACAAGTCCATGGGCTCAATAGGCACTGCTATAGACCTCACGGAATAGTAGCAACTAAATAAAAACAACACAGATTGGCAGGCATACATTGATCACAACTCCATTAAGCATTCTCCATCATACATAAATCCCACATTAATAAGAACTGCTTCCTGCAGGATCTATTAGTGTCTTCACTCAACGGTACAACAAAACATCTGCCTAAATACCCAACACTAATTGTCCTTCCACGCTGAAAGCCTCTTCCACTGTGCAATGTCCCTAGTGTCATCTGATGAAGGCATTTTGCCAAAAGCATGTTGGGTGCCCTTTCTGAGCATAATATAATGACTAATTATCTTTGCCGTGGCTTTCAGAAGCTTCTCATAAATAGGATATCCCAAACTATTTTTGCTCTAAGAAGCTCATTTGGTGTCACTCTTTAAGTAGGGAAGGGGGGCCCCAGATGGGAAGCTGAAACTAAAAGCAATGTGGTTAGGAACCGAGAGTTACAGGTAATTTTGAAGATCAGCATAGACAGAGCTCTGATGTAAAAACAGTAGGTTCCAGAAAGCACTCTGTATTGCACTCCCTTCTATTGGTTCCAGATCTATTATCAAAATGTAATTTTTTAAAAATATATTTTATTGATTTTTTACAGAGAGGAAGAGAGAGGGATAGAGAGTTAGAAACATCGATGAGAGAGAAACATCGATCAGCTGCCTCTTGCACACCCCCTACTGGGGATGTGCCTGCAACCAAGGTACATGCCCTTGACCGGAATCGAACCTGGGACCCTTGAGTCTGCAGGCCGACGCTCTATCCACTGAGCCAAACCGGTTTCAGCCAAAATGTAATTTTTTTCAAGGTTTAATTTTTATAAAAGATGAACAACTAATTTTTTTCTTTTTAAAGTCTTTTATTATGGAAATGTAAAAATATACCCGAATTCAAAGAAAATACAGTAAAATTATACCTTAGATGTGCACTTGGATGAGTTTTTTTTTATTTTTATTTTTCAATTACATTTGACATTCAATATTATATTAGTTTTAGGTGTATAGTAGAGTGGTTAGACATTTCTATGACTTACAATGTAATCACCCCAATAAGTTTAGTACCCACCTGGCACCATACATAGTTATTACAACATTATTGACTGTGTTCTCTGTGCTGTAGTTTACATCCCCATGATTATTTTGTAACTGCCAAAATGTACTTCTTCATCCCTTCATCTTCTTCACCCATCTCTGCGCCCCCCCCCCCAATGGCAATCATCAGTTTGTTTTCTACATCTATGAGTTTACATCTATCTTGCTTGTTCATTATTTTATTTTTAAATTTCATATATAAGGGGAATCATACGGTATTTGTCTTTCTATGTCTGACTCGTTTCACTTAGCATAATAGCCATCCATATTGTTGCAAATAAGACTCCATAAAGATGAACAACTATTATCTAGCATCTACTGATGAGAGTTTAAGATTGAAAAATTGACTTTTGACCAATCCCTGTGTTTTCTTTAAAAACCAAGCAGAGGAATACCACCCAGTGCACACACTGACACATCCCTTTTAACACTCACCCTCCTGGTTATCCCTAACAGGTAAAATTGAAATGTACCACAAATAAGAAAGGAAGATGAAAGTTCGTTACCTGCTCTCAGAGGCATACTAATATACTGCTCCTCCTGTTCATTGATTTCCCAGAAGCCAGAAAGTATGTGGGGAATGGAAAGCTAGAATACATCACAAACCAGCAATATCAAATGTAGACTTTATTTCTCTTGCTCTGTGCTACTGTCTCCTCAGTGGTGCTGACTGTAAACATGCTGGTCTCACACCAAAGTCAGGAGAAACATTCAAAACACGTTTGTTCAAAGTATGATTTCCCTTGCTCTATGGGGAGATATAAATGTATTTTATTATTATTTTGTTTTGTTTTTTTTTTAATATATTTTTTTATTGATTTTTTACAGAGAGGAAGAGAGAGGGATAGAGAGTTAGAAACATCGATGAGAGAGAAACATCTATCAGCTGCCTCTTGCACACCCCCTACTGGGGATGTGCCCGCAACCAAGGTACATGCCCTTGATCGGAATCGAACCTGGGACCCTTGAGTCCGCAGGCCGACGCTCTATCCACTGAGCCAAACCGGTTTCGGCTATAAATGTATTTTATTAGTTAATCTGATTATTGAATTTTAGTAATAGTATGTGTTGCATTAATTCGATTAGTGGTATCTGCTGAGAGATTAGGTCCTGATTAGTTTAATTCTGAAAAAGAGGTGTCTTGAACAATAATGTATCATCCCTCCAACCCCCACTATGAAAGTATCTCTATCAAAGACATCTCTTAGTTGGATCTAAATATTAAGGATTGCATTCCTAAAAGATTGGATAATAATATAGTATCTGCCATATGCACTCAGACTGGGAGCTGGAAAGGAAGGGTACAATCCAGGATCCATCTTTCCTACTCATCCCACAAGAAAAGGCGTGTTTTCAAACCAGTTCAGTTTATTTTATAAGCCAGGTTATCTAGGCCTATAGACCCACCCATGTGTCTATTTCCCACATGTTATCCCCTAGTGTCAGTACAGCTGTATTTGACTGTTCCAGCCTGACTCAGCCAAGCTTCAGGGGCTGCAGGGAAGGGTCGGATGTCCACACTAACTGATGAATCAGAGAGGAGGGACTTCTTCAGAGGCAGGGGCTGTGGTAAATGAAGCTTGATGGGGAGTGTAACTCTCAGGATACAGAACAAAAGTGGGAAAGTCCAACTGGGCCTCCCCATCAGGAAATGGTAGGAAACCAACCAATTTAGAGTTTTGACCTTTTTTCCCCTTATTAAGTAAAGTTAATTATTCTACAGAGATCCCCATCCTAGACTACAAATAACTGAGGCCTAGGTAAGTTACATTTCTTTCCCCAAACAGCACGGCTGCAAGTGGTGGTACAAGAAGTGAAAACTGGACCTCTTAGTGTTCCCCATCATTGGTTTTCAAACTTTGGGGGGTTATAGCAGGCTCTTTACATCTTTTTAAAAAATGTTAGTAAAATATATAACATATAATCGCCAACATAACCATTTTTAAGCGTACAGTTTCATAGTATTGGGTGTACTCACATTGTTGTGCAACAGATCTTCAGAACTTCTTTTATTTGCAAAACTAAAATGTATCATTAAATAACTCATTTCCCCTTCCCCCATGGCAACCACCATTCTATTTTCTGTTTTTATGAGTTTGACTACATTAGATACCTCATATAAGTAGGATTTTACAGTATATTTCACTTAGCATAAAATCTTTAAGGTTTGTCCATATTGTAGCATGTGACAGTATTTCCCTCTTCTTTAAGGCAAAATAATTCCTTTATGTATGTATGTATGTGTGTGTGTGTGTGACATTTTGTTTATCCACTTACCTGTTGATGGACACTAAGATTGCTTTTTCCTTTTGGATATCATGAGCAATGCTGCCATGAACATGATGGTGCAATATCTTTTTGAGATCCTACTTTCAATTCTTTGGGGTATATACCCAGTAGTGGAATTGCTAGATCATATGGTAATCTTATTTTTTATTTTTTGAGTAGCTAACATACTGTTTTCCATAGTGGCTGCATCATTTTCATTCACATCAACAGTGCACAAGGATTCCAATTTCTCCACATCCTTACTAACACTTATTATTTTTTGTCTGTGTGTTTTATAGTAGCCATCCTAATGTGTGTGAGGTGATATTTCACTGTGGTTTTGATTTATATTTCCCTAATGATTAGTGATGTTGAGCATCTTTTCATATGCTTGTTGGTCATTTGTATATCATCTTAGGAGAAATGTATATTTTTCATTGGTTTATTTGACTTTTGTTATTGATTTGTAGGACTTCATTATATATTCTGGATATTAACCCCGTATCAGATATATGACTTGCAAATATTTTCTACCATTGTGTAGGTTGCCTTTTCCCTCTGTTAATTGTGTTCTTTGAAGCACAGAAGTTTTCTTTTATATAGTCTTATTTATCAATTTTGCTTTTGTTGACTGTGTATTTGGTGTCATATCCAGAAACTAATGCCAAATCCAATGCCATGAAGCTTTTCCCCTATGTTTTCTTCTAGGAGCTTTATAATTTCAGGTCTTGCATTTAGGTTTTTTTACTCCATTTTGAGTTAATATTTTGCATGTGGTGTAAGGTAAGGGTCCAATATCATTCTTTTGCACGCGATATCCAGTTTTCTCAGTACCATTTGTTGAAGAGACTATCCTTTCCCCATTGAGTGGTCTTTGCACCCTTATTGAAAGTGCTCACTGCCCCAATGATATTCACTTCAAAACTTATAATTAAAGCTTATACATGTTTTAGTCAATATAAGATCTTTCTCTGATATAAATGCATTTTAATGTCATTAATTATAGCAAACCAACAACAACTTATGCATTTATCAATATCTGGTTGCAAGCTAGTGACAGAATTGAGGCACATCAGTGTGCCTTAGCATACCAGCTGCGCACTACAATGCCATATAGTCTTTCGGGGAAGGTATTTCTTGGACGCTAAGAATATTTTGCCCATCCTTACTAAGCTAAGACATTACATACATTTAATCAAAAGATTAAATGTTCTCATTTCTGTGGAAGGCATTACCATTTTAAAGCAAAGGATATAAATAGGACCAAACAATGACTGCCATTTGATTCATGAATGAGTAGGGAGCATGTTGCTCAGAGTATCTTAATGGATTCAGCCAAAACCTGGGCCACTTCATGTTGGGTCCTTCTATGCTCCTCAGGAGAATGGAGTCATGCATAATTGGGAATTGGGAAGTTTGGTGTCATAATATTCTGGTCTAGGATGTGTTACAGACAGAGAATCATCAGCAACATCTCCAATATGGATGGACAAGGCCTTAAGCAGTAGAGGTGATACCCGTGTCCTACTCTTTGTTCTGCTACTGTTCTTTGCCTGCCCAAAGGCAGCCCAGAGGATAATAGCAACTCTCCATTTATATACCAATCATTAGCTTATTCACATAGCCTCAGTGTTTATTATCTCTAGTTTTACAGAGGAGTAAAATACAGGTCCATAGAGATGAAATGCTTGGCCAGAGAACACAGAATAAACGTCAAAGCATGCCACCCAAATTCAGATTCCAAGATTAGTAACTGTTTCTTTTTACTCTGCTGTTTCCTTGATTTTAAACAATTATCTGTAAATTCTTCATTAGCATTTGCTACATAGCCTTCAAATACACAGTCACTTAGGTACTATTTTTCACATATTATATCAAAAAATTTTAATTGGCTGCCCTGATACTGTGCTCACTTAATTTTCTTCCTTCCTCACTGGTTGCTCCTTCTCAACTTTCTTTATACCTCTAGATGTTGTCAGACTCCAAAGTCTTGTCCTCGCCCTTCCCCTCTCTCTCCTTTTCTATGGAATCTAATCCAGTCCCATAGCTTTAAGCAAAACTTTTATGTTGATAATTCCTGATTGCTCTTCTGAACTTCAGGTAGATATAGTCACCTGCTTATTCAACTTCTTTACTTGGATGTCTAGTGGCTCTTCAAATGGAATATGTCCAAAAGAAATGTTTAGTTTTTCACCCCCAGATCTGCTTCTGCCTTAGACTTCCCATCTCACCAAACATTTAGTTTCTCAGGCCAGAAATGGAGGAGTCATCTTTTATTACACAGTTTTTCTCATCACTTACCATCCCCACCATCCATAACTATCCAAGCAAGTACTATCAACTTTACCTCTGAAATATATCTGGATTCCAGTCACTCTCTTCACCTTCACCAGTACTGTCTTTGTCCACACCTCCACCTTCCTTGTCCTGGACTACTGAAGCAGTCTGTTAGCGGGTCCCTCTGATTTCAATTTGCCCCAAGCACACCCCTCTGATCCTAGTCCACTTTCCAGTTAGCGGACAGATGATGTTCTAAAAATATAAATTATATATCATTCCCTGACCCCTCCAGTGCTTCCCACTGCAAGTAGAATAAAATATGAACTGTATACGATCTGGCTTTTGGTTATCTTGCTGAATCATAGCCTACCACTTCCTCCCTATTCGTTATATCCCTGCTACACTGGAATTCTTTCTGTCCCTCAAGCATGCCTGGTTCATTCCCATCTTACTACTCCCTCTGCCAGTAACCCCTTTCTCTTGGCTCTCTTCTCCTCAGCATTGTTTTCTCAGCCCAAATGTCTGCTTCTAAGAGAACCTTCCCTGGTCAACTAAAAGAAACCAGCACAGCCCTGCCATCCTCTTTCCTGTTTCCCAGATTTTTAAAAATATCACTTGTTTCTGTCTAAACTCATCTTTTTTATTTGTTTGCTGGCTGTCTCTACTTGTCAAATGTTAGTTTCATGAGGGTAGGAACTTTACCTGTCTCATTCACCTCTGGATCTTTAGTACCTAGAGTAATACCTGGCATGCAATAAAAGTGTGCTGAGGGAATGAATGACAAAATGGCAAAATGAACAAATATAGAAAACTTGTAAAACATAGATCATTAAAAAACATTGTTTACCTCATTATCTAGAGGTAGCTACTGTTTATACATTTTTAGTTCTGTTCTTTCAACCCTTCCTTTCTCTCTCTCTCTCCCCCTTCCCCCACTCCCTCTCATATGGACACACACTAATGTTATATAACATATTTATGTAACTATATGTAAATGTGAAAAAATAAGATCAGAGAAATCAAACTTGCCTTTTTAAGTTTGAGAATATATTGAGATCTTCCCATGTCAGAACATGTTGGAATTTTTTAAGGGCTTTTTAATCTTTAAAATGGCTGCAGGGTGGGGAGAGGTAAGCCAACAAGAAGCAAGCTGATTCCTGCTTTGGAGAAGTTCAGGAATCAAAGACAAACCGTATCTCTGAAGGCAAGGACGCAGGGAGGGGTTTAACACAGGAGGATGGACTCAACATCTTTACAAGAAGCATAAAGAAGCCCAGTTCCCCTTCTTTACT
The DNA here is from genome assembly GCF_027574615.1 of Eptesicus fuscus. Classification (NCBI taxonomy): domain Eukaryota; kingdom Metazoa; phylum Chordata; class Mammalia; order Chiroptera; family Vespertilionidae; genus Eptesicus; species Eptesicus fuscus. The sequence continues at coordinate 72,834,075 of NC_072482.1, read as the reverse complement.
GCAGTTAAGTCACTACTTCTCCTCAACCTCAGCAGAAGACTAGGAACGCTCCCAGAAAGTACTGAGGACAAATCACAGCTGAGGGCAAAGTAAAGCACATGCTGAAAACTCTACATGCTCAATGGTGCAAGTGCTGGTCATTTTCCCACTGATTCTGAGAATGATAGCCACCCCACTCTCTCACTTTTAGGCAAGAAATAGGAAAATTCTGCTTTAGGAAAACTGAGTAGAAAAGACTTACATTAGCAATTTAGAGCCTTCCAAAGCAACAACCAGATTCACCTTCCTAACCTGTGGTGAGGCCTAATAGATGAGCCCAATCAACATATGTGGAACTTCCAAACTAGAATTTTTTATTTGGTGTCTCACTCTGAAATGTAAATGAATGATCATCAAACAGCCAACAAAAGCCTCAAAATTGTAAAAGATAATCTGAAACATATACATAAACAACCAAAAAGGTACATGCATGGAACCCAAAATAAACTTCAAAAATGTGTTAACATTTTGTGGGAAGTGAGAGAAGATTTTGCTTCTACAAAATAAAACAGGTTGATAATTTTCCAAAAAATAGGAATAATTAGAAAATAAGAAAAAGCTCTTAGAATTGAATATATGATAGAAGAACTATGTTTAGATTCAACAAAAAGACTGAAAGATTAATATTGAGAAAATCACTGCAAAGAAAACATAAAAACACAAAGAGATGGACAGGGAAAGTAAAACAAAAGAAAAAGAAAAATGGAGAGAAAAGGTCAGAAAATTAGAAGAACTAATGAGGTCCAACATATGACTGACAGGAGTTACAGAAGGAGATAAAAAAGAAGTGAAGTGCTGTGAGTGGATAAAAACCAGCATGATGACACATCATAAATTTAAAAACATAAAAATAAAGAGAAAAATACTAAAATCTTTCAGAGACAAAGAAATAAGTTACAAGCAAAGGATTGGAAATCAGAATGGCATCCGGCTTCTCAAGAGCAATATGGAACCTAGAAGGAAAGCCTTCAAAATCCTGAGATAACTTATACCTTCCAATTCTGAGAGCAGTTACTAGTATTTCCAACCAAAATTCTAAACAAGTGAAAAACAAGTCAGAAAGTAAGAGAAAATAAATGAAGTCATTATTATGAGAGTCAGCTGAGAACTATACTTACATGAACATAATAATACAAAATATGAATATTGATATAACCAAAAATAGTGACATGACACCACTGGGAAATTGGGAAAAAGAGAAGTATCTGAATGTGTGCATGCATGCCTGTGCATGTGTGAGTGCATGCGTGTGTATCTGCGTATGTAAGGGTGAGTGGCAAGAAGCAAATATAAAATTAAAAACTCAAGGGAAAAAAGACACGTTACTTTGAAGGATAAAGATAAGTAGAAGACATGACTAAACCGTTTTTCCATGGTTGCTTCAGGACCCCAGGCACAAAGAGGGAAGAGAGAATGGGCAGGGCCTGCTCTTCCCATGGTAAGCTTTATGGTTTACACGACTTGAACTCAGCTTCTGAATCATTTTGGCTTGTTTTTTAAAAGGACACAAAGACTTAGGGAAATATTTTCAATGCGTCAGAAAACGAGTTAGTAGGCATTGCATTTAAAAACACAAATTTACTAATGTGTTTGCACTTACAATGCTGTCCTGCAAAGGCTTTCACGATATTTTGAAAGTGAGAATGGCTGCAAACTGTAGCCAAAGTTCAGTTTTGTCTATTGTGGAGACACACTTTGTATTTGGAAGCATAGTAAGGGAATGATAAGTGGTACATATTATTTTAATTACTTGACTATAGAACCTTTTTAGTAGCATCTAATATCTGGAACGTGAATACTTTTGGAACGTTTCATATGCATCCCTCTGAAGAAAATCTGACCTCTTGTCTTGTCCTAGGAACATGACGTCCTAATTCTATACAATGACTTTTTTTCTTTCTTTTTTCAAAAGCCTTAAAGGTATTTGTAGAGCTCAAAAGAAAAAAGCATTCTTATCAGTTAATTCCTGCGAATGAGAAACCTGTGTTTGGCACAGAGCAGAATCTAGGCCTTCTGAAGCTTCGCCGGAGATTCTCGTTTTGTCTGTTTTTCCAAACTTTGTTCAGTGTAAAGGGTGTTCCAGGGGAAAGTTCTGTTTTAGCATGTAGCTGTCCACACTTTGTCTGCCAGTCCTAACTCATGCCCTGTTGACTCACTCACCCCCAGGTGGAAGGAAGGTCTGGGCTGCTGTTACCAAAACAAACCTGGGGCCCAAACAGTGCTTTCTCACCCACAACCTGCCTAAAAGAAAGACCACAGAAACAGGAAGGCTGTGTGTAGCATCATATCGTTCCTCACTTATTTCCAAGAGCAGCCTTAGGATTACACAGCTATAAATTCTGAAAACTTTTCCTACCTCTTCTTCGGAAAACAAACACCATCATGTAAAAGAAAGTGAACAACTAGGCATGTTTTATATGTCAGCTGACCAGATAGACTGGTGAAGGGCTGGAAGCCGCACTCTGTTGGGAATGGCTTTCCTTTAACCACTCAGCTTTAACATGGTCCGAGGACAGCATGATGAAGACAACTCATCCAGTGATTTGCTAACCCCAGTGGGACAGTGCGGCTATGCATTAGCCAGTTGGAGCTGGAAGCTTACTGTTAATCTGCTTGGCCAGGAAGTGCAGACCTGGCATTCTATGCTGAAGAACTTCAAGGTGGCATTTAAAAAAAAAGGGCGGGGTGTAATTCCTCTTGAGGTGCTGGGTATTTGTAGCGTGTGAGAACAGGAAAAGGCAAACATGATTTGGTAGTGTTTCTGAATATTTAATTTACTCTTTAAAGACATAAGTTGGGGAATTGGGAGTGTGTTCACCCAGATCCTACATTCCTGATATTCTGAGCATATAGAAGAAAATCTGGGGAGGCCAGGATAGGGGTGTGTGCAGTGGGGATGGAAGGCTTGACTTTCTTCAACAGTCCCAGGGCTCCTCTAGGTGCCAGGCTGTTCCACACAGTGTGTGCATGTCCTGACCCCACGGCCAGGCTGCCCGGTGGGGCTGTGCAGCTGCGCCTGCACAAGGGCGCCCAGCCCAGGGTGCTCCCAGCAGAAGGCTCCATTAATTCTTTCCTAAGTTAGAACAGCCCCACTGGGAAGATCGCTCCAGAATGAGGGCCAGGAGGCATCCTGCATGGCTAATGTACTGTTTAGAGACGGAGGAATTTGTATTTGTTTGGGGTTGATGAGGAATTCATTTTATAATGTTGAAGTCAACTTCTGTCAAACTCGACATCTTCAGAAGAGATGATTCCCATGGTAAATTCCATCAGCATAAAATTAGCCATAGCAAATGCCAGCTTCCTATGCATACTTCAGTTCATCTATCTTCAACATCTGCACTGAAAGTAGTTTTCTTTTTCTTTTCCTTGAAGAAAGAGTTAGGCATTGAGGTGTTGCTTGATTAGGAATTGGGTGGGGTAGCATTTGGAAACATGAATTTTCACTGAAGCATTTCAAATGAAGACTATCCACTGAGTAACCAGAATAGAAAGCATGGAACAGAGAGACAGGATTCTAATATGGAAATTCCTAGGAATTCAAAGTCCCATACGGCAATTTACTTTTAGTAATCAAATTTAGTTCCGATTTCAAATCTAGTGTTCCCTCTTAAAAGTAACTTATTCAAAAACAGTTCATAATAACAGGTTAATTACTGTGAATCTTCATACTGGAAAAACTGGCTGGGCAAACCATTACACAACCATCTATTATAATTATTTGATGATTCATTATCACAAAGACAATCTTAGGCCATTTACATCAACAGGTTCCAATTCTTCACCAGAAAACTCTTTAAACACACACACATTTCTGAGTTTTCCTTTATTTCTGCAGCTGAGGAGAGGAAGTTGTTGAGAGTAACCATAAAGCACAGACTAGTATACGTGGAACACCATGAATGTGACAGGCTCTGCACCTTCTTTAATTTCCCACACCTGAGGTGTGTTAGTCTCCCTCTGCCACACCCAGATACTCACCAGAATTGCAAAACCCAGGAACAAAGGATGATGTGTATGAGCAGGCAAGCCCATCTCACGGAAGAATTACCTCAAAAATCCAAGGGCTCTGACCACCCACTGGTGGGTCCTAAGCCCAGTCTGTCTTCAGGCATTTTAAAACCTGAAACCACTCTACAGAGATAAGACAAAGCAATCTATTGACCCCCAAAGATCCGTGTTTAACAGTCCATTGCAGAAATACCCATTGCAGAAAGAACAAGGAAAAGCGTTCAAAAGAAGTAGCTGGCATTGAACCTCTTCATCCCAACTTCCCTAAGCTCTGCTCCTGGCCAGCGGAGGCATTGGCAGGACTTCCCACTACATTCTTGTTGCATCATTTTATGAATGTCCTGGCCCTGGCTGGGTGGCCCAGTTGGTTGGAGTGTCGTCCTGTACAGCAAAAGGCTGGGGGTTTGATTCCTAGTCAGGTCACATGCCTTGGTTGCAGGTTTGGGTAATCTTCCCTCATATCTGCTCTATTTCATGAGACTGATGCGCTGCCTACTGCGCTAAGGAGGCAGCTTGTCTGCTCTATTTTATTTGAAGATTTATGGGGGTAGAGGTGGAGGGTTAAATAATTAACCGGTGATTTTAAACACTTTTGTGTTAAAACAAGCATGGCCATACTTCAGATTAAACATTTATATATCTAAGATTTAAGACAAAATATGGGGGCTGTGCATTCCCATTTCTCTGCTTAGAGTACCTGGATGAACATGATCTAGACACATGATGCATAAGAGTGAAAAGGAGCCCTTCTTCCATGAAGTTCTATTTCTGATCAGGAATATTCTGTTGTATAACAAGAGCCAAAAGGATAAAATATGACGTATGTATATCTATGTACTCTGCTCCATCTATGTGAATATCATGTTTGCCTCGTTTTTTACTGTAATACATATTTCAAAATATCCTATAAACAATAATGAACACAACATTCTGTATAGTGTATGGATGATTCTAATGTCTGAAAAAATGGTACTTCAGTCAGGACCAGGAACCTATAATCAGAAAAGCAGCGCATGTTAGACTAACAGTGAGTGCTTCGGGAAGAATGCTGCTGGGTGTTCACTCTCCAGGAGGTCGTCAAACCGAGGCCAGACACTCCCAATTTTAACTACACACCTGGGAGGATTCGAAAAGTGACTTCTACCTCTGATGCTTATGATGTAATTACTCTTAGGGTCCAATCTCAGAAAAGTGCTCCAAAAGAAGGTAGTCGAATCATAAAATCTCAAAACTATGGGAACTGTTTTCAAATGCTGTGCCGTGAGATACATAGATCCTGTGGTTTTTAACCCTTTTTTCTTTCCAATTTTCTTCTGCTGCTTTTCTTATTCCCACTCTCTCTGTAGAACCAGTCCCCACCCAGGCCTAGTCATTCACACTATGGGCCCTCCACCTTCATCTTTACTCCATTAAACGACGTTGGTTGAGACCCAAATATGCTCTTTTCAGGTCTGCCTAGAAACAAGTCAAAATAAATCAATTCAGCATTCGTGTATGTTATATTAATAGAACCGACTTCCAGCAGGAGCTTGTAGCAAAAATCAACCTAATTAAGTTATTATGACTATATTCTTCCATTGTTTTCATTTCCTTACAAAAGGCCTATCAAACTTTGTTAGTCCAGCAGTATATGGTTTTGAAGCTAAAAATAATTACACTCCATAGATACCATGTGTGACAACTGAAAGACCTTGACATACTACTTCTTTGTTACTGTAAATGACACTTAGCATATCTGACTACTTGTGGTATGAGCATGAGATAATTGCTTGGGAACCTAGAACTGTTTATTTACTAAAGGGTGGGGACTCTTAATATAATTACAGAGCCAAAAACCACATCCACTTTACCATGGGAAATCTCATAGAATGCACTGTTCATCTTCAGATGGCTTCCAGTCAAATTCTTCATTACTCTCCAGAATCCGCTGGAATTCTCTTGCTGTTTAGGACACAAGGGTATCTGTCCTGGTGAATGGGAACCAAGGAACGAGGATCTCTGCACTTGAATGAGGCTGAAAGGAGAACACTTTAGCCAATGTAATGACAGTGTGTCTTTAGGTCAAAATGCTTGCATCACATCAGCTCATTAGTCCCAGGAAGCTATATTTTTCCTAAATGTGCATTCTTTGAATACAGCATGTTATTTATTGAAGAGGGAAAAAAGAAAGTTGTGTGGTGGAAAAAATCAAAAAACAAGAGTACATATCTTAGAGAACCTTGTATCTGAGAGTCATTTTCATGTACAATGGGAGACCCAGTTCCTTAATGTTTAGGTATCCATTATCGTCTTGAATTAGCTGTGCTATTATTTTAGAAGATGACTTTTTTAACACTGTTTGTTACCACTTCAAATCCTCCAGCAGTCACAGAATTAAAAGAAATTTTTTTGGTGTAAATAACCCAGACCACATTCTTCTAAATTTATGATGAGAAACATTCACCTGATATTTTGAGAAGCATAGAAGGAAAATTAGCTGTCAAGGACCAAATGGCTAACAGCACTAAGAAGAAATACTTCCCTTCTCCCACCATGCCATACTGCAACCTTTCTTTACATTATACACCACAGCAGAATTATCGTACCATCCATGGTGGTAAAATAAACCACCAAACGGGAAAATGAACAGGATCAAAAAGGAAAAGACTGCTTGCTGTCCCACCACCTGAATGAAGGAGATTCCATCTCAACGAAGAAGCAACTTTTCATTTTATCAATACCAGAGGCCTGATGCACGAAATTCGTGCAAGGGTAGGCCTTCCTTCCCTCAGCTGCCAGCACCGGTTTCCCTCTGGCACCCGGGACCCGGGCTTCCCTCACAGCCCCAGCTTCATCGGGAAGGTCGTCTGGAAGGACGTCCGGTCTAATTAGCATATTATGCTTTTATTATTATAGATCAGTGATGGGCAACCTTTTGAGCTTGGTGTGTCAAACTTCGCCAAAAAACTGAGCATAACTCGGGTAGTGTGTCACTTTGAGGAAAAAACATATTTCGCAAATGTTTCATCCTCAGGAGCAGCAAATGTTTTATCCACGGCATGCGGCCGCCTTAGTGGTCGCGTGTCATCAGAAGTGGCTACGCGTGTCAGTGCTGACACGCGTGCCATAGGTTCGCCATCACTGGTATAGATTCCTACTACTTCAACTCAAAGTATTTTTTAAAAATTCCCTTCCCCAGATTTGAAGAAAAATGTTTTTAAAAACTGCAAACTAGAAACAAGATTAGAATATCTGGTTTATTGGGAAAAATTCATAATAAAAACTGTAATTGCTTATCCTGCAATTTACAAAATAATAATTCGATATATCAATTGAATTGGTTTTCGTTATGTAAGTACAAACGGTAAAAAAATAATAACCCATGTGATATATCATATATTTCCCATTCAGAGATCTCATATCCCTGAATTCTCCTATTGCATGCTTTATACCAGATATTTTAAATCAGTTTACCAAAGAAGACCAGGTTTTTTACTATATTTAAGCTTTTACTTACAGTTACAATCTATCAGAAGCTGTGTCTATATGGGTAGAGCCTGCTCAACTGAGATGAGAAATTCAAGTCATTTCTTCTCCCAAGGTTGTTTTAATGTTTCTTTTGTGATAGGAACGGCCTTCCTAATGCTTTGCTACACAACCTAATCATATCTGTCAGTCACGATGACTTAGACCCAGCCCATCTTTCAACGCAATCTACTCTGGTCTTTAACATATAGACACAAAACAGTACAGATTAACATATCATTTTCCCACACCCCACCCCTACAAACCACTTTTAAAGAGAAAATTTCATCTTAGCATTTCCTTGCATAGAAGACCTTACTACTACAACAGGTTTTGGCCATGAAAGAATACTGTCCTAAATGACATATCAAGTTAATGTGAAGCTTAGCAAAAAATCTATTACTCAGGATGTGAATTAGAAATTCTCACAAATGATATGCATTTAGGAAACTCTTTTGCCTTCCTTAACTAGCAGAAGACTGGAAAAATATTTATCTTTTACATTTCTTTTAGAGTATTTGGTCCCTGACAATTTTTTACCAATATTTCCCTCTTCTTTTCCCTTAATAGACCTAGTGTAATCTGGGAAAAACAGACACTTGATCAGATTACTTAAATCTTTTAAGCCTTCTTATTTTTACCTTATAAAATGATAAGTTTCATATTCATATTCTTTTACAAATGCAGTATGAATTGTATGGACAGATATTAAGAAAATATTGGCATATTACAGGTAATTCATTAAAAGAAGTAAGTTTTGTTTTACTCTATAAAATATATATAAAAGACGAATATGAAACTATAACACCATTTATAGAAATAGTTTCTCGCACATTATTTTAGCACTTTGACTAGTCTAATGATATGGACAGTGCCCTGCTCTCCTCCCTGCCAAATAGGTTCAAAGTATTCTGGGAAAAACAGTTTCTTCTTCTGGAATCCATCCTGGCAGCAGGAATCCGTCCCCACCTTAGGCAGAGGAGTAGAAGTATCGGGGCTTGGCATTGCCCAGGAGGTCGTCTTCGTAGTTGGGGAGGCAGCAGAAGAAGAAGGAACAGCCGATCAGGATAATCGTGGCCGCCCACCCAAAGCCGTAGGCCCAGTTATAGTAGTAATAGACAGCGGGGTTGAGATGAAGGGTGAAGGTCTGGGTGTACCTCACGGGGTAAATTACCAGGGAGATGATCTGGAACACAGCTAAAGGAAAGGGGAAAAAAAATCCCAAAGTGTGAATGCATGCATTTGCTTTTAAATAAGTATTAAATCCACCTAAATGATGCTAATGAAATGGGCTGGGGTATCTAGTTAATTGTGAGCCAAAAAATATTTTTAAATGTTGTGTATCTAAGAGAGCTGGCATTGAGCAGAATACTCAATATAAGAAATACGGACAGCCGAAACTGGTTTGGCTCAGTGGATAGAGCATTGGCCTGCAGACTGAAAGGTCCCAGGTTCGATTCCGGTCAAGGGCATGTACCTTGGTTTCGGGCACATCTCCAGTAGGGCGTGTGCAGGAGGCAGCTTATCGATGTTTCTCTCTCATCAATGTTTCTAACTCTCTATACCTCTCCCTTCCTCTCTGTAAAAAAATCAATAAAATATATTTTTTTAAAAAAAGGAGAGAGAAAAGAAATACGAACAGGAGACAACTAGAGAATCACTCTACAGTTCAGGTGCAAGTATTATATACTGAAGTAAAAGCCCGAACTGTGGCATATAATAGAAAGCAGGATGGTAAGGAAGAGTATTTTTATCACCTTTGTATTTCCTGTGCCAAAGACATAGTTAATATTTTCAGTGTTAGCAAAAATAATGTATATATACACATACACACACGTGCATGCACACACACTCATCTATCACTCCGTTCAAAAGATACCGTTGGAATAGTCCTTCAGTAAATGAATGCCTAAATGAAATGACGAACCAATGATGCAAATGATCAATGCAGAGAATCACCAGAAAAGGAAGTGAGAATCTAAAGAATAACAGAAATGGATAGATGGAGGGCGAAGAGCATTTCAGGCTCAGGGAGCAGAAATGAAAGACGGGCTTTGGGGAAGCGTAAGAGAGGAAATAAAAAAGAAACGTGTCAATTTCTAATCTTTTCGGCATAAGAGTCACATTAATACAATCATTACTAATCAGATTAACATCTTAAGCAATGCAAAAGTAGAAAGAACATAACCTTCTTGTATAGTTTTTTTCAGTGAACATGCATACTTCTATCTATAATAATAAAAGGGTAATATGCTAATTAGATCAGGCATCATTCCGGGTGGCATTCCGGGTGCCTGCCGGTGCTGGAGGAGGGAAGTCTGGGTCCCGGGTGCCGGAGATAAGCTGGTGCTGGCAGCCGGGGGAAGGAAGGACTACTCTTGCACGAATTTTCGTGCATCGGGCCTCTAGTAAAGCTATAATGAGTATATCCATTCTGTACTATGTTCTGCATTTTATTGACTTAATATTTCATATGTATATTGCCAAGTCAAAGGGTATGAGCAGATTTTAGTTCTGCTTCAGTATTTAAAAATATTTCAAAAACAATTTGAACTGCAAAAAGCCAAATAGAAGCAGAGGTGGGATTTGACAAGGTTCCTCTTATCTTTGGTGATTCCAAGTAATTTCTGATTTTAAAATATTATTCCAAAAGCAAACTTTCAAGCATGAGGAACACTAGAATAAACTTTATCTCTAATCGAGAGGAATTTTTAAATATGCAGGCGAGGGCAGAGCCTGCATGGGCCAGTTCCCTGAGGCCACCCCCTGCCTCTCAGCCAGGGCCGTTTGTCCTGCCCGAGGCTCTGTGGGAACCCAGCACAAAGTGGTCTCCCTCTGGGCTCATGCTTGATCTCATGGACCCCTTCAGCCACAAGGCTTCTGACCTGTGTCCAAGGCTTCTGCTCACTTTGTGTTTGTACTCCAGGTCTGTCGCTGGACTTCTGCTTTGCTCCCAGGAGCCTAAGTTATCTTGAGAAATGACCTGTGGCCTCGCTTTGCCATCATCAGCTCCTTCTCCTTTCCCCTCCTCAGGAAATCCAGTTTTGTATCTAAATCCGGTCTGTGGCTGGGGTCCTGCCCCTTGGACAGACTTCCCTAGGGCCAGGTGCCTTCCTAAAATTTCAAATTATTCTTGCTCCCAGAGTCCTACTTGTTATATTCCATGAATTAACATTTACTCTGAGCCCCAACCACCTGCATAACTAAATGTCTGGTTCCCCAGCACTGGTGATGAGGCGATTACAGGGCTGGCCTCTTCCAGGTCCCCCATCCCACTACAGAAAACCCTTTCACGACCCTCCGCATCATAAGACACAAAACTCCTTCAATAAGTAAAATGGCTCAAGGACATTACCGCCCCCCAGCATGGGGCTCCCAGAAGGCAGGCACTGGGCCCACTGCGGGGACACTGCCTTGCAGGGCTGACTCAGCCCCGATCCCTCAGGATAGGGGTGCCACTGGACATGGCGTCACCTACAAGAGATGGTATTCAGTAGGGGTGGGGAATGTCCAGCCTGAGGGCCTTATAAGGCCCACCAAATCATTCGATCTGGCCCTGCCAAGGCATTAGGGGTGAGTTAATTAAATGTTGGACCAAATACAGCAGGCTAATTTTTAAGTTGATAATTTTGTATGGCCCATGAGTGATGTTATACATATCCAAATGGCCCTTGGCAGAAAAAAGGTTCCCACCCCTGGTATACAGAATGACAACCTTGCTCATTTGGAAGGGGAGCTAAGAGGACCAGGTGAGACACAGGAGGAAAGGGCTCTAGCTCTTCTGGTTTTTGTTGTTAATCCTCACCCAAGGATACTTTTCCACTGGTTTTTAGAGAGAGTGGAAAGGAGGGGGAGAGACAGAGAAAGAAAGAGAGAGAGAGAGAGAGAGAGAGAGAGAGAGAGAGAGAGAGAAACATCGATGTGAAAGAGACACATCGATTGGTTGCCCACAGCTCTAGATCTTAAAACACCTCTCTCCTCCGTGACTTGTGCCCTTGGTGACACATTTTCTGAGAACAGGTCAGGAACTGCAATTGTCAGGGATCTTCTTTGCGGACCGGGCACCTGCACCATGTCCAGGGAAGGTGGAATGAAGAACTGCTGACACACACACTTACCCGCCAGGGCCAGGAGGCCTCCGATCACTCTCAGGAAGACGAGCATTTGGGGTCCGCAGAGGGCAAAGAAGGAGAGGATGAAGCAGATGCACAGGATGATGAAGCCGCAGAAGAGCGTGGCAGCGGCTGCCCTTCCCCATGCTGCGGGCGGAAGGAAACAGTGATCAACAGACAGATGTGCCAAATTCCACAGCCACTTAGCAAAGTATGGGTAGCAGTGTTTTTTCTTTCTACTAATTACATTTGGATGGAAGAACAGTTTTTCTTTTGACAAGACTCAAGCGTCTCCATGTCTCAGGGGGGAATTAGGCAACCCGTATGTAGGACAATAATACCTTGATACCCAATAATGCCTCGTCCCTTCGTTTTTAGGACAAGTGTTTCTATCTCTGAGATGAAAGTTAAATTTCATGAAATTATCTCTTGTTTAATAAACTGGCCATAGAAACTAGTAGATTTAAAAGGTTCACTCAAGTTCTAACACAACACGACCATAATAAGCAGCATTTGGGGTACTGAACAATTCAAAGTACCATCTCTTTAGGAAATGTTTCCAACACCTCTTAAAGGATCTTTGTTTCATATCAATACTTGGTTCCGTGCAAAAATAATCTTTGAAAACATAAACTTATGAGTAGGCAGAGATGTGAACTAAAACAATTTAATTGTAAAGTAGCTGTGATTTTTTAAAAAAATAACACGGTTAAGCACAGTATTTCTAGATTTTTGCCTAAATTTTAATGCTGGAGTATCCAGAATTTAACTCTTACTGCACAAGAGTTCTTAACCATCGATGTTGGCCCTAAAATGAGCTCTGAGTGTGGAAATCTGCAGGGGCTCCTCCAGCCCCGTGTCATGCTACCCTCCGCCCGTGGAAGTGGAGAGCCGTGAACCCAGGCTCGTGGTTCCAGTCAGTATTCTTACTGTTCAACCTGCTCTGGTTTTTAAGATTTCTTCACACACAACCTTCTCTCTAATGGTAATAACTAACATTTTAGAAGTAATTGCTCTGTGGCAGGCACTGGGTTAGGAACTGGACATATTTAGCTCACTGAATCCTCACAATAACTTTTTAGGGTTCATACTGATACAATTTCTTTAGAAATGAAGCTATATACTAAGGCTTCGAGAGTTCAAATAGCCTGCTATAGCCACACAGCCAGTAAGTGATGTCGGCAGAGTTTGATTCAGAGCCTGCCTGAATCGAAAACGTAATGTTTTTTAAAGCTATAATTTACACACCATAAAATTCACCCTTTTCAAGTATACAATTCAGTGGTTTTTATATTCACAGAGTTGTGCAACCATCACCACTTACAATTCCAACATTTTTATCACCCCAAAAAGAAATTCCATGTCCTTCCATTCCCCCTTCCTGCAGCTTCTGGCAACCACTAATCTACTTTCTGTCTCTATAAATTTGCCTATTGTGGACATTTCAGATAAATGGGATCATACACTATGCAGCTGTTTTGACTGCCTTCTCTCATTTAGAATAATGTATTCAAGGTGCATCTATGTTGTAGCACGCATTAGTACTTCATTCCTTTTTTTATAGCCAAAATATATTCTATTGCATGGATACCTCACAGGTTGGTTATCCATTCATTCATTAATGGACGAACATGCATCCTTCATCGATTACTCTTTGTGGCATTTGAAAAGAAGAGTCGTGTGCACCTCTGCCCTGGTTTTACTCCAGCTGCAGTACAGCTCGGCTGACAAATTCATCCTCACTTCATTCTAGGTCATTTGACTGGTCAAAGTTAAAGATGTGGGTGGGATAGCAGAAAGAGCAAGGGCTTTGGAGACAGAACTGGGTCTCACATATACACTACCTCTGCCACCTATAAGCCACTGTCACTCTGCGCATCTGCTGCCCAAGGCTAAAAATACCTTCTTTCAAGATTATTGTAAGACGATAACAGCGTGTGTGTGAAAAGTCACATAGCTCAGAAAGTTCCTCCTGTATTCCTATGATGTTTCTCCAGGAACTCAAGTTTTCGTTTTATTCTACATTCACACGGTTCCGCACTGTCACATAAAGGCTGTTCCTCAGTCCCCCACTGCATTTTCATATCTCCATCTGTTATAGACAAACCCAAGCTAAGTTCTCCTATTCCCTTGAGCGAGCCCCATGTGCCCTCCAGATCTTCCTCTGGATTCATGAATGACTGGGACCCAGATAATGAAGGAGAAGACACATTTTTATATGCTCAAATACCATGTGTTTATACAAACTACCCCTTAGCACAGTGGTCTAGGTGCGCCTAGTTTTATCTTTACACTTTTTATTCCCTCCAAGTCTCCTTCCTCTTCCCGTGAGATCAATGAGATATTTGGGGGAAAAGTAAAATAGAAATGTTTTCTTTTAAAATAGAAATGAATAAAGTAAAAAAAAATGAAATTGAGTAAGTCTCTTTTCTCACTTTTGCTTTGTTCTTCAAGCAAGGTAACTTTCAATAGAAGAGGAACCATGCTTTGAGAAGAGCATTAATAATCGGGTCATCTCAAAGTCTAGCCCACACACCAACGAGTCAAAATCATCAGGGGAGCTCATAGAAATACAGGTTCCTGTGCCTCCCTCCAGAAATACTGAATCAGAGCTTGAGGCGTAGTGTCCAGGAATCTGAATGTAATCTGTGAACATAAGTATAAACACAGAGCATTTTAAGAACGTTTCCTATGTTACGTTAAAACAACTCAGTTAATGTCTTGCTTATTTATAATGCTGAATCATCAAAATGGAAAATTGAGGACATTCTGTTTTGACAAAGGCTGCCTTGGCAGTAGACCTGTAAAACCTGCTCCTGCCGATGGAAACGCCCACAATGACTCACTTAACTATCACTTAAGACAGAAATCTTGGCATGGTTTTAAAGATTCTATTCTGACTGATGAATGACAAGTAAGGCAAACTGCCTTCTCATGTCAATGACTATTTTGCTGTAAAATGATGAGATGGATCCTACCAGATGTGAGCAAGGTACTCCCAGGCCAATAATCTGTCCTAAAAGGAGACCGATTGTTATGAATACTTAGGACATGGCAATTCCCCATGACATTTATTTCAAAAACATGTACCGTAAGTACTTTTGGTCTCAGTTACCCAGAATGAGCCTCATATCTACAGTTACCCAACTCTTTTGGGAAGTATTTACATTTTTGTAGTGTATAATGGTCACTATACCATATTTACCAACCCTTTTAAAACTTGTCCTCAAGTTAATTTGTCTATGATTCAACAGCTGGTTCTCAGTTCTTCAAAGGCAGACAGTCCATCTTGATCTATTCTGAAGACATTATTACTTTATGTACTTTAAATGTTATTGCCTTTCCTAATTGTGTGTGTGTGTGTGTGTGTGTGTGTGTGTGTGTGTGTGTGTGTGTGTGGAGTCAGGCATGACTCTCATTGTCAATTATTATTCTCTGAATTGAAGACACAAAAGCATACAATACTCCAGGTAAACAGTTTCCAGTAGGAAAGCTTTTTGTTTATATGTTTTGTACCCTTAAGGGAAAATACATCTGGTGTTTTATATACATAATCTATTATGTCATAAGTTTATCTTCTAGATACCACTTGGAGAAGTTCATATTATCAAAGAAACCAGCAGCATTATAAATCCTATTTTAAACAGGATTTATTAACGATCCATTTAGATGAAGAATGGCTTATCAAATTTTTCTCTAGCTTTAAGATTCAACATTAAATCAACAACATGGAAATGATTCTATGGTCACTAAAGAAACTCTGAGCTTTTCCTAGGAAATGTTTTTTCGTTTTTTGCATGAAAATGAATTGCTATATCTTTTCCCAGAGATTACATGCGAAAACACAATGTTACAAGGCAAATGAGACTAGGAAAAGATCAGTAAGGTCAACTGATAAGAAAAGAGCAAACAAAGTAAAAATAAATACCTTGAATGTCAAGCTAGAAATCATAAACCAAACTGAAGTTTGTGAAAATAAAAAAATAAACTTTTATTTTAAGACAAGGAGAACATTGCTGATATTTTTAATATTGTTGGCAATATTTTAGAGACTCACTAATTTTTCCCTTGAAGTTAGTACTTTTTTTAATGGTTTTCTGCATTCTTCAGTAGTTTTACAAGTGGACACTACACATTAACCAAAACAGTCTGTAATCTAGCCCCTTATTCAGTGCCCTGCAGACACCAACCTGTTACCCAACTAGAGTAGGTTCCCTTTCCAGAACAAAGGATTCATTTGTTAATAATATCAAAGGCCCCACCTACTGAATCTGAATGTTGTCAGATCTCTTCGTGTTGTTTCTATAGGATTCTTCAGATGATATACAAGCCCAACTGAAAACTGGATAAAATCATAATTAAAAAAATAAAAGATCCTATCTATAAATAAATATAAGCATGGGTGGATGACATATTCAAAAAGACTGTTGCATGTTCAATGAGGAAGCAATCTGCAGGAATACAGGCCAGTGCTTCTGAAACTTAACAGTGCTTAGGAATCACCTGGGGATTCTTGTGCAAATACAGATTCCAATTCAGTAGGTGGGGCCTGAGTCACTGCGTGTCCAATAACCTCCAGATAACGCTGATACTGCTGTTCTTCGACATTGTGAGTAGCAAATATTACAGGACAACACCGAACAGGCCTCCAAAAACATCAGCATAGGAAGAAGCAAGGTTTTGGAAGGCAGAAGGAGTGGCTTTAAAGGAGGAATGACAGGGTCACCCAGGAGAGCTCCACAGTTGGTGTGAGATTCCTAACATGCTCTGCATTTCTCCTGCAGCAGAGCCAGCCGATAACTACTTTCCACAGTGTTTTCACAGAACTAGGGTACTTTACCCTCTCATGGTCTTTTAAAGGCAGAATGGTGAAAGCTTCCTACACAGGAAGATGCAAAAACAAGGAATTGTACCCAGAATTCACACAAGATAAACAGCAGCGAATTTAGGATCTACCCTTACATACAAGTAAGTCTGTCAGACAGAAGAAGGCCACAGAGTAGAATTTACAGGGAAGCACATTTCAGCTCTGTGGGTAGAAGAGGGTGGAAGAGAAGTGCTTTTAAACAAATAGCATCAACAAGAGAACTGAATTAAGTTGCTGAACAAAGGGAAGAAGCTCAGATGGGGCATGGGTGGTGTTGATGAGAGCGCTCGGAGAAAGCTCGGATAGGTGCACTCTTATTCCCTTCTAATTCTACTCGTCTAGGAGTCTGTTCTGTTTACAGGGAGAAGACAAGTCCAGTCACTAACGAGGGAGGGGGGCTCTCGGGTGGTTAATGCTACATGCAGCAAATGTGGCGTGCACTGGGCTAGATCACTGGTTCCTAGACTTCACGATTGTAAAAATCAATATACATATTTTTTTAAACTATGAAAATCAATTGAGAGTGGCCAATTATTTTATTTTGCCAGGTAAGGATATAAACACATGCCCTCAAAGAGTAATCTATCTACTAACGCCCAATTTCATAAAACTAAGAACGTTTTAATATTTCACCTTGCCCCCACCAAAAGCCACAAGAGCATCATCTCAAAATGCAGTCCCTTAAGTTGAATTTAGCCTGATGTAAACCTATTAGCTTCATATTTGTTTTTCTCATTTCCTGTACATTTAAGAACCATAGGGCTAAATGATCTAAAAATGTTTCAGATAATACTCTGATTCTTTGACTTACCCAAGAATGATGTCATGTTTTAAAAAGAACAACACACACACAACAAAATAAAAACATTCAGTGCGTTCTGTGGTATCAAAGGGCGTCTTTGTAAAAATGAGGCTCTGCACTTCTGTCCAGACCAAGGAAAATGCTCTTCAGCACCGACTCCCCACTTTCATTCTTGGTGCACACATTCCTCTCTATTCTTCTCCACCCTGACAAGCTGGAGCTTGCTTGAGATTTGAAATCTACACCACTGATGCTTAAAATATCCTCCTGAGGGATTTTTTTCTTAAAGCTGAAAAAGAAGGTACCAGTAGTGCAAAAATAGCATGTGTGAATATGCATTCAAATATAATTTTGCATTTTATTTATAGATGAAATAAGAATGATCATTTCAATGTTTAAATCTAGATATTCTTTTCTGGTTTTGAGAAATATAAACCATGAGTTTTTAAAAATTCAAACAAGTATCTGTAAAGCTGGGTATTTATTTAGTTGTTACTATCACGAAAAGAACATACTCAGCATATAATTTGGTTCATTTATAGGAAAAATGAGGTAATATGGTAATCTGAAATTCTTAAGAAACTGTTAATAACGGAGAAGAGTATAATATTCTGCTTTTTACATAATATTAAGGAACTACATAGCTCTCTATTTAAAAAGTCTGTATTATTTAGTATTAATGCCAATACTTGCCAAGAATAACCTGTCTTTAATACCAAAATTAATGTATTAATATTATGGTCCTGGCCGGGTTAGCTCAGTTGGTTAGAGCATTGTTCCGATACACCAAGGTTGTGGGTTTGATTCTCGGTCAAGGGCACATATAAGAATCAACCAATGAATGCATAAATAAGTGGAACAACAAATCAATGTTTCCCTTTCTCTCAAATCAATATATAAAAATTAAAAAATAAACATTATGAATATCAATGAGATGGTCAAGCACTTTATAATAAAAAGGTAAACTTATTAGTTTCAGTGGTAAACACAATGTTTATTTTCTAGTACAGATCAAGAAGTTTTTTTTAAAAAAAATGGATGTACCTACTCAATTCTTTATATTGAGATACCATTTTAATTAGTCATCAACCTTAGTCCTTATTGTGTTTATTCATAGGTGGGAGTGTGTGTAAACTGCTTACTACATTTTAGATAAAGTAGTATAAACACACTGTCTTCAGCAAGACCTTATTAAGGCTATCTGAAAATCTCCAGGGTTCAGAGATACCTAAATCATCGCCCTACAATGCAGGCACAATGGCTGCATCTGTGAGACAAAACTAATGAACAGTCCTTGCCAGAAAGTGGAGCAGAAGTATAATCAACACTCCCTCCCACTCATCTTTGATTTCAACAGCCCAAAACGGACCTCTCCTGGTGAATTCCTACCTATTTTCTCCTTCCCATAGTCACCTAATCTATAGCAATAGATTTAAGACTCACTTGGAAAACTGAACTTTCCAAAAACCAGTTTCACTTTTAAATTGATCTATATACACTAGATCAATATTTTCTTTACAATCAAGAGTTAATGCTTTACACTTCTGTCTAATTAAAAAAATAGTAATTAAACTAAGAAACAAAACCTGCTTACTCCCTTTCAAATACAAAGCAGTCTATCAACCTGAGATTCAAAGCGCCACACCCTAGGAAAGGGAGCTCATCCCGAAAGTTAAGAAAAAAAGGAAGGAGACCTGACTTGGGGTGAACACACAATAAGCAGATGACGTATTATAGAATTGTACACCTGAAACCTATGTAATTATATTAACTAATGTCACCCCAATATATTCAATAAAAAACAAAGTGTGCAATTCAATTTAAAGGAAAGAAAAAGTGCATTGTGTGTGTTTCTCAGGAGGGCTGTGATCACAGGCAAAGCCTTGCAGGTCAGGTCACGTCCCAGCAATAGTGCGGATGGGGTTCTGCCAGCACCCCAACCCACACAGGGCACTGACTTCCAACTCATAGGTAAAGTATTGCTGAGTATTTTGGGGGTCTGTATGAGACTTTGGAGTGATTATCATAGTCTGTTTAAAAAACACACCTATTTAAGCAGACCTATTAAAGTCCCCTACAAGCTGCTAAATTCGAATGCATTATAAGATACAGATATATTATTTCAAAGAAATGAATTCTCTTTAAAAACCTAACAGACTTTCAATAATACAAACCCTGGCAGGCCTGCCGTTTGTGTTTTAGGAAAAGAAAAACACACTTTAAGGAAAGCAGGAATTCCCTTCAGTTTTTACCTTTTATGACCTGCCAATGAGGACCATGCCTCCTTTTGGAGAAGAGAAAAGGCCACGGTGGGACCTTGCAAGCAATCCCACAGTCCATAAGAATCAGCACCAAGCCCCTGATAGAGGCCCCAGAAACAAACAGTTTGGTTGGAAGCTCTGGGCCATTGAGGGCTGGGGAGGAGGAGGGGGCCGGTCAAGTCTCTGGTCCCAGAAGGAAATGAAAAAAGGTAGATGACCTTCTTTCTCTTTCTCGGTTTAAAACTATTACACCTGGTTGGTAAGGTCCCAGTGAGTAATATTTGGCTTTAAGCTTCTGATTATGTTCCTGCTTAAACCCGGCCGTTCTTCACACCTACCAGTTAGCAGGCGCAGCATCAGGCAAAACCAGGCTCCTCTGGGGTCTGTTCTAGCAACAAGTTAAGCACGGAGGCTCCCTCCACGCGGGAAAAATAAACTACTCCGTCTTCAATATACAGTGTCCCCCCAAAACATGTATACACACTTTATCAGCCAATTGCTCCATTTTAAAATGCAATGTATTTTAATAAACACCGCCTTTATAATTATTCAAAGTGTGTGTGTATACATTTTGGAGGGGGACACTCTATATACATATGTGTGTTAACTCTGCTTCATTTCGCTGATGTGGAAGTGTGTTTGCTTTTTCGATTTAAAAATCACATTCAAATAAAGTTTTCTAAACAGCAAGGCCGTGCTTAAGCCGAAAAAACACCACCCCCCTCCTCCAAGACAAAAAGTAACAAGAACTAGCCCGAAGCATTAAATACTAGTACAGTATCAGCTGAAATGTCCACCAAGGGAGCTTTTACGCCAACATTAGGGAAGGCCGGTATTTAAAATGCGTCTATTTTGATCATCAGAACCCTAGGAGAAGGCGGAATGGGAGGAAATTTCAGTAGGTGTCAAAAAAGATAGACTTTGTTCATTATATGTACTCATCGAGCCTTTCCAAATGATTGAAATCGTCTTCTGCACGGAACCGACAAACCCTACGAGAAAGCACTGTTTGAACTGCGGTCATTTCCTTCCAGTGTGGAGCCTGGTTTGGGCCACTCAGTGCCGCTCCTTGCTCAGATCGGAGGCAGGAAGCTAAACTCGGAACAGATTTTTTTTTTTTTTTTTAAATCGCCCATTATTCCTAACCCTGTTCAGTCCCTTCCCCAAGGGCGGCTTCCGAAGGCCGGGCACTCCCACTGCACCGGCGCACACCCGGCCGCGACCCGGAGGACTTCCCGGCGGCGGCGGCGGCCGGCGGCACTCACCGTATTCCATGAGGCTCTGGCAGCCATCCGCCTCGGACCCGCTGCCGCCGCCCTCGTGGAAGCATCGCCACCACAGCGAGGACGTCTGGATGTGGTCGCTCGACTGCAGCCAGCCGCGGCCGGCCAGCGCGATGATGTCGAAGGCGATGGCGCTGAGCAGGAGCAGGGGCAGGATCCACCTGCAGCGCTCGCAGGCCAGGCCGCAGCGCAGCATCTCGACGGCGGGGCGCGAAGGAGAGGGGCGCGCGGGGCTCGGGAGCCGGCGGAGAGTGGCCCGCGAGCGCAGGCCGAGGGACAAAAGGGAAGAGGCGGCGGGGGCGCGGCGCCCGGCCCCACCCGGACTCCGGTGACTCAGAGGAGCGCGCCGCCCGGACCTGTCGCGCGGGCGGGGCCGCACCGGGAGAGGCGGGGCGGGCTCGGGTTACACCCGTGCGGGTGCGCTTTCCCCGCCCGGGGCGCACCTGGAGGTGCCCGGCCGGGGGGCGAAGGCCCGGGTCCCCGCTGCAACCAGGCGCGCCTCTGGGCTTCCCCGCGACCTTATTCTCCTCTTCCAGGATCCTCTCACTGTAAATGTTGTTTTATTATTATTATTATTATTATTATTATTATTATTATTATTATTCTCATTGCTTCGACGTGTGCCCGTTTTAATCTGCACAGCACTGGCTAACTATTTAACCCCCGACGTCGGATAAGGGTCTGGTTTTCAGCAACACCGTTTTAAGTTGCAGGCAGCTCGAGGTGGGTGTTGGAACGTACCTGTGGGCCCACGCGGCCCTCCGTGTGATCGCGGGTTGGCGAGCCCCGGAGCAGGCCCAGGGCACTTCCTCCTGGGCTCCACCTTGTACCTTGGACTCTTGTCTGCGCACAGGCCCGCCTTTCCCACCCGGCTGCCAGCTCTGCGGCAGCGAGGCCACGCTTGTTATTTGTCGGTGTGTCCCTGGTGTCTAGCACCGTGTCTGGCTCTTAAGGGAGCTCAGTTGACACTGGATGCGTGAACACACTGAACGTCACATCCTCGGATGTTCACTTCACTGGCTTCTCAGATACCTTCTCGTCCTGTTTGCCTCAGCCCCCTCCCTATCACAGATCTCTGCCTATTCAAACCCCACTCTATCTACTCTTTTCATTTACTATTGAAGTTTCTCCAAATAAAAACCACATGCCAATAGGCACTCAGAACCTAAAGCGCCACCTCAGTGTCCTAGCTCTGCTTCCCTCACCACGTGACTCCTCAGGTGTGGCAGGGAGGGTGGGTGGCAGCTGGGAGTGCTTACGAGGCACTAAAGGAGAAGCAAGGTCTGGGTGTTGGGCAAATCATGAAAAACATCCAATGAGAGTCACATCTTACCTTGTACCTCCAAAGATTTCTTCTGACTCCCTTACTTTTTCTATTAATTTAATAGAAAAGAAGAGGGAAGTACATGGCAATGTTTAAAATTGAATTTGGTGTTCTCAATAGACACAATACTCTTATCTAACGCAGTTCTCTGGTAATTTTTTAGGACAAATGAAAAAAAGCACAGAAAGTATCTGAAACCACATAAAATAACTTCCCCAGCCTTCATTTATACAAACCAAATTCACTTAATTTCATTAGAGGTAAATCTTTTCAGTTTCAAAGAATAGCACAAGGGGTATTTTGGCGAGAATTAACTGTTTACAGTGGAGATTGTGTAAGGAAAATATGCTCTTAGGGTTTTCAAAAGTAATGAAAATATTTATTTAGTTAGCTGTCTATAATTCAGTTATGAGATAAATCATATTCTCTTTTTAAAAATATGTTGGTATTGATTTTAGAGAAAGGAAGGGAGAGGGAGAGAGACAGAAACATCAATGATGAGAGAGAATCATCCACTGGCTGCCTCCTGCATGCCCCCCTCTATTGGGGATCAAGCCTGCAACCCTGGCATGTACGCTGGCTGGGAAGCAAGCCTTGACCACTGAACCACACTGGCCGGGCAAGACAAATCATATTCTTACAAGACAAATAGAATACTGACTATGAGAAAAGTGGTTTCAAATAAAAAGAAAGTTTCGTTGGTATCTTAATATCTCTGAATAATTTTGGACTAGATATAACTTTGTTATTTCAGTGAATTTGAGGAAAACGGCTCATTAATGCTGAGGTGAAAGCAAGAAAAGTATTTAGAACTTCTGGAAGAGACTAAACCAACCATGCTTAGGTTCCAACAATGAGGTACATAACACAGGTTCCAACAATGAGGTACATCACATCAGATAGCTCAAGTTCTGATTATTTCTCATATAAGCTGTGTGACATTGGTCCACTTAATTTCTTTGTGCCTCAGTTTCCTCATATGTAAAATGGATAGTACTCACCCCATAGTATTGTAATGAGTATTAAAAGAACTAATACATATATGTAACCTGCTCAGGATAATGCCTATACATAGTAAGCCAAACATAAGGGTTGATGATGGTAACAGTTTTCACATAGGTTTCTCACTTTAATAAGATCAGAAAGGGGCCTTTTCATGTTTTTGAGGAGTATATTCTATATATGAATACCATCTGTAAATCATTAAGTTATTTTAGACAATGCAAGCATTCATCCTAGCCATACTCCTGAAATGATGGATTATGGTAGAAAGAAGACAGTTAAATAGCTCCCCCTGCTGGATAACATAGGGGTTGCTCAGCACTTGACAATGTAAACTATACCTGCAAAAAGTTTTTACTTCAATAAATTTTAGGGGTTTATGGTTCTAAACCCAATGAATAGTACAGACAAAAATGCCTACATATATAATTTTAGAATAAAAATTCATAGTTGTATTGCTCTCCCATCCAGAGAAAGTAACAATAATAACATTTTCTGGGAGTTTACTATGTGCCAGTATGTGTTTCACACCCACCTCGTGAGGTATGCACTGCTATGATCTTCTTATAGACAAGACTGGCCACACAGAAATGGAGCAGCTTGCTCAAGACTGCACAGTCCCTGAATAGCAAAGCCACACTCCACCTTAGGCAGTTTGACGCCAGAGACAGTAGTATTTACACTAACCACTCATAAGAGTTTGGGTTATAGTTCTCCACAAGTTTCCTTCTTTCTCTCCTTTACCTCAAAAACAGCCAACCCACTCCCAATTCTCTCCCACGCTGTAATGAAATGACCCCCATACACGCTGCTGTGCTCTCAGTAGTAAGCCAGTGACAGGAGTGCAGTAGAACAAGCACTGAACAGAACTCGGACGTTCTGAGTTCTAGTTCTCACTGACACTGTGATTACTTTCCCTCCAATCATTGTCCACTCTCCCTTGCTCATGCAAACGTTTAATTATCTCTACTTTCTCACCCCTTATTCCTTCCCCAGCTGACTGTAATCTCTCTTTTACTCATGAGTGATGGTAAAAAGCTTAACAACCAACTTTCTGAAGGGGAAAACAATCCTTGATTTATAGCCATTGCCAATTTCTATAGTGTAAATACTCCCCAATGGCTGATTCCAGCTACCAACTTGATGTCACTGAATACAGAAGTAGGAAGAAATATGTGTAATCATCTGTCTCAAGCTAGTATGAGCACTACACTGCCTCTACCCCCATATCCTACAAAACTATTCTGTTTTTCAAAGGTCGCCAGTAAGCTCCTATTTGCCAAATTCAATGAATATCATTGGCCTCTTTGTTGTACCAGGAACTTTGATGTCTCCCTACAATAAACTTTCTACCTTCTTGGCTTCTATAAAGATGCTAAAGCCCAGTGTCCAAGGGCCACCAGGAACACGCCTGCAGCAAGGGAAACAAAACCATGAGGCACTCCGGGATGTCTCAGTGAGAGGGCGTTAGGGAGGCATAGTAATAAGATTCAGGCCAGTGATGGTGAACCTATGACACGCGTGTCAGCACTGACACGCGTAGCCATTTCTGATGACACGCGGCCGCATGCCGAGGATGAAACATTTGCTGCTCCTGAGGATGAAACATTTGCGAAATAATGTTTTTTCCTCAAAGTGACACACTACCCGAGTTATGCTCAGTTTTTTGGCGAAGTTTGACACACCAAGCTCAAAAGGTTGCCCATCACTGATTTAGGCTTATGGATTTTGGAGAGAGTGGTCTTGTTTTGTCTAGTTCTATCGCAATTAAAGAGTGATCTTGTGTGGTGTTCATATTCTGTGAAATTACTTATGCTCAACATTGGATCATCATGGCCTAGCTATTGGTTGCCAGGCCAACTACCAACTGTCAAGGATTGTCCCTGGTTTCTTCCTTCCTTCCTTTCTTTTTCTTTCTCTTTCTTCCTCTTTCTTTTTCTCTCTTTCCCCTCCCTCCCTCGCTACCTCCCTCCCTTCCTCCCTCCCTCCCTCCTTCCCTCCTCTCTCTCTCTCTCTCTCTCTCTCTCTTTCTTTCTTTCTTTTTCTCCATCCATCCCTTCCCTTTCTCCTGAATGTGCTAGTCTTTCTCCTCCCCTCACCCCCCGGCTCACCAGTATTGTATTCTCTGGGTTTCTATCCTTTTACGACTCTTCTGTTCATTCTATACATTTTCTTTGTGTTACACCATCCACTTTCACGATGTAGGTCCTGCTTACATACTCATGACCTGCAGATATGTGTCTTTAGCCCACACTTTTCCTCTATGCTTCAAACTTTTATATTCAACTTCCTGCAAGATGGCACCACCTGGATTCTCCCTCAAACACTGTAATCTCAGCCAGTACAGAGTTGAAATTGCCCTCTCTTCTCCTAAACCATTTTTCATCTTCTTCCTGAAGGCTCTATAGCACCTTCAGAATCTTATTCACCAAAATTGAACCTAAGATTATCTTTGACTCTTTCTCTTCTATCCAGTTTACATGCAGTGGTTGAAAGATTTGCCATCTACCCTATTTCTCAAATGTTCCTACAGTGCAGACTCTCTGCTCCATCCCTGCTACTCCTGCCTTGGGTCATTTACCTTAACTGCCCAGCTGCTTCTCAACTGCTCTCCTTGTCTACAGTTGTGAACACCTCCCCCCTCTCCCAAGTCCATCTTCCCTGAGACTACTGAAATGATCCAGCTAAGTGTACATCTGACCCTGACACTCCCCTCTGCGCACCTCACTGATTCTTCATCACTACTCTCAACAGGAATGAAATTCTTAAAAGTGACACACATATCCCTCCATGGTCTGACCCCTGGTAGCCTCTCCAGTGTCATCTGTCACCTCTGCTTACCTTACTCTCCTCTCTCTCTCTCTCTCTCTATCTCTTTCTCTATCTCTATCTCTCTCATACATGCTACCCATTTTGCCTTTATTCTTAAGTTATTTCTGGAATACCTTTATTTCCAATCCCTGTCATGTTTACCTAGTTACTTCCTACTGATCTTTTAAGATCAGCTTCATACTCATGTCTCCCAAGGAAACTTCCCTGAATCTTGGCATGTTCCCTATAGTCCCTCCAATCTAAGGTAATGATGTGCTCTTTTTTCTATGCTTCCAGGACCCTTGAAGCGTATGTACCAGTCACGTTGTTATTAATAATTTTTTTATGTCTCTGTTAGACTATGAAGGTCCTTGAAGAAAGTTACCATGTCTTGTTCATCTTTGTATCCCCAGGACCCTTTCCAATGCAGTGTTAAGTAATTGTTTGCTAAATATATGAATGAATGAATGAATGAATGAATGAATGGCTATGCCAATAGCTCTTCTCCTGTGAAATGTGTCCTCTCTGAACTTCAGTGTATTTACTGGTTTGTTGAGGAAAATTCTAAGAATCAAAATTGAAAAAATATAAATTTATTTAGAACAGTAGATGGCAGCAGAAGGTTGTTTTTCAGCATAGCCTTTGCAAGATTAAAGTTGACCAAATACTCATAGAAAAACCCATAGCCACATAGTATAACTTTAAAAATGCCTTGATACTTTAGTTGATAGCACTGAGTTCGTACTGGTTGATTAAATGTGGAATATGTACCATATTAATGTAAGCTGTTAGTAATATGGGACACTGGGTACAGTATAGGAACTCTACACCACAAGTCTTCTGTAAATTTGAAATTATTCTAAAAAAATAGTTACTTTTTTAAAATGCTTCTACAGTGCTTGGCATATTAATTTTCTTATCCAAAAAAACTCCAATATCAATCATTTTCTTTGTATAAAATTAATTATGAAAACCTCAATATCAATAATTAATCTTCAAGTTTATATATATATTCTACCTAATAATAGAGTAATATGCAAATTGACCGTACCTTCGCTACATCCACAAGCCACGCCCACCAAACACGCCCACCAGGAAACCGTTGCAGGGACATTGGGGTGTGGTGGAGCCCAAGGCCGGGAAAGCCTCCGCCCAAGGGGAGCGGGGGAGCCTGCAGCGGGGAGCCTGCACAGATCGCAGGCAACGACCAGGGGGTCAGCTCCTAAGATCTGTAGCAGGGATGCTGGGTGTGGCTGAACCCAAGGCCGGGAAAGCCTGGGGCAGAGGCTTTCCCAGCCTTGGGCACCAGTGGGGAGCCTGCATGGATCGCAGGCAACCACCAGGGGTCGGCTCCTATGATCCGTAGCAGGGAGGCTGGGATGCAGCAGAGCCAAGGCCGCCGCCCGGGGCCAAGCCCCGACCCTGAAAGAAGGCAGAAGGCGGTGGCCACAGCCAAGGCCTGGGTCCCCGGTGCTGGCAGAAAACTGGTGCAAGCAGCCAGGTGAATGAAGGTCTATTGCACGAATCTTTGTGCAAATGGGCTGCTAGTATATATATATATATAGATATAGATATAGATATAGATATAGATATAGATATATATTGATATGTTCCCTATAGTCCCTCCAATCTAAGGTAATGATGTGCTCTTTATATATATATACATATATACATATATATATATATATATGTATATATGTATATATATATATATATATATATTTCAAAGAGGGAGAGAGAGATAGAAATATCAATGATGAGAGAAAATCATTTATTGGCTGCCTCCTGCCCCCCTACCCCCCCCCCCCCGCCACTGGGTACCAAGCCTGCAACCTGGGCATGTGCTCTTGACCAAAATCAAACCCAGGACCCTTCAGTCTGCAGGCTGAAGCTCTATTCACTGAACCAAACCAGCTAGGGAAATCTTCAAGTTTTAAAAGTAAGTTTTTAGATACCCAGAAATAAAGGTTATTTGTTTAAGTACACAAATAAATAATACCATTTTATTCTATTGTCATTATAAATGTATTATGTACTCATTTTTTTAAAAAATTGAAGACAGAAAGTATAAAGAAGAATAAGAGTCACCCATAGATGATCACTTTTCTTTTTTACCAGAGAAAACTGCTGTAATATTTTGACAGCCTTTTTAGACATTTTTCTCTGACACAGATAATTTACTTGTTAAAGTCACTCTATAAGTTGGTGTTAGAGCTAGGACTAGAGCTCAGACCAACCCTCTTAGTCTAGACCACCATGCAGGTAATAATAATAGCAGCTTAATCTTTATATAGCACTTACTAAGTGCCAGTCCCTATTTTAAACGCACACTAATTTCTTTTATCCTCACAGTATCATGAGCAATGTACAACTATTGCTTCTCTATTACTGATGAGGAAACTGAGGCACAGAAAAGCTAAATGACTTTTCATAGATAACACAGCTTGTAAGTGGCAGAGCTGGGCCTCAAAACTGGAGATCTCAGCTGCAGGGTCTGTACAATGAGCTCCTAAAACTCAATTTTAATGTGCACATTCTTAAATTTATTGGAGTCCATTTCCAGTGTGCAGAGCCAAACCCAGTTGTCAGTGTATATTTTAAGACTGCTTATCTCTGCAGACCAGTTCCAGAGGGGGCTCGCCCTCTCGCTCTCTCTCCACCATAAAGGTGAGTATTGTGCTCCTGTGATGATCACTGAAATTCAGGTTGTATATTCTAGGGTGATTACAGCCAGGAAATTTTCCAATAAATATTCAGCTGAGACCTGAATGTGTAAACATATGCCCTTCCAATACACTGTTTAAAAATAAACACACAAGATAGGGAAGGGGATGAGGAAACACAGGCCCAGGTTATCTTAAAAATACAGAAATTTGCTTTGTTAATGAATTAAAAAGACTGTTTAGGAGACTTATGTATGTAAATTTCAACATTTCAGTCATTTTCTGATATGGACCATTTGGAGCTTTATTTGGAGCTTTCGTACGTTCTTTCCTGCTTACATCTGAAATGCTATGTGAGGCCACCCAACCTGGCCCGTAATGACCTCTCTAAGACCATTTGGTCTTGTCTCCTGCCTCTCCACTGGTCTCCATGTTTTCTTCCAAACTGACCTTAAACACCTCCAGAGAATACAGAATTATCTGTGTTCCTCCAGCATTGACTTCATCAGCCAGTCTCCATGTCTCTCTCTCTCTCTTTTATAATTTATATTTTTTATTGATTTCAGAGAGGATGGGAGAGGGAGAG
Source organism: Eptesicus fuscus (assembly GCF_027574615.1). Taxonomy (NCBI): domain Eukaryota; kingdom Metazoa; phylum Chordata; class Mammalia; order Chiroptera; family Vespertilionidae; genus Eptesicus; species Eptesicus fuscus. The sequence continues at coordinate 72,804,810 of NC_072482.1, read as the reverse complement.
AGAGATAGAAACATCAGTGATGAAAGAGAATCATCAATGGACTGCCTTCTGCATGCCCCCTACTGGGGATTGAGCCTGCCACCCTGGCATGTGCCTTGACCAGAAATCAAACCATGACCTTCTGGTTCATGGGTGGATGCTCAGCCACTGAGCTACACCAGCTGGGCTCCATGTCTCTTGATTTCAGAAAATGCATCTGCCAAATAATAGATTGGATTGCCATCTGGATAGAGATGAGAAAGAGAAAAATATTCTTACATGTATGAATGTTGTGCAATATTTAGCACCTGTATTGAGGGAAAAACAGTCATCGTGAACTCAGGAAATCTGCACTTGAGTCAGCTGTCATTGTCAAGCAGGGAGAGAGGGCATGGAGCACTGGTCCAGAGGCTTATCTACACTAATAAAAGAGAAAGATGAAAATTGACCGTACCTTCGAGACACCCACCAGCCAATCAGGAGTGAGATGCAAATTAACCCAACAAAAATGGAGGGTTAATTTGCATATGCAGGCGCTGAGCGGCCAGGAGCGGGATGCTTGCATCATAGCCATGGTGACAACGCAGGCGTTCCACACCACCCAGCAGCTCCAGGCCTCTGGGCAGCATGGGAAGGTGGAAAGGTGGATCCAGGCCAGAGCAAAAGCAGAAAGGCGGCTCCGGGCCAGAGCGAAGGCGGTGCTGGCAGCCAGGGGAAGGAAGGCCCATTCTTGCACAAATCTTCGTGCACTGGGCCTCTAGTTAGTTTAATAATGTTCAATCAGAGAGCATTGAAAGAAATGTGTTGGCTCTTAGGACTCACATAGACTATTAAATAGAACACGGGAATATCTCCAAATCATTTTGACAACTTCTCAGATTCATTCTTCCTGGAGATGAACTTAGCAGAATGTGGCGTTTCATGTCCATTATTGTATCGCTGTCACTGTTTCCATTCATTAGACTCAAATGAAAATTTCTCTTATCTAACTGAAGCAGAGCTCTCAGTCGTTCTCTCATCCTAGTGTCCTGTATATACACACGTGTATGTATTCACACATACACAACACGTGAAATAACAATGCTGGGCTTTGAGAAATTTAATAAATTTATGAATATATAATTTATTAAATTTGTAGAAATATTCATTTACCTCATATTATCTTGGCATATAGAGAATACTAGTGGTAAACAAATTAATCTTATTTATTATGAAAGGGGATATTTTTATGATTTTACTTTTTCTATATTTATGAATCACTCTTCTAGTCACAAAATATTTTATAATTGATTATAATTATTTATAACAAGAGGATTACTTTTTTATTTTTTTGAAAGATTTAAAGCAATGTTTCTTTTAAAATAGCCGGGGGAGTATGTATTGTGATTATGATGCATATTGTATAAGCTAAGTAAAGATTTCCAAAGAGAAAAAAAATAAATAAAAAATAAAATAAAATAGCTGGGGGAAAGTCAATGGGGGAAAAAAAGGAGACATATGTACTACTATTTGTAATACTTTAAATGATAAAATCAAATTTAAAAAATAAAATAACACTGAATTGAATGAAAAAAAATAGCTATGAGTTAATCAAGCACTTAATCAGTTGGATTTGTGGCAACTAGAAAGGAATATAGACACACACAGCCCCTACACACACACACACACACACACACACACACACACCCCGCAGGTCCCTTTGAGTTTATTTATTTATTTATTTATTTATTTATTTATTTATGTTCCTTTGAGTTTACAAGTTAATATGGAGGGCAGCTCAGACTGGAATATACATGAAAACAAGTAGCATTAAAAAGTGTTTATGGCCGAAACCGGTTTGGCTCAGTGGATAGAGAGTCGGTCTGCAGACTGAAAGGTCCCAGGTTCGATTCCGGTCAAGGGCATGTACATTGGTTGCGGGCACATCCCCGGTGCGGGGTGTGCAGGAGGCAGCTGGTCGATGTTTCTCTCTCATCGATGTTTCTAGCTCTCTATCCCTCTCCCTTCCTCTCTGTGGAAAATCAATAAAATATATTTTTTAAAAAAGTGTTTATGACTCAGTGCTCAGTGGAAATGAATTGAGTAGACATTTCAAGGGCAACTGGAAGCAGAATTATGCAGCAGGCAGATGTATTGGTTTTCTATTGCTGTGTAACAAATTACCACAGACTTAGAGACTTAAAACAACCCCCAGTTGTTAGCGCACAGACTTGTAGTTCTGAGGTCCAGGCAGGCTCAGATGATATTCAGACTCAGCTCTCCTCAGTATCTCCCAAGGTGAAATCAGAGGGTCAGGTGGATAAGGGTCTTTTAAAAAAAAATTATTTCTTGATTTGAGAAAGGAAGGGAGAGAGAGAGAGAGAGAGAGAGAGAGAGAGAGAGAGAGAGAGAGAGAGAGAGGGAGAGAGAAAGGCATTGATCTGTTGTTCCACTTATTTATGCATTCATTGGTTGGCCCCGATATGTGTCCTGACCAGATATCGAACCCACAACCTTGGTGGAGTAGGCTCTTACGTGGAGCTCAGGGGAAGAATCCCCTTCCAAGCTCATTTGTTGTTGGCACAATAGTTTTCTGTGACTGTACACCTGAGCCTCCCACTTTCTTGTTGGCGGTCCATCGGGCTGTCGCTATGCCTTAGCCTCCTCCATCTCCAAAGCCAGCAACCGTGCACCGAATCTTCTCACCCTCCACAGCTCTCCAACTTCCTCTTCTGCTGCCAGATGGAGAAAACTCTCTGCTTTCAATGGGGTTGTGTACTTAGGGTGCACCCAGCCAGACGCTCTCCACTGTGCCAATAATGTAACATGATCACAGGGGTGACAGCTCCTCATATTTACATGTTCCACCCCACACAAAGGGGAGGATACCCAGGGGTGAGGGTTATTGGGGGCCACTTTAGAATTCAGGGAACAGTCCACAAAGAAGGCGTGGCCAGAGCACATCGGAAAGGAAGGACAGGTTCTAGATAAATTTATTTTATCTACTAAGAATCTTATCCCAGAGCGAGAAACAGTGTATTCATTCAGTAGATACTGATATATTGATATCTGATTATTAGGATTAAAATGAGCAAAGGAGACACAAATCCTCGCCTGATGAAGCTTAGAATTGACCACAGACAGAACTGCATGAACTGTGTGTAGGGACAGGGAGTGGTCCACAGTTTGGGGACAGAAACAATCCCTCTAAAGAGATAATACATGGTAAAGGTAATACAGAGTCACATGGGTGTGTTTATAAGACAAAACTTAGATATGTGATGTTTGAAGGTTTTTAGGACAAGGCAGAGAATTTTAACAAGCAGCCCAGTGGCCTCTGGAAGGAAGAAGTAGAGACACTTAACCTTTCTTCTAGAGACCTAAGGTTGTTAAAACTTGCTCAGGTGATCTTTAAAATTAAGCACCACTGCCTCTTGAAATCATCCTTTTTAGAAAGGCTGAAATGTGCTTATCACAATTTCTATTTTTTCAGAATGTCTAAAAACCTATGACACAGCACAGGACCTATGCTATTAGTTGCCTTGATGGTATGGTTAGTCCTTTACTAATCAGAGCATCATATAAATAACACGGGGTAAAGGAAATTCCAGTGCTTAGACCATATTGTGTCTTGCAAACACCAGGACCAAAGCATTGGGCCCCTTATGTTATCTGGGATATAGCCCAGGTGGGTTTCTAGCACACTGGCTGTTGGCTCTCTCAGCCAGAGTATTTAGGACGTTCTGGGACCTGACCATCAGCTACTCCATGGTGCATGAGGATTAGAATGGTTCAGGCCAGAAGTCTTCTGAGGAACCTGCTTAGCACTGACATTCCAGGGCATCTCTCTGGATAGGTGAGAACTGTAAACAAAGGGAAGAGAGACTAGAGAACAGTGATAAGCCAAGAGGAGAAAGTGGGGGTGGGGAGGGGGGAAAGAGGATCTCTCAATGTGCCTGGTCAGTAATGGTAGAGTGGATTTAAAGTTCTCCTCCTAAGGGTCTAGATGACACTGTCCCCCTTAAATGCAGACTATGCATCAAATTTAGTTCTATCCAAAGTCTTGGAGCAGTAGCCCAGATCTCAGCTTCCTTCATTTATCTCTGAAACAACATCCTGGTAAGAGAATCAGACTACGGAATAGCTGGTGTTTCGGGCTTGATTTTGCAAGTAAATCTATGACTTTGGAAAAGACTCCAGGTCTCGCTGGAATTCTTTTCTTCAATCTGTAAGATGCAGGAGTTGGACTAGCTGACCTGAGCTATGCAAATGGAGTGTAAAGTGAAACCAATTACTTTGATAATCTGAGCCTGAGAAGCACTTCCCCTGAGATATCAAGAAAATCAGGGCAAACATGTTGGAGATGATTCATGAGGCTTTTCTAGGCAATTTCATAAGTTTCCCTTTTTATCCTGATGTGTTTATATACAACCAATATACAATAAAGTTTCTATTGATGGAAAAATAAACATGATATCCAATAGATCTATCCCTGAATATTTAGAGACCCTGGGGTGAGAACAGGAATGGAAGACAAATACCATATGTCTAAATATTTAAAAGTTATAAACCAAGGCAACAAACTCCGAAATGAAATATGTTCTGTCCTCCTGTCTTGACAAGTAGACCTTTCTAACAATCTGGAAGGGCAGGTAGGAATTGAGAAAACAGGGAAAGTTGACTTCCAACCCATCCTGATTCTTTTCCCACCTCTGGCTCCTTCCTGTACTGCCTGGACCTCAGGTACCCCAGTGGGCACATCCTGGTCAAATCCTCTGCCGACTGAGGCCCCTTGGCGACCACATAGGCCTGGAAGGACGCACACCAGCAGTGCATTTGGACCTTGGGAAGACGGAGTTGGGCTTGGGCTTGGGCTGATGAGCAGGGAACTTGTGGGACGTGGGTACCCAGAACATGGTCCAGAGGGCGCTGGACGGTCATGTCCCCTTGGCCTTGTGGATTCCAGGTCCTGTGGGGAGGGCACAGTCAAAGGCTGGCTAGTGTGGGACCCTTGAAAGCCAGAGACTGCAAAGCTTTGAAGCAGACTGACAAGTGTCTCCAATGGAAGTGACATCTGAACACCTTTGCCTCCTGTGCACATGGTGGAACACGCCCTGCGGAGCCCCACTGTACTCAAAGGAAACACTATCCGAGAGGCTGATGGCCCGCACGCCTCCTTGTGCCCCACATGCCTCTTTCCATCCTCTTCTCAGCTCAAGCCTATGGGAGTCAGCCTTTCCTACCTTCCCCTTCCCTTGTTTCAGGAAGTCTGTTCTGCCATCATCACTTAATTGTACCTTTTAATTCAGTCTGGGGAAGTTTTCTGAATTTTGTTTAAAATTTAAAGCAATATCTTTATGTGTCTGAGAAAGGACTAGAATGAGATAGAATATATGTTAGCAATGGTTATATAAGGGTAGTAAATCACAGTTGATTTTTACACTTTTTAATTTATGTATATTTTCTACAATGAATGTCTTAATTCATTTAAGAGAAATACTCACAAGTCATATGTTTTCTCCAAAGATTATTTAAGCACATGCAAGTACGCAACACACAAATGCTGTGATCTGGGACATAAAGCTTTGCTTTCATGACTTTTTTTTTTTATTCTTGTAAACACAGTTCTACCTCATGCTCTTGTCATTACAGATAAGAATTCCAAGATATAGGGTAACCATAATTAGGTCAACCATTCTCCTACAAGTGGATATTTAGGTTGTTACCAGCTTTTCGCTGTTATAGGCAACACCACAACAAACATCCTCATGTATATTTCTGCAAGTATTTCCTTGAGATATATCTCCGGCAATAAAAAATAATGGATCAAATATGATACACTAATGGATGGATATTAAGAAATGTCCCTCCAAAAAGGTAGCACTCATTTTCATTTGCACTAAAAGTGTGTAGGGGTTCTAACAAATGCTGGTCAAGACTGCAGTTTACCAATGTCATTTTTGCCAGTCTGTTAAATGAAAAGATATGATATCACCTTGACTTGATTTCTAGCTCATTTTGAATGATATGGGACATCTGTATTTCTTAACAAATTAAAATTAAGACTCTACACAGCCGGAACCGGTTTGGCTCAGTGGATAGAGTGTCGGCCTGCGGACTCAAGGGTCCTAGGTTCGATTCCGGTCAAGGGCATGTACCTTGGTTGCGGGCACATCCCCAGTGGGGGGTGTGCAAGAGGCAGCTGATCAATGTTTCTCTCTCATCGATGTTTCTAACTCTCTATCCCTCTCTCTTCCTCTCTGTAAAAAATCAATAAAAATTAAAATTAAGACTCTACACAGTGCTGAACTTAGGGTGACTGGTACTCAGAGCAGAAAGTGTGCAGAAGTAACCTCTCCCTTCTTTGAATTTGTATCCAGTATTATTTGCTGGTTGTTTCTTGTAAGATTTGTGTGTCTTTGCAACCTGACTATGAGCCCCTTCATAAAACTGACTTCACATGCCTCAAGTTTATGTATATAGTAAAAACAGAAACAGAACTGGGTGTAACCTTACCCAGTTACAAGATTTATCCTAATATATAAAAAGCCAGGGGGGCTAGTGAGGGACAACCAAACGACTGAACAGCAGGCTGCATGGGGCGACCAGGCAGGCTGGGGTGGGGGGGGGGAGGGGCAGTTAGGGACAATCAGGCCAGCAGAGGGGGGCAGTTAGGGGCAATCAGGCAGGCAGGCAGGTGAGCAGGCAGGATCGGGCCTAAACCGGCAGTTGGACATCCCCCAAGGGGTCCCGGATTGGAGAGGGTGCAGGCTGGGCTGAGGGAAGCCTCCCCCCATGCACAAATTTCATGCACCAAGCCTCTAGTTTGTTTATAATAAAATCCAAGCTTCTTTCTGAGGCCCCAAAGCTTCTCATGATCTGATCCTTGCTAATCTTGCTAACCCCATCTGGTGCCACATTGTCTTCCTTACCAGGCTCCCTCCTGGCCTCTTTACTGTCCCTCCAATGCACCAAGCAGTTCACTGTGCCAAAGGTTTTGCAGTTAATGTACCCTCTGCCAGGAACACATGTTCCTAATCTCTTCACATGCTCAGCACAAGCTTATCATTCAGGCATCAATTTTTTCCCCATCTTAATGAGGCAACCCAAACACAGTTACTCTAACATATCACCCTGTTTATTTCATCTAACATGATCTTTGGTTGAGCGTCCCTAAGACCACACTCAGACTCAGTGATGTACTAGAAGGAACCATGGAGCTTAAGTAGTAGTTATAGTTATGATTGTAGTTAGTTATAGTGAACGGACACAGATTAAAATCAACCAAGGGAAAAGGTACATGGGTGAAGCCCAGGAGACACCAGGTGCTTGCTTCCAGGTGCTCCCCCGACCCCTCCACCGCCCCCCCGCCATGAACTCACACAGAGGTGCCCTTAGTTTTCCCAGCAACAGTGTATAACAACACGATGGAAGTGTGGCCAACCAGGAAGTGCACCTAGTCTTGGTGTCTAGGGTTTTACCAGTTCTCCTGAAGACATGCCTTTCTTTGGAATATGCAGGGTTTGAACCACCTGGGCCTGCTGAGCTAACCCTCTCCTGTGCAGTCTGCAATGTCCTTGTTTACTGACTCATTGCTGTTGACTATCTCCCCCAGGAGAAGATGGTCCCAAGGCAGAAAAACATTGTCTGTGTCCTCCCGCTGCACACCCAGAAATTAGCCCATTGCTGGGCACAGAGACTCAATGCATATTTGCTGACGTGATAAATGAACGAGTAAAAAGAACATTTAAATAAGTATTTTCAGTAAGTTCCTCTTACCTCACTTCTTACAGAAATTTTGTCACATGTATACACCTTGAGAGCTTGGAAGGAAATTATAAAACTTAACAGTTTCACAGAGAAAAAAGTCCTCTGAAATTAAGTCCTTATTAGCATAAAATGCCAAACATTCCTTCAAGCAATATTTAAACCTCATAATTATTTGTCTTGGCATGATAATTCTATCTGAATATGTCAGAGGTTTGAAAAATATTTTGGCTTTGTAATGAATTTCACTTTATTGCAAAGCCTGACTTTCTCAAATTATAGTAATAATTCTACTATAATATATTCTGAAAATTTTATGAATTCCTTTAACTTAAATTTCAGTAGCATCTTAATCTTTTGAACTTCCTGATATGGAAATACCTTTTTATCTAATGTCATAATTTCTTGCAATGTATTCCAGTGGAGTAAAAAATCCTTCAGTAAATGTGATAAGTCTCCAATATAGAACATTTCTGGGTTTTCTTGGGGGGGGGGGGTGTTGTTTTATGATTACATTACCTGATACTTAGCTTTTGCCATCTGCTCTGCCCACTAATTATAAATGTCAGGAGAAGAACTCACAAACGTATAACATAAAAATGATTTAAAATCTCTGTATCTGTTTCTTTCATTAAAAAGTGCTGCTAAGAAGACATTATTATTCATGATTATTCATGATTCAGGCACAAATTATGAAGTGAACTGGTTATACATGACAGAACAATTTGTTTCCTGGACTAAAGGTTTCCTGAAGCTAACATGATGCTGGGATATAGCTACATTGAAAATTTCATAGCATCTGCAGCATTATGGCACAATAGAAAGTAAATTATTTAAGGGATGATGCTTATGGTAGGGGTGACCACACAGAGATAAATAGTTTCAGCTGTATTCACATTGTGGTTTGAAATGAAAGGAATTGTTAGGAATAAAGAGAACAAGATATGAAGATATATATATATATATATATATATATATATGTGTATGTATGTGTGTGTGTGTGTGTGTGTGTGTGTGTGTGTTCATAATAAAATAAATCCTGCTGTAGTAGGATAAATCTAACTGTGGACAATGAATTTAAGCTCTAATTAAAGGCATAATCTCATGATATTTGCACTGTTCCTGTTTTAAAGAGAATAGGTCCCTTGCTTTTGGAAAAATCATTGCCCTGATCAGTCAAATACTATATACTAGACTCTATAGTAACCATATACATTGGTAATAATTATCATCATCTGAGTGCTTATTAAATCACAACTTTCTAGGCTCCATGCCTATAGAATATGTTTCTACAGTAATGGAAGGAGATATAAATGTTATTTTCCAAATAGTATTCTAGTTCAACAGGAAATGTCCTGGACAAACCACACAGTTATTATCAATAGGTCAGGGTATATCTTTCCCAAAAATCAGATTTGGAGATTTTGCTGAATTGTTACTGCTTCCTTAATGTTCATAAACAGGGAACTGCTTGGACCCTCAACACTTCAAGGATGTCTTCTGTGCATCCTTAGTCACCTCTCTTTCCCATTTCCAAAGTTTTAGTCCTCTAGTCTCTTCTCCTCTTACACTCCATAAGTGTCTTCCTGTTTCACAAGGAAAACAGAAGCCAGCAGATTTAATTCCCACAAATTCCTCTTCCACATCAACAAACTGAACACTATCAAAACTCAGCCTTCTATCTTCCCCTCCTTGTTTGTAGAATGGCCTTCATCCCCTAACTGGGCTATTTACCTAAATACCATCTTTCCCATCTCCTTAGGATACCTGTTTCACTCATTAGTCTGGCTGCCTCCTACCTCTTCAACCTCTGCCTTTATGTCTCATTTCTTTCATATAAACACTAGAGGCCTGTTGCACGAAGAGATTCGTGCAAGAGGCCTTCCTACCCTTGGCTTCCAGCACCGGTTTTCCTCCGGCACCCAGGACCCAGGCCTTCACTCCGGCCGGAATCTGCCACCTTTGCTGCAGACTCTTGCCAGAGTCTGCCTTCTTTGTCTTTGCTGCATGCAGGCTCTGGCCAGAGTCTGCCATCTTCGTCTTCACTGAGACTCCGGCCAGAGTCTGCTGTCTTTGCTGCAGACTCCGGCTGGAGTCTTCCATCTTTGTCTTTGCTGCAGACTCCAGCCAGAGTCTTTCATCTTCGCTGCAGACTCTGGAGTCTGCAGTCTTCATGTTCGCTGTGGCCTAAGTGCAGCTCCTGTAGATCCCTTTGCCCCCCGCCCTCCCTCTCATAGCAGGCGTCCTGCCCTGCCTGGCCACTCTGAGCCTGGAGTAACTGGGCGGTGGCCATCTTTGTCCTTCTAATTTGCATATTCCCTCCTGATTGGCTGGTGGGCGTAGCGGAGTGATGGTCAATTTGCATGATTCTCTTTTATTAGTGTAGATACTTCCTATCAACAGGCTTTTTAATCTCAAATCTGCCACTAGTCTAGTGTTTGTCAAATTTCACTTTCTACCCTTTAGAGCAGTGGTTCTCAACCTTTCTAATGCCGCGACCCTTTAATACAGTTCCTCATGTTGCGGTGATCCCCAATCATAAAATTATTTTCGTTGTTACTTTATAACTGCAATTTTGCTACTGTTAATGAATCGTAATGTAAATATCTGTGTTTTCCGATGGTCTTAGGCTTTATAGTCACGACCCACAAGTTGAGAACTGTTAGCAGAGTCACCTAAGACCATCAGAAAATACAGATATTTACATTACGATTCATAACAATAGCAAAATTACAGTTATGAAGAAGTAGCAACGAAAATAATTCTATGATTGGGGGTCACCACAACATGAGGAACTGTATTAAAGGGTCACGGCATTAGAGAGGTTGAGAACCACTGCTTTAGAGTGTTGTGAAAATTCTTTTTGGAAATAAAGTAATGTGGAACTTAGGATATCATAATGCAATGCATATATTGTAAGTTTGAGCTATCTCTATTGCAGCAAATACTGCGGACAACTGAGTTGAGTGGCAGCTGGTGGAGATGATGTAATGACTATACATTGGCTGGGAGCCAGCCAGCCATTCACTTTTCTCTTCACCCTTTTCTCATTTGATTTTCTGGATTTGATCATAATTGTATCAGGAGAGCTAATGTTTTACAGTTTAATTTATGCCAACATGACAAACAGTTAACCATGAAGTGAAGTTTAAAAGAATTTTATCCACTGTTGGCAAAGGCAGTAAGATTTCCCATCAAGTTTTCGTTATAAGTTAATAACTTTCAATGTGCTTCTGGATTAGGCATAACTGTTAGGCATTTCTGAATTTGCAATCATTGTACATTTTAATAAAACTTCTACAAATTACCCTTAAAATAACTCATTAAATTATTAGAAGAAATAATGCTGATGTGAAAACCAGAGGCATGTTCTGGTTGCTAGATCCATAATAATGACAACATTAAGAAAAAAAGGTTTCTTCTAACCAATAAATTTATAAATTTGAGCCATTTCCAAAACAATAAAATGTAAACCTTTTAAATAAAAATTATAGCTTTTCAAATGCTCAAAGTCACTTTAATGTATTATTTGCAATGATTGTCTTGCAAGTGAAAGCTTAAAATCTTACCCCCTAAAAAGCACTTATAGCAAGTCAAGCTTGTTGGTAAGGCCCTCAAATATTTTCAAAGAAAGAAACCCCTCCCATAAATTTATCAACACTATTTCATTAGGCTAATGAGAAAGTATTACTATCATAGTTAGGTGCATATGTATATCAAAAGACAAAATTACTCACATAGTTGCTGAAAAAAGTTATTGTCTGCAGACATGGGTACAGTGAATATGATTCTTGATGATAGATCAGCTGAGAACAGTGAAACTATGCTTTTAAGTGATAACACATTCTCTTAACAAATTTTAATTCTGCAGAAGATACAAAAGAGAATTAGGCAGAATTGAACAGATACAGGTTTATGATTCTACTTAATGAGACCACTAATATTTATAGTATCTATCTAATAAAAAGGGGATATGCAAATTGACCGTAACTCCATGACAAAGATGACGACACCCATAGCCAATAAGGAGGGAATATGCAAATTGAGGGTCATTCCACGACAAAGATGGTGGTGGCCGGGCTGGAATGCTTGCGTCATCGCCACAGCGATGACACAGACGTTCTGCCCCACCCCACCCCACCCGCGGAGGGCCTATGGGTAGCATGCTTGCATGCAGGCATGGAGGCACACAGCAGCCGGGGCAGGGCAGGACGCCTGGCTTCGTCACCAAGGCAACGAAGGCAGGCATCCCGCCCCGGCTGCTCCAGGCTGGTGGGCAGCGTGCGGAGGCATGGAGCAGCCAGTGGGCGGGGCGGGGTGGGACGCCTGCCCACCCGCCCAGAATGCACTGCCCACCCACCCACCCAGAGCGTGCTGCCCAAGGCAACAAAGCTAGGCACCCCGTTATGGGCCGGTGGGCAGTGTGCACAGGCGCGGAGCGGCCAGTAGGCGGGGCGGGACACCTGGCTTCATTGGAGCAGCCGGTGGGCAGCGTGCTTCAGGCCGGTGGGCAGCGTGTGTGGAGAGCCTCTGGGTGGGGGAGGCAGGCTTGGGAAGGGCGGCCTGTACTCCCCACATGGCAGTGGTGGCAGCCGTGAGCGCTCCAAGTGGAGCCTGTGGGCCGAGCTGAAGTAGCGCCTGCAGGCCATCAGCGCCGAGGAGTGGCTGTGCAAGTCCCGCCTCCTGGCCCAGAAGGTGCGCGATCGCAGGGACAGCCACCGTGGCAGGTCAAATTGACATCCTCCTGGCTGTGCCACCGGGGTTTGCAGATCTGTGCAGCCACAGGCCTACAGTGCACGCATCCTCTCCTCTCCCCCTGGCGTGGGAACGTCCCCCAGCGCGCTGTCACCCACGCGCGCCTGCAATAGTTCCGGACCATGGCACATGCAATTACCCCCCCCACCACCCCTTCACTGCACTTCCATCAACCCCAGCATGCCTACATCCCCCACAGGACATGCACACATCCCCTCCAACACGCTCATATCCTTTGGAGAGTGTCTGGGTGTTCTGGGTGCTGAGGGTGGGTGCCTGTGAGATGACAGTGAGAGGGTGGAGTGGTGATGCCCTGTTTCCGCAGAGGCCAGTGCAGCAATGAGATCACCTCCATGGGGCTAATCCAGGTGCTGAGGTGGGAGCAGGTGCGGACAGACACACCTGGTGGACGCGGGCAGCCCTCACTGAGGTGCCTTTGGTCAGCGTTCAAGATCAGGAACCCAGAGTAGGTGAGGAGTTCCGTCCTCTCAGTGAAATGGTTGGATAGTCGGGGCGACTGCAGAGGAGGAATGTGCACTTTGGGTGCTGGCACCCATGAGTGAAGGCTGCCCCTACTGAGCCTCTCTCACTTGGAGCCTAGCGCACTCCTGCTGGGCAGCGGGTGACAGGATGTGCTTTTCCGAGTTAATGAGAGAAAACATCGATTCTCCCGCTGCCCGTGAAGGTGGAAAGTAGAGTGGGGAGACATGTGGGGAGTGAGTGAGGTTCCCTGTCTGGGGGTTCCAAATCTGCCATTGGTTCCTTTCACTGCTGACTAGAGATATAAAGGGTGTCTCCCCAAAATGTATACACACTTTGAATGCCTACTAATTCCAATGGGTTTAAGCATGAAAAGAAAGAAACAACAATGGAGCTGTCATCTGTTAAAAGTGTGGGCACAAACCAGCAGTTGGACATTCCCCGAGGGGTGCCAGATTGGAGAGATTGCAGGCTGGACTGAGGGGTTCCCCTACTCCCCCCATGCACAAATTTTGTGCACTGGGCCTCTAGTTTACTCATAAATAACTAACCCTTTAATTTATGCCAAAGATATGTGACAAGATAACTTTTATAAGGCATTTATTGTGTTGCTTAAATTTAAACTAACACAGCACAGGTTTCAGTAACCTGACAGAATTGAAAAAATACATCATTTGAAAATCATAAACTGGTAAATTGTAATGGAATTGTAAGTGATTTAGATGTAAGTAAGACCAGGAAATATAGAGTAACTTAAAACATTACTAGAATCTACCACCTACATTACTCTTGGGAATCACTTTTCATACATTGTAAAGATTTGGCATCCTAAGAATTCTACAGAATTTCTTGAACTTGAAAACAAAAGTAGTGATAGTTGTTTAATTTCATTAAGAGAAACGTTTACTTTTTGATATGCTTTTTTCAGAAATTGGAGCTGAGGCTGAGATAGGTGGACCCCACCCAGATGGACTCTACTACACAGATGTGTCTCTGGAACTGTCTTCACCAACAGGAGAAGGGATTTGTGTGACTTCTACATCTGAGGTCTAGGCTCATCTATTCTCTTCCTCTTCTTAAGAAATACAACATAGCCTGCCTAGCACCCACCTTTGATTACACTAATGGGAACAAATCCCTAAGGGGTGTTATCTCCTGGAACTGCTGTACCAACATGGACCACTGACTTAGGACTTAATTTAATTCAGAAATAAGTCTGTGTTCTTTATAGTACTACTAGAGGCCCAGTGCGTGAGGGAGGGGGGTGTCCCTCAGCCCAGCCTGCACCTTCTCCAATTAGGGACCCCTTGGGGGGATGTCCGACTACCAGTTTAGGCCTGATCTCATAAGGATTGGGCCTAAACCAGCAGTCAGACATCCCTCTCGCAATCTGGGACCACTGGCTTCTAACTGCTCACCTGCCTGCCTGCCCAATTGCCCCTAACTGCCTCTGCCTACCAGCCTGATCACCCCTAACTTCCCTCCCCTCCTGGCCTAGTAGCTCCCAACTGCCCTCCTCTGCTGGCCAATTTGGTTCTTATTGGTTGGTTTCTATGCCAGTCAGCATCAAAAGCTCCACCTCCTAGGCAACCATTGGCTCCCCACAGCACCCAGATTTGGTTCTGATTGGTCAGTTTCTATGCCAGTCAGCATCAAAAGCTCCACCTCCTAGGCAGCCATTGGCTCCCCACAGCACCCAGATTTGGTTCTGATTGGTTGGTTTCTATGCCAGTCAGTGTCAGAAGCTCTGCCTCCTAGGCAGCCATTGGCTCCCCATAGCACCCACATTTGGTTCTGATTGGTCAGTTTCTATGCCAGTCAGCATCAAAAGCTCCACCTCCTAGGCAGCCATTGGCTCCCCATAGCACCCAGATTTGGTTCTTATTGGTTGGTTTCTATGCCAGTCAGCATCAAAAGCTCCACCTCCTAGGCAACCATTGGCTCCCCACAGCACCCAGATTTGGTTCTGATTGGTCAGTTCCTATGCCAGTCAGCATCAAAAGCTCCACCTCCTAGGCAGCCATTGGCTCCCCACAGCACCCAGATTTGGTTCTGATTGGTTGGTTTCTATGCCAGTCAGCGTCAGAAGCTCCACCTCCTAGGCAGCCATTGGCTCCCCATAGCACCCACATTTGGTTCTGATCAGTCAGTTCCTATGCCAGTCAGCGTCTCTGGGCCTATCAATGGGTCCTGATCAGAAAGGCAGGGCTGATCAGCAGCCCCAGTGGAGGCCTGGAGAGAAATGGAGGCTCGGCTGCTGGCCAGACTGGGAGAGAAAGAGAGAGGCAAGTGCTTATCAAAAGCTGCCTCAGAGGCAACGGATCAGTCCCTGCTTCTCTCTTAAGGCCTTTCTTTGGCCTTGATTTGCAGCCCCCTCAGCAGTCAGTGCTGGGGCACCAAGCCTCCAGCGGAAGCAGTCAACACTGGGTTGCCACAGCAACCTAGGGCTGACTGCAGGACTGACTTTCAGTTGGTCAAGCCTCAGTACTGGTCATTACAACCCAGGGTTTTTATATATTAGGATATCCTTGGATATTTGTTAAAGTAGCTTAGCCTTTCCATTATCTAATATATGAATACTATATCATACTGAAGTTATTGTTGTTATGAGGAAATATTAATTAAGCTTTATGAACTAAAGAATGGGAGTTACATTTTTTTCTGTTTAAAAGAAATCTCATGTAGCTAACATTTTTGAGATAATATTTCAGCAAGAAAATTGGCATATGTTTTTTTTTCAGTTTTAATGAACTGAATTTGGATTTTTAGGGGAAAAGTCACAATATATTTCAAGATGTTGACTATATTCGATAGTTACAAAATACATTTTAAGTAATCACCATGGTACTATATGTCCTCAACATTTTGCAAGACAGGAAGAGAGGAAAGGAGAGCGAGAGCGAGATAGAAACATCAATGATGAGAGAGAATCATTGGTCAGCTGCCTGCCCTGACCAGGAATCAAATCATGATCTCCAGGTTCATAGGTCAACACTCAACCGCTGAGCCACACTGGCTGGGCAGAAGAGAACATTCTTAATGAAGACACTTTGAATCGAATAAAAGTAAATATATTAATGTTGTTTAAACTTCTAACATTTCCAAAAAAAATATTTTGAATACCAAGGAAAATCATTTGTATAAAAGATCGATTTGTTTTTCAAAATCCTAAATCCACATATAAATTAAAGTTGATGCCCAAAGAAGAAAACCAATTACTGATGTTTTGTTATTAAAATACATTGAAGAGTGATAATAAACGCATCACCATTTCAGATTAAGATTTTAAAAGAATTTGCTAAAATTTGCAATTTCAGTTGCTAAGTATATTGTTATTAATAGCATCCACAGCAATTTATTTGTGTGAACCAGATTTTTTAACCAACGTAACTAAAACACAGTGGGAAGAAATGGACATCAGCACCAAGCACCTGGGCTGTGCATGGAGCATTGTCCTCCTGTCTCCAGCCTGAAATAAATTTAGACAAATGTGCCTGCAATCATGAATAAAATCATATTTAATAGTAACTCTATCATATTTAACAGTACATGTTATTTTATAAATAAAACTTTCGTTTGTTTTTAATCTACTTATACATTATCTATGTGTATACTGGGTGGTGATAAAAAGGGTATGTTCTGTGAGTTGACCTTTAAAAAAAAAGTGTTTTAATGTTTCCCTCCCTTTTCTCCACAGTCAGCATCTGGAGTGGGCTGTTTATAAATGTGTTTCTACCTGCGCTCAGTCCTCTGCAACCGGGCTCTCTGACCTCGTTATTATTCTGGGGCAGGCTTTCTAACTCAAGTCTCACATCCATTAGACTCTTTTCTGTGTTTATCTCTGTCCATTCTATTGCCATTGACCTTGTTGCCTGATTATTTTAATTTCATTTTTGTGCCACCTAAAAAAAACCCCAACACTTTGCAATTATAAAAGTAAACATGTTTAAGGGAAAAATAAACTCACCGATACCACCACAGAGAAACACTATTAACATTTTATGTTTGTTTTCCAGTTATATATATGCATGTATATTTAAAGTTATGTGTACATCCACATCAAATATTTAAATAATTAAATTGAAATCATTTAGTACATAGCATTTTACAATCTTAGTTAGCTATATAGAAACCACTTTTCATGTTATTCAAAATTCCTCTGCCGTATTATTTCTTTTTGTCAAGTTTATTTTTAATCAGTTTACATTCAATATTATTTTGTATTAGTTTCATAGACCTATTCTTCAAGGCTATGTAGCATGCTGCTTTATGGATACATACATCATAGGTTATTTTTCCATTTCCCTATTGTTGGACATTTACTTAAATAGTTTTCAATTTTTAGAAATAATTGAATGACATGAAAATCCTTGTTGAAAATCTTTACCCACTTCCATAATCACTTGCTTAGGATGAATTCCTAGACGTGAGATTGCTGGGTCAGAGCCATCTCTATGCTGCATACACATTCAGAATCCCTCCCAGAATGTGGTACCCAGTCCCCCTTCCACCAGCACCCCTGACATGAGAGGACCTAATTGACCAGCTCCTTAGTAACTAGCAATGCCATTTAAAATCTCTTAGCCAATTTCATTGATATAAAAAAAAAACTTATTTTATTTAAAAGTTTGTGCTCTTTTCTTCCTCTGTGAGCTGACTTCATATTCATTGCTTCTTTTTTTAGGATGTGTATCTGTTTTCTAATACTTTGTAAAAACTCTTCTTATAAAGTTATTCAAAGTTTATATCTCTAAAATGGTTATTTTTTTCTAGTTTGTATCTTAAGCAAATTTGTTTTCATTATAAAGATAACAAATATTTTTTAAAAGTAAAAAATAGCAATATACACAAAATTAAAATGTGATTTACTCTCTTTCCTCCTTCAGTCTACCCCTCAGAGTGTCATCTGGTTTTTAATTTTGAATGGAACTTCTGACACACATACAGGTTCTACATACAGTATTGAAATAATCAAATCTATTTACCTTTCCTTTTTTTTTTCCAGTTTCTTCTTAGCTGGTTGTGAGAAATAATCTTGTTGCAGTAAGATAAGTATATTCATTTACATTTTCTTTAAAACCTTTTATGGTTCAGTTATTAAATTTAACTTTTTAACACATTTGTAATTTATTTTCTATATCATATAAAGTTTTGACCTATATTTTTCCCAAATAGTTAAGAATGTAGTCTAACATAATTATATCATTGACTATAATGTTAATAATAATAATACATTTTTTTTTCAGCACTGGAAACCTTTCTCAAAGGCTGGCTTCATGGGATGTGGATGGTGAGTTGCAGGGTCCTTGGGGGGCTGGGACTTTGCAAGTTTGCTTGTTAGTACCCAGGTACCAAGAGGGCTTAAGGAGAAGTATGAACACCCCCCTCCGCCCCCCATCGGTTGGACTCCTTCTGTGACACTTCTTTTCCTGGCTGCCTTCCCACACCCAGGAGGTCTGATTGCCTCTTCTCAGCCTCCTCTGCAGGCACTGTGCCTCTGCCCACCATTTGATCCCCAGCTGCCTCCCTGCCATCCTGCTTCTCCCGTTCCTTCCACTGCCTCCCAGCAACCTTTGCTAAACCCTAGGCATCAACAATTCTCAATACTTGATGCTTTCAAATCCTCATTTCTATCACAGAGCCCTGATCCGAGTTTCTGCTGATAAGGAAAACACCCCATGGCTATATCATTATCATTTCAACCCGAACATGCGCAAACTGAACTCATAAAATCCCAGATTCCAAACCCTTCTCTCCCTCTCTTCTTTATCTTGGAGGACAGGCCACCGTCCTCCCGTTTTCCCAAACGAGAAAATCAGAAGTCATCCCATATGCTACCACACCAGTCAGCAAACCCTGCTGCTTCTGCTCCCTACAGATCTCTTGTTATTTTTTCCTCTATTTCTTTCCACCCACCATTGGGTTAACTGATTTCTAGGTTACTGCAGAATCTCCTGTTCTCCCAGCGGCCAGTCTACCTCTCTGCAGTTTATCCTCCTCACTGACCACTACAGCTACATTTCCAAAGAAAACACATTATGCTTCAAATCCTCTTACCTCCCAATCACAGCTTTCACAACAGAGACGGGGATTTGGGGGCGTGGGGGCGGGGGAGGGATGAGGTTTCCAAATGAGATTTCTGCTTTCCTGTCCATTTCCTCCAACAACCATCCCAGGGCCTCCATCGGGGAATGACTTGATTACTGAAACACGGGGCATTCTCTCAATATTTGGGTCCCTGGCTCACACTGCCTCCCCGCTGTGGCCACCCAGGTCGCCTCCCAAGTTCTGCCCAAAGGTTCTTCCCTGGGGAAGCTGTCCCTGGGCGCTCTCCTGCACCCTCATCCAAGTCAGATAGCCCTTTGCTGCTGCTTGGGCCCTAGTGCGCCCCCTTCCTTCCCCCTCCCGCCTCCAGAGGAAAACAATTCAGCACAAGAAAGGAAGGGAAAGGGAGGGAAGAAATATTTCATGAAAGGGTTTTGGATTTAATAAGATGTTTTGAGTCCAACTCTTGTTGGTTTGGGAAGCCAGTGTCTCTGGGCTAGGTGAGAGAGAGGAAAGAGAGAGAGAGAGAGAGAGAGAGAGAGAGAGAGAGAGAGAGAGAGAGAGAGAGAGAGAGAGAGAAGAGAGAGGGAGGGGAGAGAGAGAGAGAGAGAGAGAGAGAGAGAGAGAGAGAGAGAAGAGAGAGGGAGGGAGAGAGAGAGAGAGAGAGAGAGAGAGAGAGGAGAGGGAGGGGGGAGAGAGAGAGAGAGAGAGAGGAGAGAGAGAGAGAGAGAGAGAGAGAGAGAGAGAGAGAGAGAGAGAGAGAGAGAGAGAGAGAGAGAATGTTGCATACGCGCTGGACAGAGTAACCCTAATCACAGGTAGCGCCTGGGCCGGGCACCCAGAGTGGTACCGAGAGTGGACCCAGAGAGCTGATCATTAAATGGTGAAAGCACGGGCCAGGGGATGCAGCGGGGGGCGCCACACCCCGCAGGGGACCCCGCGACCCGGGCTGGGCTGTCCCAACCCCGCGCAGGGGGTGGCGCGGGGAGGACCGCGGAGAGGCCCCTCCCCGCCGCCTCCGCGCCGCGGATCAGACGCTCCTGGGGGCCGAGCTGTCAACGCCCGGCGGCGAGCCAGCTCAGGACCCCCGCCTCCACCTTTCCTCGAAGCCTCCCTGCCCCCGGGGTCCCCCTTGGTGGCGGGGCCAAGGGAGCGTCATCCCGCCTGGGGCCCGACCCCACGGTCGCCGCGGCCCCGCTCAGAGCGCACCTGACCCCGGCGGGCGGGCGGGCGGGGCGGGGCGACGGGACTGACGTGGCCCGCGGCGCGGAGCGGCCGTGATTCATCAGCTGCCGCGCGGGGCCCGAGGCTGGGAGCGCGGCGGCCGCCCAGGCGCGCAGGGCCGGGCAGCAGCAGCGGCGGCGGCGTCCCCGACCGGCCTCGCGCTCCTTTCGCGGTCGGCGGCCGGGCCCCTGAGAAGGTCAAGATGGAAGAGATCCTGAGGAAGCTGCAGAAAGAAGCGTCCGGGAGCAAGTACAAAGCCATCAAAGAGAGCTGCACCTGGGCCCTGGGTAAGCGCGCGGAGCGGGATGCGGGGCACCTGCCAGGGCTGGGGCAGGAACCTCTGGACGTGGGGGGCGTTCGCCGAGCATCGGTTTTGCACGCATTTCGCGCAATTGGGAGAGTTGCCTCGGTGAATTGAGGTACGATGCGAGGATCTTGGTTCGGGTGTGGACATCCGTTCGTCTCCCTTCTGGTCTGTTTATCTTCTCCTAAACATTAACGGGGAGCCGCTGTCCTCCACGCCGGGAGGGTCCCTCCTCCAGATCCCCAGCACAGTGGACCGTGGTCACCCGTCCCTGAGGGAGACAGGACCACAAAAGGCTGGTGCGAACCCAGGGGCCTGATTCCGGAGCGCCTGTGGGAAGAGGGAAGTTGGACCATCAACCCGGATCTCGAAACATTGTCGAATGTTTAATTTCATTTCCTGGCAGAGGCCAGCTTGTTAAGTATCGTCTTTCATTTTTATTGCACATAAAAAAAAATAATAACATCCAGGTGGGATTGTGTTACCCCTGCGATTCTATTGTGGTCCGCCCTCCAGGCAGGTGGGATTCAGATTTGTGAGCTGTGCAGGCATTGAAGCAAGTTCCATCTGACTCAGAACCCAACCTCGGAGAAGGCGGAGAGACATTGCAATCAGGCAAATTTGTGTTTCCCATCTGACTCAGGTTGCAGAACTCAACCTCCTAGAAATCGGAAAGACATTGTAATCAGGCAAGGATTTGGGCAATCACGATAGTCTGGATAGGAATACAAAGAGATCAGGAACATACCGTGGGTGATGGGGGTGCTTTTAAAAAAGGAAAGGCCGAAGAGAACGCAGGGCAGCTCTGTGGGGCCCTGGCTTTGCCCACGTCTGCAGGTGCTTCCTCCTTTCCCACTCCATTAACATATGAAGTGGAAATCCTTTCTCTCTCGACCAAAAAACCATCAGTGCTTGTCAAGACCTTATCCTGTGGTACAGCCTAAAGAGAGAGAAGTGCCATTAGCATGTTTCCCACTACATGTAAAATTCTTGTGGCATTTCAGGCGACTCTTAATTCACATATGTTTGGGTGTGTGTGTACAGACATTCATAGAAACATCTTTTTTTTTTACACCTGCATATTTTCACAGTATTTTCTAGGATATTGTCTAGGAAGTTGATCTTGTAGTTCGAACCAGAACTTGACCATTTGTTTACTGTTAAAGAAAAATGGACCAGATAAATGAGTGAGCGGCAAGGCTCTTAAAGCCACAGTACTGTTTTGCATTGCCATTGTCATTCAGCAGAGTGATTCAGACCTAGATTCCCAAAGGCCTCTATTGAAAGGTCACAGATGGCTGGGTAACATAATAAAGCAGGGCCCAAATGCACTCTAAACATGCCATTCCTTGTATTCATTATTACTTTGCTATAACTTACGCAGATTTAGATAAAAGGGAGGAGGAGAGCATTCTAGTATTTTTAATGTTTGATGCTCAGCTCCTTGTCACGTTGCCGAGATTAGGTCCTCGAAGCTCCCAGGAAGACCAGAGCTGAAGCAGGTAGCTTGTCCAAGCTGAGAGCCTGGAGTCCAGCCGGACTGTAAGAATAACAGGGTTTCCTTCCTGTAGTTAGCAAGATGAGACGTGAGTGCATGGAATAGTTTAATAATAGTGCAGGGCATGCATTGTGTAGGCTGGCATGAGTAAACCAGAAAAACAGACCAAAGAAGAGGGGCTGACTGTGAGGGCAAGGGTGCTGGGAGAGGGGGGATCGGTGTGACCTGGTGGGACTTTTGAAGTAGATTTGACTTGATGAATGGGTAAGCTGTGGGTTCCTTCTTTTCTTCCTTTATTTATTTAGCAAATATTCCTTTATTAAGCAGTGAGATATAAGGATGAATAGATGAATAAACACTTCCTCCCTGTAGAAGTTTGTTAGAAGGCCATGTTGGAGGGAGAATGCAACCTAAAAAAAGGCATAGAGATATGGTTTCCCTATTCTCTTTCCTACTTCTGTCCATGTTTGACTTTTCCATCTTTTTTTTTTTTTTTACTAAAAACGCTTCTCACTCCTCAACCCCATAATTTCTTTATGATTAAGGTATAAATTCCTTAGAACTCTCTTCAGAATCTAGCCCCAGTCTTCTTTCTTCAACAGAAGCTGCACTACTTTCTTGAACACACTGTGCCCTGCACATGTCTCTGCCTTTGCTCATGCTGGTCCTGCCAGGAATCCCCTTTCCAGTCTCCTAAGACCCAACGCACACAGGAAGAATTTATTCCCTGAACCCCTCAGGTGAATCGTTTGGCCCTCTGGCTTCAGAGCCCTGTCCGCATGACTTTCCTCAAGCACCTGCTGCTTTGGATTATAGTTAACTGTATGCACAGCCACCCTCTAGGGGCAGGGTATTGAGAAGTATGTTGGGATCAAGAAACCAAAAAAACTAATTCAAACAGAATGTATTCATTTTTAATTAAATGGCCCTTGGAAGGCTGGGGGTTGAGTTTGGTTCAGGAATTAGATAGTGTTTCAAAGACCTTGTTCTGCTCTTTTTGAGGTAACTCACATGCTCTGCATGTATCTCTATATCTTCGGCTCATGAATGATCCTATTTAGACCATCTCATGAAGAAGGGGCATCAGCACACTTAGGCCATCATGGGCGAGAGGGGTTAACTCCACACTTAGCCCATCTCAAGAGAAAGGGGTCACCTCCCACTTGGACCATTACAAGGGAGAGGAGTCATCTCTCACTTAGCGTGTCATGGATCATCTCAAGAGAGGGGAATATCTCCAGTCACTCCTGTTCAGTCCTTGGTTTCACTTGTTTTCTCTTGATGCCACTTCCTGTATGTATCCTTGAAGCAGTCCTTTAGCTAAGGAATGGAATGGGCTAACTGGCTTAGGCCTAGGCTACAAGGCCCAGTGAAATCCTAGAGTCTGGGAAGGATGGTTTCCTCAAAACCAGATTAGGGTGCTGCTTCAGAAGGTGGGGAGTGGATGCTGGTCAACCAAAACAACAAATAGCAACAGTGTAGACGTGAGCTTCTTGAGCAAAGGGACAGGTGCTTGTGTTTTTTTGTGGCTTTTGCTCCTACAATATGAGAGGCAGATGTTCAATTAATAAATCAACATGGTAATGACTTGTTTGAGTTTTAAGTAATATTAATATTTTTTCTATTTATAAGACCTATAGATGTTCATTTTTGAATACTGAAAAATACTCAAACAGTATAAAGAAAAAAATTAAAATCACCTGTAATCTCACAACCCAGAGATAACACCACATTTTGGAGTATTTCCCTTCTGCAAAGTGTGATATATCTATCTATGTATATAAAAGCCCAGCGACTGGAATGGCAGAACAACCAGAATGACCGGAACAACTGGTGGCTATGACATGCACTGTGGCAGCCACCCGGCCTGATCTGGGCCCTGATTGGCACCCCCTCCTGGCCGACCCGGCCCCAATTGGCCCCTAACACCTCGATCGGGGGTGGGGCCTACTGGCCAACTGCCCTCAGCCCCTCCCCCCGGCTGGCCTGGCCTGATGGGTCCCCCATTGGGGTGAGCCAGCCAGAACCCACCTATGCACAAATTCGTACACCAGGCCTCTAGTGTCATATATGCTGGATTACCACTTATATTTTAACTTTAGCACTTTATGTCATTAATACACCTATGAAAATTGGTATTTTTAATAGTGGTATAATAAATGGCAAGAAACATATATGTATCTCTCGTCTATTTTGAGCTATCTAGTTTGATAGATTTTTTTTTTTTTATCAGTATGGAAATAGTCTGACCAGAGGGTTCAGCTTGTGGAGAGCCTGAGAGACTAGCATTCTCTTTCAAGAATTGGCAATCCTGGAAGCTTGTGAGCTGGGAATGGCAGGGTGAAGTAGAATGGCACATTATACTGGAAGGGACCATGCCCTTATTTTAGAAACGTTTTTACTTATATCAGGGACTCATATAGAATGGATTTAGAAAATGGAGGAAAGGAGAAGGAAGTTAGAGACTGGAAAACCAAGTAGTGGAAGGATAGTCTATCCAGCCACCATCCTTCCCTCTATCTTCCCACCTACTTTTCCTTCTAGCCACAGTTTCTGTTACTTTCCAGCCAAACTTCTAAAAGAGTGTCTATAGTGAGTGTGTCCACATCCTCTACTCACTCTTCAACTCACTACAATCCAACTTTCTCCTCCAGCATTCCACCAACTCTCAGTGAAGAATAACATACACAGACCTCAGTCTAGCAGACCATCCTCACACCCACCTTACAGGGCCTCTTGGCCATACTGAGCATACTGGGCACCCACTTTACCTTGGCCCCCGTGACCATGCCCTACCAATCTTATCATACTTCTTGTGCTGCTCTGTCTCCTTTGCCAGCTCTTCTTCCCAGCCTAAGAGTTTGAGTTTTGCAAGAATTAGCCCTGAGCCTCGTCTCTTACTCCCAATCCTGCTGGATTGAACACATCCATCCATACCCACAGCGTCAGTTCAGTTTCTGACAATGTGATGTCCATGTTTATATCACCAGCCCACACCTGTGCTCTGATCTCCAAACCCCAATGTAGCTACCTACTCAATATCTCTACTTGAGGGATGGGCTCCTTATGGCTGCTCTGTGACTTCCCTTTCTCTTTCCCCTTCTTCTAGCATTTGTAGAGTTGGGCACCATTGCACATTCTGAATTAAATATAAACCCCTCTCTCTGATGGGGAAAATCATGACAATTTGCTTGTTGGGTGTCATGTGGGGAGCAGCATCAAGTTGTCCTGGACACTGGCCCTGCTGGGCCGTGCTGACCTATGTAGCCTTTGAGCTGCTCCCTGGCCCTGAAGCTCAGGACTTTGTTTCCTTGTTGTCCTATCTCATCTTAAGGACTGACATTCCTTTCACTTCCTCTCTTGGCCACAGCGCCACTGACCCTGCTGTTTCCATCTTTCTGTTTTGTGGATTGCCTTGCTTATACCAATGTTTCGTCCCACTGGCCACCATAGGCCCAGATCCTATCATGATGCTTTCACCTGTTCTTACTCCTGAGTCTCAGGGAGACATTTGGTGTCCATTGTTCCCTCTGCTCTCTTAGCAAGGTTGGGAGAGGTGTTTCTCCTTCCCCAGCGAAAATAGCTCAAGTTGACAGGGCTTGCTAGCTCTAAGCAGTGAAGAGTGCATCAACACAATTTGAGCTAAAGAACTGAAGACAAGTTGGAGCTATTGAAATAGAACAGTTTTTTTGTTTTTTTCTTGGGAGAGAATAGTGACCTTTTCATTATTTCTACAACTGGAAGCACAATAGTGCGAGCAATCCACAACAATGGTAAATAAACTATTGAACATCCAAGTTGAATTCATGAGATTTGGAGTGAGCCTCCCAATCAGTATTTCTAATTATAGTGTGATTTAAAAAGGTTTAATCCACCATGTCATAAATGTGTGCGGGAATAATGAGATTTTACATAAAATGCTTTGTGAACTTGAAAGCCTCTTACGTATAAGTTATTATTGAAGGGTATTAAAACCATAGTTTCAAGGAAACCACTTTTCTTTCTCTGTCTCTATTGTAAGAATATAGTATCTTCATCAGTTGTAACTAGATTAAATTGGCATTCTGATTCAGGTTAGGAGTTGAACTTTTCATTCTATGTCTCTATAGGGAAATACATATCCGGGGCTATTCAGGGAGGAGTATTTTTTAATATGGATGATTTGCAGTCAGAGAATTGAGAATTGACTACTTTATAATTATATAAATTTCTGGGGAAAGGAAGATACGAACAGTGAAATTATGTACAATGCAGATTCTAACTTTGTACATATTTATTCTTAACTGTAATTTTCCTTTGGCAGAAACCCTGGGTGGTGTGGATACCGTTGTCAAGATCCCTCCACACTTGCTGAGGTAAGGAGACTGGAATTGTATAACATAACAATTGCCCACCGTGTTTTCCTGAAAGCCCAGATAACCTCGTTGGTTTGTAGGATGATACTTGCTGACTGCTGGCTTTTTCGCATGCATGGACTGGGAAGTTTCATGAGGTTGGCATGATAGGAATTGATTGCACTGATTTCCACCTGTCTGTGGAGTAAGGTAAATCTCAAGCCAAAGGAACAAGCTATGGAAGTCAGGGATGAGAGGATAATGGTCGAGGGCAGAAATGACTATAACCTAAGTGAGGATGTGGACCATGGACAGTGTCTTCTGTGGATTAGGAAATGGCGCCCCTCTTTGTGTGTGTGTGTGTGTGGGGGGGTAGTGGTGTGTAGTCCTTCACCGTGTGGGATGGACTCAAGCTGTCACTGGCTCCTTGGCTGGACACCATCTCACAAACGGCAGCCACAGGCAGCAGCCCTGAGACAGTGAACCGCTTTCCCTACCTTCCTCACTGCCCTCCTTTTTGTAATTTCCTCTCATCACCAGAAATACATGCCCTTTGTGGAAAATTTGGAAAGAACAAATAACAAAGTAGTTCATATTTACACAGGCCGAGGAGAACCACTGAAAACAGTTTAATACATTTCTTAATAGGCTTTTTTTCCCCCTCACACACATATCTTTACAAATTCATGTGAAATTTTATTTACTAATTTGTTTCCTGCTTGTTTTTTTAGTTAGCATTATGTGAAGAACATTTTCTAATGTCAGTATATGTTCTTTAAATTAAAATATTGCATATTCTTCCATTATATGGCTGTTGTAACATAATTGTAGTTGCTTTCTTCATATTGGACATTTGGATTGTTTCCAGATTTTCTTTGAGATTATTCAAAATATTGAATTGTTGAGTATAATTTCTGTATTTTCAGGACACTATGATTTATTAGGTATTTTCTCTCTTTTCAAGGAGATTGAACAAGATTTATGTTTCTGTCTTTTTAAAAAAATTATTATGTCTCGTGTTGATCTGCTACTGGCTGATCTATTATAAGGGAATTTATGTGTTAATCAAATTGAGTGTGCATAGTGCTAAATGGGCAGGCATCTGGCAGCATTCGTGCTTGCAGGAGGGGAGTGCCTGCTGGGTGTTTGTGCTCACGGGAGAATGACTCTCCAAGACACAAAGCCTGGGTAGTTTAGGGAGATGACTTCTGGTCCCCAACTTCTAGAGGCACCCTTTCTTAAAACTGATTTGCTTCCCAATTGATTTTGCCACATCTTCTTTTCCATCTCACCTCTTACAGTCACCCTTCCCCTACTTGACGAAGGAGAGACACAGCTGTTACCCATCCCATCCTGAATCTGAGGTGTGTTGTCCTGGGGGACAAACTCTCTTCCCACCAACAAAGGACTATGAAACTATTAGTGTCTGTGTTGGTAAAGGGGATGGGTATAATGACCAGGGCACACATCTTTTTGCGGGGTAGTTTTTACTTCTTGGCCTTCAGCAAAATTGAAGAAGGACTTAATCTAGTCGTAAGATAATAGGCAAAAATATTTTTTGATAAGTCTCCATTTAGTTTTTATTTATGTAAACAAGGTTTTTTACTGCTTATGTCTATAAAAGTGGGGAAAAAAAGGTATGGAATTAATGGTAAACCCAACCTTATTATAGCAATAAGGAATATTTATCCATAGGTGTATAAACTAATAGAGGAGAACAATACACTAGCAATATCCATTTCTTTTTCTCAAATTTTTATTTATTGATTTTAGAGAGAAAGAGAGAGGGAGATATATATTTATATCCATATCTATATCTATATCTATATCTATATCTATATCTATATCTATAGAAACAAATGCATTTCTAATAAAATTATACTTTCTTTGTTAACTACATTAACATTTCTATTAAGTAATTATTAATATTTTTGCATCAGCTGTGAGCATTAGGAATGATAGCTGAAACCAGAAGAAAATTGAACACTTTTGGCTTTATGGAAATTTTTAAAAAATCACTCTATACATATTTTTTGTTATAGAGAAATATGATGTGAAGATAAATGAAAGTCTCTTAAGCATGAAAACATAATCTTGAGAGAACAGTCTGTGGGGAAGAGGAATGGAAATACAAGTTCAAGGAAAAAAGAGAACAATGCTGCTTTTTTGTTGTTAAAGGAGAGTTTGTTCATGTATTTTTTGATGGGTAAAGGTGGTTTTCAAATGGGTGTGGTATTTAGATTTCATTACATTAAATAAGTGCTATGGTTTAATTAAACATTTTAATAATTTTAATATGCCAGAATTATAGCCTTTGCAATTTAATTAAAATTATAATTAAAATGTTAAATGGTAACTTAAAATGTGTGAAAACCAAAATGTTAATCTTTTCTTAAAGGCTACAAGAGCAGAAATGTTTCATGACACTGCTCTGTAGCTTGTTTCCCAGTCCAAAGAGTTGTCGAACCTACAGCGAGTCTTCTGGTCCATTGGGTGGGACTGTTCATCAGGAGACAACTGGCGTTTTCCAACTCCTGGTGTATGTGTGTGACCAGATGAGTTGGATAAAAAACAGTGTTAATGGGCCTACGGATGTATGTTTTGTCCCCTGTTTAGACATTTAGCTTTATAATAGTCCATAGTCTTACAATATACTCCAAAGCCTGCTAGCTATCTTATATAACCCATAGAAGGGAGGCAGAAAATTGGTTGGAAGGATACAGATGAGAAACTGTGGATGAATATATACAGGTGTCCTTCCGTATCTTCACCATTAGTAGAAATTTAATTCAGAGTTTTTATTCTATGATAAAGAGCTGGTGATGCCATCCTTGTATACAAAGGCATGTGTATTATTGTATTCCAGGTGTGCAATGTGTCTGTCAAGCATTTGTATAAGAGAATGGAACCATATGAACGAGACAGCAGATGTGAGCCTGCACTCAGAGACTTTGTGTTGTGAGGGAAGAGAATGAAATATATTTAGCTGGAAAACACTGTTAAAAAGTTGCAGGTATAAGTTTATTGTAGAATTTTACCCATTTAAGGAGGTTTCATTTTGACTGATTTGCAATAGTTGGGAGCCTTTTAATCTGCATTTAGTTATTGAATCAATAACTTTATTATTTTACTTAATTATCAGGAAAGTGATACAAGCAAATATACTGTAATTGATTCATGCTGTAAATGGCTCAGTGTGGTGTTGGTATATCTCAGTGGGGAAGGGCTTTTCTCCTTCTGTTGTGAATCAGTCCTTTGATTCATCTTCCTGGCACTTTTAAGCCCAGAGAGTTCTTACTCTGTCCAGTCATTATGTTGTTGTTTTTTTAATTAAATTTATTGGGCAGTTATTATGTTTAACATGCCACCTTCTTATTGTTTGAGCACCTGCTCAAAAAATCTAGTCACTGTAAATATTTGTCTGCTCATGAGAAAGTATTTGGATATATCAATTATTTAAAAAATTTTCTTCAGTTACATTTAGTATATGAGAAAGAAACCAGATTCATAGACTATTTCTTGTGTTCTTCTGATTGTATATTCAGATTGTTTCTATTTCTGTTTCATAATCATCTAGAAGTGATTATTTACAGGTTTTGTTGTTACAGGTTTTGGAAAGGGCTATCTATACTAATAAAAGGGTAATATGCTAATTAGACCAGACAGACCGGATGTCTTCCGGACGTTTTTCTGGATGTCCTTCCGGACAAAGTTGCAGTGGCTGCAAGGGCTGAGGGCAGCAGCAGTGGGGTGATGGGGGCGGCGCCTTCCCCTGATCGGTCCAGTTGCCTCCCACAGAGGGAGGCCAGACTGCAGCTTAGGACATCCCCTGTGGGCTCCCGGACTGTGAGAGGGGGCAAGCTGGGATGAGGGACTCCCTTCCCCCCACCTCCCCAGTGCACGAATTTTCGTGCACCGGGCCTCTAGTAGAAAATAATTCAGATTACAAGTACTTGGGCTGTGCAGTTTTTCTTATTGTTTTCTTTTGCCATTGATTGATTACTTCTCATGTTAAATTAACATTCTGATAAATAATTACTGAGGCTGTTTTGATCAGTTGTGTCCAAGGAGAATGTGGAGTAGCCTTTAGCAGTGGGGATGTTAAGATCCATGTTAGAATCAAGGTGTCCTGAAGGTCTAGTTTCTCTTTTTCTTCTCCCTACTGCTATGGCACACAAAGAGTATTTCTCTCACCCTTTAACATAGTATAAGTGACAATGCTATACTGTTTCCTAACTTACAAGCAGCTGCTTCTGTGTGCTATCTACCAGCCTGTAAGCCAGCCCTAATGGTTTTCATGTTCTATTCCCTTTGATAAGGAAGATCTACAATTAGTTCTCAATTATAAAGCTTCTCCTTGTTAGCAGCCCCTGACCTAAAAGCACTTTTAAATGATGCAGTCAATTAAAGATGTGCATAACCCACCCAAGCTAGGATGTAGGGGGATATTGGGCTTGAGGGTTGTTTGTGATGTGAGCAAGATATTAATGTTCAAAAACCAGCCACTTGTCCTTCCTTTATGACAAATAGTTGGTGTCTTTATTTTATAACACTTGGATGGCTGTAAATGGAAGTGTTAGTTAGAAGGAAACATAACTCCATTTTGAAAAAGTATAGCAATCCAATCATGAGTTTCCTTTCTTAGGCCTTTTCCTTCTTCTTGAATGGAATGAAGGTAGGAGTTCTGATGTGCTGGTTATTTTGTGCATGGTTTTCATAATTAAACTGTGCCTTGAAGGCATAGGCTGGGTTTTCTGCTTTCATTTCAAACTATGCCTCTGAGATTTTGTTTGTATTGATGGGTTATAAAAATGGATTCCAGGAGATGGATAGAGACCTGAGCACATTGATTCATGCTGTAAATGGCTCAGTGTGGTGTTGGTATATCTCTTTTTCACCCTCTAGGACTTTTCTCCTGGGGAAGGCATGGTGCAAAGACTAGCATTACATTTAGTTGCTTTGGACATCTTTGTTTATTCAGTATTTTATATTTTTTATTTTACTGCATACTTATATGTAGTTGAACTGTGTATTAATTAGTAGCTTTATGTAACTACACAACACCTGCTGTAGTATCTTTTTCAAGTTAAGGCCAATAAATTTGACATAAGAGATCTCCCTTTACCTCTTTACCTATTCTAAAGTCCACTCCTTTGTTAATATGATGAGTCTTAGCATGTGCAGTAGCCTGATGATTCACATTTTCCCAACTAAGTTTGGGATAATGAGCTTCCATTTTTTAAACCTTTACTGTGTGCCAAGAACTCCCTTAGATGTTATACATGCTGGTCTCAATCCTGACACCACTTCTGTGAGGCTGGGAAACATTGAGGCTTGTAGAGACCCCTCAAGCCAACCCAGGAGAGAGTCAGAACTGTGGACTCCGAAGTTCCCTTTCTTAACCCGTAACAGAGTCGTATCTTTCCCAATACAAATTTAACACAGAAGTTTATTTTTTCTTACCTGTAATTTATGTAAAAAGCCAAGGTAATATAAAGCTAAATTTCATGCAGTAAAGTATTTGATAAAGCACCATTAACATAGCAGATTTTTCAAGAATTCTTTTTAGTAATGCAACTTACTAATGTAGGAATGTGGATAAGATCACCTGTGTTGGAATAACTGTAAATGTAATTTCCAAGGAGCCAGAGCTTTTGAAAGGAGTGTCCTGTACTCAGATTTAGGGGAGGGCCATGAATTAGTAGAGCTATCGAGATTACTGTGCATACAGGACTTTGCCAAGACATGACCTAAATGGACTTTTCCTGTCTGTAAGGCAGAAGGAGACCTTAAGATAAAAGAGACACTAGCCTAGAATTGAAGTGAATACCCAGTGGGGAAGCCTGAGCAATTACGTAATTAAATAACTAACTCTTTCCTCCCCAAGCTTATGACTGAGGGAAAAGACCAAGGAACAGCTAAGGTTAGGGAGGGTTAAGATGAGCGAACCGGCAGAATTACCAAGAGAAGATTTTGTGCAGGCTTCATTTTTAGGCCTAACCTGAAGGGATGCATCTAGAAAAAATCATATTCAGAGTAGGAGCAAACCTGGCCTAATTTTTAATTTAATGAAGTCCAAGGAGAACTGTTATATTTCAAAGATTTTTATCCCCTCCCCAGCCCCCCAACTGTAACTTCCCCATATGCTTGCTTTATTTTGTAAACACCATTTTGTTTTTCTGTATTTACCAGCTGGGAGGAAAAATCCCTTAAAGACAAAAGGGGTTTTGTATGCTAATTTCAGGGACAGTTGGTAGAGAAGAAACCAAGAAAATCCTCAGCTGTGCATGGGTTGCGGCTGAAAGGGCCGAGGGAGGGGCCTGGACACAGAGGCACCCCCCAAGACTGAGCTGTGGGAGGGCTGCTCTGTGATCCCACAGGATCTTAACTCCAACTCTGAACGAAGCCTGGATGTGGGAAACAGAACCAGTAACATGACTTTGCTGAAAAGGGGGAGGTAGGCACTCATGCATTTCAGAGATAGTAAAAATATAGATGTAATTTAGAGTCAATAGGATATTTGATTATGAAAGAAAATGATTGTTAGTTTAAGGTGTGTGCGCCCAAGCGTGCAGTAAGGTGGACGCCTTTATAAATATTTGTTCATGATGATTGCCTTGAATGTTGGCCTCTTGAATACTCAGTCTTGAATGTCGACATCTCCATTGGCGATGCCTGGAGGGGGACCTGGGCTCTCATGGAGGAGGCAGTGGCAAGTGGGGACCGGGGTCCTGGGTTTGGAGTTGGAGCCAAGCAAGCAGCATTCTTTGTACTGGGAACACAGTGGGGAACAAGACACAAACTCCCCTTCAAGAGCTACCATTTGCTGCGGGAAGTAACAGATAATTGAAATACACTAAGTTCTGCTTCTCCCACGTATGAACGTTGGCTCTGAGCTACTCATTTCGCTTGTCAGCTTCTATAAATGGAGATGAACACTGGTGAGGTGCCCCTGCTTCCCCAATGTGGTCAGTGATGGACCAGAAGATGCAGAGGAGATAGAGCTAGAGAGACCCCATTGCGGGCCACAGGGGCAAACTGGGTCTCCCCTGCAGGGCTCGGCATGCCTGCGTGCCACCTCCTGTCTAGAGGAGCCTCTGTTTCACCTCCTGCATCAGCTTTATTGAGTATGATTGACATATAACATTTTGTAAGTTTAAGGTGTACATGTGGTGATTTAAGTATGTATTGTGAAATGATTACCACAATAAGGTTAGTTAACACTTTCATCAGCTCACGTAGTTACCATTTTGTGTGTGGTGAGAACTTTTAGGATTTACTGTCTTAGCACCTTTTAGGTTTACAATGCAGTATTATTAACTAGAACCACTATGCTGTATATTAGATTGCCAGAACATATTCATGGTATAATTGGAAGTTTGTATCCTTTGACTTTCTATGACAACCATTAGTCTACTTCTTGTTTCTATTTGCTTGTTTTAAAAAATTCCAAATTTAAGTTAGATTATACTGCATTTGTTTTTCTCTGTCTGACTTCTTTCACTTAGCATAATACCCTCAAGCCTCATCCATAGTCATAAATGGCAAGATCTCCCATATATACACTGAGTGACCAGATTATTATGATCTCTGAATGCATAATAATCTGGCCACTCAGTGTATATCCTATATAATAAAAGGCTAATATGCAAATTGTCCCCTCGACTAGGAGTTCGACCAGCAGGCAGCCCGGCCAACTGCCCATGTCCCCTCCCCTTGGCCAGGCTGACTAGATCCCACCCATGCACACATTCATGCACCGGGCCTCTAATACACACACACACACACACACACACACACACACACACACACACACACACACATACATACATTGAGTAGCCAGATTATTATGCATTCAGAGATCATAATAATCTGGCCACTTAGTGTGTGTGTGCGTGTGTGTGTATATATATACATATATATATACATATACATATATATATGGTGTGATGTTGGATGTTGTGATTTATAGTAAGAAATATATATATTTGGTCTTTGTTCCCGCTGCTGACACAGAGCCCCTGAAACTCTAGGAATTTTCTAAGTGATGAGAGCTGAGAAGGTGTCTTGTATTATATTAATGATGTGACACCTGAAAAGCTGATTGGCTAGGGGCTGAGTCAGTGGAGCCAACGCTGTGATTAGAGGGCTGGGACCCCTGACCTGGGAAGGGATAGGTGTTGGCGTTGTAGCCAATGATTTAATCAGTCTACCTGTGTAATGAAGCCTCCATTAACCCGGAAGGACAGGGTTTGGGGAGTTCCTGGGTTGGCAAACTTGTGCAGTGCTGGGAGAGCGGCCGCCTGGAGAGGGCATGGAAGTTTCATGCCACCTTCCCTCTGGTCTTGTCCTGTGCTTCTCGTCCACCTGGCTGTTCCCGAGTTACATCCTTTTGTAATAAACCAGTAATCTAGTAAGTAAAGCATTTTTCTGAGTTCTGTGAGCCGCTATAGCAAATTAACCTAAGGAGGGGGGGTCATTGGAACCTACACTCGGTATATAGCCAATAGGCTGAAGCAAGTGATAGATAACCTGGGCTTGGGAGTCTAGTCTGAAATGGTCAGGGACAGTCTTCTGGAACCGAGCCCTTAACCTGTGCAATCTGATGCTATCTCCAGGGAGATAGTGTTTGAGGTGAATTGTAGGGCACTGAGCTGGTGTTGGGGAATTGCTGGTTGGTAGTGGGGAGCCCATACCCCACTTTGGAATTGGGTGTACAACACCTTTAACCACGCATTTTCTTTACGTATTTGTTGGTCACTTGAATGCAGCAGTTCTCAGACATTTGGCTCTCAAGGCCTTTTACACTTTTGAAAATTACTAAGGACTTCAGAGAGCTTTAATTTTTTTTTATTATAGTTACCACATTTAATGTGAAAATAGACAATTACAAATAGTTACTAATTTATTAAAACCAATAAGTTTATTGCATGTTCATATAAATGACGTTTTAATGAAAAGTAACTACTTTCAAAACAAAAAACTTAGAAGAACTTTACTTTTCTTTCTTTTCTTTTTCAAATCTCTGTGATGTGGCTTAATAGAAAACAGCTGGGTTCTCAGCTCTGCTTCCCCATCAGTCCCTTCCAGTCTGCTGCTTTGGTTGAAGTGGGTAGAGAACATCCAGCCTCTAGATTCAGTGGTTTAAAATGGGAAGGGGATTTTAATTGCCTTTGAAATAATTATGGGTATTCTTTTTTAATAAACTCCACAGTTTACTCCTGAGAGACTGAGAATGAAAATAGTTTTGACTTCATGGGTCTCGGGTACTTAGGTTATACTTTGAGAACCATTTAAATGCCAGGATCTCAACTCTTTCTTAAGCGTCAGCAGGTCTTCCTCTAACCTGATAACAGGAGCTGCCCTCAGCCCTGCCTTCTCCGGGCCTTGTCTTGGACTCCCAAACCCTAAGGCCCACACAGTAGTCATGCTGCTATGCTTAGATGGAGGTGGCTCTCTGTTCTCCCTGTTGCAGGAACTGGGTCATGTTATGCTTCAACCACCCCCTCGCTATGGAAATAGCCCTATAATAGTCCTGCAAATAATGTACTTCTTACTGGGGTCCTATGAAGATTACTAAGATACCACATAATGGGGATGGTACTTTGCAGAATGTGCAACAAATCATAAGTGAGATGTCACTGATCAAATAGCTCATAGTGTTCTGGTACTTTGCATTGTGATTGAGGGTTGTTGTTTTTTTTACCCCTTCAGTTTCAGAGTGTGAGTTTACATAGGAGAAAGAAGTTCTGAGAACTAAGGAGCATATAAGAATCTGGGTTTAAGCAGTGTTATTTGTGATTCCTAAGAATACAAAGAGGCCTGATTGGTCCTTGGGAATCAAACAAATGAGCCTGAGTGGCAGGATCTGGAACACTTCATGGTGGCAGTTCTAAAGGTTCCTTAAAATAAATGCTGGCATCTAAAATGAGGGAACCGACTCAACACTTTTCTCTAGTTGGCCTCCTTTGTAACGCTTTTGTTTTGTCGTTAACAAGAGTGCAAGGGGTTTTCTTTGAATTTAGGAGGTAATTGTTGGTATTTGTAAATGTTTTGGACCTTTGATCATTTTCCTCTGGAACAGAAACCTTTGGTTTCCTGCTCAACATCCAACCATCCTGTGACCCTAACAGGACCAATTGGGTATCAGCATCTGCCTTTGTTATCAGCCTGGAGCCTCAGGGGAGGCTGCCCCATTGCAGGCATGGCTGTCTGGCCTGGGCTTATCCTGCATCAGGCGCATGTTTCTGAATGGAATGTGAGAGGGATGCTTTCTCAGTTTGTGCAGGTGAAGTTCTTCTTCCTTTGAAACTTAACACATTCAAATAATGGTTAGAAGGGCGACAACTATTTCGTAGCTGTGAGGGGAGCCAGCCAGAGGGTAAAGCTGACACCATGCAGGTTGGGTCAGCAGAGAGATGGAAAGGACCTGGGTTCTTGGCCTGAACCTGGAGCCAGCCTGCCTCCTTGTTTGAGCCACTTAGGGGAGTTGGATTTCCTGTCACTTGCAGCTGAAAGCACCCTCACTGATGTTCTCTCCTGAAAGGAATCCACGTGAGTCCTCAGGATCCCGGGGACGGAGGGTAGCCCAGGTGAATGTGGCAGCCAAACAAACCTGAAGATTTATTGGTGGGATCCTATGCCTCTTGTCTGGCTGTCGTTTGGCCCTTTCATTGTCTTTATTTCTTCTGCAGGATAAGGATAAGGGAATTCTGCATTAAGTATTTGGTTACTCTCAGTGAAATGATAAGAGAGGAGAGCTGAGACATCTGTGGCGTTTACAAGGTGTGGGCTCCTGGAAATGTGGCTTTGGCATTCTCTCCCACACCCTGGGCACACAGGTGCATGTTGTGGCCTTGTCCTGCTGCCATAAATAACTGATTGACTTGTGTGTTTAACCCCACCTGCAACTCTAAACTCCATCGTCCTATGCCCAGGGCGCCTGGTGTAATACGCCTGCTCCTTAGTAGTGAGGGCTACCAATTATAGAGCATTGATCTGTGCCAGGAATTGTACTAATGACTTCATGCATAGTCTTATTAAATTTTACAATAAGTGCAATAGGGTACTAACATAATTTATATTTTAGTAAGAATAAAACTGAGGCTGGAGTGATAAACTCATTTGCTTAAAGTTACACGGCTAATCTATGATAGAGTTTCAAACACAGGTCTGAGTTGAAAATTGTTTTTGACTAATATATTCTGTGTCTTTAATGCATATTTGCTGAATACCCACCTGTCTTTTAGATGTGTTAGAATGGGAATTATTGTTGTCCCTATTCCTTCATTTCAACTTTCACCTTTGGGAAATGTATTGGGGCCGAAGGCATATATGTCATTACTTGACTGTTGGTTCTTTTCTAGAAATAAGATTTAACAGGGTGAATAGGTTATGAATGCATCCAGCTGAAAATAACAGAGAGCCTAACAGTGGTTTGAACAAGATGAGGCTTAATGTTCTCATTAGTAGGAGGTAGGCACTGGTCTGTCCAGGATTCTGTTAGCCTTCCATTATATTTGACTCTTCATACCACAAAATGGCTGTTGCAGCTCCAGTCATCACATCCCCATCCAAGACAGGAGGCAGAAAGACAAAAGGCCGAAGGGCAGTGCCACCTAAACAAATCTGGTCCCTTTTATCAGGAAAGCAAACGTTTTTCCAGAGCCACAAGAGAGGCTGGAAAAGCAGGAAATAGGATTGTCGGGAAAGACTTAGACCAATCTTGATCTATCCCTTGAGGGCTGCCCACACTATCAGCTAAAACAAAGCTGGACTCTAGCTGCTGCTAAGAAGGCTGCTAAGACTGCTAGCCACCCATTTCAAAGTAGAGGCTGTTAGAATTTGAAGAGGTGCTACAGAGACCCCCAACCTGCGGGGAAGACAGCTGAGACTTCTGGAGACCATAAGCGTCTGAGCCAGGACAAGAGAAGCGGGCTCATTCCCTCAGACTCTACTGTTCTTCTCACTGCGCCTCCCTCATATTTCTAAACTGCTTGCTTTCGAAGCTCTTTAATATGCCTACTCAGTCTATCCTGCCCATCCTTTGAAGTATCTAGGAAAAATAGAAGCTTCCTAGTATCTTGTGAGTAGAAACTATACTCCAGAGAGAGCTAAGTAACTTACATGCCCAGGGTTGTACCCTTTATTTGTTGGCCAAAACGAAACCACAGACCTCTAAGTTGGGCCAGAGTTCTCTTCGTAGACCCAGTGCCTTCTGTGACACCGTGATCTTCCCTTGTTGCTGTCACACTTATCCAGAGTGGGGGTCTCCATGCTCAGGCGCCCTGAGCTTTCAGTTGGCCAGGCCCAGCCGCCTTGGCACCCAGCAAGGGTGGCTGTGGATTTCCAGGGATGACTGGGTAGAGCCCAGCCTGCATAGGGATGTTGGGTCCCTCTGTGTCTCCAGAGAGACAGGACAGCAACCTAATGTGGCTGTGAATAGTGGGGATGAGTAAGCCCCCCTAAACTTGAGTACATTCATTTCCCATGTTGCTTTGACCAAGTCTCCGTCGTTCAGCCTCAGTGTTCCTGGTCATCTTGATCCCGCACAGTGTGTCCCTGCCTTCCCAGGCTGGAACTGAGAGTGCCCGGTGCCTTCTCACACATTGGAAAAAACACCTGGATGTGACCAGGGTGTCGCGTCACCCTGGTAACAAGGCATCTGTGTAGCCGAAGGAGTGTTTAGGTGACAGTCAGTGCTCCCTTTTCTGCAGTATAAGAATCTCTCCCATGGATGTTAGGATAGAAAAAGAGTGGGTTTTCCTTTTTTTTTACCCTGTAGAAGGAGAGACCGTTTTCTTTATCTCTAGAAGTATCTATGTAGTGGGGTTTTACCAATAAAGGTAATTATAGCAGAATTACAATTAAAATGCTTCAAATGCTTGAATACTTGATACCTTTATTGACAAATTTCCCTTTCTTCCAAGTGAACATTTTCATCAGCCTCCAGGATCTTAGCTTGTCTTCACTGATTTTTGTGGCCACCCACACATGTACTTTTGCAAACTCATGAAGTCTCTGGATTCAGGCCATTTACAACCAAGCCTGTTGCAAAATGGTTGTGTTGCATTTGCTCTTTTACATACATACTAGTGGCCCAGTGCACAAATTCATGCACATTGAAAGGAAATTAATTAGAAGAAATATTTTAATCCTAGAGGCCTGGTGCACAAAATTTGTGCATGGGGGAGTGTGTGTCCCTCAGCCAAGCCTGCACCCTCTCCAATCTGGGACCCCTCGAGGGATGTCCGACTGCCCTCTCACAATCCAGGACTGCTTGCTCCCAACTGCTCACCTGCCTGCCTGCCTGATTTCCCCTAACCACTCCACTGCCAGCCTGATCGATGCCTACCTGCTCCCCTGCAGGGCTGGTCCTCCCCAACTGGCCTCCCCTGCAGGCCTCGCCGCCCCCAACTGCCCTCTCTTTCAGGCCTGGTCCCTCCTAACTGCCCTCCCCTGCTAGCCTGATCACCCACAACTGTCCTCCTCTGCTGGCCATCTTGTGTCCACATGGGGGCAGCCATTTTTGACCACATAGGGGCAGCCATCTTGTGTGTTGGAGTGATGGTCAATTTGCATATTACCTCTTTATTACATAGGAAGGATTGCTATTCGCCCTTTCTCTATAATAGAAGTGTCAACCAAATTCACAATTGACAATGACAGATTGAAACACACACATGCGATTGGCGCCAATGAGAGCTTTATATATTTAAACTTGCTTAATTAGACCTGCTTTCTGATTTAGCTAACCTTTTTCCAGCCCAGGGAAGCACTCCAACTTCTCTTTCAGGTAATTGTCAGCAACACAGCAGTAAATATCAACATGAAGCAGATCATTATTGTAGATCAGGCAGGGAGAACAAAGGGTAAAATATTTAATTGGATCAGTGTTTGACTATGTTCTGCGCAGTGAGAAAACCTGAAGTCATTTTCAGGTCCACCATTTCTTACTTCTTTTCAGTCGGATCAAGTTTCTAAGCTTTCTAAATCTCTGTTTTCTGGCTAATGAAAATAGGATCCCACTGAGTCTCCTATCTACCTACTCCAGGACTTCTGTGAGGATCAAATGAGATGAGGCATGGGAAAATACTTCACAGACATTTGGTATAAGTGTAAAATGTGTCCACCTGGCTATAAAGCAAGTCCTGTTCCTGGGCTGAAGAAACTGCAAGGAGGCTAGTTGCTAGGGAGAGGAAGCCAGGTGTTGCTACGTGACGTCATTACCCGGTGCCCACAGCAATCGTTTTGGGCTGGGATGGACAGTGGGCCGCATTTTGCACCATGGGGTCTCAGCAGCATTGGCTGCAATTTGGTGGGGTGTTGCTCCGGGGTGGTGGTGGGGCCTGTGTCCCACTTGGGGGAAGCTGAGTGTTACTTTGTGGGCACCAGGTCTGTGGTGCCGTTTTTCTGTAAATGGCTTTGTACATTATGGCAACTCCTGTGTTGAGCATCTGCCTCCTGGTGGTCAGTGCACGTTGGATGGTTGGACACTTAGCATATTAGCCATATGAAGGGAGAGAGAGAGAGAGAGAGAGAATGATGAGAGAGAATCATTGATTGTCTGCTGCCTCCTGCAGGTCCCACACTGGGGGTCAAGCCTGCAACCTGGGCATGTGCCTTGACCTGGAATCGAACCGTGACTTCCTGGTTCACAGGTCGATGATCAACCACTGAGCTACGCTGGCTGGGTGCATTTGCTCTTTGTAGTCTCTGAGGGATGTGAATGCAGAGGATAATAACATCAGGCCGATTTATGATAACACCCGTAAGACAGAGGCTCTGCCCTTCTGGTCAGATCTCCCAGTCCTTTGCTGTCCCGTTTTCATGCCCTGGACTGACTTGTTGTCAGGCAGCTTTTACTGTCCAAATTTTACCATCTTTTAGTCTTTAATCATCCCACCAAGTGACTAAGAGGATAGTCCTCAACTGTTTTTTCTCTTTGGTGCATAAGAAACATTGGCCATATTGTTTTCCAGTCCATGTTTCCTTTAGGAGTGTCATATGGTTTTATGTAATGGATTTGCTATTATCTTGAGTGGAATAAAGCGCCTGTTGCTGATGTATTGTGACAAGTACAACTGCCTTCAGGGTGACTGGGTTCTGAGGCAGTTTAAAACAGGCTGAAGGGTAACTAGTGCTCAGTCACAAACCCAACCTTTCAAACTCAGCTTCTCCTGGGAAGCAGCCTTCTCTTCACACCAGATAGTGCCAGACCTGAGGCGACTGAGTAGCAGATGAATGTAGATCTTATTCATCTGACTCTTCAGGCTGGCGGAGAGAAATTCAGATTCTGTAATATGTTGAAAGCAGACAGCACATAAGGAACGAAGCAACCTTTTTGGCTTTCACCCAAGGCGTGTTTTTAAAATGTGCTTGGAGTGCAGAATCTATTGGGATACTCAGTCATTGAAACACCATAAATGTATTTCTGCTGGGAAAAGTTGCTGTTTATGGGGAAATAAAATTTTACATCATTGTTGTCTATCTGATGCAAACTGCCAAAATGAATTGCTTAAGGGGAGTGATCTTTATACATGGATGCCTGAAAGTGATTTTCGATGCCCCTGGAGAAAGAATTGCTGAGCTCTTGACAGAGGACAGAGGACAGATACTGAAACTTGACTATAAACAGGGGTCTTCTCTCCCTCAGCCTTATTGAGGTGTAAGTGACAAAGAAAATTGTACATATTTAAGGTGTACAGTGTGATGATTTGATATATGTATACATTGTAAAATGATTTCCACCAGTAAGTTAACACATCCATCACCTCACACGGTTAGATTTTTTTCATGTGTGGCGAGGACACTTAAGATCTATTCCCTTAGCAAATTTTAAGTATACAATAAAGTATTATTAACTGTAGTCACCATGCTATACAATGCACTCCCATGACTTATTCATCTTATAACGAAAGGCTGTACTACGAGTTACCAGCCTCTGGCAAGCATTATTCTACTCTCTCTTTAGTTTGACTTTTTTAGATTCCACATATGAGTGAGATTATGCAGTATTTGTCTTTCTGCCTCTGGCTCATTTCATTTATCAAAATGTTTTCTGGGTTCCTCGATGTTGTTGCAAATGATGGCTGAATAATATTGCATTGTAAATCTACCTATCAACTAGATAGGGAGATAGATAGACAGATAGATAGATAGATAGATAGATAGATAGATAGATAGATAGATAGATATCCCATTTCTTTGTCCATTCATCTTCTAATGGGCACTTAGTTTGTTTCCATAAGTTAGCTATTGTGAATAATGCTGTGATAAACATGGGAATGTAGATTTTTTTTTTGAGATACTGATTTCGTTTCTTTTGTGTATATACCCAGAAATGGGAGTGCTATATTTAATTATTTGAGGAACCTCTATACTGTTTTCCATAATGACTATGCCAATTTACATTCCCACCAACAGTGCACAAGAGTTCCCTCTTCTCTACATCCTTGCCAAAACTTCTCTATTGTGTTTTGATAATAGCCACCCAAACAGATGTGAGGTGATATCTCGTTGTAGTTTTTATTTGCATTTTCACAATGATTAGTGATGTTGAACACTTTTTTTAATGTACCCATTGGCCATTTGGATATCTTCTTTGGAAAAATATCTATTCAGGGCCTTTGCCCATTTTTTATTAGATTATTTGTGTTTTTTTGCTATTGAGTTTTATGAGTTCCTGATATACAGTGTATCCCCCAAAAATGTATACACACTTTAACAGCTGGTAGCTCAGTTTTGAAAATGAAATGTATTTTTAATAAACACTGCCTTTATAATTATTCAAAGTGTTTATATACTTTTTTTGGGGGGACACCCTATATTTTGGATATTAACCTCTATCAGATATAAGGTTTGAAAATAATTTCTCCTATTCTGTAGGTTGCTTTTTCATTTTGTTGATTACTCTGCTGTGCCCAGCCTTTTTAGTTTGATACAGTCCCAACTTGTTTATTTTTGCTTTTGTTGCCTGTGCTTTGTTGTCATATTTAAAAAAATCATCACCCAGTCCAATGTCAAGGAGCTTTCTCTATGCTTTCTTCTAGGAGTTTAATAGTGTCAGGTCTTACATTTAAGTCTTTAATTCATTTCAGGTTAATTTTTGTGAGTGGTATAAGATAGAGATCTGAAAAGTATAATTTGGCCTATGATATAAAATACAAGTTTTAAAAATTCTGTTTTTTAAGAGAATACACAAATGATACCCTCCTAGAACAAAGTAATGCTTTTACATTGTGAAGTGAGTATGTTCTTTCTGTAGAAAATTAAAAAGCCTAGAAAATATAATTATTGACAATGCCATGTTACTTGAACTATGTGGTTGGTGTCATTACATCTCTACTTTGTAGATGAGGAGATTGAGACCTAAAGAGTGGAAGGCCCAGTACTAACTCGTTAATGTCTGAACTCTAACTCCTAACAGTTGATTGTAAAAGTCAGATCACCTGGAGATAATTCTAATATTTGGTTTCTTTTCTTCTGAGTGTATGCAATGAAAATTAGGTCATGTGGTATTAATATTTTGTAACTTGTTAATTTCACTTACTATGATATAAATTTTTTTATTAAGAGTTTTTTAAGAACATTTTAAAGGCCATTAAAATCCCATCAAATTAATGTACCATAAGAAAAATAAACTAATGTTAACATCTTCCTCATTAACAGTTATGATTCTACCAAAGTTGGTCAGAAATTGCATAAAATCCTGGAGATCTCCTCTTTGAAAGTATGGTCTTGGTTTTTAAGTTTAGTATGCTACTGTAATACTAGTAGGGTAGTTTGCTTGTTTAGTAGAGGGTTTCACAAGGACATTGTGAACCAAGGAGGGTTAGTAAATTTTCATCCAT
Source organism: Eptesicus fuscus (assembly GCF_027574615.1). Lineage (NCBI taxonomy): Eukaryota > Metazoa > Chordata > Mammalia > Chiroptera > Vespertilionidae > Eptesicus > Eptesicus fuscus. The sequence continues at coordinate 72,760,593 of NC_072482.1, read as the reverse complement.
GGTTATTTATCAATATTCCTAATCACCTGCATAACCAACCACTGCATCCTGTGTTATGGGGGTGGGGAGGCTCTAACCCTACCAGGAGGGGTTCTAAAAATGCTAGTAGGGTCAAGCAGAATCATGAAAGAGGGTGGTGGTTGTAAAGATGGATGGATGCGTAAGTAGAAAGGACATGAGCATGTGTCTGATGAATGATTGTTAGCCTTGAATAGTACAGTTTATCTCAGCATTGAGGATTAGGCTTTAAGGGGAACCTTTCCATGTATTCAGACTAGCCTGATGCTCAGCTTTTATATCTTGGGCTAAATTTGACAATTTAATGCTTGATGTTTTATTGCTGTAAATAAAAAGTCAATAAAAGGGAGAAAGATACAGACTCATATTTTCTGGGATCTATGGACCTGCACATTTTATATCTGAGTTTGCTGTTCAGACAGAAGCAAATTTATTCTGAGAGAAGTGGGGATTTTTCTACTGGCTTTCGTGTGCTGCATTGTTTTGGGGGAGAACATAAGACAGATGGAAGATTAAAAATTTTATTACTTTGGCTAATTTTCCCGGATGCCTTTCCCTTCCGCTTTTAGCTTCTTGTGATGAAGGGGTCCATCTTTAATTTTTTTCAAAGATAAATAAGTTCCGGGGATGTACAACCTAGTGACTATACTTAATATTACTATATTCTGTGTTTGAAAGTTACTAAGAGAGTTGCTCTTAAAAGTTCTCATCACAAGAAAAAAATATAACTGTGAGATGATAGATATTGACTAAGCTTATTATGGTGCTCATTTTGCAATATTGCATATATGAAATCATCACATTGTACACTTTGAACTTATACAATGTTATATGTCAATTATAACTCAGTAAATCTGGAAAAAAGTTTTCAAAATGAGTAAAAATTTACTCTTCTTTATAAATTGTTTTCTTGTCTAATAGTATTTTGTATTTTTTAATATTGCAAGAATATTAGGTGAAAACTTTAAAATAGAAAAACCATTCTCCTATGATAATGATTTTGTATTTGTTACTTTCTATTTTTTGCACCTTATTTTCAAATAGAAAAGAACATCTAGATAGTATTTAAATGTTTTCAAGACGATTGGTAAACTTACTTGCCAGTAGTTGTCCATTAGTTACAAAACAAATCTATTAGAATAGTGAGGTTCATAATGTAATTGAAGGTTGGTTTTCTTTATGGAAAAGAACAGCAGGTATAATAGATATAAGGAAAACAAGGATTGTCAATGTAAGTACCAGAAAGAAATGGAAGAAAATGAGTTTCATATCAAATATTTTGTCTGTATGCATACAAGTTCACTCACCTTTTTGAGCGGAGCATAAGGAAACACAATTAATGACTATTTTTGAGAGGAGCCAATGGCTTTGTAGCTTTAAAATATATTTTCTTAAGATTATGCTGATATTCTCTAGAGTTATTATATAAAAATTGATACAAATAGGAAGTATAAAAAAAGAAAAGCTATCTCATGCCATTGTCTGCAAATACCTATCATCAACATTCAACCCAGCTCTTTCTTAAATAGTGTTCTAATTGATTTTCATTGCTGTATGTCCCTTTGTATTGTTTGGACTTTTTTATGTATATACATGCCTTTTATAATAAAATGATAGATAATAAAAGTTTATATCTTGAGGGAAAATATGAGCATAACTGCATTATATTATTTTGGATTCTTTTTAATAGATTGAATCATATAAATTGCTGATATGCAACCCTTTTCAATCTACAAATATGGCAATTTCATTCGCTCAACTTAACAATTGCAATAGGCTTGCTAAGAAATCTTGAAGGCCTGAAGGAGAATAGGGATATTATGTTCACAGCTGTATCTCTAGGGTCTAAAACAGTTCCTGAAAGATGACTCTAATCTTTGTTATGAAATAGAAAAGACTTGATACTGATAAAAATATTTTTATGGAAATAGAAATAAAATGGAAATATTTTAACTGTACTGCAGAGAAAATCAACTAAGGAACCAATTCAGTTCCAATCACCTCAATGGAATGGCTCTGGGAAAGCTTAGTCAATGAAAATCCATCAATGTTAATACAAACTGTTTAAAGCTTCAGTATTCAGAAGCATGAATAACATCAGCAGTGTCACAACAAGGGGGGCAGAAACCTTCTGTATTCAAATTAGGAAAGGTTGTGACTACTAGGAAAAGTGATGGCTGTAGCTTGAGTCCAGCAGCTGTCTCCAGAGCCACATTTTCCCCACCTGCTAAACTGCCTATAGGTTCCCAGCTGCATACCAGCTGTCAAATGTAATGCATTGCTTCATGAAGGACCACTCAAAATAAGATCATTTACGTGACTTGTTTGATGCCTGTCCCCAATCTTTTTACCTGGTGGACATTTGGATTGCTGTTTTATTTACTTATTTTTAAAATTTATTTTTCAATTACAGTTGACATACAATATTTTAGTAGTTTCAGGTGTATTACATAGTGGTTAGACATTTATATACCCATCTGGCATCATTACATAGTTAGTACAATGTTATTGACGCTATTCACTATGCTGCAGTTTACTTGGGATTGCTGTTTTTTAAGGCAGTGTGCCATAGGCCCGGGGACAGGGGGTATTGGGGGAGCTGTCTGCTGGTAATAGATACTGTGGTAGAGGCCTAAGATCATGGGTTTTGAAGACAGGTGGTCTAAGTTTAAATCACAACTCTGTCATTTACAAACATGTGACCTTGGACAGGCAATCTCTTTGCTTTGTTAACAAATCTCTACTTTCAAATGTTATAGTTCAATAAAACAGTAAGTATAGACGTGTGTAGCATGGTACTTTGCACATAGAAGCCACTGGTTTTCAACGAGAGTCATGGTTATGATGTGAAGGAATCCAGTTATTGAATAAATGGCTTAGATTATAGAATCCTAGAATTGGAGAGTGTAAGCAGACCTTAGAAATCTAAGGTACCTTTGTGCTCCTTCCTATGAGGTGCATCCAAGGGGAATCAGCCTAACATTCAGGAATGCATTTGATTTTACTTGAGGTTCATGTTTGTGCACGTATTGAAAAGGTAATTTTTGATAAATCCTAACTTGTCCCCTGTTCATCTATTTTAATTTCCCTTTGTCCGTTGTTATCTTCTAGCCCAATAAAGCTGGTCTGTGAAGCGTGATAATGCAGTTAAGGAAATCGGCTCCGTCTCCTTGACGTGACCAGACACTGGGTCTCAGGATGATGTCTCCCTCGTGCATATGCAGCACTGATAATTATTCTGCTTTAAGACATAATGGCATGTCAGGACATGAAACCTGGGGCCACTGCCTTTATTTAATTAGGCACGAGTGGATTTGTACATGCCTGTGCATAAGAAACAATCGCTGAATGTAATTGAATATTGGTTTTTGGTATTCCCTGTTCCCAATGAGGCAGCATCTAGAAAGATCAAAAAAATGGTTTATTCTAATTCAGTATGGGCAAAGGGCACTGAGTGTGTTCCACGTTGCATCTTCATTATAAATTTCATTCTGAGACCCAGTTAACAGGCCCTGCTATTGTTTTCTATTAAAATCACCTTCAAGAACTTAGGCAGCAGGCTTTTTATGGTGTCACAGAGCATGCAGCAAGATCAATTGTGCCCCGTGAGCTTCCCTCCTTTCCTGTCAGAGTCAGGATCTGAGGCGTGTTGATGCTGACCTGGGACTGCTGGGTCTGAGGGGATGAGAGGCCTTGGATCCTGAGGAGAGTTAGCATCCCTCTCACCTCCTACACACACATATGCTCTCACACGAAGCTACTGCCCATCCTACCAGACCCCTAAGCTCAGGGAACAGGGCCGCCTTTTCTGAGGCAGACGCTGAAGTTTCTGCCAGCTTGGGCAGGGGCCTGTGCCCTGAGAGCAGAGGATATTAACATAGGACACATGTGGAGTTGGGATTTTGGGGTGGGGGAGGGGTGGGAAGCTGTGAATCCCCTGAAATTATTTCCTAGGAAAAGTCTTTTGCCAGATTTTTGTGTGTTTATGATCCAAAAAAGTTTAAGAAACAGATATGTTCTAGCTTTGCTCTGATCTTTTGAGACCAAAGAGTGTTGGAAGGAATTTGGTTTGGGGTATCAGATGGATTTGGGTTTGAATTGTTTCCAACGGATTTTAGCTGTGTGGCCTTGACATGACCAGAGAGGCTGTGAAACCTTTCTGACCCCCATTTTCTGAACTATTAAACAAGGTTCAGAATGCCTATAGCAATATGCTAAGCAAAATAAGCCAGTCGGAGAAAGATAAACATCACATTATCTCAACTCATGTGTGGAATATAATAAACAACATAAACGGATGAACAAAAACAGAGCCAAAGTCATAGAAGCATCGAACAGACTGTCCAATCTAAGAGGGAAGGCGGGGAAGGCGGGGGTGGGTGGGGCGATAAGAGATCAACCACAGGACTTGTATGCATGCATATGAGCATAACCAATGGACACAGACAGTAGCGGGGTGAGGGCATGTGCTGGGCTGGGGAGAGGTTAATGGGGGAGAAAGGAACTTATGTAATACTTTAAACAATAAAGAATTTAAATTAAAAAAAAAAGATTATAGTGACAGATAGACTAAGTAGAGAAATGATAAATGTTAATTTTCTTTTTTCTCTCTTTCATCTCATGAATAAAATTAAAGAAACTATCTGTTCTGCCTTATTCCTTGCCAGATTTTCCTGAGCACCCATCATGCTTTGCACACTGTAGGCGCTCAAGTGTTTGAATGGCTGGTTGGGTGGATGGAGCAAGTGCCTTGGTTTAGTGCCCGTATGAAATCTCTCAGCCTGCTTCCTCAAAGCACGTATTTTCTAAGGGAGATCTTGGTGCTATGATTGGTTTTGCTAAGACAACCCTCCCAGGACAGTTAGCCCCATGTCCTTTGCACAGTCTTTCTGAATATTATGGCAAGGGTAGATCTGCTTCTTCTATACTGAAAGTGGTCATCTCTGCTGGACCTTTGTCTGTATCAGGGCTGAGCAAAGCCAGTAGCCCAAATCTGGTCTGTTGTCTGTTCTTATAAATAACATTTTGTTGAAACATAGCCACGTTCATTGATCTATGTATCAGCTATGATTGCTTTTTGTACTGTGGCAGAGGAGAGTAGTTAGGATAGAGACCATATGGACTGCAAAGCCTAAAATATTTATTATCTGCCTCTTTCTGGGAAAAGTTTGCCAACCTTGGATGTATATTATCTGTCCTCCTTACCATAACTCTGCAGGATTGGTATTAAGATGCTTTTTTTATGGATTGAAAAGCTAAGACCAACAGAGTTCAACATTGTGACTGGGATTACACAATTTATATACATGGTTAGGGTTTGAATCCGGGTCTGTGTGATTCCACAGCCCCTGTTCTTTCCACTAAACATTGATAGCTTTTAACTCAGCCAAAACCTAGCTGAACCAGTTACATCTTCCAGTCCTGCCCAGTGACTGTGACTGGCATGGGGAGCAATTCAGTGATGCCCCCTGGAATCGTGGTGCAACCTGGCGGTCCTGGCGATTGTCCACAACCTGGCTCAGGTCTGCAGTGTAAATCACGTGGATGTAGGAATAAGTAGGTGAGAGTGGATGAGGATTTCAAGGACTAATCCTGCAGATGGCAGAGCAACACGGGTAAGCACCTGTTTATATGCTTCCCAAGGGACAGTAGGTCCAGCATTCCCAGGAGTGTCCTTGTTGCTGCTGGATGTGGCTTCTACTCTAGTTTGGTGCCCTTGGTGAGTAATAGGTGATATTTGTGCATTTTCAGCACATAGCCACCTGGCATAGACTTTTCCTGCTCCCTGTGAGACTAGGAGAGCTTTGGACCTGCACGCTTGCTCACTGGCACTGTGCCCTCATTGGCAGGTCTGACTCGAAATTTGAGATGCAAGTTATTTCACAGTGAATTAATCCTGATGGAAATTTTACTGTTTCAAGGGTTTACAGACAAAGTTCTGTAGTTCTTCTGTTAGTATTCCATCTGCCCATTATGTCTTCTTCTCACTCGACTTCACCCTTCCAATTAATTTTTCCAAGCTTATAAACTGGTTATGATGAAATAAAAAAAAACAAAATTGGAAAAATCAGCTATTCTGCTTTAATTGACTACATAGCAGTGTTACATGCTGACGATAACAATAACAGAGACAAAATTTTAGCCACCCAACTGGAAATAACACAGTTGGGTAATTGATCCATCTGTCAAAGCATGTATATAATCAGTTGTCACATAAAAATGGGTATTGTAACATCCAGTTAGTGAGGGGAGAGGTGAGAAGGATTAGAAGGGTGAATGCTCTTCATGATGGAGCCTGATTTTGTTCTTTGTGACCAGCATTAGGGACTGCCTGTGACGCTCACTTTATGTGTCATGGAGCTGCTGACGGAGGATTCTGTGGGAAAGCACCAGAGCTGCAGAGTGGACAGGAAGGAATCAGAGCTATAATTAACTTCTGTGTCATTGTTTTCAACAACAGTGGCCCTTATTTCTCCAAAGACGAAATCCTGTGGTCTTACCCTGTGGCTGTCATGCTCTGTAAAGTCAATGACCCTTTCCGCCTATGGTGAAAATAGAAAACATAATAATGGGGCTGCTCTGGTTTAAGTGGGCATAGAAGAACCTGGTAGAATTAAGTTATGTTTCATTTGTTGTGCCAGTGTAACTCTATGGGGAAATAATGGGTTGATTAAAATTCTTGGTCTGTTGTTTAATTATTTAGAATGAATGCTTCCAGCAGATATGTTTCTCTTTGTAGTCCTTTTGGTTTATTGCTGACATGTTTTAGTGTCCAGTTACTTATTCTTTTTAATCCTCACCCGAGGATATGTTTTTGTTTGTTTGTTTGTTTTTTCCAGTCGTTTTTTCTTTTTTTCTTTTTTTGACTTTTTTTTTTATTGAGGTATTATATATGTACATATCTTACCATTGCCCCCCCCACCCCACACCCATACATGCCCTCACCCCCCAGAGTTTTGCGTCCATTGTTTATGCTTATATGCATGCATACAAGTCCTTCGTTTGATTTCTTATCTCCCCCACCTCTCCCTAACTTTCCCCCTGTAATTTGAAAGTCTGTTTGATGCTTTACTGTCTCTGTATCTATCTTTTTGTTCATCAGTTTATAATGTTCTTTATTATCCATAAATGAGTGAGATCATGTGGTATTTTTCTTTCATTGACTGGCTTATTTCACTTAGCATAATGTTCTCCAATTCTATCCAGATTGCTGCAAATGATGAGAATTCCTTCTTTTTTATGGCAGCATAGTATTCCATTGTGTAGATGTACCACAGTTTTCTGATCCAGTCATCTGCTGACGGGCACCTAGGCTGTTTCCAAATCTTAGCTATTATAAATTGTGCTGTTATGAACATAGGGGTGCATATATCCTTTCTCATTGGTGTTTCTAGTTTCTTTGGATATATTCCCAGGAGTGGGATTACTGGGTCAAATGGGAGTTCCATTTTCAGTTTTTTGAGGAAACTCCATACTGTTCTCCACAGTGGCTGCACCAGTCTGCATCCCACCAGCAGTGCACGAGGGTTCCTTTTTCTCTGCATCCGAGGATATGTTTTGATTGCTTTTAGAGAGAGGGGAAGGAGAGAGAGAAAGAAACATCTATGTGAGAGAGAAGCATTGATTGGTTGCGTTCCTTACATGCCCTGACTGGGGATGGAGTCAGCAACCTGGGAATGTGCCCTGACTGGGAATCTAATCCACAAACGTTTTGGTGTTCGGGACAATGCTCCGACCAACTGAGGCACCCAGCCAGGGCCAGTTATCTTTTTTAAGCTTTAAAATATCCAAGTAGCTCTATGTATTTTATTTGTTTCTTCCATGACACCAGGTACTTCTCATTCATCAAGGCTAGTGGTGATTAATTTGTATTTCTGTCTTGGAAATGTGTTTATTAAGAGCCCATCAGAAAATTCATGTGTACCCCCTTACTGGAGGCTAAAGAGAAAATTTTAAAAATCACAAATGATTATTGAACACTTTGATTTGGAGAGAAATTGACAAGTTAATAGAATTTTAATTTATATTGATGAAGCAAGTTAATGGTCCTGGTGCAACCACTTCCCGGGTGAGGGAGAGGAACGAGCAAGTCATAGAAATCTGTATCAATGGTGCTTTCTAGAGTTGTTCATCCCAGGAATACTGGTACAAGCAGTTCTATTAACTTGGGAGAGAGCAAGGCATGTTCATGGGCTAGCGAGGGCCTCATCGGGTAATACTGATGCACCAAAACAGCTGTTTGAGAGTCCTTGTGTTTGCTCTTCCTGGAGCCATACTAGGAAGGCAAGCTGCTGCTATGCTATAATTTCTGCACAGCTTTTTGTCGTGTTTTTGTTTTTTTTTTAAGCCCATGTGCATTTTTATGATTGGTTATAGTTTCTGTATGTGTGTGTGGCAGCATTTGAGGGATGGGGTTGTCCATAAGGCTCCTAACACTTGACTGCCAACTTTGCGGGGCTCACATGTCCTTATTTATGTTTGCCAGGGAGAAATGCCTCCTGCCTCTCCAGTTGGCTTTGGAATCCAAGAATGTGAAGCTGGCCCAACATGCCTTGGCAGGAATACAGGTATGGCTAGCACTGAGTGCATTGGGGAACGACAGAAATTGACAGGCCGCGTTGGCATGGAAAGAGCAAATAGTTAATATTTTAAATACTAGCTGTTTAAAGACCCAGACAGAATTTTGATTGAACTAGGTAATAACCAGAGAGGATAACAAGATTTTAAAAAATATTCGTCAACATTTCTTTGTATACCACATTATCTTATTGAGCCTTTGTCCTCACACACTGATTCACGAGGACTCAGCTAAGCCACACAAAAGTGAATTTTTTTAAATTTATTTTTTGTTAATTCTTTCCGGAGGATACGTTTTTCATTGATTTTTTTATTTGTTATTTTTATAGAGAGAGTAGAAGGGAGGAGGAGAGGCAGAAAGAGAGAAACATCAATGTGAGAGGAAGACATCAATTGGTTGCCCTCCCCTCCCTCCCCCCCCCCCTCCAACTGGGGCTGGGGATCGAGCCTGTAACCGAGGTACATGCCCTTGACGGGAATCGAACCTACAACCATTCAGTCTGCAGGCTGACACTCTGTCCACTGAGTAAAACTGGGTAGGGCCAAAAGTGAAATATTTTATGTGATGTCCAACTTTTAGGAGAATAAGGGATCCCAAGAGAGGCACCCCAGGTTCCATATCAACTCAAATCTTGTATACACTCAATGTCTGTGGTTCTGTGGATGAAAATTGGTGGTAAACCTGACCCATTTTGTTTTGTTTCCTACTCTACGTTGGCAAGTGGGATAATGTGTTTTGTCTTTCAGAGTAAGATTGAGAAGAAAAAATAAATTTGGTCTAATAGGAAAAGTTAGATTGTTTGAGAACATTTCCTTCTCTGAGCATTTGTTCATTTGTGTTTTACACATTACATAATAGAGCCATTGCAAGAGCGCAAGAGAGATGGCTATATAAATGCATTGACTTTTTAAGTGGTTTGGTATCTAAGTGACTAGCACTGTGGAGTTCAAGCCTGCGGGGGTTTATTCAGCAGAGCCATGGATCAGCAGCATTCGTAGGACGTCTTTTCATATCCGTATATATAATTTCATTGTTAGCTCTCTAAGTTCAAAGAGGCCCCTAATACCTTTTCTTACTTTTTCCCCCCCACTGGATTAGATAAAGTATGTTTTATTATACAATAGCACTAGACATTTTTAAACATCATCCATAAAGTTATTAAAAAATTTGCTCTTCTCCCAGGTAATTGGGCCAACCATGAAAATGAATGGAAGGTTGTTTTAACCTGCCACTGATGTTCCTTTTTCTCAAGTATTGTATAGATTTTCCATTTAGTTACTATTTTCTTAACCCTCCAACACTCTAAGTTAGGGGACTGTGATTTCAAGGGTTTATTTCATTATCATAGCATCACTGACCTGGTGGGCATTGAGCTTTCTCTTACCATTCCTTGTTACCTCAGATTAACTTCAGGCAATATTTTTGGGCTTCCCAATCTTTATCACTGTAGTTAGTAAGAGGTTCGTATATTAACTTGAACTCTAGGCTGCCCTGTGTGCACTAGATAATAGTGAAAAATCTCTTTTGAGAGAATGCAGGCAAAAATGTCAGAGAGTTCTGAGAAGAAGGTTCACCATCCTTATTCTGATCTGCATGGCATTCAGCTAAAAGAGGGAGTCATTGCTCTGGACAATCAGAAGCCAAAAGCTCTTCACAGTAGCGACTCTACACTGAAGTGGCCAAGGACAGATAGAACAGGGATTAATAGAAAGTCCTTCACTGGGTCTCACAGACCCACTGCCCCGGGACAGAATGGGGGGAGAACAGCTCACTTTCAGTCCTTGTGAATGAGAATTAAGGGTTCTCATTCACAAGTGTGAGTCAGCACAGAATATGCCATGACTTACAGCTAATTTGATCTGAGAATGTGATTAAAGCTATGAATTACCGTTTGTTTGTGTGTTTGTTTAGGCAATAAACACATTTAATTATTTTACATAACTAGAATTCTAGAGATGGGCCATTTTAGGTTTGATGTACCAGCTCTGTGGTGCCACCAAAGACCCCATTTCTTTCCTTTGTTTTCCTCTGCCATCTTTTTATTTTTAATTTTTAAAAGGCTTTATTATTTTAGAGCAGTTTTTGATTTACAGTAAAATTGAGAGGAAGGTTCAGGGAATTCCCATATACCTCTGTCCCATACATGCATAGCCTCCCCATTGTCAACATCACTCACCAAAATGGTTCATGATTCTTTTTTTCTTTTTTTTAACCAAGGAGGAGCCTACATTGATACACCATATTGACCCACAGTCCACAGTTTACCTTAGGGTGCACTACTCTTTTGTGTCAGACCACTCATGAGGTCCTGCATTCACGCTGGAGGCCACATGTTAAGCCCGAGGGCACCTGTGAAACTATGCCATTGAAGGCGCCCGAGGAGGGTTAGTATGGAGGAGAAAAAACTTAGATGGACATCACAGCTGATTTCAGATACTTCAGAAGCCTAGTCCGTGTGAATCTGGGGAAGGATAAGTGAGCAGAAGCTGTAGGCAGTTGGGTTTGGGTACAATCTAAGAAAGAATTTCATGAAAATTTCAAGAGTTGTCCTGAAAGAAAAAAGGGCTGTCCTGTGGGGCGTAATGACTCCTGGGAAACTGGGTGAAAGTGAATGTCTTTTTGTTTAGGTTTTTGCAGGATTCATTTTCTAATGAAAATACACCAAGTTTTGTAGATTCATGAGAAATTCCTGGGTAAATGATAGCTCACAGTAGTAAGTGAACAAATAAACATCTGAGAAAGGAAACTTGTTGTCTACAGGACTCCTTTCCTGTGACCAAGCTCCATTCAGAAAGAGTGCGTGTGTGCACGACTGTTGTGAGGATTGATTTGCCTTGGCCCAATCATGCTCCACCCCCATCACCCAAATAACCTTTGTGCCCACCATGTTAGAATTTCACTTGGTAAAATCCTATCTAATAAAGAGGGAATATGCTAATTGACCCTCACACCATCACAAAAGATGGCGGCACCCATAGCCCACAAGGAGGGAACATGCTAATTGACTGCCCCACACCCAAAGATGGCAGCGCCCACAGCCACAAGATGTGGTGCCTGTCTCCGGAGTCCCCCAGTCTCCTCAGCCCCCAGCCGCCCATGGCTGGCCCGAGGCGCAGGCAAGCCTCGGATGGCAGCTGCCCAGCCACCCAGGGCCGCCCGAGGATCGGTTAACCAGGGCCGGCCGAGGCTTGCGCTGCCGGCAGTGGCAGCAGCAGAGGTGTGAGATGGGGCATCACCTTCCCCTGATCACCTGGTTGCCTCCCGCACCTGAGGGCTCCCAGACTGTGAGAGGGGGGCAGGCCAGGCTGAGGGACCTCCCCTCCAGTGCATGAATTTTTGTGTACCGGGCCTCTAGTATATAATGATTTATCTAATCGCAGGAAGAAGACTTTGCCAAAAAACTTTACCAAAAGTTTGACGTGTTGTTTTCTTTCCAATGGCATCTGGAGCAGGAGTTCTTTCCTAATGACCTCCAGCTTCATGCCTCTCAAGAAAAATTATCCTCCTTACGTACTGAGCTACAACAGAGTAAGCAGCAGGGGAGAGCCTCTCTGTGATCACTGCCTTGTGCCTCTTTACAGAAGCTTCTGTCAGAGGAGAGGTTTGTATCCATGGAAACAGACTCCGATGAGAAGCAGCTGCTCAATCAGATCCTGAACGCCGTGAAAGTGACGCCATCCCTTCATGAAGACCTGCAGGTGGAAGTGATGAAGGTTGGTTTGATGTGGCTACCAGTCTGCGTCATTGGCACAGGAACAAACTCTGACTCTCCCCACCCCAACCCCCCAGCTCTTATTGTTTTCTGGGAAATGCCTCTGCATATTGGTCATGCTAGCTCACCCTTTGCTTGGAATATATGGTTATTATCCTTGCTTATGGTCCCCCAGAGTAACCTTGATTATTGAACAGAAAGGACAATTAAGTGAAAAGGTATGATTTCAATACATCTGTAAGATTTTGGCCCACTCGTGCATGTCAAATGTTAGAAAATGTATTTATCACTTTTTGAGTGCATGTATGTGAGCAGTTGCAGATTGGGACAGATCCGATCATTCTAGGTATCCTGCCTGCCTGTCTATGTTAAAATAAGCAGAGTTCTAATGCTGTTTCAACATTCACTAAGGTCTTAGAATAGTCAGTTTAAGGGAAGAAAACATAATTTGGAACCATATCAGAATCACATCTTTTTTTTTCCCTGCTCAAATTATGTGATTTTAATCTCCCACATTCCAGCTACCATCTCTATTTGGGGGCGGGGGGGGGGGGGTTGCTGGGTGACATCTCTCCCTCCCCTTTCCCTTCCTTGAAAATCACCAGGATTGGGAGCCCCTTACACTGACTCTGCAGTATGTCATATCCTGAGAGTGAAGAGTGAGTTGGGAAGGAAAGGATGGAAATCTTTCCCAGAAGAGCTTCTTGGTCAGAGTAACAGCTGGAACCAGACTGGCTTTCAATAATGTCTCTGCCCGTTTTCTCCCTAGAGGAATGTTTAAGAATAGCTAGTGTCATAGAACAGGTGATTTCTTCCTGGAAATGCACTGAGGGATTTTTGTCTTGGATAAGAGATTCACTTCTCTGGGCTTCAGTTTCTCTACTCAGAAAAGAAAAGCTTGGTTTCAGTCATGGCCTTTTCTTAATGCCCTGGGACTCACCCTAAATCTTTTGGTGGGTAGTTTAGTGATTAATGAAGAGCTCAGACTCCAAAGCCAGCCTATCTGGGTTTGAATCCTCATTCATTTCCTAGTAGATTCATTTCCTTGGACAGATTCCTTAACCACTCTGGCTTGATCTTCTCATCTGTGAAATGGGGATAATAGTAGCGCCTACCCAATAGGATTGTTGTGAGGATTACAGTATCTGGCAGAAAGCAAGTGCTTTCAAAGTGTTAAATATTACCACCACTCTTCCTAATTTTACCTACTGCTACTGCTACCTACTGCTACTGCTACCTACTTCTGCGGAGTCAGAATCTTAGTGGTAGGTCTTAGTCCTGTACACAGTAAACACTGGGAATCTCTGAGCTGGATGGCCTTGAGGAGCTTATTTGTCTTTAACTCTCTTTGCTTCTGGAATATACTTGTACAGGTTTTCCCTGTCCTTTGACATATGTTTGTCAGTTGTGCAATCATAGGAACCGAGCAATAACCACCTCTAGATTTGTTTTACTTCTCTACTACCCTCTTGGCCACTATTGGGGGAGAAGCAAGGCTAGCGGCCGTGTTAATTGCTTTTGCTGCTTCCAAGTCTAGTCTGCTGAGTCCTTCATCTCCTATTAAGTCTCAAAGTACTGGAGGCTGAGCTCTGAGGTCATACTGATGGACACATGTCACAGATTTCATATTATCTGGAAATTCTCCCAGGCATATAGCTTTTTGTAGAGTACAGACATATGTATTAAACATTAAAATGAGAAAGTACCTGTTTTTGTAGGAGCTGTGGAGAAGCAGGATGTTTCATGGTCATGTCCACAGTAACACCTGTTTTGAAAACCTATACTTGCTTTAAAAAATAACACCCCAGCAGTGCCTTCTGCTAGCTTTGCTGAGTACAGGAGTTGACACATGTTAACTCTACTGGAAATCCTGGAAAGCCATCTTAATGGACTGTTTAATGACACCACAATAGACTGTGGTACTTGTAATTAATGTCTGGAAAGAAATCAGACATTGTCAGAAAAGAAAAACAACAATCTGGGCTGCCATCCTTTACAAGTAGATTTCCAAAATGCTTAAAAAAGATAAGGGCTTTTGTTGCATGCTATTATTTTTAACTAGTTCAATATTAGAATTGGGAAAAATGTATTTTTTTTATTTAACCATAGCTGGTACACAATACTACGTTAGTTATCTTAGTTTCAGGTGTACAACATAGTGATTAGACATTTTTATACCTTACAAGGTGATCTCCCCACTAATTCTAGTACTCACCTGTCACCCTGCAAACTAATCACCATATTATTGACTATATTCCCTTTCACCTTTTTTTACCCATTTCTCCACTCCCTTCACTACTATGGCAGCCATCAGTTAGGTCTGTGTTTCTATGAGTCTGTTTTTGTTTTGTTTTATTTTTTGTTTATTTTGATTCCATATATAAGTAAAATCATACAGTATTTGTCTTTATCTGTCTGATTTATTTCACTTAGCATAATACACTCTGGGTCCATCCATGTTGTTGCAAATGGCAAGAGTTCGTTCTTTTTTTCTGGCTGTGTAATATTCTATTGTGTGTATATACACCACATCTTGATCCATTCGTCTATCAGTGGACACCTAGGTTGCTTCCATATCTTGGCTATTGTAACTAATGCTGCAGTGAACATAGGAGTGCAGAGATCTTTTCAAATTAGTGTTTTCATTATCTTTGGATAAATACTCAAAAGTGGAATTGCTGGGTCAGATAGTAGATCTGTTGGGACGTTTCCCCCCTTCTTTCTGATGGATAACCTTTAGTGAGGTTATTAACTGATACAGCTGGCTGAGTCTTTAAAGACTACAGGAAATTACGGCTGGCCTTCTGCCTCTGTAAGCGGGTCAGAGATGAGAGCATGCTCTCTGGGAAGGGCAGGCCAGCTCTGTAGATAAGGCAAGATATGATATGGGATACTGAGAACGCATTTGATGAATGTTCTGTTATTGGACATCTTATTTTATGTGCATCTTTGGGTAATAGAAATGAATATTCGTGGAAGGATTTACAGTTTTCAAAGGGGAAATGACAGGAGCTGATTATTTAGCATTTATTATGCATGAGAAACTCTGCTAAGTACTTGACATTCATACTCAGATCACACACCTAGTTAAATGATGGAGCCAGTACTTGAGCTGTAATTCAGCCTGAGGTCAAGCCTGTGTTCTTAAAGAGTGGGTTACATTGCCTTCTTACTCATCTGAAAGACATTTTAAAGTCGATTGAATAGAAAAGTTATGTCACAGGCTAACAAGGGGCAAAGCTAGAGTGACTGTGTGTTTTCTGTACCCTCCCATGACATTATAACATTGTATTTATTTACTAGTTCAATTAGCTAGATTCAAATATGAAGAAAGAATCAAAGTAATTTTCCCACCAAACTAGCTGATGGTTCTGGTGTGTGTGTGTGTGTGTGTGTGTGTGTGTGTGTGGAGAGAGAGAGGGGGGGAGGAAGGGAGGGAGGGAGGGAGGGAGGGAGGGAGGGAGGGAGGGAGGGAGGGAGGGAGGGAGGGAGGGAGAAAAGAAAGGAGAGGGAGCAGGAAGGAGAGGAAGGGAGATACTGAGATTATAAGTTAGGGGAAGAGAAAGAAAATGTCGTTTACTATTTTGACATGTTTTCATATTTTGTACCAAAACCAACCAGATGTCTACAGAAAATACAAAGGTGAATGATTCATGGAGAAAAAGCTTACTATCTGTAGAACTGGTAGACCTAAGCTTTAGGGTGTCCATGTAGAACTCTTGTCTTACATGTACCAGCTTTGCAGTCCATGCCTTGGTCTGGGAGTAAGAAACAGGCCAAATGGAAGGACCATTTCTACATCCCTTCTCAATAATATTTTAATGGCAGAGTCTCATATTTTGGCCTCTTAACTCTGGGCATTTGGTCTTCTAGAGTGTCTTATGGGAGGAATGATCATTGGTGAAGTTTGAGGGTGAAAAATGACTAAATTGTCTTGCCTTCTCATAACAAGAAGAAATCCCTTCTTAGTCTACAGCTAAGTCTATTGAGACACGTTAAAGATTTACAGCAATCTCTAGTATTAAGGAACAATCCAGTGTTTGATGAAAAATGTTTAATTTCTAATGTGCAATTAGAGGTTGCACATTGTTAGAGGTTGATATGTCATGATTACAAACATATTCTTTCTTTGGTTAATGCAGAAGCATCTAAAATAGGTGGTTTTGCTAAGAAAATAGTTCCCCAACAGCCCTCCCTCTTCCTGCTCCCAAAATTGAAGACACTTTTTTCTACTTTGTATACACATTGATAAAATTTGTACTGTTTCCCCCCCAAGCTTCTCTACCCCTTAGTGTGACTGCATTAGAGAGATAATAAAAATATATGAAAAAGTAAGAAGAAATATTGAAAACTTAGAAATGTGATTTTCTTTAAGTAGTTTATGCATTACTTTTTGAGATAAAGGTATTTTCGCATTATCTATTCTTTTTTTTATGCACCACTATTTTTAAGTGCCATACCACTTGAATATATTTGAGAATAACTCTAAGTGTTTTAAACCTTTCCCCCATGGTTTTTGTTAAGCAAGCAGAGATGCAGAGGCTTTCTATATTTACTGTGGATGTGTTAGAGTTCCAAGAAGAGCGGGGGAGATCCTCAATTTTTTCAATTCTGTTGTCAACGAATATCTATTGCTTCCTCCATGCTAGGCACAGATGATCCCATGGCAATGAAAATGAAACTAGAAGGAAACAAAAACAGAGTCTTTGTCTGAAGGCCAGTGATAAAGAAATCAATGAAATACTTAAATACACATAAACTGTGACAGATACAATGAATGAAAAATCTAGGAAAACTGTAAGTGTATTTATAGTAAGGTCTGAGGGTGGGCAGATGAGAAGAACAGAGAAGTCTATTCTTAAGAGGTAATACTTAAAGCAAATAGATCTAAAGTATTAGAAAGAATCAAGCAAGAAGATTGGGATTGGAGAAAGTGAAGGAAGAATTACTGTATTAGTTAGGATTTATTTCCTCTGAAACAAGGCAGAAGTTTATTTTTCTTTTGCATAAATTTAGGTTAGTATTGGCTGAACCACATTATCAGAGATGTTTGTTTCTTGGATTTTGTTTCCCCACCTCATTGTCCATGATGGCCCCCCATCCTCAGTCATCACGTCCACATTCCAGCCAACTGGCAGAAGGAAGGATAGGCAGGACATTTCTGCTCACATCCCATTGGCCAGACTTGGTCATATGGCAACACTCAGTTGTAAGGAAGGCTGGGAAGTGTAGTCTTTATTTTGGGCAGCGTGTGCCCAGAGTTCTCTTCTTCAAAAAGAAGAGGATAGTGCTGAGAGAGAACTGGCAGTCTGCCACAATCCCTTATCACATGAGAATCGCAGTCTGGTTTATTTTCCCCCAGCAAGAGGCAGCTGACACATCTCCTCTGCCATCTCCTGCCCTTTTTTTACTGCACTTTTCTCAGGAGAAAAGAATTTTAATGGATTTGGAGAGGTGTGAGGTTAGGGGAGACCTAGTGGACTACCGTGGCCTATTCAGGGGGAACGTCATGATATAATCTCTCCAACTAGTTAGCCCTAAACTCTTGATTCAGGCATGACTACAAAATTTCACTAGGTACTAAGCGAAAACTAATTACGTCCTGTCAGTATTGTTTGTATCCCTTTGGTGCCTGGCAGAGCATCTGGCATATGGCTTACTAGTTGCTTATTACTTCAGTTATTGACTAATGGAGAGGAGAAGAAAACACATGTGGTAGTTTTCAGTGGCCACCAGGATAAACGGAAACAAAAACTCAAGTTGTGATTATAGATAAATATCTGTGTGAGTTCAAAACTGAGAAAGAACAACATGGATTTGGACTTTAGAATTGAAGTAACCTCAAACATCATCAGATCCTTCTTTTTATAGGAAAATTGAAGTTGGAATGGTTCAGTTGCTTGGCAGGACTTACACAGTTGTTGGTAGCAGATTTGCTTTTTCAACCATTTAAATATTTCTGGAGAGGCTTTGTGGCAACCCTAGGAGTTGACCTGGTCTTTGGGTGTGTGGTATTGGGTAGGTGGAGAAGAAAACTTTCTAGACTTGTGTTTGAGTTAACTGCAAGGTCAGTGTGAGTAATATGGCTTCTGAAAAATAATGAAACGTAATGAGAAACACGTTTAGATAGGAATTAACTGAGAAACCTTTAAGTGGCCAAGTGTGTCTGCAAGAGTAGCAGAATGGCATGATGAAACTGTCCTAACAAACAATCATTGCACGCTGTCGTTTTAGAATTTCTTGTTACTTTTTCTGCTTTTCAAAATATTTGGTAGCAGAGTGGTAAAAACAGAGCTTCTGGAGCTAGAATGCTTGGTGAACACAGGAAAGTTTTTTAATTTATCTGTGCCTTAATGTTCTAAGCTGTAAACTGTAAATGATAATGATGTATACCTCCTAGAGAAAGGCAGGTGGTGTCTCAGTATTCAGGGCGTGTCACTGCATTTTCTGCCTCGGTTTCTGCTGAATTTGATCAAGTAAAAAAAAGAACCAGAATGTTTCTAAAGAGAAGAAAGATGCGATTACTTTCCATTTGAGGAAGTTTCCAGCCAATACATATCAGGGAGCAGAAGGGGATATGCATTAAGCAGCAAAGCTAAAGTATCAGCCAGAACTAGAGCTGGGGTCTGAAGTGCACCTGGCACTGAGGATTTCAAGAGAGTCTGCTCTCTCCTTGCTCCAGGAAAGACGGGCCTTCGGTGGGCTGGACTCCGATTCTTAGATACCCTTTTGAGCTCTGGTAGATTATTTTGTTTGGTTTGACTTACAAATATCATTTGGTGTTTGGAAAAATGAAACTACAATCACCTCAAGAAGCACTCATATATAAATAAAAATTATTTTAATAGTTTAAGAAAGAGGAAAAGAAGAATTCCTTGCTCATTCCGTGTGCCCCCATGTCCTCGATGTGCCTTTGCGTAGGTTGTCTCCCCCAAATCAGCTTGCTTCTTGACTATTTCCCCAAGTTTAATTTGTTAATTATATGTTCCAACATATTAAGTTTAGACTTTCATGAAAAGATAAAGACTGCATTGTGTTGGACCCTGCTAAGCTTTCCCAGAATACAGTGTATTTTTCCAACCATAATGCTCATAGCAACTTATTATAATTCCTTAACTTATGACTGTCTTCAAAACCAGATGTTAGCCCTGCAAGATCAGCGATCAGGTTGTCTTTTTTTTTTTGGTCACTGTCTGCCCAACACCTCGTGCTAGATCTGACCCTTGGTAACTCCTCAATAAATATTTGTTGCATAAATGAAGGGGAGCCCAAGGAATGCAGAACACAGGTAGACATAAAGTAGACAAGCAGTTGCCGACTCTGGAAAATGGTCCTTTAGCAGAAACGAGGTCTTTGAAACATAAATCTTAGGCAAGCTGCCGTTTACTATGTTACGTGCCAAAGACAGGTTCAGAGCAGAACAGATGTCAGGCAGAGAGAATGTTCCATAAGTCTCATGGGAGATGCCCTCTGGTGAGCAGAGGTAGTTTGTCACTCTCCAGAGTGAGGTCCTGCCAGATGGTTGGCCATCTGAAAGGAGGCTTACTAAATTCCGGTTGCCCTCACCGAGTCACCTGACACTTCAGTGCGTGGTTGCAAAAATTGCCTTTAGACACTTATACCACCTGGATGTGACATTCAGATTCCCAGGACAGTTTTCTTCTATACAGCGGGGCTGTCTTACCACATTGTCTACACATTTTCCAATAATGATTAAGCACATAGGTGCGCAGTCTCACTGACCACTGACGCTCTCTGAGGTTGGTTCTCCTGTGGACCGTGCATAGGAGGGATTGAGCCTGGGCCAGGACTCACCATGCCTCCCAGGGCCTGGCACGGTGCTGTAAACAGGTGGGCATCAGGAAGTCAGGCCTTACCACTAAGAAGCCTATGAATCTAATGGGGGTGAAGAGGACACACAGATTTAGGTTATATCTAAACGGCTCCAAATAAGTTCTGTAGAAAAAAGCCTTTTACATTTTCTGCCAGTTCTGTAATTGTCACATCTGTAGCAGTATTGCCTGCATTAAGCATTTTGAATAAGGGATATCACTGTTCTTCAAAATATGTTACTTCATTAATATCTAATATAAAGCTCTGGGAATGGAGGAAGCAGGAGAGATTTTAGCAGACTGATCAGACATGAGGGAGTATGAGGGAAGAACAGTGGTAGGATGATACCCAGGTTTTAAATAAAGAGATGTTTGCCTTCTATGTTGGGAATTCACTGCATCCCTTTACCAAATGCACCCCAGTCAGTCCATAGCCATTGGAATGACTGTAACCTGTCTTTAAGTTCACTGACATCTTATTAAGTGTCTGCTTTATCACTTCAATTTCCCTTTTGCCTTAGTACAATTAGTTTTTGATGTGATTTGTTGGCCTGACCAACCCTAAAATAATACATGCAGGACATTTAACATAGGGCATTTAAATTGAAGTACAATAAGGTTCCAACCTACTTTCTAGCATCATCTCTAGCCTCTACCTCATACTTCCATGCCCTTATTCATGGCATTTCCTGTGCTCGGTACATATCCCTCTCCCTTTTCTCTCCTGCATCAGTGCTTTGCTCATATGTCATCTCATCTGCAAAGTCTCTCCTCCAGTTATGATGTCTTCTAACCTTCAGCGTTAATATATGCAGTAGTCCCCACCACCACGTATATGTGGGAGATACGTGTCAAGGCCCTGGTGGATGCCTGAAACCTTGGATAGTACGGAGCCCTCTATATAGTATGTTTCTTTCCTATACATGAATCCCTTTTCACTTAAGTGAAGCATTTTATGGCTTCTCTTGGGCATCTCTGAATTGCCAGATCCTTTTCACTTGTGCCAGTTCTTAAAATAGGTCAGCTTTACTTTCTCCTTTCCAGGCTTTTTTTTTTTTTTTTTTTTTTTTTTTTAATCCGGGGTTTCTGTACACATTTTAAATTGCAGAGTTGATTGGGAATTTTGTAGCCTTTGTAATGATTTTCCTCTTTTCATGGAAGACTGAGCCTTTCTTTATTTAAATCCTCACCCAAGGATATTTTATCATTGATTTTTAGAGAGAGAGGAAGAGGAAGGGAGAGTAGGAGGGATGGAGAGAGGGAGGGAGGGAGGGAAGGAGGGAGAGAAAGAGGGAGGGAGGGAGGGAGGGAGAGAGAGAGAGAGAGAGAGAGAAAGAAACATACATCAATGTGAGAGAGACACATCGACTGGTTGCCTCCCACACACACGCTCCCAGATCAGATCCAGGGATTGGACCTGCAACCCAGGTATGTGCCCTTGACTGGAATTGAACCCATGACCCTTTGGGGCACAGGCCAATGCTGTAACCACTGACTCACACCAGCCAGGGCTTAAGCCTTTTTTTCCTATCCTCTTAGATCATTTATAGAGGCAGTGCCCTCCAGCTAGAATGCAAGACGCTGCCTATCTATCCCTCAAGTTCCTGCTGTTCAGTGATAATGTAGTCAGTATGCTTCCGTGACCCCGTGAGGGCTGTATTTTTAATGGAGTTGCCCTCGATATTTAGATGTTCCTGTTTTCCTCGAGGCCAGCATGCTCAGAATGTGAATTTAAAAATTTTGCCCTCTCATTATGCAGTGGAAGTCAGACACTTTAAATTAATTTGCTGTGGCTCTGAGTTTCCTTTCACTCACTCTGTGTTTTAATTTGCTGAATTAATGCTTCCTAGGCATTGGGCACATCACCTGTTTCTCCACTTAGCACTTCTTTGGGTGAGTCATTTCTGTCTGCCTCATCATCCTTGCTAGACACGGGTGTCCTTTGTATATCTTGTGAGCCACGGGGGAACAGGGCACTGTCAGAGCTATAATTAAAACCTGCTCTGCTACCAACACAACAAACTGTGTGTGATTTTAAGGAGCTGGCTTCCTTACTGTGCTTCACTCTTCCTTTCGTTCCTGTCTGTTGTGCTTAGTTTTTGCGTATGGCTCAGTGAGCCTTTTGGTATTGGTGGCCAGGCATCAGGTGGGGAAAGCCTTTCTTCAAAGATGTTTTGAATAAAACCAGCAACGGGTGGGTACAGGGAGCCTGTCTGCTGTGGACTCCGGCTGCAAGGCCTCCCTGTGCAATCCCTGGCTTCCCTGGGCAGAGGGAGCCGAGCCTCCCCTGTTCCCGTGAGACTCTTGATTACCAAATCCGCCACCTCGGCACCCTTCATGAAGACTCTCAGAGGCACCGCTCCCACTGCCTCCAGCCACTGCCGCCAAAACGCAGCCCTTGCTCACAGAGAGCTGGGTTGGGTTTTTGAACATTTCTTTTCAAACTTGCTTTTGTGTACTTAGTATGAATGTACACAGGATGGAAGGCAGAAAGTCGATCGTCAGTCCTTTAAGAAACGGTAGTAACCATCATTGTGTTTACATTATAAAGAATGGCCAGTTGTCAGTCTTTATCATGAATACCTAAAAAACCAAGGCCCAGCTGGCCCAGTGCTCACCTCCCCACCCTCACAGACCACCACCTCCACCAGCCATCCATTTTCTCATACCTTCCTACCCACCTGCCATAACCATGGGGGGCTGCGGGGAACACAGGAAAAGGAAGCTGTGCAAAATGGCAGAAAGCGAAAGTAAGGAAGCATCGTATGAGAAAGCCTGAGGGCCTTTCAGGTGCTCAACGGATGTAATAGTCTAATGGGAAGATCATAAATAAGTAAATGCATCATTCATATATGAGACTGGTACATGCTCTGAAGGAGGTGTCATAGAGGTTGAATTGAGACCTGAAAGAACCAACCAAACGAGTGACATGAGGAACAAGCATAGGAGGAGTCAAGGACAGGAGGGTTTCACACAAAGGGACACCCGATACAGAGGTATTAGATGTGTCCTCTCCCCAGGCCAGATAGATCCTGGTGACTGCTGCCCACAGCTTTCTTGCACACCAAACACCAACCCCGCAAAGATAGTCCTTAAATTAAAGAAAGCCTTTTTCCCATGAGGCCATAAAGCAGTTGCTCCATTATCCCTCTCTTCCAGCCGGCATAGTATTGAGATGATTTTTATCAGGAGTCAACGCTTGGGTATCTGGCATCTTAAGGATTAAAAGACTGAGGAGCAGACCCACAGTGAACTTATCTAACCTTGTGACTAAAATTGGCAAAAATCCCCTTTTCCTTTTTAAATTGCGCACGCATTTGCTTTCTCCGAAGGAGTGACTGCATCTAGGACTGGCCTGGCTGGTGACTCAGAATGGGAGATTAGGAAAGTCCTTGTCCTAGCTGACGATGGTGCTTTGGGTGTGCTGCTGAGGTGTATATGCGGTATTCGATGCTAGGCTTCAGTGCTCTTCCATGAACTGGGCAACACCCTCAGGAGGCTGCTACTGACAAGGTGCAGGCAGGGCCTGGCTGTTGTGTTTGGGAGCAAGGAGCAGACACCAGCGCTTTTATGTCTGAGGCTACCAGCTAGCAAAGTTGCAGCGTCAGGAGCCAAATGGACAGGGGAGAGTCTGGCGTCTTATCTCCAAAATTAGAAGCAATTCTTAAAATGCCACAGGCTTTTATGGATCTGTTCTCTAATAGCTCTACAAGTACAGAGTGAGATTTTTAATGGTCGCTAAAGATCTTGCAAATGTCATCGACTCGCTGTCTTATATATCTTGGAGAATGAGGGGAACGTGGGACTAATAAATAAATCCCAGGCAGCGTTCTGAGGGAAATCACAGGAGGGAAGAGGAAAGTAACCATGCAAGAATTCCTAATCCCAGGTGGATCTGGGAGGGGGACAGGAGCAGAAAATTTGAGTGATGCTTGGATCTAGGAAGAAGTAGAGACAGTATTGCCAAGGGGTTTAGGGAATGGAGTCAGATTACTTGGTTTCAAATCTCAGCTCCACAACTTGTTACCTGAGTAATCTTGGGCATCTTATTCAATTGTTCTGAGCATCAGTTTCCTTATCAGTAAAATAAAGACAATCATAATGACAGTTACTATAAAAGCAATCTAGATCATTCACATACAGTGCCTAGCACTAAGCCTGACCATTTAGTTTCATTATCAGATACTGGTAGACTTCCTGGAGTTGTTGAGGAATGCCTTTTCTGGCTTGCCTTGCAGTGGTCCTTCCCTGGGGGTGAGGGCAGCATCCTCTGCTTTTTAAAGTACTCATCTCTATTTTATTGGACAATGCGTGGCCACCAATTAGAGAGCAGTGAGTGCAATAGCAACACATTCGATAAAGCAGAGAACAAAGGAGTCATCAACAGGACTGCACAAAAGCCATGTGGAATAAAAATCACTTTCTAGATTTTTAACCCCCTCTCTCTTCCTTTCTCCCTCACCTCCTGGTTGGTAAAGGTTTTACTCTGCATAACCTACACCCCAACGTTTGACCTGAACGGGAGTGCGGTACTGAAGATCGCGGAGGTGAGTGCCCGCTGCTGCCCCAGCCCTCGGGTGCTGCTTGCGCTTGTGCTGCTTGCTCACTGCTGCTTCACCCCAGCTGGCATCCATACTGGGGTAGAGGGAGCCCAGCAGTGGGGCAAGGCCTTCTCTGGTCATGACCCTGGGGAACTTCCACTAAGGATTGGATCTGTGAGAAGTAGGCTCGGTGGTCCATCGTCCTAAGTCCTGGTGCTTTGCATGCTTTGATTTGCTTAACTTGAGTCTTTAACCATAGAAATAACAGTACTGGTTCTCCCCACCTTGCCTCACTCAGAATGCATTCTTAGTCTGTTTTTCCTAAGCTCAATTGAAAAGCATTTGATTTTTCTTCAAATGTTTTTTTTTTTAAGAAACCAGGTATTTGATTTAGAGAGATGTTTATTGATTAAATTCTATTCCTGTCTCCTAATCCCCGATGAGTATATTTTGTAGCTGTCACTGGAAAGCCTTCTCTTTTCTGTCTGTATTGATCTGTACTGCAGCCTGGAGCAATCAGTACCTTCCAGCACTCCCATGAGTGTGCCCATAGGAAACCGGGCCTTTTGACTGTCTGGCATAAACCTTTGGCTTTTGGAGACCTCGTTATTCCAGAGCTGTACTTAGAATAATTTTCTTTCCATTTCTTGAAAAGAATATCTTCAGGATTTGTATGTTTTGACAAGCGTACACCTTCAGACCTTAATGAGGCATTGATATTCCGAATTCTTAAATTACGGAGAAAACGAAAGCCTATCAGTGCTCATGGGTTTTTGTTTTTATAATAATGATTACCGTTTATTGGGTATACTAGGTAGTTGCTAAACACTTTGGACATGTTTTCTTTTTTCATCATTTTTCTCATCATTGTTGAGGTATAATTGACAAATAAATGTATATATTTAAGCTGTACAACTCGGTGTTTTGATATATGTATATATTGTGAAATAATCACAACAACCAAGCTAATTAACATATCCATCACCTCACCCAGGTAACATTGTCATGGGTAGTATTTGTATTGGCTGATTTATGGGCTTTTACAGTATTGTGTGCCATTAAAGGGTGAAAATTAAGAGAAAATTATTTTTGAGCACACAGGACATTTTTGTGAGTCTATCAAAATAAAAAGAAGCAGATAATTAGCTGACCTCTCACTACAATATAAATCAGTTCTCAAATGTGTATTTATATGGTTGGAAAGAACACTTTTCTTTCACACATTTATATGTTTTACTCCATACAGGTAAAGAAAGAGAATAGCTGTCAATATTTTTTTAAACTGAATTTTGAGAGCTACCTGTGAGTGCTCATTATTGGCAGGTTCATTCTTTTCTAATGTGGTAAGAACACTTAGGATGAGATCTGCCCTCTTAACATAATCTTAAGTGTAGTACAATACAGTAATCTATAATAATAAAAGTATAATATGCTAATTAGACTGGAAAACCTTCCAGATGAAGCTGGGGCTGCGAGGGAAGCTCGGGTCCCATGTGCCAGAGAGAAGCGGGTGCCAGCAGCCAGGGGAAGGAAGGCCTACTCTTGTAGGAATTTTGTGCATCGGGCCTCTAGTGTTAACTATAAGCACAATGATCTAGAGCAGATCTCCACAACTTATTCATCTTATATGACTGAAACTTTATACCCATTGAATAGTAGTTCTTCTCTATTTATCCCTCCTTCCGGCCCTTGGCAGCACGACTCTACTCTGTTTTTCAGAATTTGACTATTTTAGATTCCCCTTTACTTTTATTTTATTTATTTCAGATATCTGTTTATTGTTTTTGCATTCTAATAGAACCTAAAGAAATCTCCTAGAGAATATGCATGCTAACATCTAATGATAGCCTCTTTACAAAAGGTTTATATTTCATGTTATGTAGAATATTTGATTTAACCAAAAGCTACTACAAAATCTAATCCTTACATCTATCACTTTATTTTTTATATTTTTTATTGTTGATAGTATTACAGATGTCTCTGTATTGTACTACACTTAAGATTATGCTTCTTGTACGTGCCCTGACCAGAGATTGAACCTCCAACCTTGGCATATCAGGATGAGGCTCTAACCAATTGAGCTACCCAACTATGGCTCAAACATATTTCCTAAATGCTTTCACAGTTGAATCTGCTACAGAGTTACCCTACTGTTCCATCTGAATATGTGTTTTCACCAATAGGACACAGGGTCAGCCTTTAAAAAAGAGGGGAAATGCCCCCACTCAATCCATATTTAGGTAACCTGGCATAAAAAGAGCAGAGTAGATCTATTTATAGGAAAACATAGCAACAACTTATAAATGTAAGTATATAGATCAGTAGTTATAAATATTAGATTATCAAATGAATAATATATAGGTAATTTTAGAAAGGATAATAGTGGAATCATCTGAAATCATTGTTTACTTCAGATACATGAGATAGAAATACACATCTTTCTTAAAGGCCTTCATTTTATGGGTGTGTTTTTTTTTTAATTTGCAAAATAGCTTACAGTCTTTTGGTTTTCACTATGGCAATCATTTAAGAAATGCTTTTTCATCCCCAAAATGGGGGGATTACAAAAGAGACTTATACTGCCACACACAGTATGCAAAAATAATAGTGCTCTGTAGACTTACTAATACCCAATGATTTTTGTAAGCACTCAAGTGCTTTTCACCTGCTAACTTAGCCTTTGAAAATCTGCATCTCTATTTTCAAAGCAGAACATTTCAGCCTAACTACCACTTAGCTCCAGGAAGCTTTCTTGGTTGTATCTGAACTTTCCATAAAGATAAGTCTTGCCCAGCTGGTGTGACTCAGTGGTTGAGCGTCAACGTATGAATCAGGAGGTCACGGTTCTATTCCCTATCAGGGCACGGGCCCGGGTTGCAGGCTTGATCCCTAGTGTAGGGCGTGCAGGAGGCAGCCAATCAATGATTCTCTCTCATTAATGATAATTTCTCTCTCTCTTCCTCTATGAAATCAATAAAAAAAAATATTTTTAAAAAAGGATAAGTCTTTAACTTAAAGGAAAAAAGTGATATTTTCTTCTCTTGTCATGTTTGATATAGCTAGGGAAATAAGTTATAAAAATGCTTTCAAATAAACCATTAAAACAGCTATGGAAATGTTGGGAACATTCTTTTCTTTCATACTCTGGTGACCATTACTCAAAGATAGTGCTTATCCTGAAACCTGTGGATCAGGAAATGGGATGTGTACCTAAGTATGAAAATGAGGCTATTTCCCCAAGGCACTGCTGAAACTTTGTAAGGATTGTTAAGCATTTAAAATGTAAATAGGAAGGTGGCACCTTTGTGTGTCTAACTTAACTTGCTTAATTAAACTGCAGTAAAGAAAGTTTTTTCAGTACAGGGTTTCCACGATACAGAAGGAATTAGAAATATCACCAAATTTAGAAATGGACAATTATGAAATATCCAACATGTGTTTTCTATTCAGTTTTATGAATTATCATTTCTAAAACTCTATATGGATACATAATTCTTCTCTTTATTGATTGAAAGCTGGGCCCAAGATTTCTCTTGCTATGGTCAAATTAGCAGATAATGTTGAGTTTTCCAGGTTAGCTAACTTAATAGGAAAAGCTGTGGAAATAACATTGCCCAGGTCCTGGGGTTAAAGAGAGAGGTGGTGCCCAAACCAGAATGTCTATGAAGTTAATTTGAAGATGGTTAATGATGTTTCACTGGGAAAAACACGCCTGCTGAAAGCTCCTTTATGGCATTTTCTCAGTGAGTAAAATGTGTATTTATCTGAGTTCATAAATGTGTATTTTCTGGCTTGATCTTATTGACTCACTGGAAACTTCTAGTCTCTGATTCTGTGGCATGCTGTCAGGTTCAAGCAGAGTTTGTCCCAAAGATTATTGTTTTATTTAAGATTCTTACTTTCAGGGACCTTCTTTCACTTCCATCTATCAACTCTCCATCCTTCAATTCCAAAACACTGGTTAGTAATATTTGCTAATAATAGTTGAGTCCTTAGGGCATGTCAGTAGTAGCATTTCCCATACATTCTCTTTTAATCTTTACCACAACCAAGCTAGATAAAGAATCCCAGGGAAAGTGAAGTTCATTTGCTTGTCTGAGGTTCTTTAGCTAGACATTCAAATCCAGACTCTTTATATGCAAATATGTGCTGTTGACCACTATGCAGTATAGCTTTCTGGTAACCTTCGTCTTAGAAGTAGGATCTTGCCATAATAATATTGGCAACCAACTGAAAATCTTAGGAGTCTTACCCACCTGAGACCTTTACCAAGGCATTTAATTCGATAATGGCTCTATGGTCTTTTTACAGGTGAAGCAGAAGTATTGATGAATTTCACCTTCTTTGTGAGACCATGGATTCAAGTGACCATTAGTCATATGCCACTTTCTTGAGTATCTTTACATATTGATACACAGTTTATCTTTTCTGAGCATTGTTACCATCACAGGATTTGGAGTGTAGTTTAGTTCCACTTGTTACCCCAGGGACCTTCAAAAACATTGAAGCCCAAGATCTGCCTCCAGAGATTTCAATGTAATGATTCTGGTTGTCATTAAAGTATTTTTTTAATTGAGCTGACTTACTACCCTTGAAATGTTCAGTGGTACCTTTTCTAAGTCTATTTCTGAGATAGACTTCAAATAAAGTATTCTACAATTAAGGAGCAGATAGTCTCCAGATATGACACAGGTGACCTGATCCATTTCTCTTTGAAGCATCTTATTTGCTATGTTCTTATGAGGCTGGGGGGAGTAACCCTACCTCCTGGCAAGAGAAATGGCCAAAGGAGCCCAAACCATTGTCTCAAACCAGCTGAGGCCATTGGAGTAAAGAAATCCCATTTTAAAAGACTGCTTTCTCCACTTTTCCTTCTGGAAACAGTTTCTTCTTTGTGGGTAAGTCTCTGTACTGACTCTGTTTGGACTCCTCTGAGGTTTCTGTTCTTTGGCAACTTATTGCCAGATGGGCTTTGAGCAAACTAGTTTGTTGTGCAAGGAATTTCCACACTTGCCTTTAATTCTCTGACTTGCATGGCTCTTGAAGAACTTAGAATTAGAAGACACGGAGCAATGCAGAGTTCCTCTCTACTTCCTTTGGGCTGGCTCAGAGGGCAGAGGCTAGAGTTCAGTGGATCCTTGTAGACCAAGCAGAAGGCTCTGCCTGAGAAGGTGCAGGGATGGATGGGCTGAGGTATCTGAATCCATTTGAACATGGCAGCTAAGCCAAGAAGAATGAGGAAGAGGAAGAGGGAAGTAACAGAGTTGTCCATGTATGCCTGGGCATGTTAAGAGGTTCCTTTTAACTGAGATCCAAAAGGAAAACCAGCAAAATTCCTACTCAAGCATGGTGATCAGACTTTCAGTTCACCCTGTGTGTGTACGTGTGTGTGCCTGTGGGTTTGCATCAGCAGGACGCGTTTATTGAGGTGCTCCTGTTTCACCCCTACTTGTTATTGCCATTCAGCTGGAAACAGCCTGGTCACTGACTTGTCCATGTGATTCAACGGAGTTTAGACTTGTAGTGTTAATCAAAATTTTCTTAGTTTCTAACATGATCAACAAGCACTCATAGTCTTCCCTGCATAAAAGACAGTTCTTCTGCTTTCTTGCCGTTTAATCTCTGATCCTTTTATTTGTATCACCATAAGTTATTTTTATCTCCATAAAAATTTTCCAATTGGAAACCTGCTAGCTCTTCTCTTTAATGGGACTTCTTACTCAGTACCACGCACTGTTTTGACAAAGCTGCACCACTAATCCTTCAGATAGGAAAGAGAAGGTAAGTGCACAATTCAACATAGTGAAGCTCATATGCATTTTGCAAAGTTAAGCAAATTTCTATTGTGGAAGCTTTTTAAAAACTTATCACTTTGGCCAATGTTGAATATCTGCTACATTCCACTCTGCTGCTTCATATTTAATCATAGTGAGTCCACCCCGGGTTTAACCTAGTACTGTTATTTATCAGTCTACTTACTCAATGACATAAAACTCGTATTGCTATATATGGCTTGCAGACTTGGCTTTGTTTTTGTTTTTGTTTTGTTTTGTTTTGTTTTTCCTTCTGCTGTCGGGGTTTAATTTGCTTCACTAACAGTTTGTTTTTGCTCTCAGTTGTGTTTAGCATGCCGTAAACCTGGATGTCCACAATTGCATGAAATGATCAAAATGTCCATTATGAAACTCCTCACTGCCCTGTGTCTTCGTGCGTTCCCTGGTGATCAGGGGCCTGTGGCTTTTCACAAGGTATTGGACTTGGTCCCTTGAGCCTCTGGCAGAGGTCCAGAACTGAGGCTTTTTAAGCGTCAATCCTACACTACGAAAGCAAAGGGCATGGGACGTAGAAGTGACATTGGAGATACAAAGAGAGGAAATTGATGAGCCCTTTTTCAGAAACTCAGCCTGCATTTGGACTTGGTATTCTCTTAGCTTCCCTGATTCAATGTGCTCATTTTAGCACTGCCCCATAGTAGAAAAAACACACAAAAAACCCATTCACAATGTGAAAACTCATTGGCTTTTAATATAGTGGTCAGGTTTATCATGGAAACCCTAGTTCTATGAATCTTACCACTTTACCAATTTATTATTATTATTATAGCAAATGTAAGAAACTTTTCTTTAGAAGATGTCAGGATAGCTGAAAGCATTTCTTCCTGGGCATCTAAAGATAGCAAGTTATCATACACATGCTCATTTTTACATTTAAAAAGATACCCTTTGGTCACATGAGTATTTATAATCCCAACGTGGGCAGAATGAGCTTCTTTGATTAATCCTTTTTCTAAAAAAGCAGAGTAAATATGCTTACCTCTTCCCTTAATAAAATGCCTCCTGCAGTAAGTCATTTCCACTGTTATACCTCTAAACACTGAAAACGGTGGTGACATTAAAAGTTGAAGAAATACATTTGGTATCTGGGAAGTCTTCTGCATACAGTGCTGTTTGTGTTACTTAAAATCCAGGTCCTCCTGTGTGCTTTCTTTCACTGGTTTAAAGTGACTGATATAATTTTTTAAGGAAGGTTTTATAGTGGGTATGGCTCTTAGTATTCAGTAGAATTGTGTTTATATTGATATAAAGTATGTAGTTCAGCTTTCAAAATAGCTACTCTTTCATCTTTAATGCTTCTGAGACTTCAAATTTCTCTTTAAATTTAAGCTTAGCAATCTGAAGGATCAACAGTTATAAATATTTCTTGGGAAAATATATAAGATTTAAAGAAAACTTGAATTCTGAGGTATAAATAGTACCAGAGTGCCTAATTACACTATAGAGAATTCAGTTTCATCAAAGTGAACCAGTGCACTCATTTAGATGTATTTTCAAGGCTTTTAAACTATTTTATCATGTGCAGAAATAAAGGCCTTTCAGGACTAAAACACCTTTTTTTCTAAGTATGTATAAATAGTACCTTCGAGTACATTACAATCCATGATCATCTGAGAAAATGAGTTTGAAGTTAACGTGCCCTAAATGGTAGTTTGAAAAATAAATATTTTGAAACTTGCTCTTACTTTTTTCACATGATATGAATAAATCCAAGCCAACTTCCAAATATACTTTTGAGTTTTAAATGCTCATTTGGAATATTAAGCATTTAACAGGAGATAAATGTAACTGTTAGAAAATATTTACTTGTACTTAGTTAATTTTACCGAAAAGGCAATTACAGAGAGGCCTGACAGAAAATCCGAGCTTAAGCATTGCAGCAACAAAGGTTAACATTTCGTCTCTCTCCCATCTCAGTTATCAATCATCAAATTAAATTTGCCATTTAGGTGAGAACCTAGTGTTTTCACTGTAGATAATCTTGGAATTATTCCTAGGAAAATAATTTAGGCATACTACATCCCTTTTTCTTTTCGTAGGACTAAATATGCTTGGTAAAATGGAAAGGATTGCATACATTAGGGAGAAAAAAAGTGGACCAATTTAAAGTATGCATTTATTGTTATGCTCATTCCTATACCTTTCAGAGAAATTAGAGGCAATAAAATCTAAAAAGTCATGACATTGAGCAGAAGCATCTTCAAGTGAGAGATTCTCCGCCCCCCACCCCCCAAAATTGGGATTTCTCCATGCTGCAGTCATCAGGGAGCCTCCTCAGGTTCCCCTGGACATACAGACCCACAAGACACAAATAGGCCACAACTGGCATTATATTCTCTAGGCAGGATATAGGACAGGGAGCAGACACAGGTCAATGGCAGGTGTTTGTCTTTCCTAGGCATCCTAACACCAATACTGAGGGTAGCCTCTGGCTCTCAGATGTCAGCTTAGGAGCAAGAAGATAAGAGCACCTTGTGGGTGCAGTCACCTTGGCCTAGGAGCCCCATGTTTCAACTGAATTTGACCCTTGAACAACACAGGAGATAGGGGCACCACCACTCATGCAATAGGTAATTCAGGTGTAACTTTTGACTCCCCCAAAACTTAACTACCAATAGGCTGCCATGGACTGGTAGCCTTCTCAATGACATAAACAACTGATTGACATATGTTAATGTTATATACTGTATTCTTACAATAAAGTAAGCTAGAGAAAATAAAATATCTATACTAATAAAAGGGTAATATGCTAATTAGACCAGGACACCTTCCGGACAGAGCCATGGTGGCGGGGCAGAGGTGGTTAGAGGCAATCAGGCTAGGAGGGGAGGGCAGTTGGGGGTGATCAGGCCAGTGGGCGGGGCAGTTGGGGGCTATCAGGCCAGCAAGGGGGGCAGTTGGGGGACGAGCAGGCCGGCAGGGTGGGGGCAGTTGGGGATGAGAAGGCCAGCAGGGGGGGCAGTTGGGGGCGAGCAGGCCGGCAGGCAGAGTGGTTAAGAGTGATCAGGCAGGCAGGTGAGCCATTAGGAGCCAGTGGTCCTGGGTTGCGAGGGATGTCTGACTGCCGGTTTAGGCCCACAGGGATTGGGCCTAAGCCGGCAGTCAGACATCCTCCGAGGGGTCCCAGATTGGAGAGGGTGCAGGCCAGGCTGAGTGATACCCCCCACCCCACCCCCCACCCCCATGCACGAATTTCGTGCACTGGGCCACTAGTTCTTAATAAAAATCGTAGGGAAGAGAAAATACATTTGCAGCTCTGTGCTATATTTATCAATACCATAAGTTTTTAAAAATTCATGTGTAAATGAACCCAGGCAGTACAAGCCTGTGTTGTTCAGGGTCGACCTTATATAGGAACCAACATCTCTGTACCTCCCTAGTCGGAGCTTGCCGAGTTCCCTCAGAGGACATGAGCTATGGCAAGGGCCACTCAGGGATGCTCAAACCTGTGACTCCTTACTAAGATTTTTAAAGTTCGTTTCCCAATTCAGATACAGCTTGGTAATCAGGGGGACATTTTACCATAAGCCCTGCTGCCTAGTAACACAGCTGATGTCCACCTTTATCAGGTTTCCAGGAGAACACGGAGAGAGAGTTAACCCAAGGTCAGGCTTGTTTATAGAGCAGAAGAAAGGGCTTCAGTTATCCTCTCCCCACACCTGGTAACTCAGGAGTTAGTAACTCTGCTCTATTTTGCCCTGAAGGGAGCTTTTCCTGGTCATTTCCAGCCACCTGAGTTTGTCCCAGACAGAATTATTGGGCATATCTTTTTTTTAAAATATTGATTTTTTTACAGAGAGGAAGGAAGAGGGATAAAGAGTTAGAAACATCGGTGAGAGAGAAACATCATTCAGCTGCCTCTCCTACATGCTTAAAACATAAATGCTCAAGGATTTAAAATATATGTAGGACTCACTGATAGCTAGTTCTAAATCAGGCTGACTTTCTGTTTAAGAGCAATTTCATATCCTCTCTGGTTAATTCCAAAGCATGTTGATAATACACTGATATCTATGGAGTGTGTATGTTGCTGTCTTATCTCTTTACCAGGTGTGCATTGAGACATACACATGTAGCTGTCACCAGCGTAGTATAAACACTGCTGTGCGGGCCACTCTCAGTCAGATGCTGAGTGACTTGACTTTACAGTTACGACAAAGGCAGGAGAATACGGTGAGCCTTGCCATATCCACACGTTCATCACAGCCTTGCCAGTGTCTCTGTGTGTAACCGCATGTATGTGTCCCCCACCCCACATATCCCCCCACCCCACAAGCTCCCCACCCCCATACTCTGCCAGGGCTGCTCCCTACGGAAACAATGGAAGGGCTGGCTTGGTTTTGAAGAATATTTATTTATATAAATTAAGCTCCTAAATATGTATTTGCCTGTTTCACTCCAAAGCTTTGGGAATGTTTTCCTTACAGTTTCTGTCGTTATTTTAGTCATTATTTTGAAATTCACTTTTCTTTTGTAATCCTTTTTTTTAAAAAAAACCTTATCAGATTAAAAATGTTATATAAAAGTATTATAACATATTAACAAATACCAGAAGTAAATTCAAAATTAATAGCAGTTAATTCCACGCTTTGAGGTTTGTATCTGTGGGTTTCTCGCTAACTAAAGAATTGTGGCTGGCGGTCTCCTTCGCCTGCGGGCACCGCGGCGTGAGGCTGGACTTGTCGTCTTTCTGTCATCAAAACACCCTAGAGCTTTTTGCTCTGAACTTGAACAGATTGTGTAACATGAGTGTTCCAGGGAAAACGTAAATGTAATTGGCTTCTTGCATAAATTATCTTCCGGGAATATTAATGAGGAGATGATTCCTCTTCAAAATTGGTGTTGTTTTGTCTTTTAAATCTGCCTCTGTAAGAACTCAGGTTAAAGTTCTTCTAAAATCTGCAAAAAGTATTCTGAAGTGACCACTTTATTGTTTTTTTAGAATGGGAAATGTCAGTCATAGTCTGAAATATCTCAGAAATTAATTTTAGAATTTAAGATTTTATGTTTAACTTCAAATATTGCTAACTTTTAACTTCAATTACTATGTAATTTTTAGAAGATCATGGACTTGAGTGGAACTTTTGAGATTATCTGGTCAAATTTTTTCATTCCTCATAAAAACAGATGAGGACATGAAGCCCAAAGAGGTGAAATTGAAATCTAAAATTAATGAGCTTGCCAGTGAGAGAGCCAGAACTAACCCCTGCTCTCCTGAGTCCCAGCTCAGGTTATTAATAGGAGCTCTGGCAGCCAGTGTTGAGAAAAACAAACACTAATCAGATAAAAACTAATATTGATATTTTTCTTTTGTGTTTTCTCTGTCCAAAGTCCAAGTTTCTATTTAAAAAGTAATCGTTTTAATTTTAAATTTTTAAAAATATATTTTTATTGATTTCAGAGAGGGAAGAAGAGGAAGAGAGAGAGAAACATCAATGATGAGAGAATCATTGATTGGCTGCCTCCTACATGCCCCCTCCTGGGGATTGAGCCAGCAACCTGGGCATGTGCCCTTGACCGGAATCCAACCCAGGACGCTTCAGTCCACAGGCCAACGCTGAGCCAAATCAGCTAGGGCAAATTTTAAGTATTTTTATTATATTAGCTTACTCTTTGTTAAAATAATTTCATGTATGCTAGGATTTGAATGTAGTGGTGTGACAATATTAATTTAAAGTAAGTTCAAATCTATAAATAGAAAACATTAAGAGAAAAAAGTATTTTTAATGGAAATAAACCCAAGATGTTGAGAATTATCATGTTCATATATAGTCAGTCATATTCCATCTTTTCTAAATGGCCACATGATGAAATATTAGAAGAGTAATGATATCTTAATGTTTTGAGATGGAATATTTCAATACAACTTTGTAGTTTCAAAGTGATTTCAGTTATATTAGTCATTTAATCTTAATTTTAAAATTTTAAGTAGGAGGTCATTAGGTGTCAGATGACTCAGCCTTACAGCTCATGTTGCTCTTTTGTAAGAATGGTGACAGGTGTATTTGGTAAGAGCTGGATAAAACCCAAGGGTTATTTGCCTCTGTCCTGTGTGGCTAATCAGCCTTCTGGTCCTGCTCATCACTGACCATCTGGACTCACTCCAACCGGAGGCAAGATCCCAAACTAGGTAGAAAATTAATGTTTCCTATTATTGCCTTTCTGTTACTCATGCGGTCCCTGGAGATGTTTTCATGTCCCAGAAAGACTCAGCGCTCAGTATGCTAATATTCAGAGCATTTGTGATGTCTACTAGAGAGACTAAGTCTTGCCACCTAAGAACGGTTATTTTAAAAAGCCATTAAAGGGAATGGTCCAAGGAGGCTGTGTGTTCTCCCTCGGGACACTGAGCATTACCTGGGGAAGCTATGTGGTGTGCAGCGTGGCCCATCACTGGAAAGACATTGCAGGCCATCTCAGAATCAGGAAGACTTAAATGCTATGGAAAGAAAATCAATCTAGAATGCCAAAAGCACTAATATGAACTGTGCCTTCAACCTAATGTCTGCCTGCATCCCACGCCACCTCCCAGTACAGGTTAGCATTTCACAAAGAATGTGTAGAAGCAGCTGAGCTTGCAAATTAGGGAACAGAGAATACTAGAAATATGTTCCTATAACAAGTTTAAAAACAAACAGTGCCATAGGATGATTTATATGTCTTGTAGGTGATTAGTATGAAAATGCCCTCTTACTATCTCCCTGTGCTAAGAGTTGGGGAAACTGTAGAGCCTATTTCCTATTCTCTGCTCAGCAGTCATGGAATTCTCCCTGCAATGGAAGTCAGTGTAACTATTTGTAAATAACTTCCCCTTCCTATTCTCCCTTCCGTCAAGGTTATGTCTCTACCTTGATAGTTCCGGATCTACCAACCAATAGCCTAGACTGGTTGGTCTGGTCAGACAGTTGGAAATTAATATGCCACCCATCAAGTAGGAAACTGGTACTTCTGACCAGCAGTCATCTCTGGACTTGGATTTTGAAGTCCAGAAACAGATCCTTCTATGACTAAGACTCTGTATTCTCCAGGTGCCAATCAGAGTGTAGTCTGTGACCTTGGGAAATATCATTATCCCTGCAAAGGCAACTCAGCTGTTTAGGTGGGTATTGCCCCCAGTCATAGCTCAGCACCCTGGAATGAGATAGCGTATCACAGGGCTTAAACTCCCAGGAAGTTTATGGACTCTTGAATGAATTATTTTTGCAATTGATAAGCTCAGTTCCAGACATATGTTTTCCTAAATACCATGAATAATGACATGCTATCAACACCTGGAGGGTGAGCTTAGGTGAGTTAGCTGAGCCCAGAGCACTCAAAACGACATCTTGTTTCTAAGAATTTTCCATTGTTTAAGTCCGGATTTTTCTTGCCTGAATCTACTAATTGTCCTGTATGTGTCTCCCTTACTAGATAATTGAAAACCCGGATGTCCCACAGGAATTCGGGAATCAAGGTATTGAATTTGATTTTTGCTAGTTCTCAGTTTAAAACATGGGTATTAGAATGCCTCCCGTGTGCTTGGTGTTGGGGATGTAGGGATGAGTAGAGCTCGCAGGGGAGTCCACCACTCTCCTTGGAGCTTCTGTTTAGCTTTGCCTTACGTGGTATGATTAAACCAGCTGTTGTCTTCCTTCTGATCCTACACTCTCATGCCAGCCACACCTGGTCCTGTTCCAACAGTGAGAGGGAAATGAACTCTTCATGGACCTTCCTGTTGGAGGCTGGTTTTTTAGTTACTTCCTTCTTTATGAATCAGGTGTATTAATTGTTAAAATGAGAATGGGATGGAGGGTGGTAGAACGCTGATTGGTACAAAGTGCTATTGCACCCGAAGTATGTTTGTGAAGTACCAGTTTTTTTATATGAAAAACGAGTCATCTCATAAGGAATCTTGCAGAAGGACAGGAATCAAGGTAAGGAACTTCCATTCTGACCCCACAGGAAAAAGAAAAAACAGAGGTCCACATGTAATTAATAAGCAGTTTGATTTTTTAAAAAATGTTTGGTAGTATTGTTTTCGGAAAGAGATGGAAAATTCAGATCATCTTATCGTAAAAAAAAGGGTAATGTACATTTTATATCAGATTTTATTCAGTGATTTAAAAATATTGGAAATACTGCCTTTTTTGGTATTTTTGACAGTTAACAGGGAGAAGGGGTGGAGTAGTGAGATGATAGAAAAGAGGGAATGAAAGGGGGAGAGAGCTACACACAGCCACAATGAGGAGAAGGAGAGTAAATAAAAGAAACGAGAGAAAAGTATCTGAAGTCATTTTCTAAGTCATTGCTGGAGTGGTTGTTTTAGCCACGTCTCGCTATGTTGTCAGGCTGTGGACTGGAAGTGCTACAGAATCTCTTCTCCCTTTAATGCTCCCAGTGATGGGCTCCAACATTTTCTACCCCTGTTTCTTCTCTTTTGGCAATTGCAGTTCCCATAAAATCTTCACTTTATTGTAGAGTGATTTTATAAACCGGAAAGGAGTTCAAAGTCCTCTTAGTCAAAGATACATCTTTAAAAATATATTAGTACAAAATTGATGGACTCATTTGAAATTTATCTAAAATTGAGTTTAAGGACTACTTATGGGTTTTATTTTTTTTAATGTTTTTATTGGTTTTCAGAGAGAGGAAGAAAGAGGGAGAGAGAGAAATAGAAACATCAATGATGAGAGAGAATCATTGATCAGCTGCCTCCTGCATGCCCCCTACTGGGGATGGAGCCAGAAACCAGGGCATGTGCCCTGACCGGGAATCAAACCATGACCTCGAATCAAACCATGACCTCCTGGTTCATAGGTCAATGCTCAGCTACTGAGCCACACCAGCTGGGCAGTTTTATTTATTTGAAACTATGTTTTATCATTTACCTTTCTCTCCTCTCCTCTTCCCTCCCCCGCTCCCCTCCTTCTCCCCTCGGTCTCCCCTCTGTCTCTCCTCCCTCCTCTCCTCTCCCTCTCCTCTCCCTCTCCTCTCATCTCCCCCTGAATTTAACATCATAGATTCTAAGGATCAGCATTTCTCTTTCCCCTGCCCTCTTCCAACTTTACTTTTATATCTCTCTTACACTCTGGCCATTTTTTCCTCTGTCTTCCTTGACTTCATGGTCATTCATTCATTTATTTATACATTCGTCAAATACTTAGTCACATTTGTATAGATCTTTACAGCTTTTTATTTTTTTAAAAAAACACACAAATGCACCCACTTGTTACTTTCCTTGGCCCAATTATTTGGTGTAATGGGTATTATCTCATCTTACCAAAAGAAAAACTGATGCTTACGAAGTTTATACAGTCAGCAAATTGTGGACCAGACTTAAGCCAATTCCAAATTTCAGCCTTTTTCCAGTGCACTCCAGTGCTTCTGTGGGAGTTTTATTGCTAGTTTCATGACTTGGACATGTTTTATTATTTTTTTC
This sequence comes from Eptesicus fuscus, assembly GCF_027574615.1. NCBI lineage: Eukaryota > Metazoa > Chordata > Mammalia > Chiroptera > Vespertilionidae > Eptesicus > Eptesicus fuscus. Next base: position 72,720,660 of record NC_072482.1, on the reverse strand, counting down.
TGAAATTTGCTGTTGCTCTATTAAGACCGGTGCTCTGAGGATGCTGGACAAATAAAGTGGTGAAGATGGTGACCAAATTGTTTTGCCCTCTTTCTCTGGCTTCCTAGTTTGAGAAGCTCACCTTTCTTAAATGCTGCCATATTTTATCTCGTTGGGATACAGTTCTGCTCACAAAACCCAGAAAAACAAGAGGTCAGAATAAGGGACACACATATAGTCTACTGGCCTAAATATTGAGAAAATCATTGTCAGTTGTGGTGATTCTTAACTAAATATCTTTTCATTAAGTGTGAATGGATTTCATAAGAAACAACCTATTGTTTTCTTTTTGGACTATCTTTTGAGTGTTTTACTTTAGAAAGGAGTTATTACATTGAAATGTATTATATTTTGGTGGCCTAAGGAAGTCAGCATCTGAAAATCATCGTTTTAGTCCTGAAAACATAAAAAGGAGGATGGGAAGGACTGTTGAGGGACCTTCGAGTGCCGCTGCGATGTCTAATACCTCCTCTGTTTGCAGGGTCGACCGTAGAGGCCCTGTGTGACGACCTCGTCTCTGTGCTCACTGTTCTGTGTGAGAAGCTACAAGCCGCCATCAAGTAAGTGCCTTCAGATTCGGGCTCTTATTCACTACCAGTCTATTACCAAAGTGACTTTTGTCTTTAACAGTATGCAAAATGGCGGAGCATAGGGTTGATGGCTCCTCCCATTGGTATTAATTTCTGAGAAATAGTTTCAGTGACCTTGGGCAAGCCTGCATTACCCAGTACTATTACTGATGGATATAACTTTCTGATGAGAAAATGCAAGGAAGAGTCAGTCCCTCAAGCATGGATCTGAATGGAAAGAATGTTGGCTGAGAGCTAGTAGCTGTGAAGGCTACTCCTCACCTGGACATATCCCAGTGTGACCCTGAGTCTCATCAAACTGTTGCACCTTTCTCCCCTGTTACAGGCAGAGTTGGACTGTGTGGTCTTTTTCTGTTTTATCGAACATTTCCTGAGCCTCTGAGCTCACATGCATATCTTTAAAAAGGACATGTTACTCTGACTTTTATATACTTGTCATTTTTATGCCAGTTTAATTTAATCAGCTGTCAAGGATGCTTCTTCTGTACCCTCTGCCCCTGTCTTAGCATTATTAGGGAAATAAAACAAAGACTACCAAAACTTCGAAAAGTACAAAGGCTATGTTCACTACTTTGCAGGCAAGGGAAAACCAATAAGCTAAACTTTGTTTTTTCTGAGTAGTTTACTAAGGGAAAACTCTAAAAGCTTTTAAATGCTACAAAAGTTGGGGAACTCATGGTAATTATGCCATTAATAACCCAAAACTAGCCATCAGGATAAGTCAGAATGAGTCTGCGTGTCTACAAATGATAAATTTAAAGTGTGTCTTTGTTGATTGGTCAGGAAAGAGTCTTCACCTAGGTCCAGGAAGGGCTTTCAGTTCATGGTTCTTTAAAACCTGATAGCTCTAACATAAGCTACAGGGACTCCCCATGTGTAGAGTGACCATATGACCTGGTTTACCTGGGACCGTCCAAGTTCATGCCTGTTGTAATTATTATAAACATTCAGTGCTGCTATCTTCTAAGAAGTTCTGGTGTAAGTGGAATTTTTCAACTGCACAGTGCCTAGCATATAGTAACGGCTTGACAAATATTAGCTCTAAAATGGTCTTTTTACTTGCAGCATTGCCAGTGCTAATTCTAGCTTATGATGCATTTGGAACATTGAGTTTCTTACATCATAAATTTGACTGTAGATTACTAGGAAAACATATGGCACAAACCTTCATTGCAAATGCGTACAGATTAGAAACTAAAAGTCATAGATTTCTGTCAGTTACTAAAAAAAATGTTTCTGAACCATATGACTAGAGAATTGGCTTTAAGTGGGGAAAGTAACTCATGTGACATGTATATGTTTTTCTAGGGTTTCTGATTGGACATTGGACCAAAGATACTTTAGGCATATTGTTATATTCAGCTTAATAGTTTCCTTGCTTGGTTTTTCAATGCACTTTTGCCTCTGGCTACTGTTTACCTTGTTTGAATCTGATCTTTCCCATCATGATTCTATTTTCATAACTCCGTGTGTTTCTGTTAGCTAAACTTGACACCTCTCTTACCTTCTAAATATCTTCTTTCTCTGAAATCACGCTATGGTCAGTACTTCTCCTCAACAACCATCTCCAAAATACCTCCTAGGACTTTAGCTCTGTAGAGATATGTATCCATGACATGTTCATTCTCTCAGGAAGATCCAGAGAATGCATTCAGGTACTCAGAATAACTCGAATGCCTTGGAGATACAGTATTAATAGAATTCCATATTAGGCAAGTTGAGTTACATGATGTTTCAATCCAAGAACTTTTGGAAGGATAATTGGGCTTAGGAATATATGTATTCATTCTCTCCCTGTTCGTCTCCCACCACCCTCTCCGCCCCACACAGAATGTCAGGGAAGAATCTGCACCGAAGCAGTCTTGGAATCCATGAGGGCCTGGCTCAGTGTTCATCTCGTGTGTTCTAATTCCATTCCACTGCTCACACAGTTGCTTAAATCCCTCTCTCCTTTGTCTAACTAAATCTGAACTGTTTTTAAGGGAAGCAAAGTCAGAATGGTTCGAGATAAAACTCTGCGGTCCAGAACGTGCCGCCTGATTGCCTGGCACGAGTCCTGCCAGGACAGGCAGCTGCTTAGCCCTCAGGGGCTCCTGGTCCACTCAGGAGACTTGTCCTCTATGGGTCCTGCACCTGCAAGAAATTCAGAGATGAGCAGAAAATGAGGCCAGCAGACACTCAGCCTGCCAGCCCTGAAATGCTCAAACAAAAGACCAGGCAACGTGACTCACACGCTCCTGCGCAGGCAGATTTTTCCCTAGTGTGTTTTGAAAGAGTTGGCTGGTTTCTAGGCTCCTGGCTGCCTTGTGCATCCTACACATTTTTCCGTCTAGAGTCAGACAAATGTGAAGCACACATACACACGCTGTGCACATGCCTATGTGTGTGTAGTGAGGGGCATGCATGGACAGTGCTTACATTTCAAACAGCCCCTCTAATGACATGATTCGTGTAAGGTCATTAGCACCTGTTTTTCCAGGTGCTGCAACCCACAGAAAAGCTGCCACATTTGGTCTCCAAGGAGACTCCCAGGCCAGTTACCTTGGCAATGCATTCTCCCTGTCATCCAGTCTGATGCCTGGGGGTTGCCACAGCCACTTCACAGACACTCATAGGAACCTGGACTGCTCATAGTTTCTCTATAGGTTTATTTCTAGTGATTCCAGAAATTGAGCATCCTTGTTGTCTATAACTATTTTAATTTTGTGATGCTAGTCTAACAGCTAAGGGATAAAGAGACACTTTCAAATTGGGGTATTTAATAATTATTTTTCTTAACATGGAATCAGGTGATTGGTAAAAAAGATTAGCCTGGGAGTATAGCAAAGGCAGTTCTTTTCAGAACTGATTTTCAAAATGTGGCTTATAATTGCTGTGGTGGCCCTTCTGTGTTGCCTTCTCCAATCTGTTCATTCGTACAGCATCCAGAATGATCATTCTGAAATATGAATCTGGTCATGTCACTCTTCAACTTGCAGAATAAAGTCCAGACATCTTAGCACGGCCTACAGGAGCCTTCCTGGGCTGTCCCCTGCCCACCTCTCCAGCCCAGGTCCTGCTGGTGACATCGTCACACGCTGTGCTCCAACCACAAACCACCCCATCCACCCCACACTTTGCACACACCCTCTCCCCAACACCAAAACGCACTAGAGGCTCCTACTTGAACTTTAGGGCTCTAGTGAGATACATTTCCTTTGGGAATTCTTTCTGGGTCTTTCTAAGGAGGGTCAGATGCCACTCCTATCTGCTCTCATAGAACCTTGTGTTAAATTATTCTTTTATGGCACTTCCTGCACTGTGCTTTGTGTACTTATCTCTCTAGACTCACAAAAATGAAGAATGTGCTGCTTACAGTCAGGAACTATGTTTTGTTCAAAAGTGTAGGGAAGCTCGTGGGTGTGCGTGTACAGACACGGGAAGTCCATCCCTGGCCCAAGAGTGGCTAATCATGTCTTGTCTTTCTTCCTCTTCCCTAGCCACCACTTGGCAAAGGATAATTATTTTTGAGGAGACTCAGCCTTGACCCCTGTCTCCTTCCACCCTCAGAGGGTTTTGTGGAGTACATCCAAACAGGAGTGGAATTCCCTTTTCAAAATCATCGCATTACCTTTATCGCTGTACAGTTCTCTCTTGACAAGGGAGATCTGCGAGTCAGCAAACATTTTCTGTAAAGGGCCACGTGCTATCTCTGTATCCTGTTCATTTTTGGTTTGGTTTTGTTTTACAACCCTTCAAAAATGTAAAAATCTTTTTTAGTTCATAGGCCATGGCAGGATTTCTCCCTCAGGCTGTAGCTTTCCAACTGGTTTTAAAGGATAATGTCAGTTTTACCGAGCCGTATCACTGAGGTATTTAACCTAGCACTTAAGTGAGGGTCCCCAGCCCCTTCTTCCGATCCTTTGTCTGACAGCTGCTCAGTCTGGCCATTGTGTGGATGTGACCTGGGCTTTGGCAGGGAGGGAGGTCTGGTATTAACTTCCCTTCCTTCCTGTCTCCTTAAGTTTCAAGTCTGCCTGTCACTGGTCTTGCCTTTTCCTTTTGCCCCCTTCTCCTGGAAGTTATTTGAACTGTTAAAGGCATTAAGCTTCCTTTGGGCATATTTTCACTTTAAATCAGGAGAAAAGAGAGACAACTAAAATTATTTTTTAAAACAAGTTTTTCCTTTTACTGAACATTTTCATTCCACTCAGGATTTCTGAATGAATTGTCTTTAAAATGTATTATGTACTTGTAGCAAATGTGTCCTTGAACATTAAATTCTTCCTTACCTAATTCTGGTGGGTTAGGCAGCAAACTTAGTCTGGGTATGAGAATGTGCATCCCAGGCCTGGCCTTGCGGCTCCATCGGTTGGAGCATCGTCACAGAGTTGGTTCCTACTCAGGGCAGAGGGACCTATTCCAAGCCTCTCTTCTTGGCTTATAGATGGCCACCTTCTTCCCATGTCTCTTCACATTATCCTGCCTCTGTGTATCCCTGTCTCCAAATTTCTTCTTTTTATAAGGACACCAGTCCCATTGGGTCTGGACCCAGTCTAATGACCTCACTTTAACTCGCTTGCCTTTACAAAGAACCATCTCCAAAAAGGTCACATTCTGGGGCATTGGGGGTTAGGACTTAAACATATGAACTGAGAGGAGGACATATTCAGCCCATAACACTAACCCCTTCCCCCAACTGACATTTCTGTAATGCCTACCATTTTTCCAAGTGTTTCCCACACATCCCCTCTAACCTTGCCTTGGTTTTGTGTGCCTCTGTGTTGGTTTTGTTCTGCAGCGACAGTCAGCAGCTGCAGCTGCTGTACCTGGAGTGCATCCTGTCCATGCTCAGCAGCTGTTCCTCCTCCATGCACCTGCACAGGGGCTTCACAGACCTGACCTGGTGAGCGCCCCCCGCCCCCACGCCAGCCCGAGGGCTTGCTCTTTCCACCTGTGCCCGTGGGTCCCTTCCCACGGCCTCCATGACCTGCCAGGCCTTTCATCTGTGAAAATGTTCTCTCGGGGAAAGTGGGGAAGTTGCTTTGCTTACATGCACCGGAGCGAAACTGATGGTTCCTGCAGCAGAATAGGCCTCTAAGGCCCACTTACAGATTGTTTGCATCATAGGATCGTGAGACTCAGAAACGAGGAAATTATTTTCTAGGTTATTCATTTGTTCTAAAAGCATATAAAGGCTCTGGAAAGTTATGCGGGGTGGCGGGGGAGGAACAAGAAATACTGAACATTATTCTTAGCCCTACCCTGGTACTTTTTCCATCTCAACCCAAATACTAGTCACTTAGTCATAGTCAGAGATTCACACAAGTGACAGGGCCTGGAGGCAGCCAGCTCGTTGCTCTGGGTTTCTGGGCTTATCCACAGGGAGGAATATGAATGATATGTGTCAGAATTTTAAATAAACTTCTCAAAATAATTTTGTTACTTATAGGAAAAGGAAACTTTACCCTAGCTTGACTTATGAGAAAAAGTATTTTATTCTTATACTCAGAAATGATGGCGAGACATGGAAAACTGAGGCAGGATGTAGCCAAAAAGAAGGAGCAATAAAGAACCCAACTCTATAGTCATTTGTGTGGCATCTGGTGTTTGTACTCAGGATAGTATTCACATTTAATCCTTTGGCTTGTAGTGAAACTCATTTTTCTCTCCATCTCTTCCCAGGAAAAACCTTTGCCCTGCTCTCATCGTGATCCTGGGGAATCCAATCCATGACAAAACCATCACCTCTGCTCACAGCAGCAGCGCGAGTGCCAGCATGGAGTCGGACTCTGCGTCCCCAGGCGTTTCCGACCACGGCCGGGGCTCGGGCTGTTCCTCCACCGCCCCTGCCCTGAGCGGTCCTGTGGCTCGGACCATCTACTACATTGCAGCCGAGCTGGTCCGGCTGGTGGGGTCGGTGGACTCCATGAAGCCCGTGCTCCAGTCCCTCTATCACCGCATGCTGCTCTACCCCCCACCCCAGCACCGGGTGGAAGCCATCAAAGTAATGAAAGAGGTAGGGATGCACTAAAGAATGCCACTGCGCATGCCAGGGACTGAGCACAGTATATTTAAGCAAGAAGCACTTGGAAAATGTTTGCCAGTCACCTGCTAGGATTTCATTGCTACCAGTAACAGATAGTCTATCCAGTAACAGACAGTCTCTTTAGGGTTGGGGGGGGGGGTGTGTGTGTGCGTGTGCGTGCATGCGTGTGCGTGCGTGCATGCATGTGGAGCAGGGGTCAGGAGGGGTGATAAGTGCTCACTGATATAAAGCCATTTGATAATCTGAGCTGCATGCATTTGATTGGGCCCTGGGCTGAGATTCTATTCTGCTCCCTTAGGCGCTGTTTGTGCAGATATGTGTATTTACTCATCTTTGCCAAAATTGGATTTCAAAATTTTATACTCAGGTTGTACATTATCCAAAAAAGAGCATTACTAATCTCTGATTAGTAATAGGAAACCCTTTGCCCCATCCCTTCTTAGGCCAAACATCATGATCCTGGCGAGAACATAAAGGTTGTCCAGCTTATACTAGCCATCCCAGCGTGCTTCTTCATGGTTTTGAGGAGAAATTGGGGTTATTTTAAAGGTACTTGAAACAAGAATTCCTCTGGTTTCTCTCAACTAACCAAAAAGAAAAGCAATCAACTTTTTTGTATTTGCAAACTTGCTTGTGAAGGTCAAGTTGCACTTCCTTTTGGTACCTAACACCAAAACAGCAGAGTAGCAAAATTCCCTTGTTGATGACTCATTTATTCTAAGCAATATTTGTTACTCACCATTTCTAAAAAGCTTAATTTGAAATGCTTCTTGGTGTTGTTTTAATGAGAGTAGACTGTAATGAATGATGGCAAGTTCTGACCCTGTGTTTCTAGAAGTGAAAAAGTGAGCCAGGAAGCTGGTTAAGAAAATCGATGAGCACACGGTGATAACCACATCTTTTTCTTACCTACTGTATGTCAGGCACTTCACATACATTAGCTTTTGATATTCATGATAACTTTGAAGTGTTGAAGATCATTGCTTCAGGCAATGGAGATCAAAGGGTCAGCTTTAATAACCAGCCAATACTAGGTTGGTGAGTCCGATACAGTTTGGGAGGCTAGACTACTTCGTCACCACCCAAACTGCAGTGGCCCTCACCTGCAGACCCAGCCCTGCCCGTTAAGCTGGTAATGTGGGCAGTAGAAGTGGACATTTTCTGAATAGCAGGTCTTCAAGAAAAGCCATGCATGCTCAGCTCCTCCTGAATTCACCACCGGGAAGAAGTGAGAGAAAGAGAGAAGAGGGGCCCAGAATTTTATTCCACTGGATGTTCCTCCCATAGAAACATGATGTCAAGAAAAAGGATTTTCTCTCCTACCAAGAAACTAAGTCTTCACATGGTCAAATGATTTGCCCAAGGTCACCAAGAGACAGAAATGGTGCAAACGCTGGTCTAGCTGAGCCTAAACCTATGATCACTATACCACACTTACTACTGGACTTAACTTTGATATTGCAATGCAAATTATTCTAGGAGCTCCTTTGCCGGAGCTGGCTCAGTGACCCTCTCATAATACTACGTTTAAAAGTCAGGGTTCAAATCCTCTCTGCCACTCACCAGCCACATTATAGTAGCAAAATCATTTAATTCTGAACTTACAATTTTTCACCTGTTCATAGTAGTAATATTCCAAAGGGTGTGAGTTCAAAATGTGATCAAGTTTGTATAAGTACGTTGCAAGCATAAAATGCTAAACAAATATTTGGTGCACTTATTGCTAACCTAAGGAAGAGAAAAACAAAGCATGAAGAATGGGAATACTGGTCCTCATTACCTCCTGCCCGGAGTAGTGTACCCACTGGTCTCTTTGTCTCCTGCTCATCTTCATTTTGTCTTTCTGAACTTAGGTTCAAAATCACCACTGTTGACAATTTTCCCACTCTCAAATAACTCCTTATCGTCTCTCCAGTCTGAATTCCTCTGCCAAATGTCTAGACTGTTCTGTTTTCATTCTCATTTCCCATCTTTTTCCAGGATCACCCTTATTCCATCTGACCAACCCCGTTCTGTTCAATTCCCACCTTCCTGCCTCTATTCAGACTCCCCCGGTCCTATTGGCCACTGCCACTTCAGTGGTTGATTACAATAGGCTAGACACTGCTGGCACCTCACATTGGGTTACTTACAGTCTCCCTGAGGAAGATGATATGCCCAGTTTCCAGATGGAGAACTGAGGCTCCATGAGAAGTTGCTATTTTCCCCACGTCCTCGTGTGTTGTGGAGTTAAAACATGAACTCAGATGTTCTAAATACAGCTGCCTCTTTGCTGTCAAAATCCTCCTCCTCTATGGCTTTGCTTCCTCAAACCACTGGTTTTGCTCTGCTTAAAACCCCATCCCACTATTTACAATTGATTATATGTGGCAATACACTGATTGTTTCATAGTTCAGTGTGGAACAAACTTCTTATCTCCTAAATATATTTTTATATATATATTTTTTTAAATATATTTTATTGATTTTATTACAGAGAGGAAGAGAGAGGGATAGAGAGTTAGAAACATCGATGAGAGAGAAACATCGATCAGCTGCCTCTTGCACACCCCCTACTGGGGATGTGCCCGCAACCAAGGTACATGCCCTTGACTGGAATCGAACCTGCGACCCTTCAGTCCGCAGGCCGACGCTCTATTCACTGAGCCAAACCGGTTTCGGCATTATCTCCTAAATATATTTTTGTATGTGTTGCTTTTGTATGTTCCTCCTAGTACCTGACACTGCAGCGATTGAGTCAGAATAAGCGTTTAATATCTTTTGACTGTAACAGATGGGCCTGAAAACAGACCATATGCAAAGAGGGTATTTTGTGAGCAGCAGCAACCTCGGAATTGACAGGCCCTGGAGTTGTTACTACACATGGTAGAGCCACTTGATACCTGAATGCTAAAAATACTTTGCCTACAGGGTATGTAGGTGTCTAAATGCGTTTAAAATAACGTCTTGAGTACTACAAAGGAAATTAGTTATGTTTCCCCCTTGTTCATAGATGTCCTGGTTTCCCAAGGTTATTTTGCAGGGCAAGCACGGAATTAGAGCCCAGCATCTGGGCAGCGTAGCGTGTCCAGGCCATGCTGCCGCATGGGCACCGCAGGCTGACGTGGCACAGGTTGCTCTGTAAAGTAACTGGGTGCCCCCACTTACTATGACAGCGCCAACAATCGGGGAAGGCTGGTCACCTAGAAACCAAAATGTGCTGGGTTTATGCACACAAAACCACTGGGCACCCAGGATGTTTGCTTAGCCTTTTGGAGTTTGAACCCTGGGGTGTTATTTCCTGTTCTCTTCATAATTTATCGCTCTGCCATATGCCCCCTGTACATATTCATCAAAGACATGCAGGACAGTTTGTTTTTCCAAGTATATTTTCTTTTCCGTGTCCACTTTCCCCCAAAAAAGTACACCTTGCTTCCTTCTCTCTCTCCCATGGTTCAGCTTTAGGAGTTCCCTAATCTTCATCAGACCTGTGACACCCAACCACTGATTTCATATTCCTCATTCCCACCTGAAGAAGCTGACATTAAACATACTGAGGGTTCTTCAGAGGCCTAATTATTCAGTCTCCTTTCCCTTCAGATTTGGAAACAGCTGAGTAATAAATATAAGATTAATGTGGGAATTAATATATGTAATCTAATTTATTACTGATAAATCTAGATTAGAGAATGTAATGGATCCCAAGAGAAAGGGATATTTCCCACTCCATTGCTCCTGAAATGACTTACCCTTCTAGCAAGAAATGGGGCAGCTAGAGGCCCATATGCATAACCACTTCACTTGAATGCAGGCCTAGTTGTGTGTGGGTGGGGGGGGGGGGGCGGTGATTTCAATCTCAAAGAAATAGAATGTGGAGAAAAAAGTAGAAGTTTCATTTCTGTGCTTCCAAGAGAGCAGAAGCTCCCAATTTCTAGGGTAAAAAAAAATAGGGAGACAGGGGAAGAAGAGTGCCCCTTAGGATATAACTTTTTCTATTTAATATACCAGGAATGCAAATATAATTCACTTTGAAAATAATAGACATGGGATAAGATGTCTGTTCCAGTACACTTAATTAACCAGCCTTTTCTTGAATTAGTTTAGCCTCAAATTGAAATATTCCATAGACTTCTACCATATGGAAATAAAATTAATATTGAACAATTACGAAAATTCTATACACGAAAACTTGTAGGATGCAGACCAAGCAGTGCACAGAAGGATATTTATAGCTTCAATTGCTTATATTAAAAAACAGCCTAAACTTAGTGTTCTAATTTTCCAACTTAGGTAGTTAGGAGAAAAGCAGATTAAATTAAAAGAAAGCAGAAAGGAGGGAAAATAAGGATAAAAGCAGAAAGTAATGTGATAAATAGGAAACATAATATAGAGATCAATAGAGTGAAAAATCCCAGGACTCTGAAAAGACTAAGAAATTTTAAAAACTCCTGGAAAAAGCAGTAAAAAAAAATTCCAGAATCATTAAAAACAAACAAAAATAAGAATGAAAAGGAGAAACCAAGATGGCGGCATAGGTTAAACACCTAACCTGCAGCCAGGCACAACAATTTCAAAGGCACAACTAGAGGTCAGAACGGACATCGTCCAGAACCACAGGAGAGCTGGCGGACTGAAATGCCCACAGCTGGGGGGAAGGAGAAGGCCTTGGGGACAATCGGGGGAGCCGTAAAAGCCTGAGGTATGGAGAAACGGGCGGAGACACGAGCACGCGCGCCTGCGGGGAGGATGGAGCCGGAGAGGAAGGGGCGGCTGAAGGCCTGGCCGGCGTTCACTGGCAGGAAGGAGATAAAGGCTCCGGATTGCGCTGAGCGCCGGCTCCAACTGCACTGAGCGCCAGTTCCGGGCGAAACCCTGGGAAGCCAGGCGCAGGCTGGGGGAATGAATCTGGGCTGTGGGGCGCAGGCACAGAGGAGCGGCGGCTCCAGACGCGCGCACGGGAAGGCCTGCAGAGGACGGACTTTTGCCTGCGCCACTGGGTGGCCCTGCTGGGAAGGAGACAGGGGCGCCAGACTGTGCTGAGACCCAGTTCCAACTACACTGAAACCCAGTTCCAGGCGAGAATCTGGGAGTCCAGATTCATTAGGGGAGGGACTGGACTGTTTGGCAGTGGGCGAAACTCCAGGGCGTGTTTCTCTCAGAGGTGTTTGCAAGGAATACAGAGGGACACAGAGGCAGGAGCCTCTTAGGGCGGGGCTGACAGGAAGCCAAAGTTGTAGGCTCCACCCTGTAGCTCCGCCCCAGCCAAGCTGAGCAGAAGCTTTTTCCTGCTGAGTGCCTCAGGTAGTGGCTGACCCACACTACATTGGAGACCCAGAAACGAGGGCATCTAGTGGTTGGTGTGAGATGACACCAGATTTCAACCACTCGCATAAGGGAGGCATTCTAGAGGCAGACTCAGTGAGCGCCAAGGCATTGCTGCATCAAGACCCAGCCCATAAACATGTCTCCTGCACAGCAACTCTTCCTATATAGACAAAGAGGGTCCTCACGGCCAATTGGCCTGGAGGACAATTCCTCCCAGTGACACCAACAACAATCAAGACTTAACTGTACAAAGGAGGACCAAGATGGAGACATAGGGCGGCAGCCTGATCGTTGCCTACCACAACAATATTGAGACTACGACGGGAGAGCAGAGCAGACACCAGCCAGAACCACCGGGGGGCTGGCTGAGCAGATGCTCTACAACTAGAATAAAAGAGAGGGGTACACGGGATGATGCTGATGCCGGTGACCCAAAGTCCACACTTTAAGAACTATGGCTCAGGCGACACAATGGCGGCCTGGAACGTGCTCGGCGCAGTTCCCCCGGCGGTCTCCGGCTGAGGGGACGGCTCCACTCGCTGCCGAGCACGGACAGACGAGCCCCTGGGAGACATGGGGTGGGAGACTCCGTGCTTGCTGACCTCCGAGTCCTTCAAGAATCTCAATGCCCTGAAGCGGCCAGGTGCGCACGCTCGGCGACCGGCCACCGCTGCAGACCCAAGGGCCGACGCAGCGACACCGGACCAGCCCGCCGCCGCGCACCGGGCACACCGGAGCCTCGCCGAGCCCACCGCCCAACGAGTTCTGGGGCAGCCGCCCTGGAGCTCTGAGAAAATGACCGAAGGAATTGCTGAGAGGGAATTGACCAACAGGAATTGGGATCAAGAAGACGAAACCCCGCTGAGACCCGAGTCCAGGCGAGGCTGCGAGCCTCTGGGCTCAGGTGTGGTCACACGCCTCTGGGTCTAGGTGAGGCCTCACGCCCCTGGGTCCAGGTGAAGCTGGATTCCGGGTTCGGGTGAGGCCATGTGCCCCTGGGTCCGGGTGAATCTGAACCCTGGGTCCAGGTGAGGCCGTGGGCCCCAGGATCCGGGTAAGGCTGGGTCCCGAATCCGGGTGAGGCCGTGCACCCCTGGATCCGGGTGAGACCACGCGACCAGGGGTCTGAGAGAGGTAACGCGCCCCTGGGTCCGGGTGAGGCCACGTGCCCCTGGGTCTAGGTGAAGCTAGATCCCGGGTCCGGGTGAGGCCATGTGCCCCTGGATCCGGGTGAGGCTGGGTCCCGGGTCCGGGTGAGGCCATGCGTCCCTGGGTTTGGGAGAGGCCACGCGCCCCTGGGTCCGGGTGAGGCCATGTGTCCCTGGATCCGGGTGAGGCTGAGTCCTGGGTCCGGGTGAGGCCACGCGCCCCTGGGTCTGGGAGAGGCCACGCGCCCCTGGGTCCGGGTGAGGCCATGTGTCCCTGGATCCGGGAGAGGCCTCGCGCATCTAGGTCCGGGTGAGGCCAAGCGCCCCTGGGTCTGTGAGAGGCCACGCGCCCCCGGGTCCGGGTGAGGCCATGTGTCCCTGGATCCGGGTGAGGCCTCGTGCACCTAGGTCCAGGTGAGGCCACGTGCCCCTGGGTCTGGGAGAGGCCACGCACCCCTAGGTCCTGGCGAGACCATGTGTCCCTGGATCCGGGTGGGGCCTCGTGCACCTAGGCCTGGGTGGGGCCGCGTGCCCCTGGGTCTGGGGGAGGCCAGGCGTCCCTGGGTCCGGGTGAGACCGTGTGTCCCTGGATCCGGGTGAGGCCTCGTGCGCCTAGGCCCGGGTGAGGCCACGTGCCCCTGGGTCTGGGGGAGGCCAGGCGTCCCTGGGTCCAGGTGAGACCGTGTGTCCCTGGATCCGGGTGAGGCCTCCTGCACCTAGGCCCGGGTGAGGCCACGTGCCCCTGGGTCTGGGAGAGGCCAAGCGTCCCTGGGTCCGGGTGAGACCATGAGTCCCTGGATCTGGGTGAGGCCTCGTGTACCTAGGCCCGGGTGAGGCCACGTGCCCATGGGTCTGGGAGAGGCCAAGCGTCCCTGGGTCCGGGCGAGACCATGTGTCCCTGGATCCGAGTGAGGCCTCGTGCACCTAGACCCGGGTGAGGCCACGTGCCCCTGGGTCTGGGAGAGGCCACGCACCCCTGGGTCCGGGCGAGACCATGTGTCCCTGGATCCAGGTGAGGCCTCGTGCACCTAGGCCCGGGTGAGGCCACGTGCCCCTGGGGCTGGGAGAGGCCAAGCGTCCCTGGGTCCGGGTGAGACCATGTGTCCCTGGATCTGGGTGAGGCCTCATGCACCTAGGCCCGGGTGAGGTCACGTGCCCCTGGGTCTGGAGGAGGCCAAGCGCGCATGGGTCCGGGTGAGACCATGTGTCCCTGGATCCGGATGAGGCCTCGTGCACCTAGGCCCGGGTGAGGCCACGTGCCCCTGGGTCTGAGAGAGGCCACGCACCCCTGGGTCCGGGCGAGACCATGTGTCCCTGGATCCAGGTGAGGCCTCGTGCACCTAGGCCCGGGTGAGGCCACGTGCCCCTGGGTCTGGGAGAGGCCAAGCGTCCCTGGGTCCGGGTGAGACCATGTGTCCCTGGATCCGGGTGAGGCCTCGTACACCTAGGCCCGGGTGAGGCCACGTGCCCCTGGGTCTGGGAGAGGCCAAGCGTCCCTGGGTCCGGGTGAGACCATGTGTCCCTGGATCCGGGTGAGGCCTCGTGCACCTAGGCCCGGGTGAGGCCACGTGCCCCTGGGTCTGGGAGAGGCCAAGCGTCCCTGGGTCCGGGTGAGACCATGTGTCCCTGGATCCAGGTGAGGCCTCGTGCACCGAGGCCCGGGTGAGGCCACGTGCCCCTGGGTCTGGGAGAGGCCAAGCGTCCCTGGGTCCGGGTGAGACCATGTGTCCCTAGATCCGGGTGAGGCCACATGCCCCTTAGTCCAGGTGAAGCCGTGCCCCTGGGTCCGGCCGAGACCAAACCAGAGGGAGTCGGACCTCCGTTACCACCATTTGTCCACCATCCAGAGCTGAGGAGTCAGCGCTGACATGTACACATAAGGAACTGGTGGACATTGAAATTGGGTCTCAAAAGAACTGTTGGTCCAGAAAGAAACTCACTACAGACTGATTCATTTGCCTGTCAGCATAACTATTATTGCTCGTCTCACATTCAGTTCTCATAAGTATATATCTAGTGACATATGATCTCGCTCATCTAGGGGAAATGATGAACAACATAGACTGAGGAACAAGAACAGAACCAGAAGCAAGGAGGCATCGATCGGACTATCGGGCCTCAGAGGGAGGATAGGGGAGGGTGGGGGGAGGGGGAGAGTTCAACCAAAGGACTTGTATGCATGCATATGAGCCTATCCAACGGTTAAGTTCAACAGGGGGTTGGGGCATGCGTGGGGATGGGGGGGATGGGAATGGGGGGATGAGGACAAATATGTGACACCTTAATCAATAAAGAAATTAAAAAAAAAAAAAAAGAATGAAAAAAATGCTCATAACTATAGATGTTGTAAACATTAAAGAAGGTATTAAGACACCTTAGGACACTACATTTGATAACTTAGATAAAATCGATAAATTTCTAAGAAACAACTCAATCTTTGAAAAGTTGGCTCATGCCCTAGCTGATTTGGCTCAGTGGATAGAGTGTCCACCTATGGTCTGAAGGGTCCTGGGTTCGATTCCAGTCAAAGGCACATACCTGGGTTGTGGGCCCGATCCCCAGTAGGGAGTGCACAGGAGGCAGCCAATCAATGATTCTCTCTCATCATTGATGTTTCTATCTCTCTCCCTCACTGAAATCAATTATATATATATTAGAGGCCTGGTGCACAAAATTTGTGCACTCGGGGGGGGGGGGGTCACTCAGCCTGCCATGCACCCTCTCACAGTCTGGGAGCCCTCGGGGGATGTCTGACTGCCGGCTTAGGCCTGCTCCTAAACCGTCAGTCAGACATCCTTAGCACTGCTGTGGAAGCAAGAGAGACTCCTGCCACCCATGCTGCGCTCACCATGGCTCACGGCTTCTGGCTGAGCAGCGCTTCCCCTGTGGGAGCGCACTGACCACCAGGGGGCAGCTCCTGCATTGAGCGTCAGCCCCCTGGTGGTCAGTGCATGTCATAGCGAGCGGTTGAGTGGCCTTAGCATATTACTCCTTGATTGGTTGAATGGCCAACCGGATGACTGGACACTTAGCATATTAGGCTTTTATTATATAGGATATATATATATTTTTTTTTAAATGTTGGCTCATGAAGAAATTGAGGACCTAAATAGTCCTATTATCTTTAAAGTAGTTGAATCAGTAGTTAAAATCATTCCATTTAGAAAAAAATTACTGGCTGCATACAGCTTTGGAAACATTCAAGGAACAGGTAATTCTAATCCATGGACTTTTCCAGAGAGTAGAGAGATGGAGTACTGCTCAACCCAGTTTTTAAAGCTCGCCAACATGATAGCAAAATAAGACCAAGAGAGAATAGGACAGTTGAATTACAGGCCAATCTCTCTAAAGAACATTGATGCAAGTGCTTTCTAGTTCTGTGCTGTAAAAAACTTGAAACAATCCTTAAGCATTTTCTTGGTCTAAGCCAGTCCTGAACTGTTCTGTGCTGTAAAAAACTTGAAACAATCCTTAAGCATTTTCTTGGTCTAAGCCAGTCCTGAACTGAGGAGCTGGGAATCCATGTGCCCTCTACGTTAAGAACACCCAGATCACTTCTTCGAAGATTTGACTTCCAAATAGTGGTGCTTCTCCTTAGGCTGTTTCACTCAGTAGAGAAAGTACATGTTCATTTGATCTCACAGTTTTAAAAACGTTTTTTATGTTATTCACTTTTCTGTTATTCCACCCCCCCCCCCCCCACTTTTTTTATTCTAGCTACTTGGGAGCCCACAGCGTCTCTGTGATTTGGCAGGACCCAGCTCCACTGAACCCGAATCCAGAAAAAGATCAATTTCAAAAAGAAAGTCTCATCTGGATCTTCTCAAACTGTATGACACATTCTCCTTTTTAGGTCTCTATTGGTTGGCAAAGCCTGCTTCTCTGACTGCTCTTGACCTTGTTTTGAAATCCCTGAAATTTTATGATTGTACACTATATGAAGTGTGACTATTTAATAACATATCCACAGACAATATGAGAACTCTTATCCCAATTTATTATAACTATAACTTTCCATAATTTTATATTTACTTAACCCAGTGTACAAAATGAAATGTACAAACATTATTTATTGGGGTTATTTTAAGGAAAATCTTTTTCAATTAATTACAGTGGCTATAGGATTTCTCCTTGAGGATTCCTTTGAGCTAGAGATGATTTCCTTTTCCCCCTACAAAACGAAAAAGTATATGATTTCTAATAACTATATTTACATGTATCTACTCAGGAATATGTTTACTTTATAGAAGATGTGCGCACTATCATAATCATAGCCATTATAACCATTTTCTGTTTGAAAACTGAACCTAATACAATAGTGAGATTATTCATTGTCTGTCACTATGAAACTGACAAATTCCCATCTGGAATTTTGCTTGTACCCAAGTAAATCAGCTGCCTTGAGAGCGAGATTCAAGGTAGGCTGCTTTACCTGGAGGTTTTCACCTGCCATCTTGAGCATGTTTGTGTCAGTTTAATTTCGGGTAAATTAGAGCACATATTTTGAATACTATACTGTTCACCGGTCCAACAGTCCTTGTTCATTTTGGAGCATTTTTCCATGCTTCATGTATTGATCCCGCTTTCTCCTTTGAACACTTTTAGCATCATGGATGGCATGACCGAAGCGTGCATCAAGGGTGGCATCGAAGCTTGCTATGCCGCCGTGTCCTGCGTCTGCACCTTACTCGGGGCCCTAGACGAGCTCAGCCAGGGCAAGGGCTTGAGTGAAGGTCAGGTCCAGCTGCTGCTCCAGCGCCTGGAGGAGCTGAAGGACGGGGCCGAGTCAAGCAGGGACTCCATGGAGATCAACGAGGCCGACTTCCGCTGGCAGCGGCGAGTCCTGTCCTCGGAACATACGCCGTGGGAGTCGGGGAATGAGAGGAGCCCCGACATCAGCATCAGTGTGACCACGGACACGGGCCAGACCACTTTGGAGGGAGAGTTGGGTCAGACCACACCTGAGGACCACTCCGAAAACCACAAGAATAGCCTCAAGTCCCCAGCCATCCAGGAGAGCAAGGAGACGCTGAGCAAAGTGTCAGAACCAGAAGCGGTAGACCAACCAGACGTTGTTCAGAGAAGCCACACGGTCGCTTACCCTGACATCACGAACTTCCTGTCAGTGGACTGCAGGATGAGGTCCTACGGATCTAGATACAGTGAGAGCAATTTTAGCGTGGATGACCAGGATCTCTCTAGGACGGAATTTGATTCCTGCGACCAGTACTCGATGGCCGCGGAAAAGGACTCGGGGCGGTCTGACGTGTCGGACATTGGGTCGGACAACTGCTCACTGGCCGATGAGGAGCAGACCCCGCGGGATTGCCTGGGCCACAGGTCCCTGCGGACGGCTGCTCTGTCTCTCAAACTGTTGAAGAACCAGGAGGCCGACCAGCACAGCGCCAGGCTGTTTGTGCAGTCTCTTGAGGGCCTCCTTCCTCGCCTCCTGGCCCTGCCCAGCGTGGAGGAGGTGGACTCGGCCCTCCAGGACTTTGCCTCTACCTTCTGCTCAGGTTGGTAAGCAATGTTCGCTATAGAGTCACCAGGAACATTCAGAGCATACTGGCCCCTGGCCCCTTTCTGGAGTATGGGGGAGTGGGTGGAATGGAAAATCCCAAGCTTCTGATTATGTCTTGGTCTTTATGGTGGCCACCCCCCACCAAGGAATCCAGCCAGAGTCACCTCATTAAACAAAAGATGCTCTTGGTTCTCTTATCACTTAGAAATTGACAAGGGTTTCAGGAGCCCTGTGGCAAGGAGGGGATCAACGACAAGTATTAGAATAAGGGAGCTCCTGGTATTCTTCTCACTTAGGAAATACAAGGGTTTTAGGAGCTCTGTGCCAGGAAGTGTGGGCAAAGACCAATCAATATATTTTCTATTATCTCAGGGTAGTACAGAAAGAAAGCAATTAGGGGGCAAAAATGTTATGGCAGAAATAAAGGATTGTCCAACCCCAGGGTGGTCAACTCTACCTCCCCCTAAAATTCAAGGGTCCCTTGATCATAGAATACTGAGGTGAAGCCAGAGCAAATCTTTATATTTGTGTTTTTGTGCCTTTCAAATCAATACTTTCAGTACATGCAAAACTGGGCTTGAGTGAATAGTTTTGTGGCCAGAATGTAGTCCCATACATGTCGCAAACTGCTCAAATTTTAGAGGCCTATCCAAATGTCCCATCACACCCAATATGTTGTGACATTAATTTTTATACATAGAAATCAATACATTGGAAAGAGACATCAGAATAGTCTGGTTGTTTGCAAATAGAGTTTTTCGTAATTGTCTGTAACTATGTTAGTCACTTGTCTTTTAACTGTAGTGACCTCCACAGTGTTTTCACGTTAGGAGTTGGTCTGTTTCCAAATTACAGACTCATCACTCTGTGGTCCTGCTGCCAATAGGCTAATGCTCCTCAGTGCCCACTGTGGTTTAATGGGTCACATTGACTGGCACTGTGGGTCAGCCAAAGCCTGGTGCTCCTCTGAACTGAGGCAGTGCTCTCCCTCCCCTTGCAAGTGTCACCTCCAAGATGGAAGATTCGTAAGCAAGAAACATCTGTACCCATTTGAGACAAGGGAGATGACAGATTTCCTTTGTTCACCCAAGAGAAAGTTATGAAAGTGAAAAGAGGAGAAAAGGGGAGAAGGCAAAGAGTCTCCCTGAGTCCCCGGCTCTGAAGTCATCATCTGACATCAGATTCCATCTGTACCAGTTAACAGCTCTGTGAGCAAGGGCGAGTCCTTACACTCTCTATGCATCAGATTCCCTAGCGGTAATGTCAGGATGATGGGGATACTTACCTTGTGTATTCTGAAGATTAAAGGCAGTAGTACATGTGGGAAGATCCAGTCAGAGAGTGGGCCATCTGAGCTAGTGCTGTCAGAGTCGTAGAACATTGGGTGGGGTGACTTGATTCAGACAGTATTACTGTGAGAATCAATTATGGGACAGAATGATGGATAACCATTATCAAGGGTGTAAGAGCACCTGTGGTTGGGTGAGTTATCCATCTAGATGCTAAAGTTGTGCAGGATATTGGCAAGAAGTTTCAGGGTGAAGAAGAAATCAAAGTCATCAGTGACTAAGGCTGTGTCTGGCATGTCACAAATGAGAGTTTTAAGGGAGAGTGGGCATATGGCCAGATGGTATGAGCCTCAAGGGTCTGTATGTTTGCTTTAGTAAAGGAAGGAAGAGCATATTTTGGATGCAGGGTTAGGGAATAAGTAGTCTAACAAAATTTTCATCCAACACACTGGCATTTGTGGAATATGAAGTTTGGAGAATATGATAAACTAAAAACCAAACTAAAGACAAACTAAAAACCAAAAAATACACATCCAGAGATTATCTCTGAAATCTATTGGTGTCCTTTCTTGGAGTCATTTTCCAGCATTTATGTGTATCTGCAATAATAATAACTCACACTAACATAGCACTTCCTGAATGCACCATGTTAAGAGTTTTACATGTATTAATTAATGTAGTGCTTATAATAGCTCCAAAGGGTAGGTTGTATTATCCTCATTTTACAGATGAGAAAACTGAGGCAGAGGGAGGTTAAGTGGTAAGTTACCCAAGATACATAGCTGCTAAGTGGGGATACCAGGATATCAACAGTCTGGTTCCAGAGACCATGCTCTTACTCATCACATGTATCACACCAGGGAGCGTGGGTGGATGGAGGGGTGGATGAATGGCTGGGTAAATCAAAGATGCTGTTTAAGAACACAAAAACCTCTGCAGTTGATTTGTCCTGGTGAAATATCAATCACAGACTGAAAAACTGTAGCTCACCCAATGTGAGATGGTTTTCCAAGTCCTGACAGATGGGTACACATGGGAAGCCAGCATGTCATTGATCCCTGGAAATCTACACTAAAGAAACAAACTCCAGTAGAGACTGGTATACCAAAATGTATATGATAGTATCATTTCACAGCAGAAATGTTAGGAATAATCTAAATGCCCCCAAATAAGGGAAAAATTAAATGGGTACACCCATTTATATTATGTAGCCATTAAAAATTATGTTTTCAAATAATATTTAATGATATGGATAATGCTCATAATATAATTTTTTAAAATATATTTTATTGATTTTTCACAGAGAGAAAAGGAGAGGGATAGAGAGCTAGAAACATCGATGAGAGAGATACATCGACCAGCTGCCTCCTGCACACCCCCCACAGGGGATGTGCCCGCAACCAATGTACATGCCCTTGACCGGAATCGAACCTGGGACCTTTCAGTCCGCAGATCGATGCTCTATCCACTGAGCCAAACCGGTTTCGGCTCATAATATAATTTTTTAAAGAATTCAAAATTAATATCAAATGTTAATTTTTATCTCAGAATGGTATTTTATAGATGATTTTCGTTTTCTTCTTTGTATCTTTTTCCAAAGAACTAAAAAAAAATTTTTCTTATTACTTTTATCATCAGAAAATTAGAATCATAGACTTAAAGAAATTTGTTCTCAAGAAAATCATATAATGTGATTACAAAGGTTTAAAAAATTGATTGTTCCCAGTATGTTGAGTGGGTAGAAGAATATTCTTATGCATAGTGGGTAGGAGAAAAGATTGGTATAAAACTATTTGGGAGGTATGTTGTCCATATCTATCAATATATGTCTTTATTCTGTTCTTAGGAATTTATCCCACAGATACCCTTGCAGAAGTACTAAAAGTTATTTCATCCTTTCAGCCCTTTTTGTAAAGAATGTCTGAATGACGGAGTGAGAGAATGAACTTTATAGAACAATGGAAAAAACAATAGCCAGAATAAACTGAAAGTTGTAGTTCCTATAGTTTGTCACCCCAAATTTGAGGACTACTATTACTTTTAGAAAAGTATATAATTATGAGTTACTGCACTAAGCATCCTCCATGCATTATTGCATCTAGTTCTCATAGCAAACTTATTCATTCATTCTTATTCATTCATTCAGTGAATATTTTTGAGGCTCTACTATATGCCAGGTGCTGTTCTAGGCACTGGAGATTCATTCTCTAGTGAACAAAACTAACAAAGTCCCACCCTCTCACAGATCTTACATAACAGTAGATAACACTAGTGGTGGCAGACAATAAACAAATTATATATTAATATAATGCTGGGTAGAATAAATGCCATTGAGGCATTGAAAAAAATTCTGGGTGAGGAGGAAGAATATTGCAGGGAGAAGTAGGTGGAGGAGTTGTTATTATAGATGGAGTTGAAAGGGAAGGTCTCTGAAACCTGAGGGAGCAAGTCATCTAGAGATGTGGGGAGACAAATCTGGGAGGTGGGAAAACAAATGCAAAGGCCCTGAGGCCAGCCCAGGCTTGGTGAGGTCAAGGAACACAGGTCAGCGTGGCTGTAGTGAGTAGAGGGAGAGGGGAGAGGGAAGTTGGGTTTTATTTTATTGTGATGGGAAGCCATTGAAGGCTTTGAGCAGGAGCTACATGTAGTCAAATACTCTGACCATTTCTGGGTAAAAAGTTGAGATTTAGAGGGTCTTAGTGATTTTACCAAAGTAGCTGGTGAGGAGCCCATAAAGATTTGCCCAGGTAGATGGACTCCAGACTGTATGCTCTGCCCCACCAGGCTGGGGCATGTAATGTTCCCAGAAATATGCCTTGCTGGGTGTCATTGTTTTACAGACATGTCCTACGCGATACATGTGCCTGTCACTAGGATTGCTTCCTGGCTGGCTGTAAGCAAGGCTTGCAAGTGCACTGCTTGCAGCCCCTAAGGTCTCTTGGTCCTCTCCCTTAGGCATGATGCACTCCCCCGGATTTGACGGGAACAGCAGCCTCAGCCTGCAGATGCTGATGAACGCGGACAGCCTGTACACGGCAGCGCACTGCGCTCTGCTCCTCAACCTGAAGCTCTCCCATGGCGACTACTACCGGAAGCGGCCAGCCCTGGCGCCTGGCATGATGGTGAGTGTGCTCTGTCCACCCTGACCCTGCGAGGACAAGCAGTGGCCTCTGGGCTGGAATGCCGAGCGCCAGTGCCCTGTGAGGGATGGCGCTGTGGAGGGCAGAAAACGATGTGAAGGTTTGTACAGTGCAGTGAGCGCAGACGCACCCCCTTGCTCCGGAGAGTGCAGGACCCCAAGTGCCTGGAAACAGCTGCCTGCCAGTGGCCCGGTAATTTCATCTGGTGGCACTATTCAACACACACATAAGACATGTTCCAAAACACATGATCAGCAGGTTAAGTAGCAGCAGAAGATGTGCAGGGAATGGTCCCCTTTGCTGACTTTCTCTAAAGTCAGAAAATGAAGATGTCTTTTACAAAAACTTTTCATTGTCTTCCAAAATGTGCCTAGACCTCCTCGGGTGATCCGGAGCTAAGCTTACTCATTGTCAACAACAAAGCCCCTCCCGTAAGGTATGGGGGAGAAGGATGGTGCTTATCCTGTGGTCGGATCTCCTGCCCCAGCAAGCCACTCTGTGGTGTACCCTAATGTCAGTTCCTAAGCCTAATCCATGGAGCTGTGTGAACGGTATCAGTGGTCGTTTGTCTGCTTGATTAAGTGTAGGTTCCCAAGGATCAGTGGTGGCTTCATGCGTGTAAGTATCTGTTGAAACACCCATGAATCTTCAGGGGGCTCATTCCAGCTCAGCTGCTGCTGTTGGGCAGCAAGAAGAAGCCCTGTTCTGTGCAGTTTCTCATCCTCCCACACATCAGAGAGTGAAAAATATAAAATGCGGTGTTCCTAATCCTTCAACAGGCTTTCTTAAAAAGATACAAATGAAAGGAACTTCATGAAGTTTGGGACTTCTCCGTCTCCTACCTTCAATCAACAAGGCTTTGTTTTTCCAAAAGCATTGGTTCAGGGGACGTGGGGAGTGAAGAGACAGCGGAGGAGCCTGTTTGCTTAAAGGGGGTCCAATTTGGTCATTTTCTCCTGTGATCTTCTCTGTAGAAGGAGTTCATGAAGCAGGTCCAGACCAGCGGGGTGCTGATGATCTTCTCCCAGGCCTGGATCGAGGAACTCTACCATCAGGTGCTCGACAGAAACATGCTGGGAGAAGCTGGCTACTGGGGCAGCCCCGAGGACAACAGCCTCCCGCTCATCACCATGCTGACCGGTCAGTGGCCCCTCACACAGCTCCATGCCACTCGGGTGGGAGGGCTCACTCTTCAAATCCCCTTTCAGAGCAGTAATGGTGTTTGATTCAATCAGACCTTAAGATGGCACCCACAAGACTGCCCGGGCAGAGGGTGACAGTTTGAGAGAAGGGTCATGAATTCACCTCGCAAGAGTGTACTGTCCTCTTTCCATGTGGGACTCTGCGGAGCTCACTGTGCCACTCTAGATACGGACTTACTTAGCACCTATGCCTGTTGGTGAGAAACTATAGGCCTCTTCTGGGATATGAAATATTTTGTGGGCACAAAGCCCAGAATTATTCCTGGAAATTCTCATGTACTAGTAGATACTATTATCTGTATTATGCTGTATCCTTCAGTGCTCCTGGAAATTTGCCAGTAATGTAAAATGATTGATTTTAAACTTGGCTTCATTCCCATTTCTTGTCCATATCAGAGGTCCTCCCCTCTTTTCCCAATGGTACCAGAATTAAAAATAATGTCAAGTACCCTGGCCGGAGTGGCTCAGTTGGTTGAAGCATTGTCCTGTGCACCAAAAGGTTGTGGGCTTGATCCCCAGTTGGGGCGGGGTACACATGGGAGGCAACTGATTGATGTTTCTCTCACATAGATGTTTCTCTCTCTCTTTCTCCCTTCCTCTCTCTCTAAAGTCAGTAAGACATATCCTTGGGTGAGGATTTAAAAAAATTTAATGTCAGGTAGTTGCCCAGCATCTTTGTCTTCAGTGTCCAGAGTTTTTAAAACCCTACTTAACTATCAGGAATTTCACATGAGAGCATCGCGAGGTATGGTCATAAGGAAAATTTTTGGCAAAAGCAGCCATTCATGTCATTGCATGGCCTGACCATGATGTCAGGTAAAGGTCAGGGAGGGCTCAAAAGTTTGGTCTAGTCCTTAGTAGCCTTGATAAATTGGCTCTCCAGGCTTGTCCTATATTTGACCTGAGTTGCCAGACTGGTTTCTGAGCTGAGCGATGCCATCCTGGCTCCAGCTGATAGGTTATGTAGAGTGTGGCCCCACATAGACACCTTCCTGCCCTCTCTGTAGTGCCACATGTCCTCACACAGCTTCCCGTAGCTATGCACCGGGCAGGGCACACTGACAGGAAGGAGCAGGACTGGGCTGGGGCAGCACGGTCCAGCTAGGAGGCAGGATCTGTTGTCTAAAGTGTGTGTTATGTTGCCTGTGGTTGGTATTGGAGGCTCTCACAAAGGTGGCGGAGTTGACTACTGGCAGGTGAAATCCAGCAATGAGAAATCTGGGGGCTATTTAGGAATTAGGGAATCAAAGCATAGAGTGAGGTCTCTCTGCAGCAAGCAGAGTCCTGGTCATTGTCTGGTATTTGGAACTTTGATTCCAGAACTAGGATGGAATTTGGGGGAAGCAAGGCTAGGTCCTAAGCCATGAGGCTCAGGATCACTGGAGCAATTTATGTTTTATTAATCATGATAACATTTACATCCACTTGAAAAATACAAAATCTTCAATATGTGAGACATTTATTCATTCTACCCATAAGCAGTCCTTGGTTTCCATCTGCTTCATAAACTCCCTTCAGCGGGGATTAAATGTACTGCCCAGAGCTTAGAAGTGCCTTGGAATTTGGGTGGGGATCCTAAGCCTGCCAGGTTTAATTTTAAAAGACCATAGTTTGTGCCAAAATTAATCTCTTACCTGAACCTTAATAAAAGAAGTCATTCAGCAGATGTAGAAATGAACAAATAACAAGCTATTCATAGTCACTGTATTCATCAGTCATCACTGTTAATCAGCCATCTCTTTTATAATAGAACAGTAAGCTTAATTGCTATGTCCATAGGAAAGTTATCTAACTTAGATTAATGACAGAAAAGCACTTTTCATAAGAATTAGACAAAATTAGGCTCTGTGATTCTTTGTAGCAAATTCCAGTTATAAAATGACAAGTGAATTCAGCAATTAACCTAGAGTTTGGTTACCGTAGCAGCCATCTGATCATCAACACTGTCCTAACTGTGGCCATTCCTGATGTCATGTCAAAGTGTCCTATATAATTGTGGAATCTTGGTGATCAGATCAACTTGGCATTACTTGAATTCATCAGTCCTTTACCTAGCACATTGGAAACATGGTAACTTTAATAAATGGCCATTTCTGGTGAATGTCATTAGACTGACCACACGTCATATTAATTTCAGTGAAACTGGTATGTTCCCACTTAGATTGTAATGTAGATTTTTCCCTGCCTTCCTCTCCTGATTTTATTGAGATATAATTCACATATGATACTGGATTAGTCCAAGATGTACACATAATGATTTGATATATGTGTATATTGTACAGTGATCACCGTAATAAATTTAGTTTACATCAGTCACCTCATGCAGTTACAGTTTTTTTTTTCTTGTGATGGAAACTTTTAAGATCTACCCTCTTAGCAACTTTCAAAGAGATTTGTTGCCAGAAGTCTGTAGGCTTCTTGGAGTCACTGTAAGACTCAAAAATATAATTAAATCATTTTCAAACACCATCCTGTTGGGTTGAGGGTGAAGTCCAGGAATAAACCTATGCTACTCTCTTTTCCCATTGCGTTCAGCTGTGTTAGTTGTATTCAGGTACATATGCTTCCACTCCACGGTCACTTCCCCAGTGCTTACTTCCTGTTGACTGAGGAACTTGGGGCCCTGAGAACGGAGTACCTGACTCCAGGCTACCAGGCTAACTTAATTCAGAGCCAAGGCTGAAGCCCAGCATTCTCAATCCCAAGCCAGTTTCTTCTTGCCAGCATGTTAGGGATTGGTTCTTTGAGCTGATTTTGTAGATGAGAGTTTAACAAAAATTTAAACAAGGTGCATTAGGATCCCATATTGAGCTGGAGTGTGGTGTCATGGAAAGAGGCCTAGATGGGAGTCAGAAGATGTGACTGCTGAACCTAAATCCTTCCTTGACCAGCCTCCTGGCTTGGGCAATTTATCTACTTTGAGTATTTATTTCCTCCTCTTTGACATAGGAAAAGCAATACCTACTCTGCCCATATACCTGAAGTTGTTGGAAAAATCTAATGAAAAAAATGTTGCGTCCTCACACTTTGAAAATTGTAAAGTATTATTATTGTTAAGATGTTATTATAGTACTATAAAATCAGGTTATTCAATCATCTCACCAAAGAGGTTTATTTTATTATTCATATTTATGAGGAAGCTCTGAAAGACAAATCCATGTTGAGGTATCATGTATATATAAAACTTGGGGATAATACCAATGTTTTGAATATAAATATTCAAAGATCATACTATTCTAAAAAAATAAATTCTTAACAACAGAAATAGCAGTCTATCTTTTTTCTTTTCAACTAAAAAAATATACAGCGTCCTAAAGAAGAATGCTCTGGCAATGAAAGAAAACTATACTGAATGAAACAAAATTTTTAATATTTTGATAAAAGGTTGCTGCATACTTGTTACATAACAGATCCAAGGGATGTTTATTGGGGAAAAAAATAAATATTGTGGTGGCCGCTTGTTTTTGACTGGACTGTGCTATTCAAGGAAAATGTTGCTGTTTTTCCTTGGCAGATATTGATGGCTTAGAGAGCAGCGCGATTGGGGGCCAGCTGATGGCCTCCGCTTCTACAGAGTCTCCTTTCACCCAGAGCAGGAGGATCGATGACTCCACAGTAGCAGGTAAGGGCCTTGAGTTTATGAATATACATACATCACATGTGGCACTAGCAATTAAATCATTATTGGTAGTTTCCAGTGCTGACATAAATGAATTAAGGTTTTGTCTTTGCAGAACAAGTGCCTGGTGGAAGTTACTTAGCATCATCCAGCTGACGATGGAGCATTCATTATTTATAAACACAAAGTGCAATCCATTAAACTCTATTTCCTGTAGTAGAATCGCACACAGCTCAGCATTGCTATCTTGATGGTCAAAGAATTCCGTGCTGTCATTCATTGCCAGGTTGTTTTTGTCTCCAAAAAGTGACCCATTCCCCTTCACATTCTAGGTGTGGCATTTGCTCGCTATATTCTGGTTGGCTGCTGGAAGAACTTGATCGATACTTTATCAACCCCCCTGACTGGCCGCATGGCGGGGAGCTCCAAAGGGCTGGCCTTCATTCTAGGAGCTGAAGGCATCAAAGAGCAGAACCAGAAAGAACGCGATGCCATCTGCATGAGCCTGGATGGGCTGCGGAAAGCGGCGCGGCTGAGCTGTGCTCTAGGTACTGGCGGGAGGAGAATTTGTGACCCACGGCCTGAGGGGTGTACCTGTGGAACACATTGGAAATGGCCTAGTGGGAAACAAGTCTTTTAGGGGAGTTCTGCCAGGTGGATGGCTAGAGAACAGACTCAATTAAGGGGTAACTTGTTTGTTTCCTCTAAAGGAGTTGCAGCTAACTGCGCCTCGGCCCTTGCCCAAATGGCAGCTGCCTCCTGTGTCCAGGAAGAGAAAGAGGACAAGGAAGTCCAAGAACCCAGTGATGCCATAGCACAAGGTAACAGCTGACAGGCCAGAGTTCACCTGGTGTCTTACGTGCAGTGTGCACACACATGCACGTGCAAGAGCAGGCACTGTGCCCATTCCGTGTGTGATACATGGCATAGGTTTACCACTAATCATGAGATCCCACTGGGTCGTAGGCTTGAGTCTGTTTTAGCAGATCTAACAGACTGCTTACAGCAGAGGTGGGGAACGTCTGGCCGGCAGGCTGTATAAGGCCCACGAAGTCCTTTGGTCTGGCCAAAGGGGTGAGTTAATTAAATGACCAAATATATCAGGCTAATTTTTAAGCTGATAATTTTGTATGGCCCATGAATGATGTTATAAATATCCAAATGGCCCTTGGCATAAAATAGGTTCCCCACCCCTGGCTTACAGAGATCCCTCTGAATACCAAAGATAATGGCCTCTGGAAATCAGGAAAGTTCACTTGTCTGCTCACAGGTGTTGCATAAGACACCAGAGGTCCACCAGCTGAGCTAGTAAAACCTCTATCATCATCTGGCCACTGGCTTTGGCACGTCACAGAGTGTACATTTGAGGACACTGTAGGTTACGGCGGAGTGGCCAGTTTCCTAAAGGGGGAAATTAAACTGATGGAGGAACTCCCTGAGAGGAGGCACACGAAGACTGCTTTTTTGAGAAAAACTTGAGCTTTGTGAACTCAGAAGAGAGTTGTTTTTTATTTAATCAGTTAGTTAATGAAGTGGGTGATTATCTAAGTACTAGAGGCCTGATGCACGAATTCATGCACCAGTGGGTCCCTCGGCCTGGCCTGCGGGATCGGCCGAAACCAGCTCTCCGACATTCCCCAAGGGGTCCTGAATTTTGAGAGGGTGCAGGCCAGGCCGAGGGGCCGCACCGATGCACAGAGGGTTCCATGGTGTGTCCAGCCCATCTCTCTCAGTCCCAATCAGCCAGACCCCAGCAGCAAGCTAACCTACCGGTCAGAGAGTGTGCCCCCTGGTGGTCAGTGCACGTCATAGCAAGCAGTTGAGCGGCCTTAGCGTATCATTAGCATATTACTCTTTGATTGGTTGAATGGAAGACCGGATGACCGGACACTTAGCATATTAAGCTTTTATTATATAGGCTAAGGAAAGAGGATGACCTTCCTAATGAGAAAGATAAATGGCAACCAGCCAACAGAAGGAAAAATGGGAAGCTTGGTCCAATGTATGCAAATGCTATGTAACAGGTATATAAAATAAGCTAGTGACAGGAACATTGGGCACATTTTTAAAAGCTGAGAAAAACAGGCTGGGCACTGTTCCTCAAACTTGAACGTTATATATAGACCCATATGAAAGCAAAGCAGTGCTCATAGATCCCAGTATTAACTGAAAAAGGGTATCACAATTGTACTTAATATGTTCAACCATAAATTATATAAAAATCCTTACATTTAAAGTTTTACAACTATAAAATGAAAACTAATATTAAAATTATATACAAATAAAAAATCAATATCAGATCCATGTGACGAATGATGCTTTGCTAAAAGTCAATTTGCTCCTTGCAGCAGGAATACTGTTTGTCTTCCTCTGACGTGAGCATGCTGTATTTCTGGGTTCTGGCTCATCACTTATTGTCCCACCAGGGCTGTCTTCCAACAATTTGACACACTTATTCATGGAGAATGTCATCATTTGACCTTGTCTTAGCATTTGCATAATTGACTTCTAAGTCACCTTCTGCATCCTTTCTCATTAATGTTCTACAATAAAAAAATTATTACTTGAAGGTCACAAATATAAATGTAAACTCAGGGAATGAAATGCTATGGTAATTTTCAGTTATAAAGCAGTCATCGTGATATTCAGAGTATAACACATAGGTTGTTTTAGGTGATCATCATGAAGGCATAACATTAAATCTCAGAACTTGCAGAACATCAAGAATTCTCCTGTGTTATTACTTTGAGTCCACGGGGGCAGGGAAGGGTCTGGGCTCAGATGGCTTTAGCTGGGGTCAGCACATGAAGCCTGTCCCCACTGCTGTGCCTGATCCAGAGCCCAGGTGTGGGCCTGGAGGAACTGCACCTACCAGCTCAGATTCCATCCAACTTCTGATGTCACAGAGCTGGAGTCTGCAGTGTCTGTGGGGCCCGAGGGTTAGGGAGTTTGCATGATGAACCACAGGGACCTGCCATTGAGGAACTTGCTGCCGATGTTGTCTACTGTTTCCCTTTGCCCTTGCATGATAGCACATTTCTTCCTCTCCATCCATTCTCTCTCCCTTTCTGTCTCCCTCACTCAGAATGCTATTTTAATGAATGTCTTTCTGGCACAGTGAAACTAAAAGTGGAGCAGAAACTGGAGCAGATCGGGAAGCTGCAGGGGGTGTGGCTGCACACAGCCCACGTCTTGTGCATGGACGCCATCCTCAGTGTAGGCCTGGAGATGGGAAGTCACAACCCGGACTGCTGGCCACACGTGTTCAGGTGCATGGCGGGATCCCCACCCTGCATGGCACCCACCCTGCCATGGGATCCTGGGGGTGATGGAAGGGGTAAACTCCAGGGTATGCAGCACTTAAACAGAGGGAATAGTTCAGAGTTTGGATAAACCCCAAGTGAGAGATTAAAAAGAGAAGAGGGACTAGGGGCCCAATTGAATGTATGTCATAGGGAACAAAGTGATAGGATTCAGGAGATAGTGAATAGATTATTGACATTGTCTAGGGGAGGCAAATGTGTTTTACAGAGGAAGAAAAACCAATTCCTTAAATAGTAGATGATAAAAGCCATGTCAGTTAATGAATACTATGTGGATCTAAAAGATGGTCATATGTCAGCAATATAACATTGCTGCATGTTTGTTAATGTCTTCTCCATTTAAAGAAGGATGTTGGATAGCTTACATGGAGACACAAAATGCAAGAGGGGAGAGAGGCAGGGAGATGGCTATCCCCAGAGGAAGGAGGAAATTGGGGAGCACTATAATACTAGCTGAATTTCCTTGGTGTCTCAGTGTGGGATTTGCAGAGCTGGTCCGGTTGAGCTGTGACTTTTACCAGCTGCTTGTGTGTGATTCTCTAGGGTGTGTGAGTATGTGGGCACGCTGGAGCACACCCACTTCCGTGATGGCACCTCTCAGCCCCCCCTGACCATCAGCCAGCCTCAGAAGGCCCCCGGGGGCTCTGGACTCCTTGGGGACCTGGAGTGTGAAGGCTCGCCCCCGGAGCAGAGCCTGGAGCAGGAGAGCTCCCTGAGCACCGCCCCGGTCATCCAGCCCCTCTCCATCCAAGAACTCATCAGGGAAGGCAGCCGCGGCCGGGCCTCCGACTTCCGCGGGGGCAGCCTCATGACCAGGAGCAGCGCCGCCAAGGCTGTGCTCACGCTGTCCACGCAGGCCGACAGGTGTGTGCACACCCCTCCTCACCACACCCCAGAAAGGCTGCTGGCAACATCACATCCATCTCTTCTGGTCTCAGAATCACTCGCGGGACAACCTGATTTGTTCACCAGTCATTTAAACCTCTTAATTTTTTTTTCCAAACATAGCTTCTGTCTCCTGCCACGCCCCACACTTAGAATGAACTGTTGTCTGTCTAATGACTACTTGGAGGCTCTGGAGGCAGGCTGCCCGGACTCCCTGACTCCAGGCAACTTCACCTCTTCATCTTGGAATCGGGTCATGAAGTAGCTCTCTCACAGGGTAGCCGCGAGGTTCAATTAATCAGGACACTTGAAGCACTGAGGACAGAGCTTGGCAAATAGTAAAAATCCACTATTTTTATGATAATTAATATTTTAAAATCTCACACCCAGAGTGTGATATATTATTAAGTGATGCCCAAAAACCACATTAAGTTTGAGAGGGAAAAATCAACAGTAAGTCCAACTGTGTGTTGACACTTTGATGTTGAAAGTGCTTTAGGTCACCAGTCACATGTTCTACCGCCTCACTTCACTCTCCAGACGTGGTGGTTGTGCCCAGACTACCAGTACAGGTGCAGTGGGGTTTATCGGGTGAGGACAGACAGCAAGAGGGTGGAAGGGGAGAAGTGCACCCACTGGCTGGGGCTCCGAACACCCCGGTCTTTCCTGACACCAACCAACTGCAAGGTCATGCCTGTCTAAACAGTTGCACTGAGACTCCATTTCCCACTTCATCTGCTAACCCAGTACATGTACTAACTCAGTACAATAGTCCCCCTTTTTCCTGTTTATCCGACAAGGTGGCTGTGCAAGTATTTTGGGGTCTGGATACAGGTGTCAGGTGGGATATAACATTCACCGCGGTTGTTTCTTACAAAGAAAGAAGTGGTTCATGAGATACAAAACGTAAATGGTATTAAAACTGGAATCACAAAACAGCGAGGAAAGTGTTTGCTACAATGATTTGTGAATGATGAAGTCACTGATTTGTGTCTCATATTACTCCTTCAAAGGGGGCTTGTTATTTGGTTTCTCTTAGAGACACTGTCCCTTACCCAGCACGTGGCACCCCACGTGGCTGCTTGCCCTCTGGTGTCACCGCAGGATTGGAGTGTATGCATTGGGGGACCCAGTGCAGTGGAAGGCCAGCTCGCCTCATTCTTCATGTGGCCACACAGACCGAATTTGGTCCTAACATTCCGATCATCAGTGATCCTCCTCTCAGCCCTGCTGCCTGCGTTCACCCCTCCTCCCCAACTGGAATGTCTGTGCCCGGCTGAGTGGAAAACAAGAGAGCCTTCAAGGTCCGTTATGTTAGGGAATATTCATTATCCCAGGTGATACTGGAGCTCCCACCGTGTCCTGGGCCCCGGTGTCTGAGTTGGAGGGGATGAGGACAGTCCCTGCGCTCAGGGAGCTTACAGGAAGGGATCTTCTCCTCTTGTATCCTCGGAGCCATGCCCAGTGTTATACTCATCAAGGTAGTCCATCAAAAGCCTTAATTCATTTGCTGGGTTTTTCTTTAACAGAGCTTATGAGCTTGAAGCTAATTCTAAGGATTCCATCCCCAGTTGTTCATTTTCTGGGAGCCATACTTGGCCATCTTTCAACTTCTTGCCGATGTCTGAACTATGCCTTGGGTACCAAGATTCTTTTTTAAATATGCTCTGTGCCCTTCAAATTAAACTCTCAGAGTTAGAGCATACTTGTACACGGTCATTAATAAAATAGCACACATTTTATTAATCACATCTAACAAAATTACCATAATCATTCTGCCATAAAGGCGTTGCCGGACTGTTTCCAAGTGACAAATCCTTTTGTTTCTTTGTTTCACCCAGGCTCTTTGAAGATGCTATAGATAAGTTGAACCTCATGGCTTTGGGAGGTTTTCTTTACCAGCTGAAGAAAGCATCGCAGTCCCAGCTTTTCCATTCTGTGACGGACACAGTTGATTACTCGCTGGCAATGCCAGGTAATTCTTTCCCCGAGGAAACTGTGCCACGAGATAAGCCGGAGACAGCCCAGACCTCTGATACCAGCACCCTGCCTGCAGACATGACTCCACAGTCCCTTAGCACATGGCCACCTGGCTAACTTGTCGTCTAGTATGAAGGCATGATATGTGTGTGTGTGTGAGTGACGGGTGGGATTATTCTTTGTGAATATCAGTGTCGCTGCTGCCGCTGTTACAGGTATTGCCACTGGACCTGGCTGGGTTGTTCTGCTAAGTTTTGGGCTTGTGATGATAAATTATATGGCTAGTCAGAGTGCAGATAGCTCTCATGAGGGTGGGAACCCTTTTCCATATCACAAACCGCACCACTCGCCTCAATCCAGGCAACGTGCAGAAGCCACTGCCGATTCCATACTGGACGGTGGGAGAGGAAACTAGAGGGATCAGCAGCAGCATCGTACCACTCCTAGGAAAACTCTCTCAGGGCACACCCTTTGAATGATGGGTCGCTGTCAGTCTTCACGCAGGAGAGACCAGATGAAGGCCAACCTGTGGCAGAGGGGATAGAATGGCACTGAATTGGCCCCTGGTCTCAAATGGCTGGCAGGCTGCTCCTAAGTACAGCTGTCCATCAGCGGCCGGGTGGTTGAGCTGAAACAGCGAGCACCTTGTCCTGATGAGTCCAGGCAGAGGCACCGAGCCCTGTGGCAGATTGGACTGCACAACCTCAGGCCCCTTCCTTCTTTAGGAATCTGACGTTCTGAGTGTAATATATTTGGCCTTTTGATCCTTACTGCAGATTCTAATTTGAGAACCTCCATCCTTTCCCCACTAGTTTTTTTATAGACTTGAAAACCTTAGCTGTACAAGTGACAAATCTTTAGAACCTCAGACCTCCAGAGCAAACCTTCTGAGTCCTTTGCCTTGGAGAAACCAGCAGACTGAGCCTACGAAAAGCAATGAGCAGGGTCAGGAAGAGGCAGCTGACCCAGGCAGAGGAAGCACTGGCCTTTAAATCAATCAGATGTAAGTCCAAATGCTGCCTTCGTTATTTATCAGATGCATCGCCTTAGAAAAGTCAGCTCATCTTTCTGGCATCAGTTTACTAATCTGTAAAATGTCAGTAATTCCATTTACTGCTTGAGGTTTGCTTTCAAAATTAAAATGGTTAAAGAGGCAGCGAACCAACACAAAGTCTGAGGCAGAGTAAGCATTCCATAAGTGTCAGTGATTATTATTACTCTCATTTTGAAGTTTATTTGATATGGCAAGACTTAATTAGAAGCATTTTGGTTGGAAGAGCCTGATAATGGGCATTCTGTAGGCAGTAAAGGGGAAGCAACAGGACATGAGCAAGAAGGGCGTGGGGAAGACTAAGGTAACTGGCAAAGAAGTAGCAAGCGATCAGAGTGGGCAAGGACGGTACTGAAGTGAAACACAGGCTACGCAGCACGTTGTTGGGTGGCCAAGGGGCCTGACTTGCTTGGCAAGGGCTTCGGAGTTGCCACGAAGGGTCGGCCAAGTGAACGATGACCATGAAGAAGGACGATCACAACAGTCATGAGAATAGCCAAGAGTGTGGGTCAGGTGGTATGAGTGTGGGTCAGGTGGTATGTGTCTGTATTTAGCACTTTATGAGTATTGTTACTTTTAATCCTTAAAATAACCTTAAGAAACAGGTTCTTTTATCACCACTTCTACAATGAGAAACTGTGGACTGGAGACATAAGTCACTGGTCCAATGTAACCCAACTACTAAATGGTGAAGAGAAGATTTGAGCCCAGGCAGCCTGACTCCCCAAGCCTCATCCTCACCCACTACGTCATTCTCCCTAATCGACAAGCACTGCTCACACGGTCATGGCCGGCACTGGGAAGGTAGCGGTGAGCAGGAGAGGTGCGCCCGGGGTTGGTGGAGTGAACCTCCTCCATCTCTCTGGCATCCAGGCTCCTCTCCTCTCTTGGCTAGCACTCGCCGCACACTCCTGCTGGCCCGAGTCCAGTTCTTTCCTTTTCACCCTCTCTCTGGGCTTGAACAGTCAAACTCTTTCTGAGTTTGGGCTTTATGGCTCCGATGGCCTTCTCTTCTCGTAGGAGAAGTGAAATCCACCCAAGACCGAAAAAGTGCCCTCCACCTGTTCCGCCTCGGGGACGCCATGCTGAGGATCGTGCGCAGCAAGTCCAGGCCGCTGCTCCACGTGATGCGCTGCTGGAGCCTGGTGGCCCCGCACCTGGTGGAGGTGAGTGCCAGGGAAGTGGGCAGCTCAGGGACTCCTGCAGCAGAGCCAGCACAGGGGTCGCCAGTCAGTGTGGGGCACAGAGCGCTGTGGCCACAGCACAATAAGAAGGCTCCGATCTTCTGGTCACAGCATCATAGTTCTGTGATTATACCTCATGGCATCTGAAGAATCGCCCCAAAGGGCAGCACTGCCCTGGACTCATCCTGACCCTCTTTACCATTTGGCGAGGTGCCTCACACAGCCAGCTTTCATTCTTTACGACCTGGTGTCGACCTGAGTCTGAAGCTTTATTTTTATACACGACTATAACAATGCCTTTTGTTCCTGTCAGTCTCTTCTAATAGCTA
This sequence comes from Eptesicus fuscus, assembly GCF_027574615.1. NCBI lineage: Eukaryota > Metazoa > Chordata > Mammalia > Chiroptera > Vespertilionidae > Eptesicus > Eptesicus fuscus. The sequence goes on along the minus strand of NC_072482.1, from coordinate 72,684,028 downwards.
ACTATATTCTGGGCAGTACCCTCTAGGTAGGAGAACCATACCTAGTTTTCCAACAAAATTAACACTGGGACCCCCTTCACTCTCCAAAGGAAAGCAGTTCAGGTGATACATTTTATGGCAACTCACCGTCTCAGTACATGATGACTGGCTTCTGCTAAGTTGGTGGGAAAAAATGTTGCCCTGTTTTATAATAACTATTCTTAGTAGCTCTTTAGTGCCTATCTGGTAGAGGTGTCTTATCTGGTAGAGATATTTTGGGAGCTTAATTCATTAACCTGAGAACATTCTGGTAAGGAGAAGGGAGTAGAGAATAATAGCTTAGTTATGGCGAAGCAGTACCTCAGTTATCTATTACACTTTAATAAAGCATCCCCAAAACCGAGTGACTTAAAACAATAGCCATTTAGTTAACTCGGGATCCCCTGCGTCAGATCTGTGAGCTGGGCTCAGCTGGCGCTTCTCCGGTCTCAGCCAGGCTGGGCAGATCTCAGCTGGCCTCACATGTCACCTGTGGCCAGCTGGTCCGTGATGGCCTTGACTGGGACGGCTGGACAATGGGCTCTCTCCTCCTCCAGAGGACTAGCCTCATCATGGCATTTTTTAGAATTCCCAAGGAAAGCAAGAGGGCAAATCCCAAATCACAATATCAAATCTTTTACAGCTCTCCACTCGTAAAAGATCTGATATTGTTCAAAGCAAGCCACACATCCAAGCCCAGGGGGCACAGGGAGGAGACTACTACAGGGCCTCGATGCAAGGGGCTCTGGACCAATTAGAGCATTATTGGTGCAGTTGGGCCCCCTCACTGAGGGACAGATGATTCCTCTGATCTTTATGTGTTTGGGGCACAGCTAACAATGAGCCCATGGGCAGCTCTGGTGCCTTTAAAGTCAGCATGTTCTACATCACCGAGCAAACTGTCCCGTTACCTAAAAAAAGAAGAAATTACTAGATACTCTCAGTTTCCTAGAAACATTTTAGTGACATTGGAGTTGTGTTTAAGCAGTTCGTTAAATTATTAAAAATACAATTTAGTGTGCTGTTCATCTGTCCGTGGCCCTTGAAATGTTTTTTACTGTGACAGAATTGCTGCCTCTACCTCCCTGCAATGAGGTGAGTTAGGAAACCCTTTGGAAACCAGATTCGTACTTGCCTGGAGTTCTGATGGTGTTCTCTTCTCTCGTGAATTTGCAGGCTGCCTGCCACAAGGAAAGACATGTGTCCCAGAAGGCTGTCTCCTTCATCCATGACATACTGACAGAGGTCCTCACGGACTGGAACGAGCCACCTCATTTCCACTTCAATGAAGCCCTCTTCCGACCCTTTGAGCGGATTATGCAGCTGGAGCTGTGTGACGAGGATGTCCAAGACCAGGTCAGCGTGTCCCGATAATCAGCTTTGCCATCATCATTGTGGCTAGCTCTTACTGAGTGCACTAGCAGGCATTGTTCTATGAACTTAGCATGTTCACCTTTCCACTAATCCTATGTGGAATCAGTGACAAAGAAAGGTGAATCCATTTAGCTGAGGATACATTGTTAGTGCTTGGTGGAAGTGGGACTCGAACCTACGCAATCGGGCTATACTGGTCTATGCTCTTGTACCTAGTCTACATGGATTGTCTCTTTGAAATCTAAATATGTTAAATAAAGATTTAAGCCCTAGCCTATTTGGCTCAGTGGATAGAGTGTCCGCCTGCAGACTGAAGGGTCCGGGTTCGATTCCAGTCAAAGGCACGTACCTCGATTGCAGGCTCCTCCCCAGCCGGAGTCCTGGTTGCAGGAGGCAACCAATCGATGTGTATCTCTCACAGCAATATTTCTTTCAGTCTTTCCCTCTCTCTTCCACTCTTTCTAAAAAATCAATGGAAAATACCCTCGGGTGAGGATTAAAAACAAAGAAAAAAAAAAGATGCAAGATTTAAAATTGTTTTTAAAGACATTGACACTCTGGCAAGAAAGTGAAGAATACTAAGATTCTGAGAATACTAATACTAATACTAATACTGAGACTAATACTAATAATAATACTAATACTAATACTAGACTAATACTAATACTAATACTAGACTAGATATTAATACTAATACTAGACTAATACTAATACTAGACTAATACTAATACTAATACTAGACTAATACTAATACTAATACTAGACTAATACTAATACTAATACTAATACTAATACTAGACTAATATTAATACTAGACTAGATACTAATACTAATACTAATAAGAATACTAATACTGAGCCCACAACTAAGTAACAACTGGGAGCCACAGAAGTGAGCAGAGCTCTAAGACTGGGTTTGCCTCGACAGAATTTGTCACTAGGTGAAACTAAGTTCTGCTATCACATTCTTGAGGCCACAAGAACAGAAAAAAAAAAAATGTTTAATGCAAATCTTTAAAACTGGTGTTCATTCAGACCAAGGTTGCATTAGAAATGAACCCAACCTCCCTGAAGATAAGATCAGCCTGTTTCTAACACTGGCACTTAGTAAAGATTAAAAAATAACTCTCCAGGATTAAAACCACAAGCCAGCCACTCTGTGGGGGTCAGTGCGTGAAATTGCACCCCCTGGTGGTCAGAGAAACTTTGCACAGGCACTGTACAGAGCAATTCCCATCAAAATCCAAGCAGGCTTTTTAAAGATATTGGCTAGATGATTCTTAAATTTATATGCATATTCAAGGGATCGGGACTAAAGGAAAACAGATTTGAAAAAGAAGAACAAATTTGAAGAATTTACACTACCCGATTTCGAAACCTTAGTAGTCAACACAGTGTGTTATTGGTATAAGGATAGACTTATAGAATGATGGAACTTAATAGAGCACAGAAAAAAATCTCACATTTATATTCAATTAATTTTTTACAAATATGCCACTGGAATTCGATGGAGAGGATGTTATTTTCAACAAATAGTGTTTGAACATATGCAATAAAAATAATGTACACTTTTACCTCAACATATACAAAAAAATATCTCAATATGGATAATAGGCTTAACTGTAAGAGCAAAAACTATAAATATTTCTAGGAGAAAGTGTAGGAGATGATCTTTGAGACCTTGGATTAGGCAAAGATTTCTTAGAAATGATACCAGCATCATCCATAAAAAGAAAATGTGTGCCCTAACCGGTTTGGTTCAGTGGATAGAGCGCCGACCTGCGGACTGAAGGGTCCCAGGTTCGATTCCGGTCAAGGGCATGTACCTTGGTTGCGGGCACATCCCCAGTAGGAGGTGTGCAGGAGGCAGCTGATCGATGTTTCTAACTCTCTATCCCCCTCCCTTCCTCTCTGTAAAAATCAATAAAAATGTATTTTAAAAAAAAAAAAAAAAAAAAAGAAAATGTGATGATGTTCACTGCAGCAGCACATATGAAAACTACAACAATACAGAGAAGGTTAGCACAGCCCCTGCGCAAGGATGACATGCAAATTCATGGAACTGTCCATGTTTTGTGCAGTTCCCAAGCATCCTTACCACCCTTTGCCGATTAACACAGATACACATACAAAAGTAATTTTGATGAGTTGGGCTTCATTAAAACTTAAAACTTTTGCTCTTCTAACATCATTGAAAAATAAAGACAAGCCCGAGGCTATGAAAAGGTATTTGCAAATTATAGACCTCAGGAAGGATCTGAATCTAGAATACATAAAGAATTCTAAAAATAATAAAAAAAGACAAGGGTAAGAAGACACAGACCCAATCTAAAAAAAAACACAGTAAAATATTTATAAATGGCTAATAATAAGCTCGTGAAAAGTTGCTCAGCAACATGAATCATTAGTAAAATGCCCATTAATGTAATATGACTGCTTATTTAGGTGATTTTTGCATGAGTTTGCCTGGGTTCTGTTCTTTCTCTTTCACTAACATTAACCCAGAAATAGAGAGCAGACATACATCACCCTTCCCAGAAATTCTCCTGCTTCTTTTAAGAGAAGGGTTTTATGTGCCACCTCCTTTGCCTCTGCCAGGTCGTCACATCCATTGGTGAGCTGGTTGAAGTGTGTTCCACCCAAATCCAGTCAGGCTGGAGGCCCTTGTTCAGTGCCCTGGAGACGGTGCACAGCGGGAACAAGTCCGAGGTGAAGGAGTACCTAGTTGGCGATTACTCCATGGGTAAGATAGTGTGTGGGTATTATATCCTGAAACTTTACTGAATTCCTTTATTAGTTCTAACAAACGTTTGTTCGAGTCTTTTAAGACTTTCTGTATAGAAGACCATGACATCTGCAGACAGAATTTTACCTCTTCCTTTCCAATTTGGGTGCCCTTTATTTCTCTTTCTTGCCTGATTGCTCTGGAGAGGACTTGAGCAGGAGTGGTGATAGTGGGAAGGATGTGGGGCTGACGTTTGCTATAGAGCATTCGTTCTCTAAGCCCAGTTTCATGCTATCAAAGCAAAGTGAACAATAGGGAAGCCCGGCATTCAGCCGTGCTGTATCAGCAGGAAATAAACGGGTGTTGCAGGGACACGAGTTCTGAGATCTGCCAGCAGGTGAGAGCCCCGAGCATTGTCAGGCCCTGCTCTTGCAGGTTGAATGAAAGACCTAGAGACTCCTATTGTTTTCACTTTAACAGGTCTGTATTGAGCTAATGCCTAAAGCCAAAAAGAAAAATGTTATCCACTTGCTAGGAAGAAGCAGAAAACTATCATAACACAGGCAAAGCCAAATCCAGGAGGCTGGGTCTGGATGGAAATGGATGGGCACCCCGAGGGCATGCCCAGCAACCAGGGGTATTGTGTCAGGGTCCCTGAGACCACCCCCACATTCAGAGACCCACCAGCAGGACTCAGCAAATAATCATGCTGAGATTTAGTACATGGCCCAGATTTATTCCATTGTTCACAGCTAAGAAGCAGGATGGCAGCATAGGAAGGATAAGCCAGATTATAAGGGGGAAAGACAGACCGGATCTGGGGAAACCCCTGTCAGGCTCTCACCCTCCCATGAGGGGTCCCACGGAGCACACTTTTACCCCAACAGTGAAAAATGCAGCAATATGATCTAGTGCTTCAGCCCAGGAAAGTGCATTAGAAACCCAGCTGAGGGTGGTCCCGGAGGTACCTTCCACCTAGCATACACCAAAATCCCCGACTCCCTGAAGGGGAGCAGGTGTTCAGAATAAACCACATTGTTTGCACTGTCTAGGCACAGTGAACTGCCTTTATTCGTTAAGTGTTGCCCAGGAATAATCTGAGAATCAAGTTCCCAGACTTTAGCCAAGGGCCAAGCTTGCAAGCAGGCCTTAAAGGACAGCAGTCTCGGGCCTCCTATGTTAATTCTTTTCTGCACAGGTATGAATAAAGTAGTATACTCCGTCGGGGGTTTATCTAAACCTTCCCTTCTCTATAATTGCATGTGCAGGGGCCCACGTTTCACTGTCCTATAGACCTGCACATTGCCTCAGCCCTGCATAAAGCCCGCTTTGCCCCCTCTCTCCCCTGGGCTGTCTTTGTAGCTTTCCTGCAGCTCCCCCTGCAGGCAACGCTAAGAAGCACAGCATTGGAGCCAGGCCAGGTGTCCATTCAAAAGGCACTGGCTTTTCTTCAGATGTTTTCTAAGGCCCTGGGGAAGGTGCGGGGGGAAGGGCTACCTGAAGGGTAGAGACTTCACTCCCTTAAAATTCTATCATCTTCCTCCCTCAGGAAAAGGCCAAGCTCCAGTGTTTGATGTATTTGAAGCTTTTCTCAATACCGACAACATCCAGGTCTTTGCTAATGCAGCCACTAGTTACATCATGTGCCTTATGAAGTTTGTCAAAGGACTGGGTAAGTGGAGTCCTCCTTTCGTGCCTGGTGACAGCTGGGGACCCTTTCCTGCTTGGCCTTGTATGGAAAGCCCCGGGGACAGGCCCTCTGACTGCCTGGAGCAAGCCAGCAACCTGGGACAGGAGCAGATGGTGTGTGTGACTTTGTCCACGGCTGACATTTTTCATTGTGTTCGTGGAATAATCTTGTAATGAAGTATGTTTCCTATTACTTCACAGACCACTGTTTTATTTAAGAAGCTCTAGTTTTGGTATTCTATTGTTCAGTAAAGAGGGGAGTGCCTGCTCCCTGGGCATGGCGGCCTGTTCATACTGTGGGATATAACGATGAATAAAACATGCTTCCTGCCTAGGAGACGCCCTGGGAAGCAGACACATAAATCAATAATTACAGTTTAGTGAGACGAATACTTTCACAGAGGCTCGTAAAGAAAAAAATAAAAGCCATTTAAGCTGAAATGAACAGGCAGCTGAGAGGAGGAACTGGGCATGCTCCAAGTTTCTTACAAGGACTGATGTTACCCAGAACTGGATGTCCAGGAGGAGAGCAGGTCAGGTGTGGAGGACAGGACTAAGTAATGAAGTCTGTCTCTGGACATTTGGACATGTTGACTTGCAGTGAAACATTCGAGTGCAGATGCTTCTCTGCATGTTAGAAATTTGAGATTTTAGCTTAGGGAGTTGAGACCTGAAAATAGAGATGCAGGATTAGCAGTGTGCACATGGAGAATATTTAAAACAGATAGGTCCTAGTTCTTTCTGTGAATTACAAGGTGGAATTACTAGTATTGAGCTTGGGGGTACTAGGACCGTCTGAGCCCCCAGCATGTTGGCTGGGTACTGCCCCCGGCTCCAGGGGGCGCCATCTGTATAGCCTTCAACTTTGAAATACTCACTGTGATCAACAAACTAGGAAGTGAATTTATTTTTAATTCCCACTTGGTTATTGCAACAGGAATTTGACCTAGTCTGTGTTTTTATACTGGGAGGTGCGTTCATCTAAACCAGGAGTTTGCAGACTCTGGCCCACAGGCCAAATCCAGTCACCGATAGTTGTTACAAATACAGTTTTGTTGGAGCCGGGCCACGGTCATTCGTCTGTGGCTGTTTCTATGCAGCAGGGGCAGGGTTGAGAAGCTGCAGCCAAGACAGTCTGACCTGCAAAGCCTGGAGTATTTCCTGTCTGGCCCCGTACAAAAACGTTTGCCAATATCCAAAACGGAAGAAATGTTTGTCTTTTCTAAGAAGAACATGCCTCTTTGTCTGCATCTGAATTTTAACTAATGCCTAGTAATTATGTCTGTTTACTCACAGGGGAGGGTGCCAGTTGCTACAATTATAGACAATTAGAAACAATTACAGTACTGTGCAATGATTTTATTAAAAGTCGAGAAATAGGTTCATTACATGAGAAGAAAATTCATTCTCAACTATTGTTTGCCTATAGAAAATCTAGAAACCCTCTACAGATCTGTAAAAAAAAATAAAAATAAGAATTGTATTTCAACTCAGTTACATAGCCTCTACCCCCAAACCCCAGATGTTCAACATCTTCCCAGAGCTTCATTCATCATCGCTATTTAGTGCTGAGCACCGGCAGCAACGTGAGGTCCTTTTCCAATGGAGAGAGGCCTGGTGCTTCACGCAGCCCAGCACCCGGCTGGCCTCCGGGATCATCCTTATCAGAGCTTCAGAAGTCGCACCATCAGCAGCGGGGCCGAGGGAGTGAGTCCGTGTGCCCAGGGACAAGAGAACACTGTTGGGCCACTGCCAGTCCTCTGGCAGGCTAGAGAGAAAATGCCCATTGTGTAGTAAAAAGGGGAGTTACAAAATAATCTCAACCCCATAAGATGTGCGGTATGATCCCAGCTGTGTTTAACATGTACACATACATGCAGGGGACAGAATGAGTGAAAGGATTTTTCTCAGGTACACGTTAAGTAACTTTATTTTATTTTTTGGTCTGTGTTAGTAGCTATTGGGTGAGTTAATGCTGTGCGAGTAAACAGGTCTTCTGCTGTAAGGGCATACACAAGGGTAACTTTGTCTCTGTCCCCCAGGGGAGGTGGACTGTAAGGAGATTGGAGACTGTGTCCCCGGACCAGGAGCCACCGCCCCCGACCTGTGCCTCCCTGCCCTGGATTACCTCAGGCGCTGCTCTCAGGTACGGGGTTGCTCACGCCACGTCCCAGGCCCTGGGACCTGCCTCGGGAGATGCTTGTGTCAAAAGACACGTGTGGGTGTCTTTGGCTGAGGCCCAGGAGAAGCCCTGTCTTCTGTCTCTGAGGCTATTGGGACTTAACATTTGGAGCATACATGTTTGTCCCCACCCGTTCCACGAAGGAGAGAGAAAAAGTAATAACCGTGTACTAGAACACAGCTGGACCCCGAGATCTCTGGCGCTTCTCATTTATTCTCAGATGAACTACCCTCATCTCTGTATTTGTCAGGCTGTAGAGGGTGGAGCCATGAGGTCCCGGGAGTTCTTCCTTATACACCAAAACGGGGAAAGTGGGGGTGCAGCCAGTGAGGAGAGACACAGAAAAAGTAATAGGGATGTATTCAGTCAAGGGCTAGAAGGCAAATCAGTAAAACATCACCTGTCATATGGGCAGTGACCTTAATTTTGCTCAGTTCAATAACGCTCTGTCCTTACCCATGCCCAGTGCCTGTGGAACAAGACGGCACGCTGTCCTTGAGCCCGTCCTCCTCTGGGCTCCGGTGACACCTCTCTCAGATTTTCTCCCGTCTTCTCAGCTTCTGTCCCCAAGGCCCCACGTGACATGACTCCAGCTCTATTTCCACCTCAGAACCCCTCCCCTCACTCACTGTGCTCCAACCACTCTCCCCCTCTGCCCCTCACATACACCCCACTGATTACACCCAGGGCCTTGCTGCTCTCCCTGCCCAGAATGTTTCCTCCTCAGATCTCTGTATGACACCCCCTATCTTCCAGATCTCATCGGAAACATCGCTTGTCAGAGAAACCAGGCCTTTGGTATCTACCGACTCCCTGCCAATGTGCCCCACACACCTTGGTCGCTCTCTGTAGTAACACCTGTCTAATGTCTCCATAACATTTACGCCAGACTTTTTATTAATTATTTCTGCAAAGATTCTTGTCTGTAAGACCCATAGGAAAGGAATTTTGTCTATCTTTCTCACAACTGTTTCCCTGGTTTCTAGAGCACGATGGTCACAGCAGGCCGGATTGTAATTTGTGAAGGTATAAAGGATCCTTGGCAGTTTGTTTCCATAGCAGAGACCCCCTAGGGGACCGGGCTCTCGTGGAGAGAGGGGAATAAAGAGCCCAGGGCCGTGTCTTCTGTCGCTGACCTTGCCCAGAGTTTCCTCGTTTCCCCATTGCCCCTCTCCGCCACCCCCCCCCCCCCCGTGTCTTTGATGTGGGGTCACGTGAGGGGGAAATCGGAGTCTGGTATCTGATTTGCCTGCAGACTCTCTTCTCAGCGATGCCCACAGAACACCTTCTCCCACAGGCAAAAATTCTTGACATGTGACATGGTTCCCTGAGTAGGTTCATACGAATCTATAAAACTCATAGGCAGTTGAGATGCTGGAAAGTATTCATTGTGTTTTCCCCCCTCTACCTTTTTGTTGCCATTGAATGCTATTTCATTTGCTCCCTGCGATAAATGCCTCCTGCGAGCTAGCTTATGAAGCCAAATCACAACCACTCAGCTTTAAACCTTTCATACAGTGGCAGCCTCTCTGGTTTTCTCTCCCCTTTCTATAGCTAGTATATAGTTTTATTGTTCTTTAAAGCCCAGAGTGTAGCTTTTTCCAATATATAACTGAAATTTGGTTTTTTTATTTAGTTATTGGCCAAAATCTACAAAATGCCGATGAAGCCAATATTCCTTAGTGGGCGACTTGCTAGCTTGCCTCGAAGACTTCAGGAGCAGTCAGCGAGCAGTGAGGATGGCATTGAGTCTGTCCTGTCTGATTTTGATGATGACACGGGTAAGCTCATCGATTAGACTAAATCAGGTTATTGGCTATGTACGTATTCTCAGAAGTTTAAGCCATGAATTAAGTAGCTTATAGATCTTGAATGATCATCCATTTATGTTGTTACTGTTTATGATTCTAACAAGTCTACCTAAAAGTTTCTATGCGTTCTCCAAACACATTTCACGGTTGATGCCTCCATCTAAAAACAGTACAGATTCTGCTAAATATAATTTCTAACTTTGACTCTCTTGAATTTAGCACATTGGAATGTGGTTGCATTGGTACTAAAATTGGCTGGTAATTTGTCTTTAATTCCTTCTAGGAAGCACAATCATTATATAATTACTTCCTGAAGGACTATTTGGTTAGAGACTGGGGAAATTAAGCCATTACTGAAGAGAGGACTCATTAAGAGAATAATTTTAAAGAATGTGTTCCAAATTAGTTCCCATGTAATTTTCTGTGAATTGGAGTTCCGTCTAGTAACTTTGGTTTATTTTCAGAACGGCTAACTCATGCTCCAACTTGATGACCCTGTCCTGGATGTAGAAATGGAAATGATATCCTTAAAGGGGTCTGATATCTGTGAATGGGTTGTTTCAAACCCACACAAAAGACTTTTTAGGGGAGGCTTCTTAAATTTGCTTTTGTGTTTGTTTTACATTTTTCTCTTGTTTTATTGTTCTATTACAAATTCAGTTATGGGGGTAGCTAGAAGATTTACAATTTTCCATAGAGATTATAAAACCTCACTAGTTCAGGCTATTTATGAGAAAGAACTATAGGAATAACTGATGTAAAGGAAAAATTAAAATACTGGAAATTGGCTACATGTTGCTTAATAGAGGTTTCATTTTAATGGTTAGATTAGCATTGTAAACCTCCAAAATCAGAGAATTGTAGGCAAAAGCTCATGTTGCTTATCTATAATATATATAGTCTTTAATACAGTTTGTATTCAGGGTGTCCCAAAAATGTATACACCACTTTTAATAATTAATTATAAAGGCAGTTTTTATTAAAATACATTTATTTTCAAAATTGAGCTATCAGCATTAAAGTATTTATACATTTTGAGGGGGACATCTGTATGTAACAGTGGGCATTCCCTTTCCATGTATGCAAATCATTAGTCCATTGTGTTTTTCTAGGCAGTCCATCTTCTTATGGATAAAGTTTAGCCAAGCACCCACATAAAGTTTCCCACAGTATAAATTTATTGAGGGTTTTAAAGTTATAATTATATAGGAAATATAGCTAAATCAGAGAAAGGGATAAAAGTAAAAGCTTTAAGTTAGTATTAGCAATTCTTACCATATATATATTCTGAGATATTTCTCTAGTTTTCAAAGGCAAATAATTATTTTCCCCCTATGGAAATTTCATAGACATATATAAAATTAGACAGAAAGGTATATGAAGGTTCACTATACCAATCACCCAGCTTCAAATATAAACTTATAGCCAGCCTCATATAATGTAAACACACACACATGTTCCCTCTCCATCTCCCTCACCCCTACCCTCCTTTCCATATTATTTTAAAGCAAACCTGAGACATTAGTATGTTTTCTTTAAAGATAACAACCATAAAGTTATTATCACACCTAAAAATTATCACTCTTTACTAACATCAAATATCTATTGTGTAAAATTTTCCAATTGTCTTATAGATGTCAGTTAACTTTTAGGATTCACATAAGATCCATACTATATGTTTGGCTGACATGTCTCTTAAATCCTTTTCAATCTATAGATTTCTTCTCCAACTTTATTTAACCCCTTTTCAATTTATTTGCTGAAGAAGTGAGGTACTTTGTCCTATAGAGTTTCCCATAGTGCTGTGTAACATGTTTTTCTGTCCTCTGAATTTCCTATAAATTAGCTTGTCCACACCTGCTCTTACAGGGTGGGGCAAGAGTAGGTTTACAGTTGTTTATATGGGAAAAAATGCAATCCTATATAATAAAAGCCTAATATGCAAATCGACCAAATGGCAGAATGACCAGTTGCTATGACGTGCACTGACCACCAGGGGGAAGACGCTCAACGCAGGAGCTGCCTGCAGGCCCCAGGCCAGCCAAGACGGGTGCCAGCAGGGGCCCCACTGGTCGCCCCACAGATTGGCCCTGATCGCCGGCCAGGCCTAGGGACCCTACCCATGCACAAAATTCATGCACCCGGCCTCTAGTAATAAATAATAATACAAGAATAAATTCCATGTTGCACGTACTCACAACTGTAAATCTATTTTTGCCCCAACCTATATTTTGAGGTTCATAAGAATTTCTTGTCACCTAGTTTTATTGTCCATGATTTTGGTTTTGCTTCCTATTAATAGGGATATTTAAAACTGGGGAAATAGGTTTTTTTAATGGAAACACTTTTTAAAATACATTTTTATTGATTTCAAAGAGAGGAAGGGAGAGAGAAAGAGAGATAGAAACATCAATGATGAGAGAGAATCCATTGACTGGCTGCCTCCTGCATGCCCCCTACTGGGGATCGATCCCACAATCCAGGCATATGTCCTTCACTAGAATCAAACCTGGGATCCTTCAGTCCACAGGCCAATGCTCTATCCACTGAGTCAAACCAGCTAGGGCAATGGAAACATTCTTGAAGTGCCATCTTCTGATGCAGTTTTATTTTGTAGGAAAATTTGAAGTGTTGAAATTAAAATGTAGAGTGGACTGTTTTTTATATTCTACTCTAGTCATTTTCTGCACAGCTTTCTGAGCTATAGGTCCACATATTTCCAGACAGTGATATGCTGAAATGTTGGCTCATACAGTGCTTGCATAAATGACAGAACTAAAATTATTTGGACCGAGTAAAAATTTCATTTTTTTCCTCTCACCTAGTAATAAGCAGCACTAAGAGTTAGTATGTTATTTTAAAAGTGAAACTCTGAGAAGAGAAGAAAGAGGAGAGTTGTGTACTGAGGGCAGATGAACCTACTGACACTGGGAACATCATTCTCCCAGCTATGAGTAATATACACAGTGATTTGTATGTACACAGGAGTGAGAAGGTGCCAGAATTGCAAACTGTGTTTATTTTAAAATAAATTATTTTAAATTTACCGTGTGGACAGGTAAATTTAAAATAATTTATAGATTACAAAAAGAAAAAAAAGAAAACAAAGATGAATGGCCTTTGGAAAAAAATGGGGCACTAAGAAGAGCAAAGATAGACTATCACAAGCAACAAGAGAGAAAAAACAGATAACTTAGACTTCAAAATTGAAAACTTTTGTGCATCAAAGGACATTATCAAGAAAGTGAAAAGACAACCTAAAGAATGGGAGCACATATTTGTAAATCATATATATCTGGGATGGTTTTAATATCCAGAATCTATAAATAATTCCTAAAACTCAACAACAAAAAGATAACCCACTGTAAAAATGGGCAAGGAACAGGAATAGCTATTTCTCAAAAATAAATAAAAGATATACAGATGGCCTATAAGTACCAGTAAGTGTATGAAAAGAATCCCAGTAATACTAGTCATTAGAAAAATGTAAATCAAAAGCATGATGAAATATTAGTTACACTTCATAGGATGGCTATAGGTTAAAAAAACAAAAGAAAATAAGTGTAAGGAAGGATGTGGATAAATTGGAACCCTCATGGGAATGTAAAATTGTTTATGGAAAACAATTTGGTAGTTCTCCAAAACACTAAATAAAATTACCATAGAAAGCCACTCTTACGTATGTACTAAAAGAATTGAAAGGAGGGACTCAAACATATTCTCCAGTGTTCATTGCAGCCTTATTCACAATAACCAAAAGGTAGAAACAACACGTGTCCAACATGATGGACAAAATGTGGTATATACATACAATGGAATATTATTTATCCATAAAAAGTAACAAAATTTTGATACCTGCTACAACATGGATGTGCCTTGAAAGTGTTATGCTAAGTAAAATAAGCCAGACACAAAAACAGCAAATATTTTATGATTCTACTTACACAAAATATCCAGAGGAGGCAAAGAGAGACAGAAGGTAGATCGGAGGTTACCGGAGGTGTTAGAGTGAGGGGAGAATGGAGAGTTATTGCTTAATGATTATAGAGAGTTTCTGTTTGAGGTGATGAAAAGTTTTGAAAATAGATAGTAGTGATGGTTGTACAACACTGTGCATTTAATTGGTACCACTGAATTGTACACACAAACATGGTTAGAATTGCATTTTTATGTATATCTTAATGATTGACTAAGGTGATAGAATTAAAAGGACATTATATTCTTTTGCTATCATCAGCCCCCAAGAAACATGACAATCATTTCATATAGAATTTACAAATCACATCACCTTCTTCCTGAAGAGGAATAAGGAAGAAATTTGAGTGTTCTTTTTTTCTTTGACTTTGTCAGAATATGTAAATTATAATCTGTCCATATGTAGACCCTGAGGGCTGCCTTACTGGGGGATGCCTCCCAGTAAGAGACTTCCTTTACCTGTTGACCTTGCAATGATTCTGTATCCTGTCTAACCAAATGTCACAGAGGTCTGGTTTTGCATTCCAGGTCTGATAGAAGTCTGGATCATCCTGCTGGAGCAGCTAACAGCAGCTGTGTCCAACTGCCCACGGCAGCACCAGCCGCCAACCTTGGATTTACTCTTCGAGCTGTTGAGAGATGTCACCAAAACACCTGGTAAATATTTCTATGTCTATCATTTGGGGCAGGTGTCATACATATAATGTTTATCAGAAAGGGCCTACCTATTTTACTGCTGTAACCCTAGACAGCATAATAGATGCTCAATAAATATTTATGGAATGGCTATGATGTTTAGGATATGTCCTATGATTATTTACAAATCTTCCCACCAGTCCATTTACAAATAATGTGTGGTGGCCAGTTAGTTGAATGTGTTGGAGCCCCACAATAATCAGGCTGTGGTATCAATGTCTCCGTGAGCGAGCTGGCTTTACTCTGTTCCATAAACCCAGCCTTGTATCTCACATGTTATTGGCCCCAGAGCGGTCGATAGGGTTCACAGTGTCTCCCGCTGACATAACCAAGCCGTTCAAACATATATGCAGTATTAAGACAGCAGCATCTTGATTGTATAAAGGTCAGAGGAAATTAGATTTGTAAAATGACAGTGATCACCTAGTACCCTGATAGAGGAAAAGAATGTCCCTTAGAAATGTATTTCTTATTCTGAATTAAGGTTAGTATATACACTTATCCAAATTTTCCTAAGATTAAAGAAATTTTTATAGATTTTAGTTTTCATTAACAGAATCATAACCACAAATGAAACCACTAGTTTATAGTAAGAAGAGGGGTTTTGTATTCAATATAAACAGATGAAGACTTGATAATTGATACTGTTTTTAAATCTATTGCAAACTTTATATTGGAATTTTTCCCCAGAAAATCATAATAGTTACTCTCACATGTTAAAATGTTAAATGCCAAAATAAGCAGGTATTTTTTTTAGTCAACATTTTTTAAAAATATATATTTTTATTGATTTTAGAGTGGAAGGGAGAGGGATAGAGAGATAGAAACATCAATGATGAGAATCATTGATCGTCTGCCTCCTGCACGCTCCCTACTGGGGATCGAGCCCGCAACCCAGGCATGTGCCCTTGGCTGGAGTTGAACCTGGGACCCTTCAGTCTGCAGGCCAATGCTCTATCCACTGAGCCAAACTGGCTAGGGCAAAGCAGGTATTATACAGAATGAATTATATGCCACTGCTTCTAAATCTCTCTTATTGGTCATTATCATTTTCTGCTTTCACATTTAGTGCTACTAAGTGTGTGAATTTAACCCAGTAATTCTACTCCTAGAAATCTATCATCAAAGGAAATTAACGGTAATAAAGACAAAAACATATATATGATGATATATGCTAAAACATCTTAAATACAAAAAATAAGTATGGT
Source organism: Eptesicus fuscus (assembly GCF_027574615.1). Taxonomy (NCBI): domain Eukaryota; kingdom Metazoa; phylum Chordata; class Mammalia; order Chiroptera; family Vespertilionidae; genus Eptesicus; species Eptesicus fuscus. The sequence continues at coordinate 72,668,351 of NC_072482.1, read as the reverse complement.
AAAAGCATATATTCTATTGACATTAAAATGAATATTTGTGAATAATATTTAATGACATGAATAACTGTTTATAAGGCATAACGTTAGAATATACACTGAGTGGTCAGATTATTATGATCTCTGAACGCATAATCTGGCCACTCAGTGTATTTGTATCTCAAATGGGTACCAAAAGTATTCTAGACTTTTGCTGGAGATCAGCCACCTATTTGCCCTGAGCTTTCTATCAGCCAGTGCAAAGGGGAAAACTGAGCAGGTGCACGATTTATAGTATCTTTGATATCAAATACATGAGGTACTCAAGAGAAGTACACTGAGTGGCCAGATTATTATGTGTTCAGAGATTATAATAATCTGGCCACTCAGTGTATATACACATATAGAATATGAAATATAATCTCAACTTTATGAAATTTTATACATTTATAAATATATACACCCCAAACACACATACATTCAAAATGTACTTTTTTCTTCTTTGTATTCTCATGTGTTTTCTCTGTTGATTATAGAAAGGATGCCTCATTTTTGTAAGCAGAATTTTTACAATTCATCTTTCTCACCGATTTTCATTATGGCATTGACTATAAAGCAAAATAGAGAAACGCCTTCAATGGCGTTTGCATTCCAGGTCTGATAGAAGTCTGGATCATCCTGCTGGAGCAGCTAACAGCAGCTGTGTCCATTTTAAGGGAACGGATAAGTAAACTGTTGCATAAACATACAATGGAATAATAGTATGTGGCAATAAAAATGAGGATTGCATAAATTTGTTGACACAGAATGATCTCTAGCACATATTAAGAGCAAAAATTCAACATGTACACCAAGGTTTACATTATCCCATTTATATAAAAGTAATAAATAACAAATACAACTCTATATTTCTGTTTCATATAAATACATATACTTATATTTTAAGGGTATTTTCTTATATGCATATATGTATCTGTATGTTTACATCTTGGGACTAAGTAGTTGATCAAGTGATTATTTGAATTCATGTATTACTTGCATAACTAAAATCATGCAGAAACAAAAAAGAAAACTGCCGTCGGAGATCTGTATTCCGTAAGCAGTGGTAAATGTTTTTCCCTGCACTTTCTCAGAGAATGGGGCGCTCCCTCAAAAGAGGTCGTCAATGCCGAGAGATGGCAAAAGCTTCCTTTTTTATAGGAGAGTTGCTGAAATCACGATTCTGATGCTGACGTTTCTTTTTCAGGACCAGGGTTTGGAATCTATGCCGTTGTTCATCTTCTCCTTCCTGTGATGTCCCTTTGGCTCCGTCGGAGCCATAAAGACCATTCTTACTGGGATGTGGCCTCGGCTAACTTCAAGCACGCCATCGGTCTGTCCTGTGAGCTGGTGGTGGAGCACATTCAGAGCTTTATACACTCAGGTATCTGTGGCGCCCGAGCAGTTCGCATGGCATGTTTCACTAGCGGGCAGCAACACTGTCTAAAAGAGCTTATTAAATCCCTAATGCAACACCAGAGCATGGTTTTTGTCCTGGGAATTATTAACATAGAATTACATGGTCAAGGCCAGCCTTCTAATAGTAAACGGTCAAAAAGAAAATTGTTACATACGTGTCCTGTACAAAATTATCTAACAGAGAGACAAATGGCGGGGGGCGGTTAGAAAGCAACCAAAGGACTGGTATGCATGCATATTAGCATAACCAGTGGACACAGACACTGGGGCAGGAATGGCTGGCGAGGGGGGGGCAGTCAAGCGGGGGAAAAAAGGAGACATATGTAAAACTTTAGACAATAAATTAATTTTTAAAAATTATCTAACAGAATACTTAAAACATATGTGCGACCAAAGGTAAGATACCTAATAAGGTCTAGGATATCTGTGCATTAGGAGAGGGGAGGCAAGTTCAAGTATACAATACATTTAAAAGGGAGAAATATCCCTGCAGCCTGGAGGTGAGGAAGGGGTTCATTCTACTGTCCTGCTTCATCTGGGGTGGCGAAGTGACGGAGGCAGGGTTTTAGAAAAAGCTGAAATAATGGGCAAGAAGTTGCTTAACAGGTTAAGGGGTGACAATAAGGTTCTTAATATCTGTGGGGCTTTGAAAAATGACTTGGAAGTGTGGGGTATGTTGAAGTCCGCAGGTAGAGAGGGAGCCAGACACAGGGGACATCTGACTGCGGTGGTACCAGTAGGCAACATTAGGGAAATATAGATTCTTGCTCATGACTCTTGCTAAGGGAAGATCTGGAAATGTGAGAGGAGGAATGTCACTGCTAGCTCTAGTGGTTGCAAAGAAAAGGGAAAGGCATGCAGAAGTATAAAGGAAGAGGTGTGAGAGGCTCCCTTCTTAGGAGGGGTTAGAGAAATGAATGAGAACTTGACCCCAAGGGAGAGTCAAAAAGCAAAGGTAAGAAGAAGGTGTCACTACTAAGCTTAGCAGAAAGATTTACCCTTTGAGGACTTAATTGAGAAAGAAAAGAAGTGGGTGTTTGCACACGTAGGCTGACAAGTGTATCCCTAGGGGTAGCTGCTCCTGACCAGCTGCTTTGTTCAGCATGGGGCCCTTGAGGATTCTACTGAGAACTGCTTCTGTGGCCTCACAAGGACTTTGAAGAAAAGAATACTGATGTGTTCCTTGAACTGGGCAAACAGAATGTGATTTGTGAAAGTCTTATTTTCTTTAGCCTGGGGATAGAATGGAGACCAGACTCAATGGGTTCAGGGAGTGGTAGGATGAGAGATTTTGTTGTTGTTTATCAATAGCTTTTAATCCAATTTAATTCTATTAGCAGTAAGGAAAGTGTTTTATCTCTCCCCCCCCACCCACCCTCACCCCCGCCTTTTTTAAGAATTTAAATGTTTTACTAGCTAGTATTCAGGCTATCCTACCTAATAAAACAGTAATATGCTAATTGACCATACCTTCGCTATGCCCACAGCCAATCAGGGCGCTATGCAAATTAACCCAGTAAAGATGGCGGCCCCCATCGCTGAGCTGCTGAGGGAACCGGGGCTGGCGGGAGGCACCGGGGCCTCCCGCCGCTGCCGCCCGGGGCCAAGCCCTGACCCTGAAAGAAGGCGGAAGGCGATGGCCAGAGCCAAGGCCTGGGTCCCCGGTGCCGGCAGAAAACTGGTGCAGGCAGCCAGGTGAATGAAGGTCTATTGCACAAATCTTCGTGCAACGGGCTTCTAGTATATTATATTCTACTTAAGTAAATAAATGATATATTTAACTATGAAAAATATTCTTGAGCACATGGAAGTAAACCACATATTTCATCTTGATAAATCAAAAATGGATGTTATATATTTTTATCACAGATATTTTCTTATCACTCAGACTTTCCTCCTTTGCAGCCCCTTCTTTTGCAATAGTGTTGAGTGAAACTTGCTGTGCTTCTTCCTGCAGACATTAGGTATGAGAGCATGATCAACACCATGCTGAAGGACCTCTTTGAGTTACTGGTAGCCTGTGTGGCCAAGCCCACGGAAACCATCTCCAGAGTGGGCTGCTCCTGCATTAGGTGAGAAAAGGGTTCCTTGGCTATCTACAAAACTGGAGTTTTCATTATGAAATCCAAGGGAATTAATTATCCTTTGTGGTAACAATCTACTTTTTAGATTGTTTTTTATAAAAATAACTATATGCTAATATTTCTTCATTTCTGTGTTAAGTTGGCAAATATTTATTATGTAGGCATTACACAGGTTCCCTGCCCTCGAGGAGCAGAGAGCCTATTCTAAAGGGCATACCAGAGAGTCCCGTGAAGAATCATCACAGTAAGAAGTAACTATAAATGCTGAGAAAGGGCAGGAGTCAGGTGGTCAACGGGGCTTTTAGTAATGATACTGGCTCAGATCAGGACTTTGCAGGCAGGAGAACAGCATGAACAAATGCATGGAGATAAGAATTACAAGTGACAAAAGGGTTTTTTATTTTGTTTTGTTTGTTATTTGTAAAGGAGTAGTATGGACAACAGGGCTAGGATGGAAAAATTAGTACTGAATGTATACACTCTTGCATGCAAGCCTAAGTTTAAACATTGACCTGTTTGGAATAGGGATCCATTGATATTTTTACATTGAAATGGTTTTGGAAGTAGTAGTATGACCATGAAACACCAGATTGACTGAAGGCAAGAGTGATGAGATAGCAAAACTTGTAAGGACACCGTGGAATAAGTGTGTGTGTGTGTAAGGGTCTAAGTCGTGTAGCAGTAAAATGTATGGATTTAAGACGTCTGGTTTCTTTTGGCAGGTACGTTCTCGTGACAGCAGGCCCTGTGTTCACGGAAGAGATGTGGAGGCTGGCCTGCTGTGCCCTGCAGGACGCATTCTCTGCCACACTCAAGCCCGTGAAGGTAAAATGCTGGGAGAGAACCAGAGCAGGGTCCAGTCCGACTTAGTTCCCTGTCGAGTTGGCCACCTGGATTCTGCCTTTCTCGTAGCAGGCGGTCTCCGACACAGTGACAGTGTCAGACCCTAGTGCCATCAACCCCGAGGCAGCCGGTGAATGACTGCTGCGTTTCTCCCTAGGATCTGCTGGGCTGCTTCCGCAGCAGCACCGAGGGCTTCAGTGGGGAAGGCTGCCAGGTGAGGGTGGCAGCCCCCTCCTCCTCCCCCAGTGCCGAAGCCGAGTACTGGCGCATCCGAGCCATGGCTCAGCAGGTAAGGGCAAGGGCTGGGCCTCGTGATCCCAGTGGCTCTAGAAGCTTGACGCATTGCTGGGAGTCCCAAGCTGCCTTTCACTCCCTTAGGGACCTTGACCTCGTGCCAGTACGGTTCTTCACCAGAAATGACTTGAATCCAATTGATAGCGTTTATGGTCCTCCCCACCATCTCTTGTTTGTTGTATTTTTGTCACTGCTAGACTGTGAGTGCCTAAGGATGGCACACTTATTTGATATTTTTCTCTTTCTTAATAGAGTTGAACGTAACTGATCAGTAAAGTTAAGCTGTACTTACCCTTGCAGGTGTCACCATGGACTTTTTCTTCTGGCACATGTCAAAAGTTATAATACTAGAGCAGCCAAAGGGGTGGCTTCTCTAAATATAAAGCCGTTACACCTAGCTAGCTAAAGAATTTTCCCAGGTGCATACAGTAAGAAGTGAACGTGTCCATGGAATCCTGTTCTGAAATAGATCATTCATGGAGAACAGACAAGACCATTTCGCTTCATAATATTTCTTTCTTCTTCAGTCCCAAACCTTCCTCCTATATTCACTCTTCACATAACCCAGTAATCTGATAATGCTTACAAACTTTGGAAAGAAAAAGTTCATTAAAAATACTCATATTTTCAAAGGGAGTAGGTTAAATCATGTAAAATGAAATCACGTGGGTCAAAATGTAGGACGTGGTTACCCTTCTCTTAGTCCTGAAGTTACTTCTCTCCTGTCAGGACTAACGACGTGGCCATACTACTCTACTAGACAGCCGGAGAAGTCCTAACTTGTTTTTTTTTGTATTGGACAGAATAAGATACCAAACAGATGTCACAAGCAGAGAAGATCTTTTGCAAACATCACCCCCCTTTATTTACTTTTAATTAATATTAAACATCAGTGCCGGCTCTTTGGAGAGTGTTGAATTACGTGCTAGAAGTAGTAGTGTTATTAGTGTCAGCAGCTAACATTTATTGAATATTTGCTATTCTTATTTGTTATTCTTACCTAATATTTTTCTTATGTAATACAGATGTGTTAATTTATTTAATTCTCTTGACAAATATACCTGGTAGGAAACCATTATCAACCTCATTTCATAGGTGAGAAAATGGGTAGAGAGAATAGCAACTTGCCAGCTAATCTCTTGAGTCAGGTGGATCTCTGAACTGTGCCTTTGTGTGCCCTCCAGGTGTTTATGTTGGACACCCAGTGCTCACCAAAGACTCCAAACACCTTCGATCACGCCCAGTCCTGTCAGCTCATTATTGAGCTGCCTCCTGATGAAAAGCCAAACGGACACACCAAGAAAAGGTAAGCAGCGGAGCTTAAACACTTAGGGTCTTAGAAATAGGGAAGTTCCTTTAGACCCAGTCCTTGCTAATTACAATCCAAGCTTTCTCTAGGAATACTGAAATATTTGCAGAGTCATTTAACAAATGCTTTCACACAAAATTGTTAGCCTTTTAACTTTCCCACATTTCAGATTTGCTAGGGCTGCCACAATGGGGTAGCTTAAACAACAGAAATTGGAGTTGGAGACTGAGGTGTCGCCTGGCTTGGTTTTTTCCTAGGTTCCTAGATGGATGTTTCCTCCCTGCGTCTTCACATGTCTTCTCTCTGTACCTGCCTGTGTCCTAATCTCCCATTCTTATAAGGATGCCAGTCCTAGTGGATTAGGGTCCCCACTAATGACTTCATCTATTAACCTAATTATTTATTTAAAGACCTTTCTCCAAAGATAGTCACATTCTGAGGTACTGCAGGTTAGGATTCAACATCTGATTTTGGGGACACATCTCTGTGTGTCTATAGCATAATACATATAACTTTTTTTAAAATAATTTTGAGGTGTGATTCATATTGTATCAGTGAGAAATACATGAAGTTCTTATGAGCAACACAGCTGTCAGGAGACAAAAAATACATGTGCCCTGCCACGAGAACCTTGATCTTTTTAAATACAGGCTCTGTGAAGTGCAATAAAATGAGGAGTGCCTGTACTACCATCCTGCTTAAAAACAACTGTTCTGAAGATGAAAGAAACTACTGAAGTGTTCCAATTTAAACTTCCAACAAACTATAAGTGATGCTGATAAATATTTGAGCACAATATGTGAAGGACAGTAGCTAGATCTTTCCACTACCATTCATCTCTGAGGACACATTCAGAGAGGCTGAGCCACTTCTCCCAAGTGATGGAGCCAGAATCAAAACTAGTTCCATTTTAGAGAGCGTGTGTGATTTTTTCCAAACGTTAGATGCTTAATACAGCAGTTTGATTAATGCAACCAATTCAGTGAAACTTCAGGTACACTTTTTTAGTCAAGTGTGTGGTACATACAAAATATAACTATGACCCTGTCACCCACCTTCAGAAATAGAGCTTTACCAATATCCCACATGCTCCTCTCAAGTTCTATGCCTGGTTTCCCCCAGTCACTCATTTTTCAAGTGTACCACTAGTAAATCAAATATAACAATATGTTAAAAGGATCATACGCCACCATCCAGCAGGATTCATTTCAGGGGTGCTCAAGTATGGTTCAACATCCGAAAATCAATGTGACATACCACATTGACAGAATCCTATCTAATAAAGAGGGAATAAGCTAATTGACACTCACACCGTCACAAAGATGATGGCGCCCACGGCCAATAAGGAAGGAATATGCTAATTGACTGCCCCGCCCTCAAAGATGGCAGCACCCACAGCCAATAAGGAGGGAATATGCTAATTGACTGTCCCACCATCAAAGATGGCAGCGCCCAGTCCCCTCAGCCCCTGAGGGCTCCCAGATTGTGAGAGGGGGCAGGCCGGGCTGAGGGACCGCCCCCCCTCCAGTGCATGAGTTTTCATGCACTGGGCCTCTAGTAAAGGATAAAAATCATGATCTGTTCAGTAGATTTAGAAAAAGCATTTTAAAAGATACAACATCCATTTATAAAAACTTTCGATAATATGGGTTCAGAAGGATAGTACGTCAACATAATAAAGTTCATATATTACATACCCACAGCTAACATCATACTCAATGGTGCAAAACTAAAAGCTCTTCCTCTAAGATCAGGACCAAGATAAGGATGCCCACTCTTGCCACTCTATTCAACATAGTACTGGAAGTCCTAGCCACCGCAACCAGGCAAGTAAAAAATAAAAAGCATCTAAATTGGAAAGGAAGAAATAAAACTGTCACTATTTGCTAACTAAATGATTTTATATACAGAAAACCCTAAAGACTATCAGAAAAAAAAGCTATCAGAAAGAGAAATGAAGTAAACAAGCCCATTTACAAACATACCAAAAAGAATAAAATACCTAGGAATAAACTTAACAAAGGAGGTAAAAGACCTGTATTCTGAAAACTGAAGATATTGTTTAAGAAAAAATTGAAGGAGATACAAAGAAATTGATATTCCATGTTCATATTACCTAAAGCAATCTACAGATTCAATACAAGCCCTATTAAAATCCCAATGGCATTTTTCACAGTAATAGAATGAAAATATTGGGCTATGTCACATGCTGGAAGCACTGAACTTTTTACATATATACATCTAAAGTATTAACAGTTGAACTGTTTTGGTCCTTAGAAAGCTAAACTTCAATAAGATTGCTAAAAATATTGGGTTTAAGAAAAAATTCCAGTTAAAATTAATAAAGCAACAGAAACTATTTTTTATTTGATATGTTCATTACTCAGATATAAAATGTGTCCTAATTATGCCTATATAAACCAGTTGTTATAAAACTCTATTATTTTTCTAAGGCTTGTAGATAATTGTTAATTAGTGTCATAACTTAGTTCTATAGCTCCTAGATTTTAAAAGTGTCAGGAATTCCATTTATTATTATGATTAAAATGGTTATTGTGTAATGCCCTTTTTTTTTAAAGAAGGCATTCAAATACAAGTAATTTAGTTAGATTTTGCATATGTCATTCTGAAATGTGTAATGCCTTTAAAATCTCATACAAGGCAGGAGGTTACTCATCAGTCCCTTTCTTTCCATTTGAAGTGTTTCTTTCAGGGAAATTGTGGTGAGCTTACTGTCTCATCAGGTGTTACTCCAGAACTTGTATGACATCTTGTTGGAAGAGTTCGTCAAAGGCCCCTCTCCCGGAGAGGAGAAGACCGTCCAAGTGCCCGACACCAAGCTGGCCGGCTTCCTCCGCTACATCTCCATGCAGAACCTGGCCGTCATCTTCGACCTGCTGCTGGACTCCTACCGGACAGCCAGGGAGTTTGACACCAGCCCGGGCCTGAAGTGCCTGCTGAAGAAGGTGTCCGGCATTGGGGGCGCCGCCAACCTCTACCGCCAGTCTGCCATGAGCTTCAACATCTACTTCCACGCGCTGGTCTGCGCAGTGCTCACCCACCAAGAAACCATCACCGCCGAGCAGGTGAAGAAAGTCCTTTTCGAGGACGACGAGAGGAGCACAGACTCCTCCCAGCAGTGCTCCTCCGAGGACGAGGACATCTTTGAGGAGACTGCCCAGGTGAGCCCGCCCAGGGGCAAGGAGAAGAGGCGGTGGCGGGCCCGCCTGCCCTCGCTGAGCGTGCAGCCCATCAGCAACGCCGACTGGGTGTGGCTGGTCAAGCGGCTGCACAAGCTGTGCATGGAGCTGTGCAACCACTACATCCAGATGCACCTGGACCTGGAAAGCAGCCTGGAGGAGGCGCCCGCCCTCAAGAGCGACCCGTTCTTCATCCTGCCCTCCTTCCAGTCCGAGTCCTCCACCCCGTCCACGGGCGGGTTCTCGGGGAAGGACACGCCTTCCGAGGACGACCGCAGCCAGACGCGGGACCACGGGGCCGAGTCCCCGAGCCTGCGGGCCGGCAGCGGGGAGACGCTGATGCTGCCCCCGAGCCCCAAGGTGGAGAAGAAGGACCCCGGCAGGAAGAAGGAGTGGTGGGAGAGCGCGGGCAACAAAATCTACAGCATGGCGGCCGACAGAACCATCTCCAAGCTGATGACGGAGTACAAAAAGAGGAAACAGCAGCACAACCTGCCCTCCTTCCCCAAAGAGGTCAAAGTGGAGAAGAAGGGAGAGGCCCTGGGCCCCCGGGGCCCGGACTCCCCGCTGCTGCAGCGGCCCCAGCACCTGATGGACCAAGGGCAGATGCGGCATTCCTTCAGCGCAGGCCCCGAGCTGCTGCGGGAGAAGAGGCCCCGCTCCGGCTCCACCGGGAGCTCCCTGAGCGTGTCCGTGCGGGACGCCGAGGCGCAGATCCAGGTGGGTCCCTGCAGGGCAGGCAGTGCGGGGCGGACTGCCCCAGCCATGCAGGGGAGGCTGGGTTTCTAACGATGCACACGCCCCCTCACGGGGCACTCATTGGTGTCCCTCAAATCTTGGACAGTGTATAAGAGGCCCACTTTCCCTCCAAAGGCAGGGGATTGGCCGAGGCTGAGACTAGGATATGTCTGTATCAGTGATGTCATGGTGAAACTGACGTTTTATTATTAGAAAATTTCAGGAATTATTTTTATGGGTTATAACAGATATTATTGAGAAGATGGAAGCCAAAACTTATAAAATGGGTGTACTTCAGGCGGAAGTGAAATAAGCCAGTCAGAGAAAGAAATACCACATGATCTCAATCATATGTGGAATATAATGAACAAAATAGATCCAGAGACATAAAAGTATACAACACACTGTCAAATCTCAGCGGGAAGGCAGGTGGGAAGAGATCAACCAAAGAACTTGTATGCATCTATGCATAACCCGTGGACACAGACAATAGTGTGGTGAAGGCCTGTGATGGGCGAGAAGGGGTTAATGGAGGAAAGAGGAGACCTATGTAATACTTTCAACAATAAATATGTTTTTTAATGGGTGTACTTTAGCTGGTATGGAGTCCTGAGTTTATCATTTGAAGATGCACTGAAGAAATTCCATAGTTAGGAAGAATAATATAAAGGTGGTTATGCTGATGAACTGTTTTCATCTCAAGTTTTCCTAACCCATCCAGAGCACATAAAAATTCTCATTCTTCAGAGGGCTCTGAGTGCCTGCTCATTCATATATTGCATATTTGTAATTCCATCATACATAAAAAAATGAGCTTGAGAAGGAAACATTGTTGGTTCCGTTTTGTTCAATTTAAGAATAGATGAGATGAGGGAGAAAACAAGTAGAGGGGATCTGGAGTCACAGAGAGCCCTTTAAAAACAATCTGATGTTTTCCTGAAATTGTGGACTCCTGCTAAGGGCATAATAAATTAGACAATCTTGGGCCCTAGGATCTCATGAACCTATACAGAGATATATTCTTTGAATGAACATAAATTTAGAACTAGTATGAATCTCTTGTAAGATGTGTTATTTTCCACTAAAGTACCTTGAATATTGAACCCAACTTCATAACTCAGAATCCACAAAAATCATAGACTAGATTTGCAAAAGTCCAGTCAGACTGTGATGTATGATTATTCTTTAACAGATGACCTTCTTGACAAATAACATACCTTATTGTTTTTCATGTCTTGGAAATTTGCTTATGATTTTAAAAGTTATCCTATATTAAAATAGATCTATTTCACGTTTTCTAGGCATTATAGTGACTGCTGATTAAAAGTGTTATATGGCCTATAGAAATCCCATTATGAAAAAGCAAGAGAGTTTTTAAAACTGAGGGTTAAATAAGATTTTTATAGTTTATGAAAGCTGAAAATAAGGTATTCATAATCTATACTAATAGAGGAATATGCAAATTGTCAAGGATGCCGTCACTGTAACGATCGAACAGCAGGCTGTGTGGGGAGACAAGGCCAGCAGGGGGGGGTTAATGAGGGACGACCAAATGAACAGCAGGCTGCATGGGGCAACCAGGCTGGCAGGGAGGTTAGTGAGGGACGACCAAACAGCTGAACAACAGGCTGCATGGAGCGACCAGGCCAGCAGGGAGGGTTCGGGGTGGGCAGTTAGAAGCCAGTGGTCCCAGATTGTGAGAGGGATGTCCAACTGCCAGTTTCGGACATCCCCTGAGGAGTCCCGGATTGGAGAGGGTGCAGGTCTGGCTGAGGGGGACCCCCCTCCCATGCACAAATTTTGTGCACCGGGCCTCTAGTGTTAGATAAGTCTCTGTATATATGAAGTTAAAATGACAATTTATTAGTAAAGACTAATTTCTTACAGCCTAAAAGCCTGAGAAAACTCATTTGCAAATTGGCAGGGCTTAGCCCCACCTGAGAGTTCAAATGAAACCACAGGAGAAAGCTGATGATTCTCTTAAATCCTTTCTCTTAGGCGTGGACCAACATGGTGCTAACAGTTCTCAATCAGATTCAGATCCTTCCAGACCCGACCTTCACAGCCCTCCAGCCAGCAGTGTTCCCATGCATCAGCCAGCTGACCTGTCACGTGACGGACATCAGAGTTCGCCAGGCTGTGAGAGAGTGGCTCGGCAGAGTGGGCCGTGTCTATGACATCATTGTGTAGAAGACTCACATTGAAAAAATTCCGTAGCGAGGGTTAGAGTAAGCCTGCCAGTCTGACAGCATTTTCCCCACCACCAGCTCCACTGACTCTAGTGTCTCAGAGAACAATCAGCTGCTCCCTAACTAATCGCATTGGGGCCATTCTGGATACTAAGGTTGTATCAAGATGACAACTGATACTCTGATTTTGCACCTTATTTCAGAAGTTTCTCCATTCCTTGACACATTCCTAAATCATGAAGTTGATTTCCCAATGTTTTTGCCTGCAATGTTATTGCCAAATGGGTCCCTTTTCAAAGACCTCTCCTTTGAAAACTACATTGATCCATTTGATTTTTTTTTAAATGCAATTACTAAGAAAATAGTATTTTTGCTGGTAAGTCAAGCTGATGTATAAACATGCATATATCTAGTACCAAACATTAGTCATTGGAGAAAGACTTGTGTCATGATTGTGCATTTGGTGGAGAAGAAAACAGCTAGAAAGTTACATTCTTAGGTGTCATAATCAAGAAAAGGATGGCTTTCTCTGTAAAATATTCCACAACATTTCAAAATTGTCCCAAGTTGTCAAGATTTTCTGGTTGGTACTCACCAACTTCTTTGTATAAGGCACTGTTGTGCCTTTATTTCCCTATTTCTAATGGAAGAAAATTATTTCCTGGCAGAGTGTTAAGTCAGTGTCATGGCAGCCTTTGACACCCCGTACCCAGTGACATTTGCTGATACAGATATTGCCAAGGTTCAGAAGACTGACCAGTCACCTGGCGGTCCCATTAGTCTTTGCTTTTGCTCCCAAGGCAGAAAAGAAAAAATGGTGCCTTAGTCCCTTGTTGCACGGGCATTTCTATGCTCCACAGTTATCTCAACATAAGGTATAACATTTGGTTTTTAAGAAAACAAAACATTAAAATGCAACTCATTTGCTATCTACACCCTTGGAGAAAAGGAAGTGAGTTCTCTATTCAGTGAGCAGACTTCTCAGGGAAGGGGCAGGCAGTGTGGGGTAGGGAGACAGCTGGTGGGGTGGGAAAGGAGATTATGATGAAATCATTTTAATCTTCTGTTACACAAACTCTAGTCTCAGAAGAAAACTAAAGGAGAAGGGGACACAGGATGAAGTCTAGGAAATTTAGTTTTTTTCAATTTAAAATATTTCTCCTCTCTGGCAAGTCCATTTACCCCATGTCTGAGGTCCTCTTAGTTAGGCCAATATTTTAAGTGAATATTTTTCTTAAATATTACTAGAAAATTAATCTGGAACCTTTATCTTATTATGTATTATATATTTAATATTTCTTAAATTATAATAATGATTGAAACTCCTCAGTCATGCTCATTCATATATATTCTAGTAGAGTTAGTTGCTATGACATACATTATAATTTTCCCAGCCCCTAAAAATGCATTCATAATTGAATGTGCCATCTTTAAAAATAGAACATCAACTCTTCAATATTAAAATAAGGATTTGAAATTGACAACTTTTCTCAGTGCTGGTATATGTAAACTTATCCACAAGGCTACCAGAAAGACAAAGCTGATTTACTTAGGCAATCTAAAAGCAGGAACTTTTATTGTTCAGTGTGCCACCAAAAATCACCATGGAATCCAGAAGACATTTTTTCAGTTCCACAAAACCCAAAACACACTCTTTGCCTTCAGTTTTTACTCATTAGTTAATGATTTGAGTTTAGAAACAGATCAACTATTTGTAACAAGCAATGAATTGTTGGGATAGCAATGAGCTGTGTTAGTGCTTTTGAATTTCTATATTTGTAAGTAGAATTGAAAATCAGGTAGATACTTTTTTTTTAAACAAATACAGTACATCAGGGTTGTTCTTTTTCTTTTTGTAGCTTATCTTAAGTTCAGTTCTCTTTTGTGAGCCAGTGAGTACTATAAAATTTACTTGGAGAGGTCGGGGGGGGAGGGTTAGGGGAGGAAGGGTGCTTCAGTAGAGTATCAAATCAGAGTAATTATAAAAGGTTGTTACATATGAACATTTTGTAAAGTATGAAAATGCAAAGGAAGCCAGTTTCAGTTTATCAATGCCATGGCCCAGAGTATGTCCACTAATTATTTAGAAATAAGAATTCATTCCCCCACAGATTCTCTATTATGGGATCCAAGGCTAGTTTATGAAAATAGGTTTACCCCATACTCTATCCAAACACTGCTCTAGTACTAACCTGATTGTGGGTGCCAAGAATAAAGAGATGAGGGAACACAGAGAGCTCTTTATAATTTGGTTAGAGGCTTTGGTCCCTTCCCATCACCCTTTCTGTAGCCCACCTGAGACCCACACTGGTCTTCAGCCCACCTTCATTCCCTACATACTCTGCTCTGCAGCTACATCAGAATTCACCCAGAAAATTAACTGTCACAGCAATATTTCCCAGAGGTATTTGCAGTTTTCAAAAATGACATTAGTTGATGCAAACAATCTCTCTAATGAACAAGACTTCAAGTCACAACAAAGTCAGTTGAATCCTCCCACAGGTGGGGAAGAAAAGGAGATAATTAGGAATCCGTGGTAGAGGTAGACAGGAGCCCCTTCCCAGAGTGCCCAGTGAGTCCCTCACACTCTTCCTGGTGTCTCGGTTTCTGCTTTTCCCCAAGGTTACTGATAGACCAAGGTCTCGGCAGCCTTCGTAGTTAAAACGGTTATTACCACATACTTACAGATCTAAGCAGAATAAGATTTTTCATGTTACTTTTAGTTGCCGATATTTATTACTAAATGTGTGTTATCCTGAGGATGAGAGTTACTCTCTTTTTCTAATATTTTTGGTAAAGTGCACATCATAAACACCTGAAAAACTCAAAGTGTAAAAGAATTCCTGACTGAACAGCTCAGCCAAGTATATCCCAGTCTTCATCAGATTTCTCCTTGCCAGGAGGGCACAGATTTGATGGAGGGTCTCCTAGTTCTTGCCTCTCCTGATCAGCTTTGAAAGATGCTTGGGCTGCCTCTCTATATCATCTTGTTCTTTCTCTCCTTAAGGTTATTCTCTAGCCTTCTCCATCAACACAAAACTAGGCACCTTTTACCATTGTATGCTATATCATGATTGGCCATGGCTGATGCTAGCATACACAACATTCGAATTAAAGTATTTTCAATCAGACATGACAGAGTGGTAGAATTCAAAAGTACCTTTAATGGAAACTTCTTTATAACAACATCACCAGGTTTTTTTGTTCTTGTTTTAAGGAGAAGGCTTATACAGTCAGTTGAGAGTGATATAGCCTTAACTGCGATAACTTTGACTTCCCCCAAATACATCACAATACTACTTCTCAGAAAGGAAGCTCACGCATGTCTGTCCCTTCAAACTGAACAGACCTTTGTTTGGAGCTGGTAACAACAGCAAGAAAGTTATAAACAGCAGGAGGAGGTGAGATTTGTTGAGTGCTACTGCCAAGGTACATTTATCTACATTACCATATTTTATTTTCACAGTAACCTTGTGAAACAGGTATTTTCCTCGTTTTTTTAGATGAGGAAGAGACCCAGAGAGGTTAAGAAATTTGCCCAAAATAACCAGTAAATGGCAAAGTTGGTTGCAAAAGAGCTCTCTATACTACACCATTCTCTAAATGCACCAAGTAAACACCTTAGTGTCTCAAGGAATTACAGTTAAAATGAGTTAAAAATACTTGATGGATGTCCTGGATCCATAATTTTATGGGGATTTTTAAATAGGGTTAAAAAAGAAAAGGACCATGTTTACTGGTCGATACAGAAAGATCATACACAACATTTTGAATGTTCAGAAATAAAATCTAAACTTCCATCTTAAAGCAGACATTCAGTGGTAATTTAGAAAATTTGCCAATTAGGTGGAAATGATGGAATAATCTTGTTCATGGCCAGCTGTTATGCAGGAAAACCATGGCAGTCTGCGTCTGGAACGACATGCACAAATTGTGAGCCTTTTTTAATGACCACAGCCAACAGTGCCTCTCGGCTTGCTTGCCTGGAAGTATACTGTACTCAATCTGTAGGTCTTCATCTAAGTTTGGGGATATACAAAATAAATAACCACTTTCAAATGCGCACTCTAACGAGGAAGTACTGGTTAGACAAAATTGTTTAACGATCCAGGTACTGAGGGCATCAGGTCAATATCCACAGTAACCATGTGCCATAAACCTAAATATTCCTACTTATTTTGTCGGCAAAAGACAGATTCAGTACTTACATGTGCTTGGCTTCCACGTAGGTGATTCCAGTGAGCTTTAGTGTGGCCTTAAAATACAAGAGACTATTTTAAGCACTTTTTATTGGAAATATGAGCTGCTCTTGGGCAAGATTTATGAAATTGGTAAAGAACTCATTTATAATTATGCTTCATCAGAAACAAAACAAGAAAACAAGCTGTGTTCCCTCGTTCATTAGTGGACCAATCTAGAAAACTGTGAAATCTTCTTCCTGTGCTTGTATTGTAATGTTCATGTTTGATGTGGAACTAATAATTAAAGTTTTGGACTAGAACACCATATAGATTTCCAAAACACAATTATTCAGGGAAGACAGACCAAAAAAGAAAAGAAAAAGAAAAAAAAAAACATCTCCTGGATGGTTTAAGAGAAACTCAGTTGAGAGCAATGCTCGATTTCTTTATAAACAGTGGCACCACTAGTAACTGAAGAAAAGCCACTATCACACCTCTGGCACCATGCAAAACATCCCTCTGTGTACTAATGCAAGGGGGTTCCAGGGAGGAAAGACTGGTTGAACATCTTCGTGATTCACCAGTTGGTGAATCCCATCCAGTTATGGTCCTTCCAGCCTGTTCAACCACCGGGAATTATTTGTACTGTCATTCCTCTCCTGAAGGTTTAAGTCATGGTTGTCTAGTGTCGTCTGACTTTAGAATAGTGGTTCTCAGACATTGGCACACATCAGAATCACCTGGAGGGCTGGTTAAAACACAGATTGCCAGGCCCAGGGTAGGGCTGCAAATCTGCATTTCTAACAAGTTCCTAGAGGAGCCCAATGCTGCTGGTCTAGGGACCACACTTTGAGAACCACTATCTTGAAAAAATCTCCAACTCTTACCTTTAAGACCAGCTTGACTTATCAAGCACTAGAGGAAAACTGAACTTAACCTTGGCAAACAACTTGGGATTGGATTCTCTACAGCAGGGGTGGAGAATGTCTCGCCCTCGGGCCATAGGAGGCCCCAGAAATCATTTGGTCTGGTCCTGCCAAGGCATTATGGGTGGTTTAAGTGTTTGACCAAATATAGCAGGCTAATTTTTAAGCTGATCAATTTGTATCGCCCGAGAATGATGATCCAAATGGCCGTTGGCAGAAAAAAGGTTCCCCACCCCTGCTCCACAGCATTCCTGCTCAATCTTCCCAGTTTCCATGGTTTATTATACCAACAATTGTTTTGTGTGTTTTTTTACAAGCTAGAGGACAATGAATGTATAAGTTCTATGGAACGGTGAGATCAGTATAAGCTTCTCGTCTTTGTATTTAGAAACATTGATTCTGTGGACGATCATTTATATCCTGTTGGCCCTTTGACTTGTACTGAGGTGATTTTAAGTTTAAAAGTATGTGGTGTTTGTGTTTTTATTCTGTCCATACAGTTTTAATGAAATGTTTCCATGTCTTCTCCATTATAACCTTGGCTCCTGGCTTCCAGATGTTTTTGAGTAGTTGCTTGCTTGCCAGTAGTTTTATCTCTCTCATTAGTCACCAAAATGTCAGCACTTCAAGATGACATTACACTACTTGATGTGCCTTCATTTTTCACGTGTCTGGTGTAAATTAATATTTTAATTTCCTGTAGACCTGCAAACAGTCTACCAAATGGCTTCATGGAAATTTGCAAACATAACCACCTCCCCTTTGAGCAGTATATGTGCCTGTTTTAAAGACTTCTCAGTTAATATGTTGGGTTTGCACTCATATCTGTACAATAGAGGCCATATTCATTATCTCCCAAATGATGAAAGAAATGTAAAAATGCATCAATATGCATTGAGAATACAGTGATGTCATGTTAATTCAAAGATAGCTGGGCCTTATTTTAGTTCTTAGGACTTTATTAAATTAATTAGCCTTGGAAATTCTTTTTACATGAAAGAAGGAACACAGAGGGAATAATTCAAGAGAAAACAATTAAGTACCTTAAAATCATCACCTGTGTGTGAGCTATTTTAATTACACATAATTCTTATTGATTTAATAAAGTTTCTCTAAATACTTCTCAAATACCCTGATTTCATTTAAATTACTTTATCTTTTTGTATGTATAGAAAGTAATGACTATATTTACTAGAATTAATGAGTTCCGAAAGTATATCAAAGTGTTAATAGTATCAAGGATTCAAATCTTTGCCTCTGTGGATAGAAATAAAGGTGTTTTTTTTAATTTTACTTTTGTTTTCTATAACCTTTTCTGGAAATGATGCATGCATTTAATTCTTTTAATAATAATTTATTTTCAGATTAAATTTTAAAATTAATCTTTAGGAATAATTTGTTTTCAATTTATTTTACCAACTGGTGCCAAAAGGGGAGATCTTCTGAACTACCACATAAAATAGGTTTTCTCTTCAAGTTAGGGAAGCTCCGAACCCTGACACTACCACCCGCCCATGGTCATCCATGGCTACCTCACAATATGTGCAAGCGAGTCTGTATTCCTCCCTCTGTTCTTTCTTCTGGCTTTTGTTGGAAGTGGTTCTAATAAAAACAAGTTTCCCACTAAATAGGCAAAATGGTACAAAGAGAAATGCTTTTGATATTCTGGTTTCACCTCAATTGAAACCAGGTGATAGAATATACGGGTAAGGCGTGATAGGGGCAGGAGGAGGTGCCTAGAGGGAAAGGCTGATTTTGTTTATGTTTCTTGATTTGGTTTTTGGTGGGTGGGTAGGGGTAGGAAACTAAAAATATTGCCCTAGTCATGCCAAACGATTATCATTCAATATTATTTTTATGCTTTTCTAAAGGAATAAAAGTGAATTATATTATAAACAATTCCCCTACTACCATTTCCCTACTCTAAACAAAGCCAACGGGTGGTAAGGATCCTTTTATCCTTTCTTGTATGATGCCAAAGAGTCGAGTTGTTTTCATTGAAAATTATAAATAAATGAAGCTTGGTATAGCCATAATGATTTGAGTCAGTGTACCATTTCATCTACAAAATGCAGAATTCATCATTGCAACTCTATTCACCAGGAGCCTTGAAGCATTTCGTTTACTTCAAAGGACTTGTCAAGGAAGTACAGTTTTTTGTTTTGTTTTGCCTTCTTATCTTGTCAGTTTGGTCACATTTATTAAAAAAAACTGAAAGCTACCCTCCTTTATATGTTGATATAACTGTTTGATTTGATATAATCTATTGTTTAACAGGTCTCTATAAGCAAGCTTGCAAGTGTATTTTGTGTACATTTTATCTGAGGTGAAAATGAAAATTCTAAAGAGAAATATTTTAAAAGATATTGTATTTATGTTGCTTGTGTTGTAGAATAAAGATTCAAATGCATTTAAAAATTCTGATATGTGGAACAATTTTTTTAGCAAATAAATATATCAAAATAATTTATGTAAATATACTATGTTTACAGAATTCTGCCTAAAGAACTAGGTTCCTTTCCATGGCATTACATAGCTCTGAATGAAAATTTGGTACATGCCTAGAAAATACATTGGAAGAAGTGTGTGTGTGTGTGTGTGTGTGTGTGTGTGTGTGTGTGGTTGTTTCCTTTTCTGAAAAAAAGAGGGCTTATTTTACAATATTGTTTTGGTCTTCATACGAATGGATATTAAATTCATATTATCATAAATACTAATGTAATTCATTTAAAAAACCAAGTATTATCTTTTGTTCATAAATGACTAACTCAATTAATAGGAATATGATTATTAAAAGGGAACATTCAGAATATAATACAGCCACTTTTAACTTTATGACTTTATTGGTTTAAAATTAACTGTTTCAAAAGCCTATTAATAGTATAAGCGTAGGAATCCTCATGCCCAAATTGTGGGAAACTACTGCTTGGCCAATAGAGGGATAAAAGACAAACACCATAGAGATGGACGCTGTGTATATGACCTTAAATCACAATGATGTGATTCTATCACACATTGGTAATCTCACAGTTCTATTACTCAGACTTAGTCATTTACATCTTGTGGACAAAATGAAACTAAAATAGACACTAATATGCTTTTCATAAGCACATCACGAACTTACTAAACATAAGTGACCAATCACATTCATGGATGGAGACAGCTGTGCAGACTAGAGAGGACAGGGGCCTTTGCCAGAAAAGCAGAGTGCACATCCCAAGCTTTGCTCCTGCCTGGGAGTGGGGAACCCAGACAACCCTTGAGAACAGAGCTCAAGGTTCCTGCTCTGCAAAATGAATCTAAACTCTCAGCGGGTTGTTAAGTAACCTGAGAGCCCCGATGTTACAGTGCTTTGTACATGCTAGTGCCTAATAAATGCTAGCTACCATGGATAACCCATTTCATAAATAGCCCCACTATTTTGCAAGATGATTTATAGTGGAGATCTAATGCATACATATCCTTGACATTCATATCCATGAATGTACTATAACACAGAAAGCTTAACATTTGGTACCAATCATTTTTTAAACTGATTTTTAGAGAAAGGAAGAAAGAGGGGGAAAGAGAGAGAAACATCATTGTGAGAGAGAAACATCAGTTGGTTGCCTCCTGTAGGCACCCTGACCAGGATGGAACACGCAACCTAGGTTTGTGCCCTGATGGGGAATGGAGCCCACGACCCTTGGGCATATGTGAAATGCTCCAACCCATCGAGCCGTGCCGGCCAGGGGAGTGCAGATCTTATATTAGGAGGTCAGCAGCTCAGATGCATATCAGTTTAAGCAAACATTTTGGAAATCTATGGCAATAGCCAATTCTTCCAATATTAATATCCAGCAATGAATATAATATGTGCTTAAAGCTATATGTATTTCTTTAAAGAAGAGACAACACATTTTAATTGTTTGGCTTATGATCAAAACTTGCATTATATTTCAGCTTTGATAAATATTTCATATCACTCATTAGAAAATTCACTTTCCCATCTGGCTTAAAGCTAGGTTCAATAAGCAAGTGAAAATAAAATGGAAGCATAATGCAATATTGTGGCTTTCACATATTGACCAACATTCCCATTATCTCAAGCCTTTGAAAGGGCACTCTAAGCATACCTTTTATCTCTTCCTCGTTTGTTTTTATTTATAGATTCCTAGTTACAACATCCAGCCATCGGTGCCCTGAGCCTGCCCTGTTAACTTAATCTGGTTGCACAAAATGTTTTGTTGTCAGAGAAACAAACTACCCAGCTTAATGATCTCATCGGAACTCAGAGATGGCAACAACATAATTAAATCCCAGCGAAGTTTATAAGCACTTTCCAACTAATAAAAAAAGTGCTATTTCAACATGAAGGGATCAAATTCACGACAGTTTAGAGCTGAGAACTGAAGTACTGAACTCCAGTTGAATTAGATATAGTTTCCTTGTCTCCCTGATATCAATACCTCATTTTATTGTGCTTCACTTTACTAAGCTTCACAGATATTTCGTTTTTACTAATTGAAGGCAAGACCCTCCACCAGCAAGAAGATTACAGCTCGCTTTATTTCGACAGTATTCGCTTTACTGCAGTGTTCGGAACTGAACCCACAATGCCTCCCAGGTAATCGCTATACTGAGCTATTGTAAATGGTACAAATGGTGTAAGGAAGTCAAACATTCTTTGCCAGTATCTCTAGAAGAGAATAACCTTCAAGAAAATAAATGTTAAATGTGATGCAGAAGGCTCCATTATAACTCAACTTGAAAAGAAATATGAATATTGAAATTAACTCACCAATTGCAAAGGAAAAGATACTCTTGGCTAAAAGTTCAATTACAGCTAAAAGTTCAATACTCCAAGGTTTGTTTTAGTCTACTCCTAGGATGGCCTTCGAATCACTACTATAAATACTTGATGGATTTTCTAATATAGCAGTGGATTACAAAAATAGCATCCTTCTGTAGCTTAGAATAGATTTATATTTTAAATGGGAGGAATATATATTATTACGGACTCTCAGATCAACACCATTTAGAAATGGGCTTCATGGGAAACTGGGCATATTTCTGAGCATATCTGACATCTGTTCTAAACCCTCCCAGCTGGAGACACAGACACCATGTACATTAGTACAGATTTACAGAGTTAAATTTTACATTGGTGAATTGATAAATATGATTTAATGAGCATTTATTCCATTGGGAGAAAAAAGTCTGTAAAACCTTTGGGGATTAGAGCGTGGGATGGGAATGAAGATAATGTCTCCTACTTCCCAGGAGGCTCTGTCAGCCCCTGCGGCCCTTAGCCAGGCAGCAGCCCTCCCTGCCCCCACCACTCTGCTGAGCACATCAGTGAGTGACCCCTTCCCTGCTCCTGCTCCTCCAAGGCATCCAGTGGAAAGGGGTTAGCACAATCACAGAGTTGTTGTCGAGGCTGCCATGGAAAGATGCACAGGATTCGAGAATTATCAGAAAAACCAGCATTGTCTCTTCCATGAAAATGTGATTGGCCAATATTCAGGAATGGGCACAAATATGAATGACCAGGACCAGCTCCCTGGCCCAGAGATGGGAGATGAATGCTACCAGGCCATCTTTCTTCAGTACAAGTGTTTCCTCAAAAGCATTAAGTAGACTTCTATGGCTGAAAAGTACATGAGATATTAATCTATGTCCTATTTTTCTCCAAGTATTTTTCCCATTTCTTTCTCCTTACTCAAGTAGGTAGTTGGCTCTCGGGTGCACTGTGTCAAGGAAGGGATATGATGGGACAGGATGACCCAAAAATTGCCTGTCACATTCTCTAGTTCTTATATGCCAAAAGCCTAAGTTACACACATGCGCGTGCGCATGCACACACACACACACACACACACACACACACTATTGTGTGTTGTTTCTTTTTTTCTTTTCCTTTTTTAAAATATAGTTTACTGATTTTTTACAGAGAGGAAGGGAGAAGGATAGAGAGCTAGAAACATCGACGAGAGGGAAACATCAGCTGCCTCCTGCACACCCCCTACTGGGGATGTGCCTGCAACCAAGGTACATGCCCTTGACCAGAATCGAACCTGGGACCCTTCAGTCTGCAGGCCAACGCTCTATCCACTGAGCCAAACTGGTTAGGGCTGTTTCTTTTTATTTTATGTGGGTTTTGAGGGAAGGGTACCTACAATAGGGCGGGTGTAGACAAGCTCTCTAGGGTAGAAACATGAAGGAAATAATTCCTTTGACTAGAACTGAAATCCCAGGGCTGGAAGGAGAGAAAGTTCACTAGCAGAAAGGCTGCAGGCCAGGGAGGACCTCTGAACTGCCACGACTGTAAGAGCCTAGAAGAGGCAGGCCTGTCTCAGGGTCGCAGAAAGATCTCCACACCTCGTGGCGTAAGAGGAGCAGGTGAGCCAGCACCTGGCAGCATGGAGGCTCAGAACACTTCTCAGTTGAGTTAGAAAAAATGGGGAAAATTAAAATTTGGTACATGAAGTTGTGGGCTGAGATGTAGACCTGCTTTTGTAGTTAATAATCTAAAAAGCACAGTGTGTCTGGTTTTATAAGGAAATTAGAATGATGGTGACCAGGGGAGACAGCTGCCCCTACAAATGCAAAGTTATTTCCAAGGAAGTGCCAAGAGTTGGCGATTGACAAGACCTTCCAAGTTCAATGTCAGTGGCCCTTAATATGAAAAGGGTGTCTGCCCACTTTGGGAGCTGGGCTGCTTCCTCAGGTCACCTTCCATGAGGGTCCCAAACTCCCTCCCTTGGGATGTGTGAGCTGTTTTGACTGAGTGGAGTTTGGTGCCCCTCACTGGGCAGGGCGCCAGTTGCTGCATATAAACCAAATGTGGCCCCGCCTGGTTCCATGGCCTCCCCTCTACTTGCTTCTAAGTGAACATAGGCACCTCCTCTCCCCTTCTGCCACGGCTGCAATAGCCCCACTGCATTTTCAGCTAACCAGCCAGAGACACCTCCCACTCCTTGCGATTACAGCCAAATGCAGCCTACAACTGTAAATAGTTTCTATATATAATCTTCATAAAGAACACAACAGGACAACGACTTACTGAGCAACTCAAACCTCTATCAAAAACATACCTCCCCTCACCTATAGCCCCTCCTCCTACGCGCAGCTCACTTATGCACCTGAACTAGCCATGCTGCCTAGCCAGGCTCAGATTGTAATGTACACGAGAACCATTTTATTGTTGGACTTGCCTCAAAAATTATAACCCAGTAAAAATGATGGACTCAGGAATCTGCCTTTTGACAAGTTTTCAAAAGGATTGTGACACAGAGAGCCTGTGGATCTCTCTTTAAAAATGATAAACTGAGCCCTAACCGGTTTGGCTCAGTGGATAGAGCGTCAGTCTGCAGACTCATGGGTCCCAGGTTCGATTCCGGTCAAGGGCATGTACCTTGGTTGTGGGCACATCCCCAGTAGGAGGTGTGCAGGAGGCAGCTGATTGATGTTTCTCTCTCATCGATGTTTCTAACTCTCTATCCCTCTCCCTTCCTCTGTAAAAAAAATCAATAAAATATATATATTTTTAAAAAAATGATAAACTGAGGGAGGGGTGGGGGAGATAAGAGATCAACCGAAGGACTTGTATGCATACATATAAGCATAACCAATGGACGCAAAACACTGGGGGGTGAGGGCATGTATGGGAGTGGGGTGGGGGGGGGCAATGGGAAGATATGTACACATATAATACCTTAATTTAAAAAATGGAAAAGAATAAAATAAAAAATGATAAACTGAGACAACTAATATACAAGACAAAATTAAAGGTGATTTTAAATATCCACAATTTTTGGAATTTCTAATTTTATTCCTGTATTAGGTGGTGCTGTTGAGAAGCAATGTATTCAGAGTAAATTATCTCAGCTTCCTTTAGAAACGCCTTCACTGAATTAAGATTTAATGTGATGCCCTCAGCTTTTAAAGAGGGTCGATATGAGAAATTATCAAATTTGTCTTCCATAAATCTATATTAATAGTAGGTGCCCATTACATTATCCATTTGTATTCTTATATAAGGAACTATGAGGCCAGTTTTTCTAGAGTTCAAAGCCAAGGTGTTTGGGAACAATTATTTGATCTCGTATTGGATATTGACCTTTTTAAAAGTGGGTACTTATTTGTTTTTGTTTCTGTCTTAGCTTCCAGGAAACTGAGAGCTAAATTCAGGCTCACATAGAAAAGAGCTCTATGGACTAAGGGAAGAACAAACACAGACACCAGGCTATTACCACATTTCTTAACCTGCCTTCTTTACTCATCACAACAATGCAAAGGTTGTCTCAGTTCATGTCATCACACGCAAGGAATTGTGCTGAGTAACCTCCTAAGGCTGCCCGGCTAGGAAACAGTCAGCACTCAAGCTCAGATCGATTCAAAGTTCAACTCTTCCAACACTTAGTAACTGACTATTTTTTTCAGGGCTCTGGCCTCTTTTTCCTTAGATTATCAAATTAAAAAATGACAACAACCTGGCTGATGTGGCTCAGTGGGTGAGCGTCGACCTATGAACCAGGAGGTCACGATTCAATTCCTGGTCAGGGCACATGCTCAGGTTGCGAGCTCGATCCCCAGTGTGGGGTGTGCAGGAAGCAGCTGATCAATGATTCTCTCATCATTGATATTTCTCCCTCTCTCTCTCTTCCTCTCTGAAATCAATAAAAATATATTTGTAAAAAAAAAAAAAATGACAACAGCCAATACAACAATGGCCATCCAGTCTGAATAAATCAAAATTATACCTATTATTTTGTCAGACTGGCAAAAAATATATTTTTTTGGTGTGCCACATAACTTTAATAATTAGTTTACCTTTGCCATAAGATGAAAAGATTTAAAATCACTGATCTGAGCTATGATATTTTGTTATAGCAGTCCAAATGGCACTAAGACATCCTCTAGAATTATACATATGTGGTGTGGAGCAAAAATAGGGTCACAGTTGTTCATATGAAAAATAATACAGCAATTAATAAATAATAATATAGGAATAAACTATTTCACATACTCACAGCTGTAAACCTATTTTGCCCCACCCTTTATTGCTTTTGATTCAGTTACAGTGGTCAATAGCCACTCTATTATCAATAAACTCCCCTTCCTAACCAATCTTTTCTGGACACCTCTTTTCACCCCCTTATAAGAAAACTGGTTTTTCCTTGATGATTCCACATCCCTGACACTTTCTAGGTGTCAGGTCAGAAGTATAGCATGCCTCCAGGTTCCCCACCATCTCATGTAGACCATTATTATGACTCTTTTCAACCCTCTCCTTTGAAACCATTGACCCACTTTGTTCACCATACTATAGCCATCTTTCTCTACCCTTACTTATTATTGACCTCATTTTCTGTCCCAGGATGATTAGACAGGTGAACAACAACTAGGGTTTAGTCTCATCCTCATGGTCTAGTCCCGTGGTCGGCAAACTGCGGCTCGCGAGCCACATGCAGCTCTTTGGCCCCTTGAGTGTGGCTCTTCCACAAAATACCACAGCCTGGGCGAGTCTATTTTGAAGAAGTGGCGTTAGAAGAAGTTTAAGTTTAAAAAATTTGGCTCTCAAAAGAAATTTCAATCGTTGTACTGTTGATATTTGGCTCTGTTGACTGATGAGTTTGCCGACCACTGGTCTAGTCCATGGCAATTACAAGAATCCAGAGAAAATTCTCCAAAGTCTGGTTCAATTCAGGACATACTGACTGGTAAGCAACCACTGTCTACCATCTACCTGGAAGCAATTACTTGGACAAATGCCTTTGCCCAATCACATTCAGGCACACACACAAAATGAATTTCTCTAATTGCATATAGAAAATACCTTGCAGTATAAAGGGGCAAATTATATTACCACCAATTATTAATTTTTTACTACAAAGAACACAACATTTACTCTAAAATTTCTGCACTTGGATTAATTCCTTACAATTCAGGACTTTCACTAGAATGAAGGCTATCTCCTAGCACAAAGGACAGGTCTAGCCAAGAAAGCAGAAACTACTTAAAACTTCCAAAACTGCCATTTTCCAATTTTTATAAATTAAGAATTTATAAATCCAATCCATATTTGATTAAATTATACACACACACATAAATACACAGACGTATATATGGTGAAGCAAAAGTAGGTTTACAGTTGTTTGTATGGAAAATAATACAATAATTAATAATAATACAAGAATAACTTATGTTTTGCATACCCACAACTATAAACCTACTTTTATCTGACCCTATATATACACTAAAATTTCAAAGTTGATAGGATCATGTTCATTTCCTTATATGTCTAATTTTGTAATTCTTCTGCACTGATTACTCTGATAATCAGAAAAATTGTTTTTAAAAGGAAAAGATTGGGCAGAAATAAAAAGTCCATGAAAAGGGATAACATATATTCAAGGCCTTCATTAGGTTCATTTCCACTGCATTTGCACTTTCCTTTAAGCTAGCACATCCCCATAATCCCTCAGATGCTCTCCCTCACTCTAGACTGTCCTCTCTCAGTTCTCCATTCACAGACACCAGAGCATTTTTCTCTTTTTTCTCTTTTAAAATAGCATTATATAGTTACCTGCTCTTTCTGACAGAACATAGCTCTAATACTGCTATCATTAGAATAAAGTTAATAACTATAACACTACAGTGAGGGCTATACGCAATTGGTCCATTCTCCTTCCCTGGCCTCATCCTGCCAGGCTCTGGGAGCTCACGCTGCTCCTTCTTCAGTCCTAATCTTTATCCCATGATACTTGGGAAGACTATCATTCTGTATGCCATCAACAAGGGGCTACTACACATGAGCATGTGCTGAGCGCCAGGATGCAGCCTGGAGAGTGGTGCACAGGAAAGACACTGTCCTGTCCTCACGGAGCTCCCAGCAAAATGCCGCTTTTCAAATTTCAACCTACCAACACTATTCCAGGGACATCTCATATACCGTGTATTCTCACAGCATTTTTTCAAAATGCCGTCTTACGGAGACCTAAATTACGTAAAATATACCAATTCTAATTGTAAAATTTGGTAAGTGTGACCAATTTAAAGCTGTGTAGCCAACACCTCAGTCAAGACATAGGACTCTCTTACCCAACCATTTCCTCAAGCCGCTTAGCAGTCAATCATCCATCCCCCTCTAACCCAGCCCTTGGCAACCACTGTTTCCTTTTCTGTAGCTAGAGTTTTATTTTTCTAGAATTTTATATAAATAGCATCACACAGTATATAATCTTTTGTATCAGGCTTCTCATACTAAGCATAATGCTTTGGAGATTTAGCCATGTTGTGTATGTCAGTAATTTATTTCTTTAAATAACGTGTTTCATTCTTTAGACCCTCTACAATGTGTTTGCCATTCATCAGTTGATGTACAATTTGTTTCCAATTAGGAACTTTGATTATTTAATAAAACTGCTATTAATCATCATTTATGACTTTGTGTGAACATAGGGACTTTCATTAATAAACCGCCATGAACAATCATATATCTGTGTGTGAACATATATTTTATCACTTGGGTAAATACCTCGTAGTGGCATTGCTATCTTAAGGTAAATGAAGGGTTTACTCTTTTAAAAACAGATGCGAAACTTTTTTCCAACGTGGCAATACTATTTTCTGTGCCCACCAGTAGTATGAGAGTTCTTGATTGCTCCATATCCCTGCCAACATCTATATTGTCAAAGAGATTAGAATCTTTTAAACTTCATCCATTCTAAGGAGATATGTAGTGACATTCATTTTAACTTGCATTTTCCTAATGGCTAAATGTTGAGAATTTTTTCATTTGCTTATTTTCCATTTTTACCTTTTTTTAAAGAAATATATTTTATTCATTTTTTATAGAGAAGAAGGGAGAGGGGTAGAGAGCTAGAAACATCGATAAGAGATAAACATCAATCAGCTGCCTCCTGCACACCCCCTACTGGGGATGTGCCCACAACCAAGGTACATGCCCTTGGCCGAAATCGAACCCAGGACCCTTCAGTCCACAGGCCAACGCTCTATCCACTGAGCCAAACTGGTTAGGGCCATTTTTACTTTTTTGCTAAAATACATTTTATTCATTTTTAAGTTGAGTTATTTGTCTTCTTATTAATGTGTTGTAGGAGTTCTTTTTATATTATGGCTATAGTCGTTTATCATAGGTTTTGCAAATCATAGTTGGTGCTTTGTCTTTTCATTTTCTAAACAGTGAACTTAGAAAAAAAGTTTTTAATTTTATTAAATCAGATTTATCATTTTTAAATTTTTTATGGTTCATGGTTTTTCTATCTTATTTAACAAATCTTTGCCTAATCTAAATTCACCAAAAAAATTTTCCTGTGATTTTTTCTAGCAGTTTTGTTTTTTTGCTATTGCTTTTAGTTTAAGTCATTGATCCACTTCTAGTTCATTTTTTCTATATAGTATTGAAGTAAGTTTTAAGTTTTATTTCATTGCACATGGATGACAAAATGTTCCAGAACCATTTATTGAAAAGATCATTTCCTTATGGATTCAGCTTGGTATATTTCTTTAAAAAAAATAAGTAGACCATGGATTGTGGATTTATTCTGGATTCAATTCTCTTTAAGTGATCTCTATATTTATACTGTACCACACCAACATGGTTACTGTACCTTTAGAGTAAGCCTTTAAATCACATATATCAGCCAACCCTTTTTTCCCCAAAAAAATTGCTTTGACTATTTCAAGTCTTAAAATTTCAGAAAATCTTAGCAATTTCCTCAAAAAAATCTGCTGGAATTTAGGTTGGGATTGATTGTAAATCAATTTGGGGATAATTTACATCTTAACTCTTCTGATCCATAAATATAGAATATCTCTCTGTTTTTAAGTCTTAATAGTTGCTTCAGAGAGAAAACCTGAGCCTAAAAGAAAAGAAGAAGGATTGGAAAAAGATTTAAAGAGAATGGTGAGTGTGGAAGGAGAAAACAGCTGATTGCCTAGTCCAGTGATGGCGAACCTATGACACGCGTGTCAGCACTGACACGCGTAGCCATTTCTGATGACACGCGGCCACTGAGGCGGCCGCATGCCGAGGATGAAACATTTGCTGCTCCTGAGGATGAAACATTTGCGAAATAATGTTTTTTCCTCAAAGTGACACACTACCCGAGTTATGCTCAGTTTTTTGGCGAAGTTTGACACACCAAGCTCAAAAGGTTGCCCATCACTGGCCTAGTCATTCAGAAAGCTGTTCACATCTCATGGGTCATAGAAGGATTGTTCTTTGATCATACAGCTAACCAAAACCTTCATGTTCTTTAACTGTTCATTTGCTGGTCTGTATGACACACAATAACAAGCTTTTCTGAGCAGAAACTGTTTTATATGCACCCATCAAAATGCCTAGAACATAATAGATACTGAGTAGAAATGCTTGCTCAATAAATGACAAAAATATCATCAAGTAGTAATGGATCTATACAATTTACTTGGTGGTTATTTCAAAATTTGAAACCCTGAACTTAGACTCCACAACCTAAGAATCTTCCAAACACCATCTATATATATAAAAGCCTAAGTGTCCATTACGGCCGAACGACCGGAATGACCGGAATGACCAGAACAACCGGTCGACCAGTCACTATGACACGCACTGACCACCAGGGGGCAGACGCTCAATGCAGGAGCTGCCCTCTGGTGGTCAGTGTGCTCTCACAGCCAACATCCCAGGGTCCCTCCCCCCGGCCAGCCAACCTCCTGCAGTCCCTCTCTCAGTCCCTCCCCCCACCAGCAGGCCCCAATCAGCCCGGCCCTGATCAGCCTGGCCCCCGATCGGGAAACAGCCCCGATTGGCCCTGATCACCGGCCAGGCCTAGGGACCCCACTTGTGCACAAATTCATGCACCGGGCCTCTAGTATTCTATAATTTAGTAAGTGAGGGATAAAGAGTTTCAAATTTCAATACAATGCTAAACTGCTTATTATAATAATGACAACAAATATCTATTTGCAGATCTTAGATATGTATCAAGTATAAGCAAAATATATGAAAGCCAAGAAATTGAAATACAAGATTCAGCAAAATTTTGAGTTATAAATACTGTTTTTTTAAGGCTTAAAATGGGAATGCAGATTAAAGTTGGCATTTCAAATCCAATGTCCCCAAGTTAAATCACTGGTATCCCAACTGTATGTCAAAGAATAGGACTGTTAAATAATGCACATTTCAATTCAAAGGCTTTCATCTGTATAAATTGGGCCATGAACTTAGTATTAATGCCTTGCCCTTCTGTATTTCAACAGAAATTCCCTAGAGTATACAAATGTCTTTCTAAGTCACCTAGCCAAACTATTGGGAAACTACACAGTATATACCCCTAACCAAGAACAATATCTATACCTTTTATTGTTGATAACATCAATCTCACTTCTCCCTCACTACCCCCCACACTCAAATCTAAGATTTGCTTGTATATTTTAACAAATATGTGCACCAACATACTTCTTAGAAATGTGTCTAGTGGGAGACACATCACATACAGGAACATTTCCGTCAGGGAAGAAATGGGTGTTCCACTTATGGAACTTTCCAGGCTTAGAAAGCACACTGGCTTTATGACGTAAAGGATTTTTCCCTGGCTCCAACATGGGCTCACCAGTCACACAGCTGCAGTTTTCTCGCCTATAAAATGAAGAGGTTGAACCAGAATAGCACGGCTCAAAGAATGTTTTTTAGAAAACTAGAATTTAAAGTTAGTCATCAAAAATATTTAAAACTTGATGATCAAATAAGATTTTAAAATGCTCTATTGGCTAGCAATGCACAGCACAGTGCTTAAGAATTTGACAAGCAGGGTGAGGCGAGGCTGAAACCAGAGCAGAGAGCAGTGAGGTAGAGTTACCTCCTATCACCATGGAATTAGAAGATGACCTGGGGTTTCCAACAAGGTGGGCAAACTGAATATGCAACTCCCACATTTAACCCTGCATTCCCAAGTGTGACTACAGTGATCCCAGGTTGCTGGTGGCCCCCGTAGTACTGGGCACAAGTCATCTCCAGGGAAAACATCTTCAATTTAGGATCTCAGGATTCCCGCAGATCAGATTCAACTAAACATGAGCTCTCAGTTTTAAAAGTTACCAAACATACTGAGGGGAAGAAAATCTACTCTCATTCTCCTGAGCGAGATTAAGCAAAAACAAACAGACTTTGACTCTAAAGGATTCATATTTAAATGATCAGATAGAAATGAAGTTATAGGAAATATTTAAAGTAATTAATAATAGATTCCAAAAATAAAGGATTCTAGCAATAAGAAACTCTAAAAATTACCAACCAATTTTGAGGGTGGAAAAAAAACCTTGAAATATCTATAAAGGAAACATATCATTGTTAAAATGTAAAACTCAAGAATGGATGTGTTTTACAGCTTATTCAACTCCACAGAGGAAAGAATTACTAACTAGCACTGAGTCAAAGAGATGGAACATGGGCAGGGAACTGAATAGACGTTTTTCCAAAGAAGATATACAAATGACAAGCAGGTATATGAGAAGGTGCTCTAATGTATTACATGGTGACTATAGTTGATATGCTAAAAGAGTAGAACTGAAATGTTTTCAAACACAAAAAGATAAATACGTGAGGTCACTGATGCATTAACTAACTTGGGTATGTATGTTGTTTTAAATCTTATAATTTCTTATAAAATTAAAAAATTAGTTTTCAGTTGTTACTCAAAAGCTGACTGCCCAGATTTTGAATCATTTATATTCTTTGTTATTCCTTTAAGTTTCTATTTTTTCCTCTTGGTTAAAACCTCAAAGAGAGGGCAGGCTTGGGAAGAGAAATGCGGACCATGTGTAAGCTATCCTGGCAAGTTGTTGCCATATTAGCACTCTAGGGGGAGTACGGGCTGGCCACAGAGATATACCAGTTTAGGTGTCATTTATGTCCATGTCTGAAATTAAAGAGATTCTAGTGAAACATCACTATTTTGACTATTTTCCCAAGTTTATATTTTGATTGAGAAGGGAGTCCCCTCAATGAATTATTTGTTCTTTTATTTTGAATCTGAAGGATAGATCAATTAAAACCAATTGTGATAGAATATATAAAAGAGAAGAGAGGATAAATGCCTGGAGGATGGGAATTTTCTCTTTTGTTTTTTTTGTTTAATTCTATCTATCTAATACTATTTAGAATTAATAGGACAATATTTTAGACATGTGTGTGTGTGGAAATATTGCAAAAAGACCTTGATTATTTCTTGCATATACAGAAGTTCCTGAATGAGATAATAAATGGGAATGTTACTATGAGTTAATGTACCATAAAAAGTGAATGAAGGAAAGTACACTAATAAAAGAGAAAGATGCAAGTTGACCAACCTTCACGACGCCCACCGGCCAATCAGGAGTGAGTATGCAAATTAACCCAACAAAGATGGCGGGTTAATTTGAATACACAGGTGCCGTTCCGCACCACCCAGCTGCTCCGAGCCTCTGGGTAGTGTGGGAAGGCAGAAAGGTGGCTCCGGCCGGAGCGAAGGTGGTGCCAGCAGCCAGGGGAAGGAAGGCCCATTCTTGCATGAATCTTCGTGCATCAGGCCTCTAGTCAATAAATAAAATTCTTAGACAATCCAAAAGGCCCCTCCAAAACTAATTTATCCTGAAATGGAGTTCCCGTAATTCTACTTATAATCACAAACCCACCAAAGATTTTATTCTCTTAGCAAACACCCATGTTTTTGGAGGTGACAGGTGCTTGTTTAGTTTTGTTCTTGTCTGGACAAACTCATGTAAGTATTGAGTGATGTCTATAAGGTAAGGAATATTGGGAAGCTATAAATTGTGACTTTGATTATATAACTACTTCAAGATTTATTTGAAGGAAGGTATTTTTGTCTCAATGGTCAAATTTCACATGAAAATAGTCAAAATGTATTTGGAATTCATTTCTCTTTGATTTCAAATGAGGAAATCAAATCCATCAGGCATGTCATAATATTTCTAATCAGAGGGAGAAGACCTTAATATAAATGAAGACTTTAAAACCAGTATTGAAATCAGTTAGTAGATGTTTTATTTGTTCTTTTCAATGTCCAACATAAGCTACTGCATATTCCTGAACAGCAATATATCCAACATATTTCAGTTACATTATTTGTTCCATTCCAAACTCGTTTCTGAATTTCTCATTCAGATTAAAATTTTCCCAAAAACATTTGGGATCTCTTAAGCAATGTTGCTTAAAGGTATTTTATAGGGAACATCTTTGGGGGGATTCTAATAGCAGCACAGTGTACAAGAACTGCTTCATTCCAAGCAACTTAATATTATAAAGTAATATATGGCAATTTAGGGATTAAATAAATAATGATGTTCCTTCACCCCATCTGATATACTTCTTATCATACATGAATAAAAATATATATAAACAAGTTACCTGAGGATTTTTAACTTAACTACATTTGCTCACTAGTTCCTGCTTTAAATTCAAGAATATCAATTTGAACCCTGGCTGGTGTGGTTCAGTTGGTTGGAGCATTCCTTGTTCATGCATGGAAGGGTCACAGGTCAATCTCCAGTTGGGTCATGTGCGGGAGGCGACAGATGGGTATTTCTCTCTCCCTCTCCCTTCCTCTCTCTCTAAAATCAATAAAAAAAAATATCATCGGGTGAGGATTAAAAAAGAAAATAGTATCAATTTGATTTCCAAATATTTGTGATCATTATCCTATTTTAAATATACCAAGATTTTCCTTGATTCCAGGTATAGAGAACCAAAGGTCAAATGTTTAGAAATATCTGAGTTCATAACCAGAGACCATCATTAACCTCAAAAATTCCATATCCTGCTCCCCAATTTTTCTGAAGAATTAAGATTTTAAAAAATCCTCCTCCATTGCATCTAGAAATAAAAATAAAAAAATTAGTTGACTAAAATAGAGAGGAAATTTCTGGGATGATAGAAATGTTTTATTCTCCATAAATTGTGTTGACATTTTCTGTTAAAACCTCCAGTTCCATAAGTGTTTATATTTTTCCAAAGTAAACTTTATATCAATAATTTTTATTATTTTTTATAGTTATTTTTGGTTGGTTTAAAAAAATCATAATGGGGTACCTCCCTCTTTCAATCTATATTGCCAGGGAATTTAGTCACACTGTTCGTATCTTTGCTTCCAGTTTATAAGGCCAAAGCTGAACAAACACCAAGCCTAGATCTGCTGACCTTTCCATGAACCCCTGGGTGTCCCTGGAGCAATGATTCAGGCAGAGTGATTTGTCCCAGTGCGGCCTGCAGGCCACTGATTAGTTTTTCAGTCATCCTAATCAAATAGAAGCTCATTTAATTCGTGTAATAGCATCTTGAAAAAGTACACTGACCAGTTTGCTAAAATACAAATGTATCTACTGGTTTAGAAATTAAATATGAAGGATTCTATTTTACCAGCATCTTTAGTTTATTTGGATCTTTCCTGATCATTAATTTTCAGGGACTTTTCTCCATTATTGACTCACATGAAATGTTGAACACAGAAGAAATAAAATTCTCATATTTCCAACTGATCCAAAAACCAGTAAAACCAGAAAACCTAGAAGTCTTGGTAATTCTTGAAATTATAGTAGCAAATTAACAATGGTTAATTCAAGGGAAGTAAGAAAAAAACAGAGCAATCAAATGGGTGAAGACAAATTGATATTTTAAAAAGAGTGAGACAGAAGAATTAAGCAAAACATGGAAAAACTCTTCTCTCAGTTCTGAAATACTTAGAGAAGTTTTAGAAGTAGCTAATCAAACTTTTAAACTAATTGTAGTTAGTATTTGTAATTAAAATCAAGCTATGAAAGTCCTAAACAGGAGACTCTTAGATAGTTAAAAAGCACGTGGGAATAATGGAAGTGTGGAAAAAAGTGTTAAAATTATGAGGCTAGACTACAGAGGCATTTTTTAAAAACTTAAATTATTAAAATCTATACAGGTATAAGTCTCTAGAGTTGAAATACTATAGCTTTTCTGTAAGTAGTTATAGCACATTCAGGCTATTGGCTCTAATGCAGTGGTTCTCAACCTTCTTAATGCCGCGACTCTTTAACAGTTCCTCATGTTGTGGTGACCCCCAACCACAAAATTATTTTTGTTGCTACTTCATAACTGTAATTTTGCAACTGTTAATGAATTGTAATGTAAATATCTGTGTTTTCTGATGGTCTTAGGCTTTACAGTCACGACCCACAGGTTGAGAACTGCATCCTCATATACTGGAAGTCATGCCAGAGATCATTATTATAGGTAACTCATTAGTAAGCCCTTAATAAGTCAACTAACCACCCCCCAAATTAGTTTTGAAATAATAAAAGCTGACTAAAATAAGGGCTATAATATTGGAATACCTAACATGCTGTGGGAATCTAGAGAAAATGGTGCTTCGTTCCTAATTTTAGTGGAGGGCAGAATTATTATAGCCACATGGCCTTTATGTGGGCCTTCAAGAATGGGCACATCTTGGAAATTATTATGTCTGATTGATATGACACATATTCAGAGAACAATTGTTGATCAGTAAAAAGAAGAACTGTTGTCCCATAAAAAACAACTCGTAATCCCATCACTTGGGAAAAATATCATTGTTAACAATTTTTTTCTATATGCAGAGACATATACATTTATAATATTTATAATAAACTAGAGGCTCGGTGCATGAAAATTCATGCACTCAGAGGTCCCTCAGCCCAGCCTGAACACTCTAACAATCCAGGACCCCTCAAGTAGGGTCCCTAGGCCTGGCCTGAGATCAGAGCCTATAGGGGCTTTCCCTCCTCCAGCTACAGGCAGCTGGCCCCACTCCCACCACTGACACTGCTTGCCATCTGTGCAGCACTGCCCACCCCACAGCCCCTGACACCAGTGGCCTCCCTCTGCAAGTGACAGGCATGGGGTTCTGGCTTGGCTGGCCTGGGCCTCCCTCTGTGGGTGATCAATGGCTGGCTGCACACCTGCCACAGTGTCTACACTGGTGGCCTGGGCCTCCCTCTTTTTTGCTGGGGGGCAGGGCCAGCCCTACAAAGGGCTGTCTGCCTAGCTGATCACTCCTAACCACTTGCCTGCCTACCTGATCACCCCTAACCACTTGTCTGCCTACCTAATCACCCCTAACCACTTGCTTGGAGGCAGAGCCAGCCCGTGGATGAGCCGTCTGCCTACCTGATCGCCCCTAACCACTTGCCTGCCTGCCTGATTGCCCCTAACCATTGGTCTGCCTATCTGATCAACCCTCACTGCTTGCTTGGGGGCAGGGCCAGCCCTGCCAGGGGCTGTGGTGGTTCTGGTCTCTAGTCCTTCCGGTTGTTACGCTTAAGGTGGCTGGCCTTATAGGATGTGCAGTTTTTTTACAACTTCCTCCCAATATGTGGTATGTTCACATCTTTCTGGAATTTATTTTCAGATGATAATGCCTTTATACGTGTATATCTTAGTAAGCAATTATCATTTCATGGAATTTTTTTATTTCTAGTTATTTGTTATGACAGACATTTAAAAAATGCTAAAACACCTTTCAACAACATGTATCTTTGAGTACTCATATGAGATTATTTCCTCAGGAGGATTCCTAGAAGTGGGATTGCTGAAGGTTGACATATACTGATGTTCTCTTTCCTCTATAATCTGTTAACGTGCTGTTTTAGTATATAACTCATGATTCCATTTCTCTGTTCAGTATTACATCTTTGCCCCCCTTTCAAGCAAAATGACTTAAGATTTGTTTATATTCACTATCTCCAATTCTTCTCCCTTATAACCTTTCCAGTAAGGTTTTTCCAAACCACTCCACCAAAACTGCTCTTGTCAAAATAATTAATGACACCCTTTCCCCACATTTTGTTAAATCCTATTGTAAATATAATTTATCATCTTACTTGACCATACAGTAGCTATTGAGATAGAAATAACTCCCTTCTTCTAGAAACATTTCTTCCCTTCATTTCCTGGACACCACACACTCTTGGTTTCTCGTCTATCTCACTGGCCACTCATTCTGTCTCCCTTATCCTATGGCCACTCATTCTCTTGGTGATATCATTAAGTCTCATAGTTTTTTTTATTTCTATTTTTCCATTACAGTTGACATTCAGTATTATTTTATATTAGCCTCAGGTGGATATCATAGTGGTTAGCCATTTACTAGTATATAATTTACAATGTGACACCCCCCCCCACACCCACTGAATAAATCTAGTACCCACCTGGCACCACATCTGTTGAGAAATTATTGACTATATTCCCTATGCTGTACTTTATATATCCCTGTGACTATTATGTAACTGCCAATTTGTGCTTCCTTAATCCCTTCACCTTTTCACGCAGTCCCCTAACCACCCTCCCATCGGGTAACCAGCAGGCTGTTCTCTGCATCTATGAGTCCATTTCTGTTTTGTTTGTACATTTATTTTGTTCTCTAGATTTCACATATAAGTGAAATGATGTGGTATTTGTTGTTTTCTGTCTGATTTATCTCACTTAGCATAATACCATTTAGGTCCATCCATGTTGTTGCAAATTAAGTCTCACAGTTTTAAATACCATCTCCCTGCCAATGAATTCCAACTATTCTCTATGGCCTAGTCCTTACTCTTAGATGCCAAATTCAAATGTCCAAACTCAGTGCAAACTTACCAGGTCTGAAATTCAACTCTCAATCTTTACAAAATAAGACAACATGCCCCCTCCTGTTTTTTCCCCTCTCTGAAAATGACAGTAGTCACCTTCCAGTTTCCCGAATCTAAAACAGAATCCTTGATCTTTTTTCCATCTTACACCATGTTCAGATCAAGAAATCTTGGCTCTGCCCCTAATATATATCTAGAATTGAGAATCTCACCACCCCTACTGCTACTACCCTGGGACCATTATTTCTCCCCTGAATAATTAAAAGCCCCTAACTGGTCTCCCTGCATTTGCCCTTAATCCCTATTTCTATTTCCCACAGAGGCCTGAGTGATCCTTTCAAAGTGAAGTTGGATCTCATCACTCTCTGCTCAAAACTCCACATGGCTCTTCCATTTTCCTTAGTGTAAAAGCCAAATTTCTGACAATGTTCTATCAACCTTGCACTCTGTGCTGCCCGCCCACCTCCACAGATCCTCTCTGACCTTATCTTCTCCTTTCTTCCTGGCTCACTGCTCCAGCCACCCTGACCTACTGGCCGTTTTAAGAACTTACCAGGTATGTGAGTGCCTCAGGGCCTTTGTACTGGCTGTTCCCTCGGTCTACAATGCTCTTCCCTCCTATCTTCTTTGCTCAGTCCCTGCAATGATAGCTTTTTGCTATCACTTTCCCTATACTGAGATGCTGACTTCCCCCTCCAATGTGCTCCCTTCCTTCAGCATTCACTTTGCTCCTTTACTGCTTTTTCTCTATAGCGTTTATCACCTTCAGATATATGTATTTCTTATTTGTATAATTTGTTTCTCTTGGTTCCAAAAAACATACCCATGAAAGCAAGAATTTTTCTCTTACTCACTCAGAGCTGGAGGAGAGTCAGCCTTACAGGTGCATATGTAATGCTTTTGATCCAGACTTCCAATTTGAAGGTATTTAAAAAAGTAGATAAGGTGGGGAAGGATGGTCCATGTTGAGGTCATAATATTGGCAAAACCAGTGACATGCAAAAAAGAAAATAGTGGACTGGCCAGGTGCTTCTAGTGTTATCAGTGTGAGGATATGGGATTGACTTAAAATAGAAACACATCAATGGTACAGGGCAACATTTTCACTGAAAGCACAAAATCAACTTACTCCTCAAGAAGAAATAAAAGGATGAAATGACAAAGGAGTTCTACAATAGGATGCTGATTGAGGCACTGGGACATTCAGTGCAAACCTATCATAAATAAGAAGTTTGGCAGAGTACCAAATTGTAGCAGGGAGAGCGTCTATTTTTGAAGAGGTGGTGAACACTAAGGGTCCTTCCAAGAAAATGGGATGTATCTGCAAAGTTCAGAGTTCACCACCCCCAAAACCTACCCAGGAACCAACTGGGGCCAGTGATTGAGACTCTTAATTAAGAAAAAAAAAAGGCCCAATTAAGAAATATTATTTCAGCATCATGGCAATCACTTGGATGAAATGATACTTAAATAAGGATGTGGGTAATTTCAACAATGAGGTGCAACAGTTTGGGTAAATATGTGAAGCTTAACTTTACTTACCTAAAGAAAAGAGAATCCAACCACCATGCCTTAAATGTTTTTGCAAATATGTAGAAGTAAACATACCAAAGTTACCTCTGTAAACCTTTAAATTGAAATTTTCTTATTTTAAGTTTACAAATAATGTTATAAAGTTTACAGGATAGTAGGAAGACTGTTCTGGTATTGGTAATTTGATTTTTTTTTTTAAATTGAAACCAGTAAACATTCCAGCCAGTCTCAGCTATTGTCTGTCTGGCTTCTGTACAACATTATCATTAGCATCTTTCATCTAAATAATTCACTAAAATGTTATTAATGAGTCTTGTTTCTCTACCAAATACCCCTTCTCTCTGTACCATATTATCCAGGAATAATTAAAGGAAATTCAGCTTGGGGAGTTTTTCTGGCTCAGCTCTGTCTCTGTAGAAGGATGCGGGAAGGGAGAGGAAGGGAGAGGGTCTTGCTTATGTCTAAATATAATCAGTTCTCTATTCTCTAAGACCATTCGTTGCACTATAGTGCTCATGCAGGGAACTCCTCTGCCTGAAACCTATTTCGCATCTGATATTTGATACCAGCCCTCACAGTGATCAAGGCCACAGAAGCAAATCCAGAGGCACTGAATTTACATACAATCAGCCCTGAGAGGTCTCTCTGGTTGGTTTCTTTTCCCTGTTGTCACTCATTAGAGAACGAGTTTACCCACAGCCATCAGCCCAGCACATCCAAGCTGGACCCAGGCCAAGAGCGAGCAGCACTGCTGAAATCCGGGCAGAGAGGTGGAAGGGTGGGCGAGGCTCCGGTTGGATGAAAACATGCGAGGCCTGCTGGGCAGCAGCTGGAGGAAGTTTGGCCATGCTGGCAGGGGCACCTACGAGTGGCTGACGAGCGAACCAAGCCTACCTCTTCAGGAAACCCAGCTGCAGGTCTGTACCTATGACTTCTGCCTTTTCTTCCCCAAAGTACATCAGGTTTAAACCAACAGTGCCTGGATGTTTAGGATCTTAAAACTTAGTGGCAACATTTTACATGGTGGGCATGACAAAAATCCGATTTCACTGACTGGCGTGGTCTAAGGAAGTAACTTGAAAGTTGTATTCTTGTAATTCACGTAAAACTTGACACATATATGCTAAGAATACCTGATATAACAAGCATGTCAACGAATCCCTGAAGTTAGGGGTCAACAAAATGTTATGCCTTGGTTTTCCAGTTTTGTTCTTTGCTCAGTAAGCAATGTCTACACATACAAAACTAAGGCACGTCCTCTGGCTCTCTGGCTGAAGTGACCACTGTTTCTAAGAGAAGCCAAGATCTGACTTCCCAAAGGGGAGCAGAGGGTTAAGGAGGTTCTGTCTCGACTAAGACAGCTGCTTTGCTCTGTCTGGGAAATCACCAAGGGAGCTTCAGGTTGAGAAGCATTAAGGTAAAATATTGGTAGGAACCTAAGAACTCAGAATTAATTTTATCTTCAGTAGGGAAATGTGGTGGGACCGCTATCCCTTAAGAAAAAGGAAAACAGACCTATTGTCTCATTTTCTGGAAAATCAACTGATTAGATTGGTATGTAAGTTCTGCAAAACCACCTTTTACAGAAAAACACTTATACATGTATATATAATGATATTTTTCAGCAGTTACACTTTTAACTGGATATTTCTTTAAAACATTCCCTGAACAACAAAGTCTTTGCGTCAATATACACATCAGAGATATATTAAAAGTTAAGAGACCACTTTGAAGGAAGTGAACAAATCAGGACATCTAATTAAAGAAGTAAAGACGTCCATTCTGCGCTTTGAAAAAAGCAGAACAATTTGAACTTATCATGAATCAGTAAATAAGCAAATTAAGGGTGCCATAAGTTTGTCCTGCAGCTCTCTGCACCTTTAACTGGGAAATATAAGCAGTGCCCCTCATTATTTGGACCATTTAAGTCCGCCCGTGGAAGTTCTGATTACAGGAGTGGACTGTGGTATTTCTCCTTTCACAGATTTTTGCAGCTGGTATTGATAATACCAAAAGTGGCATAATAGTGAATATCAGGGTTTATTACATAAAACTTTTTAAACAGAACATTAAGTATTTTTATGTTTTATGCATAGTGAATGTCCAGTCTGTAATAGAGTATTTAAATGTTGATGCCCACAACTGTTGAGAAACTAAGATCATCCATATAACCAATGGAAAATGAAAAA
This sequence comes from Eptesicus fuscus, assembly GCF_027574615.1. Taxonomy (NCBI): domain Eukaryota; kingdom Metazoa; phylum Chordata; class Mammalia; order Chiroptera; family Vespertilionidae; genus Eptesicus; species Eptesicus fuscus. The sequence goes on along the minus strand of NC_072482.1, from coordinate 72,625,810 downwards.
AAAGATCATGCAAAATGGTCCATGTTTATCAAGATTGAAGAGTGATTTTTTTAAGTACTAAGAGATAATAGCTTTAAAGTTTTTAATGGTTCATTTAGAGAAAACAAACACAGTTAAGTTGCTTTTTGATTTCTTAATAATTGTGGTAAATTATTTATGAGTCCATCCACTCTTACAGCTTTTGTAATCGAAGCCCCTCATTACATCGCCACAGATTTTAAGCGAATAGTTCTGATAATAAACTAGATTATGTGTGAGAAAACAGAAAGAATCCATAGTTTAGAAATGTTAAGAATCACACACACAAAAATATTCTTTTGACATACAAATATTAATGTTGCTAAATTATTTTCTTTGAAAATATTTATCTATTAAAATCCAAACTTAGGAATGCCAAAGTTTTCCCTCACTAAATTTTCAGCCTTATCAATAGATACAAATACATAATAAACACCTAATACCCACCAAGTGCTTTACATATAGTGATTCACTAAATCCTCATGCTAATCCATTCAAAAATGTTATTTTCATTTCACAGAGAAGAAAACCTGGGCCCAGAGGGCACCAGCGAGTGATCCGTGGTCACACAGGTATTAGAAGGTGGCCTGAAATCCAAAGGCAGAGTGGTCAAACCCCAAACATGACACTCTGCTTCCCAACAAAAGCTTTTATTCTTATGCACTTTAAGCTAAAATATCTTAACTCATGTCTTACCAAAGACAAACATCTGGCAGTACAAGTATTAAATAAACCACCCAATTTTCAGTCAAAATAACACACATACTTGTAAATCCTTTAAGAAGTAAAAATGATTATATGGTCAATGCTAGATAAGCCAGTCTCTTAAAGGTCATGGTCAGAAAAAACAATTGTCCTTTCCACCAAAATCAAGAGAACCCAGCTCTCAGTTTTATTATGTTTTATTTTAAACAAGTTGATAAAGAGCTTAGTATTTTGTTGTCTTAAACACAATTATAAGGCTTTAGTGTTGTTGTTTTTTTACTTTCCTCTTAGTAATGGGTATAAATATTTACATTTGTTGCTGTATGCTTTATACAATAAAGAAGCATTTTAATATTTTATTATTTCTTAGTAGCTTCATTTAAAGTAACATCTACGCAATTTGCAACAATATTTATTTTTGTGTTATTTTTCTACCTTGCTATTGAAGTATCATTTCATGCCCGTTATAGTATTTACTCCATCAGGACTCATTAATTATCTTCTGAGCCAATACTAAAAATCAACATCTCATAGGCTGCTTAAGAATTTATGTGCAATTCTTTTCCTTAAGAGTTTAAGCTTTTTCATTTTTATCCTACAAATGTTTCAAGAATAGAAGAAAAATGTAAATCTATCATAAGAATCAGCTATCAAATCAGACTAGAAATGTTACTTACATGGGATATGAAATACATGTCAGATTTTACTCCACCATTAAAGAGATTAAGTTCCATATGATTCGTGTGTGGCAATAAAACATTATTGGTCTAATTCCAAGGAAAATACATAGAGTTATTCAAAGAATGAGTGATGGACCTTCTAAAAGGTATTCTAATACGTATCCTTTAGTGGAAATACTGTAGGATGTCATCAACGTGCATTTTGGACATTTTAAGCCCACACTTTTGTCAATTCGCTTTATCCCATGTAGGCTCAAGTTCATTGGCATAGGTGAACGTACGAGTGATTTCTAGAGTGAGTGAGTCACGGTCAGGATGAAGGATGAGAGGCAGGGAGGGATCTGGATGAAGGATGAAAGGCAGGGGGGGATCAGGATGAAGGATGAGAGGCAGGGGGGGATCTGGATGAAGGATGAAAGGCAGGGGGGGATCAGGATGAAGGATGAGAGGCAGGGAGGGATCTGGATGAAGGATGAGAGGCAGGGGGGGACCGTCTCCTAACTGGGCCGCGTTCCCTCCCCGCAGGGCACCCAGCAGGTCAGTTCCAGCAAAGACGACGTGGAGCCCTTCCTGTGCATCCTGCTCCCGGCCACCATCGTGCTGTTCCTGGCCTTCCTGCTGCTCTTCCTGTACCGCCTCTGCCGGGCGCCGCGGCCGCAGGGCCCGGTCTTCAGCATCGACCTGGCCGAGCACCCGCCCGCGGGGGAGGACACGGACTTCCTGCCGGGCTTGCCCTGGAGCGGGGAGCAGGACTTCCCCTACTCGCCCCTGCCCATGGAGGCGGCGCCCCTCTCCGCGGGGCTGCCCCCCTCCTACGAGGAGGCCACCAGGAACCCCCCCGGGGAAGAGGCCCCCGGGGCGGGCCTTCGGGAGGAAGAGGGGCCGCCTGGGCTGCGTGAGCCCGTATAGACGGCTCTGGGGAACCATGGAAAAAGCCCAGCTCCCACCCTGCATGGAGCAGGCAGGGCATCGGACCGCGAGGCCCACTCCTGGGGGAGGGGGACCCCAGGCTGGGGGCAGTCCAGTCAACCCGTCTACAAGCTCCTTACAGAAAGCTCGCCCAGGTTGTTCTAAAGATGCCGGGGCTCTTCTGAAAGGTATAACCCTCCCGAGGGAAAAATAAATAAAAGGCAAGTTGTATGTGCGCTGAGAAAAAGAACTAGAATTACTAGTGAGCATAAGGACTAGCTCCGAAGAAACAACAGAAAAATGCCGAGGAGCCCAAGGTAACTGCTTTTGCCACAAATAAAACGTTTCCTCCCACACAGGCCTCTCAGGGCCTCCTGGCCTCCCTTCTGGGTGAGGGTGTCAGGGTGGCTAGAGAGTTCCAGAAGGAGGAAAAAACACCTCCAGAGCCCAGTGGTCCAGGGTGTTGTAAATAATGGTGAGATGTCTCAATATTAATAATGAAAGTACAGGTATTTGCATACATTTTTGTTCAAAAAATAATAAAGCTCTCCCAAATCATCTCCTCCTTAGTGTGGCTCTTGCTTCCTAGGGTGGAAGGTCAGGGTCAGCTGCGTGGGCACGGCCCGCCCTGCAACAGCGTGGGCCCAAGAGCTGCTGCTCTGACACCTGCTCTCCGGGGACGCTGTGACCTCCGGGGGACCCTCACCAAGCCGCACTCACACAGCAGACATCAGTTTAGCATTGGAAGGTCAAGGTCAGAGTTTTGGATCACCTGAGCAACACCGATTAGCGCTACCCTTATAAATCACGTAGTTCAAACTCTGGCTTCACAGGTGTCAAAACTGGAGCTCAGAGAGTCTAAGTGACCTGTGGGATGGCCAATGCCTCAGGAGAGGCAGAGCCTGGCCTCTCTGTCCTGGGCTGCAGCCCTCCCACGGTGCCATTCTCCCAGAAAACCGCAAGTGGGGACTTTCAGTCCATGCCCCTGACTGGGGGTCAGGCCTCGCAGTAGGGTGAACACAGCTGAGTTGGGACTAGACAAAAATCTCCCTTTGTGATTTCCCGTGGGGAGGTCGATCACGTACCACTTGGGAGGCTGATCAGGATACCCATGAGGCTGGGGGGTGACATGTCCAGTCCTTATATTCTTATTCCACGATATAACTTTTTGGGAAAATATTTTTACTTTTTTTTTTCACAGTACAAAGTGCAAAACTAGACAACCCTTCGATGGTTTAAAATGAACGGGAAATGGTGGCTTTTTAAACCGCTTTGGATGTGAACATTTCTATGCTAGGTATGCAAGGTGGCACAGTTTTAGGAAAATAAAATAATCTAAAATAGGATACATTTATTTTTAAATGTAATCTGGTAGGAATAATAGTACCTTTGAGGACTGAAGCAAAATATAACCTATTTGAGTTCAAATGAATACAACTTCTTTCAGGAGATCTATCTGGAACAATTCCCTTGTGGTCTTTAAGGAAAGTAAGCAAATCAATGGAAATGAGCGGCTCAGCAGAGAGCCTGCTTCGGGTTTTATTTTTTTAATCCTAAGGCTCTAGTTCTGTGTGAGACTCTGTTGCTTCTCTCCCAACTGTGTTGTCTTCCTTTTCCTTGTTAACAGAACCCTGATTTGGTTCCGGGATCCTGGCGCCATCTATGTAAGTCAGGCCAGAGCCCTCCAACGCCAGGGGATTTATATCCTGATAGTTAATCATGCGGATCTCGATGCCTTTACCAGGACTGACTTGGTTTTGGGGATTAAGGGAAGACCTATATAGAAAGAAAGGCTTGTTTTTTGTGTGTGTATTTTTAAGGGTTGCCTAATATTAAAAATAGATACATGAAAGGAAACACTTTGCCTCTTTGCTAGATGCCCAGGGCTGCTACAGCCATCTTGCAACCATGAGGTAAGACAACAGCCAGGACTAATATTGAACAGTAAAGAAGAAAGATGGAAAACCCCTGGGTTGATTGCATTGTAGAGCCGCTGAATTAACTCTGCAACTATCTATTCATTAGTGAGAGCATACCCTTCCTACTGCTTTACACCATTTAAGCCAGGCTTGTTACTTTAAAAAAAACAAACATGTCAACTCCTACAATTTTCAAGGCTATTAAGGAAATGCATTGCCATGTTTTAAAATGTTCTGGTAAGACTTATTTGAAATAAGTAGTCAAAGCCAAGACTCATTTGCATGTTATCCGAGATCGAGGGAAGGAAGCATTTTCTCTTATGGAAGCAAACTGAAGCAGCGAACAGGTAAACTATTAACCAGGCGTGGCCAACTACAGCCCACAAGCCTAATCCCACTTGTTATGGTACAACCTGAGAGACAAGACGGTTTCCACATTTTTTTAATAACTGAATAAAACATCAAAAGAAGAAGAATATTTCATGACACATGAAAATTAAGTGAATTAAAATTTTGGCGTCTACGAACAAAGTTATTGGGACACAGCCGTGCCCACTTGCCTATGGCTGCTCCCTCCCAGTTGAGTAGTCACAACAGAGACTATATGACTTTCAAAGCCCAAAATATTTACTATCTGGTTCTTTAACGAAAAAGTGTGCTGACCCTTGTATAGACCAGTGGATTTCAACCCTAGATGCCTGGTAGAATAACTCGAGGAACTTTTAGCAATACTGACACCAGGACCCACTTAGACCAGTGGTCGGCAAACTCATTAGTCAACAGAGCCAAATATCAACAGTACAACGATTGAAACTTCTTTTGAGAGCCAAATTTTTTAAACTTAAACTTCTTCTAACGCCACTTCTTCAAAATAGACTCGCCCAGGCCGTGGTATTTTGTGGAAGAGCCACACTCAAGGAGCCAAAGAGCCGCCTGTGGCTTGCGAGCCGCAGTTTGCCGACCACGGACTTAGACCAATTAAATAGAAACAGATCCAGTGACTCATATGAAGGCCAGGGTGAACGTCATTACTTTAGGTAACATGAGGGGCCACAGAATACATGTAGACAGACATGCGGTAACAGGGCTAGAGAAAACTCGATGTGTAAACGTAGCTTTGAGCCATCATTTTATAACCCGACATTCTCAGTAAACTCCTTCCTGAAGCCATCAGCCTACCCTGCAGTCAACTGGGTTCACCAAACAGGATTTCCAAGCAGATTAGGAACAACCGCGTAAACAGTGTATCCTTGTTTAAATGCTGACCACTGGCAAGCACGGGTAGTACGGGCTGCTAGCCACCCCAGAAGGGAGGAGAGGGTTTGAGGAAAATCCACAAATGAAAGAACTAGACTGTTCACAGCTAAGAAGTATTTTGGCAGAAATAACTGTAGCCAGAAAAGATTAAACATGGGAGGGAGTATATTAGAAACAGTGACTAGAATATGGACATTTTCACAAAATTCTAGCCTGGACCAGAAAATATCATTAATGCATAATTTTATAAAATGAAAAAGGAGTCCATTTCTGGTCTGGCCTGTAAGAAGGTTGGTAGTCACTGGTCTGTCCTAGCAACAAGAAAAAGCTGAACAAACTGGAAATTCTACATTTCTCCTTAGTTCCATCAGAGAACTGAGGTCACAAACCACTGCCCCCAAAGAGACAGACAGACAGACAGACACAGAGAGTCACGACTCACCCGAGCAGAAGTCCACCAGCCGGAACCTCCTCGGGAACCAGTACCGATGGGGAAGCTTGAACTGTAATTGGCGGACTGCGGGGCTCAGAGGACAAATCTCAGAAATAACTACCTCAGAAGGCCCCGGCTTTGTGCCTTCTGCCTCCAGGAGCCCCACAGGTTCTCCCAATGAAGAAAGGCCTGAGGAAAATCCCCTGCAGCTTCTAGCAAGGGGCGGGGAAAAGGAACCACTTGGAAATCCACCAGAACTTTCTGCCCTCTTAACAAGGCCTGCCCTCAGGAGACACTATTTAAACAGGGCCTCATCTGCCCAGGTTTTATCGGAGCCTGAGTGGTCTGGGGAAGAGACATGCCCAGCCCCAGCTGGCTCTAGCCTAATGCAGAGGAAGGAAAATCCCCAGCCCCAAGCCCTCTGGCCACCTGGTGCCACTTAAGGGGGTGAAAAACAAAAAGAAAAACCAGAGAAGCACTTGTGAAGTTCCCTTTGCAGCGGCAAAGGCTTACAAGACTGACACCTAATCACAGGACTATGAACACGCCCCCAACACCCACCTAACCTCCACAATCGTGAAGGCCTACTTACTGCACTGTCCTTTACCCAGGACATCAAGTCCACCACATTAAAAGGCAGAAAGAGACTGAGCAAGCATCAGAACCAGACTCAGGTATGGCCCGGATGTTGTTTGGAAGTGTCAGACCAGAAATGTAAAATAACTGTGATTAATAGGCCAAGGGCGCTATTGGAAGAAGTAGACCACATGCAGGAACAACATGCAGTCAGCAGAGAGACGGAAATCCTAAGAGAGAACCATGAAAAATGCTTGAGATAAAAAACATGGTAAAGAATGAAGACTTGCCCTGGCTGGTTTGGCTCAGTGGATAGAGCGTCGGCCTGCGGACTTAAGGGTCCCGGGTTTGATTCCGGTCAAGGGCATATGCCTTGGTTGCGGGCACATACCCAGTGGGGGGCGTGCAGGAGGCAGCTGATCGATGTTTCTCTCTCATCGATGTTTCTAGCTCTCTGTCCCTCTCCCTTCCTCTCTGTGAAAAATCAATAAAAAAATATTTAAAAAAAAAAAGAATGAAGACTGTCTTTGATGGGCTTATTAATAAACTGGACATAGTTGAGAAAGAATCTCTGAGCTTAGGTATATGTTAATAGAAACTTCCAAATTGGAAAAGTAATGATTAAAAAAAAAAAAAAAAACCCACACACAGCACAGAACAGAATATCCAAGAACTGTGTGAGACAACTATAACAAAGGTGTTACATACCTGTAATGGGAATATCAGAAAGAGAAGAAAAAGGGAAAGAACCAGAAGAAATATTGAAGCAATAATGATGGCAAATTTTGCCAAATTAATGTCAAACCATACATAGATCCAGGAAGCTCAGAACATTATGCAGAAATAATACAAACAAATAAACAACAAAAACCTTACACCTCGGCATATATTCAAACTGCAAAAAAGCAAAGATAAAGAAAAAAAATCTTGAAAGAAGCCATTGGACCCGGGCATTGAGAGGGGAAAAGCCACCTACCTCAATTTTGTATCTTGAAAAATTATTCTTAAAAAATGAAGGTGAAGTAAAAACTTCATTAGAAAAACAAAAACTGAGGGAATTTGTTGCCAACGGACCTACCTACCTTGCAAGAAATGTTAAGTTTTTCGAAGAGAAAGAAAATTATATAGGTCAGAAACTCTGATAAAGAAAAAGCATTACAGAAAGAATAAGTGACGGTAAAATAAGCATTTATATTTTTTTTATTCTTAAGTAATCAGATCACAATTTGTTCAAAATAATAGCAAAAATGTATTTGATGATTATAGCTTATGTATAAGTAGAATGAATGACAGCAATGACACAAAACAGGAGAGAGGAATTAAAAGTATTTTTGTCATAAAATACTTACACTCCCATGAAGCAGTATAATGTTACTTGAAAATGACTTGGATTAGTTGTAAATGCACATAACAATTCTAGGGCAACCACTTAAAGTTATGTTTAAAAAGAAGTATAACTGATATGTAAGAAAGGAGAGAAAATGGAATCCTATTAAATGTTCACTTAAAGCCACAAAAGACAGGAAAACAGTGGAAGACAAAAAATAGGAAGAACAAGGGCCCTGAATAGAAAACAGTAACAATATGGTTGATATTAATCCAACTATATCATTAATCACTTTAAACTTCAATGGTTTAAACACACCAATTACATGACAGATATTGTCGGAGTGGATTAAAAAACAAGACCCAACTACATTTTGTCTACAAAAAAATCCACTATAAATATAAAGATACATGTAAATTAAAATAAAGGCCTGGAGAAAGATATATTATACCAACACTAATAAAAATGTAGCAGCTATATTAACTTCAGACATCAGATTTCAGAGCGAGGAAAGTTATCAGAGATAAAGAAGAGCTTACATAACAATAAAGGGATCAGTTCTCCAAGGAGACATCATAATCGTTAAAGTATATAAACTTAACAACAGAGTGTCAAAATACTTGAGGCCAAAACTGATAGAACCACAAGGAAAATTAATGAATGTGCTATTTTAGTTGGAGACTTCAATACCCCTCTATCTGAAACAAACAGAACTAACAGGCAGAAAATCAGTGAGGACATAGTTAACTTCAACAACACCATCAATCAACTGGATATAATGGACTTCTATAGAGCACTTCACCCAACCACAGCAGAAAATACACTCTTCTCAAGTTCGTATGGAACATTCACCGAGATAGAGCCACTCTTGGCCATAAAACACATTGTAATATGTTTAAAAGAATAGAAATCATACAACCTATGCCCTAAGACCACAGTGGAATTAAACCAAAACTCAGTAATGAAAATAGCTAGAAAAAAAAAACAAAATACTGGGCGTTTAAACAGCACATTTCTAAATAACTCATGGGTCAGAGAATAATTCTTGAGAGAAATTTTAAAATATTTTGAACTAAAAATGAAAATCAAGTTATCAGAAGTTGTAGGATGCAGCAAAAGCATTTCATGTATACACACTTACATACACACCTACAGAGATTGTTTTAGAAAGCAATATAGTTTGTATCAAGAACTGAATAAATTTCTTCTCAAATTACTCCGGATAACCCGCATGCGGTATTTATTTCCGCTTTTCCCATCTCAGAATTGGGCATCATGAGCATCAACCATCTCTTGAGCCCCGCCCTGTTCTCAGCACAGTGCAGTACACGGGAATACAGAGTTAAAACATATCCTCTCCTCCAGTTCCCCAAGGTTTTCAGACAATACACATAGTTGGATGGTTTGAAGGACCAATATTAGCATTCATCTTCTTCATCTGGATGACTTTAAGCACTGGATCTCCTTGGTCTAAATTATTCATTATTTACTCCTTTATCACATTAATAAGACCTGCCTCAGAGGGTCATTGGAAGGATGCAATGTTAAAACACAGGTCTGTCCTAAGGGCACAGGAAGTGCTGGCTCCTATCTGTATTTATCATCCCGTATACTATGGCACGCGGTCCCACTCTCTTGTAGCAAAACTGAAACATCTCAACTGCTTGGGGTGGGGCTAGAGCCCACCTGTCCATCAGCTCCTCCGGGCACCAAGTGCAAAGCTAAAATTACTTTTAGAGGCTCATAAAAATGTCATAATCTCTTTTAAAAATCAGAATTTTAAAATTTAACCTTTCGGGTCAAAGATTATAATCATCTTTACATCAATACCATCATTAAATATAATTTTTGTTTTGTGTTTTTTACAGGAGAAGGGACCCACCGAGGCAAAAAATGCCTTAGGCCCACCACAGTCATGGGAGGGAGACTATCCCAGTTCAATGCAAGCCAACTTTAGGCAAAGAAACAAGAGAAATCTGAAATATTTTAGGGGAAATAAGAACTGATTTCTCTCTCTCCTTCCCTACACATGATCTTAATAAGCTTTCTCCTACAGGTGAAACGTGCAAGAATACATGTGTCTGCTCAATGGCAGGGAACCAGGGGAGTTCAAACAACAGATTTCAGTTCTTAATGAAATGATCCAGAGTTTTTATTCATAAAAGACCATACGAATAACTACCATTTATCAGGACATGACCTGCAAGGCATTGGGTTAAGAGATAATTTTGTATTACCTCTTGGAATCCTCAAAATCATTTTAGGTGAGTACCATCCACTTGTACAAATGAAGAAACAGATTCAGTAAGGCTGATCCAAGTGCCCACTGTCACACAACCAGAAAATAGCAGGATTGGGATGGAAAGCCAGACTCAAACATCGGTTTATACTCAACGGAGGCACCTTCTTCTGACCTGGAGTAGGGGTGCTTAGTATGTTGAAGGACACAGGTTCCAGAATTTGTGACTATGGCAGGATTGAAACTATGGTTGGCCCAGAAACCGATGCCCAATTCCAGTTCACTGGTATTAAAAAATATTTCAACTCTTACACTCTCACAAGTAGAGTGGCCACATACAGAGACATTGCTTTGATTGTCCTGTGAAGATCTAAAAAAAACAAACAAACACCAAAACTCCAGCTGGGAAAGCAACATTAATGGATTCCTGTAAAGAAACCTGTCTGTACCTCATCCATTAAGTCCTCACGCCTAGGGAAACTAATGTCAACTCATCATGGAATATTCAATTCGTATAGTGCTGGACCTGGAAAAAAACACACCCATATTCCTAAACATTAAATAAAAACTAAAAAACCAAAAGCAAACTAAAATGCAAACTTATAATATATTTAAATATGAATTTAAAAACCTATAGTTATATGAATATATGAATATAGAATAAAAATAATATAATCTGCAAATAATATTCCTTAAGTGTAAATACAAACCAGCTATCCAGAGAGTAGACCCCAGAGGTATTGCAAAGGCAGGTTTTCTTTTATTTTTTTAATATATTTTATTGATTTTTTACAGAGAGGAAGGGAGAGGGATAAAGAGTTAGAAACATTGATGAGAGAGAAACATCGATCAGCTGCCTCCTGCACACTCCCTACTGGGGATGTGCCCGCAACCAAGGTACATGCCCTTGACCGGAATCGAACCTGAGATCCTCCTTGAGTCTGCAGGCTGATGCTCTAGCCACTGAGCCAAACCGGTTAGGGCTGCAAGGCAGGTTTTAACTGGACAGGATGCTAGGAAGTTCACTTCAATCAATGCTCTTCAAAGCATGGTCCATGAAATGGTGCTGGCTCACAAACTATTTGTTACCAGTCCCAGATAAGTTAGTTAGAGCAATTGACAGTGGGTGTGTAAAGATTGCATAGAAATTTAACATTTTTACTAAATCCATGCACATCACCAGTGGACTCATCTTACTGAGCATGATAGAGACCAAGTAAATTATTCTTGAACTTGTGAGTTAAGAAATACGTAGTGAGCTGCAGATAGTCTCGTGCAGTAGAATCATATATTGGTTTATGATGAACCAGAATTGTTTTTAAAGGGAGGGGGCCCTTCATTACAGACAGCTTGAGAGCACTGACCTAGAAGGTGAAATGTCACAGGCATTACTGCTAAACTTCCTCCATCCTGCCACTGGCCTCTCCCAGGCATGGCACTTACTATGAACATGAGACTCAAACTCGGGTGTAGAAGGGCCTGGGGAGGCCATTATGCAGGACCCATAAGCAGGCTGAGAACTGACTGGTTCAAGGCTGGGGCAGAGCAGCACCACTTCCTAGAACGGGGAGCACTGAAGCACCTCTGTTCTAAAAAGTCACTAGGTAGTCAAGTCCAATTCTACCAATTCTGTAATTTGTCCTAATCGAGGAATAATGCAATGGTGTATGGCAGTGGTCGGCAAACTCATTAGTCAACAGAGCCAAATATCAACAGTAAAACGACTGAAATTTCTTTTGGGAGCCAAATTTTTTAAACTTAAAATTCTTCTAACGCCACTTCTTCAAAATAGACTTGCCCAGGCCGTGGTATTTTGTGGAAGAGCCACACTCAAGGGGCCAAAGAGCTGCAGTTTGCTAACCACAGGGTATGGCAACAGCAAAAGCCCCATACATAAGAAGAGCTTAAGGGAACATCTTAACAGCCCTACATTTTTAGGAAATGGTCTTTAACCAAGGGACCTATTAGAGACATTTCCTCCTAGCTGTATAAAGGATTTAGTTTATTCTTAGAGCTTTTTTGAGACTATGAGCTGTCTAGTTGTGGGGTCTTGGGTTGTCTCCTTTTACTTCAAAAGCATGAACATTTGAAAGTCACATGAATAACGTCTATTTTTTTTTTTAAATAAACACTCACCGCAGTTTCAGAAGTTATATCAAGCCTTATATTGATTAGAATTAAATTTTTAAAGACATTCCCAGCTTCAGACCTTAGCTTTCTTATCCTCAACCCCACGTTCAATAAATGGCTCTTCATTTTCTGGGGCCCATGAGAAAGGTGGTTCACAGGCGCTCCTAAGAACACTCAACCACATCGACGTGTCTGATAAATCCTGCCGGCACTCATTCATCATTTATCAAGCAATTCTGTGTCGGGCCCTGAGCAAGGTGCTTAGCATGAAGGGGGCTTGCTGGGTTGTTTTGGGTCTTCATAATAGATGAGTATCATAATTCTCACAAATAAATAAATAAATAAGCCGGGCAAACAAAAGATTACATTTCCTGTTAGAATACCAAGTGTATAGTCATTACATCCGAGACGGGGGTAACAATACAAAGACCAAATAGTTGCCCTGGGAGGTGTTCTCAGTGGTTAGAGCCTCTGCCCAAACACCAAAGGGTCTCGGGTTCCCTCCCTGCCCCCTGTCTGGGCATGTGCAGGAAGCAACCGACTGATGTGCCTCTCTCACACCAAAGTTTCTCTTTCTCTCTCTTCCTCCCTCTCTCTCTCTCTCTGAAAAGCAATGGAAAAAAAATAGCCTCAGGTGAGGATTAACAAACAAACAAGCAAGAGACCAATTAGTTAAATACATTGTGGGTGCAAGAATGACCCCAGAGTAAAGAATGACTTGATAGAAAAATACGTGGAGTAGAACCAAGTTTTATTCATTGCTAACACCCACCAGCACCTCTACAGCACTACACATAGAAAATACTCTTCCAGTTATTATTCCTGAAAAACTAATCACCCCGAAGTTAGTGGCATTAGAATAACAACCATTGGTTACGCTCACAGATTCTGTGGCCTCTGTGGGGCTAGCTTGTGTCTGCTCCATGACCTCTGGGGCCTCGGCTTGGAAGAACTGAGGATGCCCAAAGGTGACTCAGTGCTGGGGGCCTGGAGTTGCCTGAACCCTTGGTCACTCACAGGTGAGGTGGTTGATGCCACTGTCAGCCAGGACCTCTGCTAGGGACCCACACATGGCTCTCCATGGAGCTGCTTGGGCTTACTCAGTGTGGTTGTTGGTTTTGTAAGAGTAAGTGTTTCAAAGAGACCTTGATGGGAGTTTTTAATGATCTATCCTCAGACATCACACAGTGCGACTTCTACTGTAGTCACGCACCTGCCGAGTTTCAGGGAAAGGGAACATAGATCTTCACTTCTCGGTGGAAGGTATGGCAAAGTCACATTATAAGAACAGCATGTTGCACAGGACTTAAGGGTTAAACATTGGTGCTTGCCTCAATTCTTTGAGTTCTTGGAGAACACAGCGTGACTGTATACTCACCCTTAAGGTCTTACGATGTGCTTTGGTCAATGAAACATGGATGGGAGTGACTTATGTAACATATGGTAGGAAGCATTGACAGCCAATCCTCATCATCCATAGACTCCGTATGTGCAAACTCACCAACTTGCTAGTATGTGTTTGCAGCTCCAAAAGCAGCCCTCACAGCACCCTCGCCATCGCTGGTAGACATGTGCATGCATAGAGCACTGAACAGTGTGAGCCACTGGGTGCCATGCTCCCAGCTGAGGTTCAACAGAGCGGAGCTCTGCCCGCTAGGTTCAGCTCTCACACAGTAAAAAGGTGTCCTTTTTGAAATCTAGGTAGTGCCATGTTTTCAGCATTCCTTGTGCTTTTGGTGGGTGATTTGGCTCTTTAAAATGACCTCAGGCATAGTGCCGAAGTGCTGTTGAGTGAGTTTAAGCACCGGAAGGCTGTGTTGTACTTTTTAATATATTTTATTGATTTTTTACAGAGAGGAAGAGAGGGATAGAGAGCTAGAAACATTGATCAGCTGCCTCCTGCACACCCCCTACCGGGGATGTGCCCGCAACCAAGGTACATGCATGCCCCTGACCGGAATCGAACCTGGGACCCCTCAGTCCGCAGGCCGACGCTCTATCCACTAAGCCAAACCGGTTTCGGCTGTGATGTACCTTTTGAAGAAGTTATTCTGAAGCATCCATCTCATATAAAAACTGCTGTTTGAAATCTCAACCCTGCTAATTTGGCTTCTGTAAACGCTTGCTTGCTTAAATAATAAGGAAAATATGACTACTCCCGTTCCAGAGAGGCCGTGGACTATGCCCCAGACAGAGTTGTCAGTGCTGACACCAGGCCAGGCCTTGAGATATGGTCTCAGGGCCCCTTCCCAGCACGTAGGCCTTCTTTCCCAGAAGGCCCGGAAGTCTCATTCCAAATTTGGGAGACAAAAGAGCTAGGAAAAGTATAAATAGAAAAGGTTTCCTCCATGTGGGGGGGCCCAGAATTTGAAAGGCACATTTTTCTCTGGCCCTGCCCTTAATAAAATGTAACTCCCTTTCTCTAAGCATGGCTTGTTTTTTTTTCCGGTCTTCTGTAACATTGCTGGTTGTGAGTTCAGTGTTAAGGATTTAACCGCGAATATTAAATTAGGTATCTTTATACCAGAGCACACATAACACACCAGTAGATCAAAATGTTCAGGCTCACAGGACACCTAACTGAATTTCCTCTAGAAGCACGGGTTCAGTGCTCATTTATTCAATGTCCGTGGTGGCTGGACTGAGCATCCGCTGTGCCTACTGTTGCAGGACTCTCCAGGGCCCTCCTCCCCCGCTAGGCTGAACGTGGAGGCACCTGGTTATAAAAGCGCCACGCGGCACCTGTGAACACTGATTAATTAGGAGCTAATCAAAATAACAACATTACTACCATAATTAAGCAATAAGAAAACTAGCAAGATTGTTTTGACATATGGGTATAAAACTTGAGCCTTCTGAATTTCATTAAATTTGTCCTACTGCAAATCCTATTATTTTGAAGTAAATCCTTTGCTTTCCTTTCTTCTGTTCTTTTATATAACTAATTATCACCTTGTAAATATAGATAATTCAGCTTAGTCACCTGCTGTTATCTTCATTAATTGCATATTCCACACCTTATAAAACGAGTGTCTCCAAATTTAGCCTCAGTTTTTCTATAAATAAAAAGCCCCCAAGAAGGCGTTGATAACCATAAAAGGTACTCTGCAGATGAAAAGAAAAATAGATTTCTTTAACAAAAATGTAAATTGCTTCCCGTTCCCCTTAAAAACTCTCTGTAAAGTAAAATTATATTCTCAATTTTGCAGTCAACTAAGCAATGAATCACAGCTGTTACTTAAGTTAAAATAAACAGGCGATTTATAAAAAATGTCAAAATTCATTATTCAGCTTTTACTAAATTATTCAAAGTTAGCTCTGCATTATAGACTTGATATAAACACTAAGAAGTGTCACGTGTCTGCAGGCCACTGCACACTTGCTTGGTCAGGGAAGGGTAAGGAAAAGAGAGGGCATCAATTGCTTAAATAGCACTAGGACCATACAAAGGAATATTATTCAGGAATAAAAAGGAATGAAATATGTACTGCTACATGCTACAACGCTACAACATGGATGACTCCTGAAAACATTACAGTAAGTGAAAGAAGCCAGTCACAAAAGCTCACATATTATATGACCCCATTTATTGTATAGGAAACATCCAGAACAGACCAACCTACAGAGACAGAGGGCCAATCAGTTGCCTAGAGCTGGGGGATGGGGAGTTGGGGAGTGAGGGCTAAAGGGTAGGGGGTTTCTTTGGGAAGGGGGTTGATGACAATGTTCTAAAATGGATTGTGGCGATTGTTGCACAATTGTGGGTATATTAATCACCATTAAATGCACTTTAAATGGGTGAACTACATGATATGTGAAGTTATATCTCAATAAATCTCTTAGAAAAAATAAAGAGTAAATACAGCCAAGAAATTTCAAAAGCACTCGAGTCTAGCCCATGTCCCCACCCTTTCTCTTCCTCCCCTCAATCATCTTCTCTTCCTCTTCTACTCCCCTCGCCCCAGCCTGTTAGACTTGGTGGGGTGACTCAGAGGTTCGGGCGTCCTTGGAGAGGTGAGGCCAGAAAGGAGGACAGCTCAAGGTTCCCTCCAAGCAGGACTGTGGTCCATCTACCTCCTCCAGGGACGGGCACTAGGCCACCTTCTGGGTGTGAGGCACTAATCCCTGGCTGGGCCCCTGAGCCAAGCCTGGCTTGGAGTTCTCTGCCCACCGAAGAGCCAACAAGGACAGCCGAGTTCAGGGTCGCCAGGGCGTGCCCAGCTCCCACCAGGAGAAGAGACTCCCCCCTGCCTTTCACTGGATGCACCCATGGGTGCAGGCTCTCGCTCACCCCCTCCCAGGAGGAGGCCTGTCTGCAGAACCCGCTCCCAGTGCGGGTGGGGCCTTGGGAGAGATTCCCGAACCGGTTCCACCAGAAACCCCGCCAGCCCGCTGCGCGGTCCTTCTCCAACCCCAGCCGCTCTGGCTCCACAGCGCACACCTCTGCCTGCCTGTTCATTAAAGCGCACGGGCGGCGGGCGGGGGGGCCGCCAAAGAACGCCCAACCCCAGCGGCCCTGCAGGCCGGTCCCCAGCCTCACCCTGCGGAAGGGACCCAGCAGGGTGGGAGTCGGGTCCCGGGAGGTCACAGCGTCTCCTCCCGCCCAGGCGCGGCGGGGTGCGGAGGACTCGGGGGCCGCCCTGCGCGGCGGGGAGGAGGGGCGCGCGGCCGCGGGGCTGGGCAGCGCCGGGCGGCGCGGGGCGGGGACTCGGGACCTCGGCGGCCCGCGCGGCGCACACCAGCCCCTTCCCGGAGCGGCGCCGCCCATGGCCGAGGTGCTGGAGCCGGGGCCCGGGGCGGCCGAGGGCGCGGAGGCCCCGGCGGTGGAGACGCCGGGCTGGCAGGTCCCGGAGGACTCGGGCGCCCAGGTAGGAGCCTCCCGCGGCATTAAGGGTGCGGACGGGTTTGGGGGGCTGGGGGGGGGGCGGTCTTCAAGCTGATTTGTATAGTGAGGCTGGAGACTCCCACATATTTAAGGAAAAAGTACAATTTTAACATGGTCTGAGCCCCTGAACAAACGGGAAAATTCTGTCGGGGAGCCACAGCCCAGGTACTGGCCACGTCTCAATTCCTTTGCTTTGCGGGGGGGGGGGGGGGGTGGAGGGGGAGGGGAAGGAAGAATCAACTTGTCCCCCAGCCGAGGTGGGACCCTCCGGGCCGAGGAGCCCTTAGGATGCTGGTTCTTAACTCGAATTGGGCTGACTTCCCATCCCCATCCCCATCCCCACCCCCACCCCCATCCCCATCCCCACCCCCACCCCCATCCCCACCCCCACCCCCATCCCCATCCCCATCCCCATCCCCATCCCCCACCCCGGCAGCCCGGTGTGCGGGGCCGGGCCGAGAAAGCCCAGAACCGCAGGGTGGGAGCCGAGGGGGAGGGGCCCTGCCCGGCCCTAAGGAGCCGGACCCAGCGGCCCGACCCAAGGGGCCGCAGCCCCTCAACAGGACCCAAACCCAGGCCCCGGCACTGTAGCACCTGGCGTCCTGCCTTTTTAGAATGGCCTCCTCAAGCTTTCTGTTCCATGTCAGCCCGAAAGCTACGAGACCCGACACTATGGACCAGCCAAGTGGGTCAGCACCTCCGTGGAGTCAATGGACTGGGATTCTGCCATCCAGACCGGCTTTACCAGGCTGACCAGCTACGTTCAAGGCAAAAACGAGCAAGGTGAGGGCAGTCTTCCTTGTCATTGGACATGGTGGTTGAGTCCCCTGGCTTGTTCTTGAGTTTTAGCTTATGAAAGCAGTACAATTTAGGATAGAAAAATAACCAGATCAACAGAGACTTACTGTTTTTCAGCCTCTCATCCTTGACTGTGTTCCTCTGGAGGAGCTGGGCCTCTCTGTCACTAGTGTTAAGTCCCTTTTATGGCTGATGCTGGACTGGTGGGTGAGGGACATCAGGAGGCAGGTCAGAAGGAGGAACACAAGACCCAGAGTCTCAAGACTGAGCTTGTGGTTCTGGCTCTGAGGCTGTTTATATCCCACTAGGTCACTTGGCCAATGGGGCTTCAGCTTCCGAATTGTAAAAATAAAGAATGACTGGACGATGTGATCTCTCATCTTCCCTGCTATCCCTAAACCTTTAGAAGGTAGTAACCAAAAATATTAATAGTACAGAAAGCGCTTAACTTGGGCAGTGGATAATTGAGTCACTTTGGTCTTACTTTTTAACGATGGGAATTATCTTAAAGGTAAATACAGGGTGGGGCAAAAGTAAGATGGCAGATGTTTGCATGGAAAATAATACAATAATTAATAAATAATGCAAGATCAACTCTGTTTTGCACACTCACAACGGTAACACTGCTTTTGCCTCTCCCTGTATTTATGCCAATAGCATAAAGTAAATCAAGACACTCAGACCACAAAACAATAGGTGAAGTTTAAAAAGTAGTGATAACTTCCCTGCATTTGCTTTCACGATCTCCTTTGTGTTTAAATATGTCTTTTTATGGCACAGAGATGAAAATGAAGATGACAGCTCCAGTGATGAGCTACGTGGAGCCGGGCTCAGGTCCTTTCAGCGAGTCTACCATTACCGTTTCCCTGTATGTCCCCTCAGAGCAGCAATCTGATCCGCCGAGGCCCTCAGAGTCGGATGTCTTCATTGAAGACAGAGCCGCTATGACTGTGTTTGTGCGGTAAGTGGTAGGTAATTTATAGCCCTGCTGGCTGCTGGTTTCACCGTCCTGCACTCTGTTTAGCTCTGATGCAATTTCAGGAGGCTTTTCACCCTTCCACAAGGACAGTCTAATGCATTTTTACGGCGTTTTCCCGCTGGCTTATTTTGTATAGGTTACCAAGGGTCTGTTGCAAAATCTAATCAATTCAGTTAATGCAGAGTCTGTTGCATACCTTCCACAAATCAGACGCAATGCAAAATTATCTCCCCTACCCCCAAAAGCATAAGCTTACCTGCCATCTAGTTAAGCCTGAACAAAAATACCTTAACTCCCAACTTCTGGGTCCTGATAACCCCAAACTCTTTCCTTTTGTTCCCCAGCACAAGGGATGGCTGCTGCCTCCTGAGGGTTATTCCCTCTGCTAGTTTACGGGCTCGTTTTTACTTTTTCAGACTTCTAATACCGGTGGCACTCATGTCTTATATTAAATTCTCTGTTGAAATTTTATCACAGTACATGATAATAGTCTCATATTGGAGTCCCTTTCCCTCCTTTTACCACCAACCTGTTACAGGAATCTGTGTCTCTGCTTCCTCACCTCCCACGTACACCTCAAATCACCACCGTCTGCTGCAGCCCACACCATCTCCATGGAACTGCTCTTGCCACCTTCCACAGTGCACCTGCGTTTGTTACATAACAGTCCCTTCCCAGGGTTCTCTGCAGCCTTTGCGTGCTGACCAGTCTGTTCCCTGATACTTGTCCATCCTATAACTCAGTGTTGCTCTATTGTCATTCCTCTCCTCCTCGTCCACTCCCCACCCCAAGAATCACTGTTGATGCCTGTTATTGATGCTCATGTCATAGCAGGCTTGCTCTGGGTGATCTATTCACAACGCCTCAAATACCTGTGTCGAATGGCTCTCAAATTTAATGTCTCCAGCCCGAGTTCCCTACTTGTTGGACTTTTCCATGTGGGATAGGGGTGGGGCTCAAACTGAACAGCTCTAATAACAAGCCTTTCCCCAATTCCCAACTTGTGTGGGCAGTGATCTTACAGTGCCTGTGTGAGTCAAGGGCCTTCACATCCTGACAGCCTCCCCAGCAAGGACCTCCATGGCCATCACCCTCTCCCCTGACAACTGGTCTCCCGATCTGGCCCCTTCCCCTCAGAAAGGATTGTGGTTCTGCTCCCCTCTGTCCTTCCTCATTGTTACGTCCTCAGTCTTCCTCTTACGGGGGCCACACCTCAGTCATACTTTGCTGAGCACAGTGCCTGCCTGACAAGGTAGATACTCCCATGTCTACTGAGCTCAGATCTTGACTATTCCACTTCAGTAGCCTCCCAGCTACTCTCTCTGCCCACCAGTCTCTTCCTCTCTTGCCCCACACTGGAAACTCGTGCTTTTCTTATAACAACAGCAACAAAAGCTCCAACCTGTTACTCCATTCAGAAGTCTTTGTTGGTTTCTTCTTGCTTCAGGGTGAAATTTGAGTTGTTCAGTCACATTGCACACAGTGCCTTTTATAATGTGTCCCGACCCTGTCTCCCCTGACGCTTTGTGTTCCACTGACGTTCCCACTCTTCCCTGAGCAGGCAATGTTCTTCCACATCTCTTTACCTTTGACATCAGCCAAGTTCCTAGACTTCCTTTGCCCCAAATATCTGCATTTGGAAACTGTGTATAATCATAAAGCACCTACCTAATTCATAGGGTTGCCATGATTAAACAAGTGAATGTACATAAAATACTTAGAACATGGCATGACTTCTAGTTCTAGCTTCCTCTTTCTTCTCTTTCTGGAGAGCCCACGGCCATCCTCTAGGACTTAGAATGGCACCTCGGCTGTGATAACTTACTCTGTCCATATCCTTCAGCTCCAAGCAAGGCAGGTGTGTGGGGGGAGGCTTGGTGTGTTTGCTTATGGAATAGAGCATGGATAGATCTTGTAGAACAATATGTATTCAGAGAAGAGAAGGTGATTTCTAATTAGAGGCTTCAAGATTTGATTTCACAGAAGAAGTAGGACCTGAAAACAAATTTCCTGTAGGTAGAACATACCAAGAGTTGGCTATTATTAAAGAAAATAATTTAAAAGACAAACTATTTCTTAACACGTGGTTCAGAATTATTATCAGTCAACATGCTGAAAATTATAGTACAGTTTTATCAATTTATCTTCAATGTCTTGTATACAGGTGTGCACATAGATTCCTACACTTACTCAACAAGGATTTAAAGGAGACTGCACGCCAGGAATGATTCTAGGTGTCTGACATTGTTGAGTAAAATAGACATGGTTTGGTTTGTACCCTTGAGAGCTTACATCTTATCTGAAGAAGGGTAGGACTGATCCTTTCCATTGGCACACTGATAATAAAACTTATGCTAAAGAAGGCGTATTAGGAACATGTTTGGTTACCTGTGTTTCCTATTCTTAACCTTCAAAATCAAATTCATCATGTTTACAAGTCAGCAACTCAGCTAAGTCTGTGTCCTGTCATGATTTAATCTCAGGATATTTTTGCTTCTATACTTTAAAATCTATGCTTTAAATTTTATTTTTCCCCACTTTTTTTTAAAAAAATTCTTTTTTAACAAATATGCTTTTATTGATTTTAGAGAAAGAGTGAGAGTGAGAGAAACAATTGGTTGGCTGCCTCCTACACACACACACACACACACACACACACACACACACACACACCATCCCCTTACAGAGGATTAAGCCCCATACCCCATTTATGTGCCCTGACCTGGAATTGAACATGCCACCTCTCAGTGCACAGGATGGCACCCAACCAACTGAGCCACACTGGCCAGAGCTTTTTCCTCACTTTCCCAGCTCTTGCTTTTCTTTTTAATTTAAATACTTTGGCTGTCTGTTCTTTCCCATCCCAAACCTCCCATGTATCTCACTCAGATCTGACCAAGTTACTTTTCTGCTCAACGTCCTTTTAAGAATAATCTCCAAAGGTCTTAGGATGATGATATATGAGGTTCTTCCTTCCGGCTGAGCCACACCTTCCTGAGCCCACACGCTGTGCCTCACTGTGAAAACACTTTGCAGTTCGGGACTTCTGTTCTTTTTCGTATCCCTCCCCTTCCTCTGCCCAGCAAAACACCCTACCTTCCAGACCCAACTCAGTTCACAGCCCTGATCTTGATTTAATCATGTGCTCAGTGTCCCTAAGCACTTTGGTCCTGTCTCTGTTAAATCTCTTCTCAAGCTTTAGAGAGGGAGCCACCAAAATGTTTGTCTCTTGCTTCAGACTGTAAGTTAACAGGGTCAAAACTACATTATATTCATCCATCAATTAGTGCCTGTCCTTTGCCCAAGGAGAGGAAGAAAGGCAAAATGTTCTAGAGAAAATTGCAAGTCTGGAAGGGAGGCTTCTGAGTGGCTTTCAGTGTGGTCCTCCGGCCAGCAGCATCATTAGGAGCTAGTTAGAAACCGTACAGACTCTCAGAGCCCCTCCCAGACCTCCTGAATCTGCATGTTAGCAAGATTTGTGTGCACATTAAAGTTTGAGAAGCAGAGTTAGAGGATGGGAAGTGTGAATTCCAAATCTGCCTGCCAGCGGATGGCCCGGATCCCTCCTCCTGGTTCTCCTTCCTCTGTGTGCGGAGATGACACTGAGACCGGGAACTAGAGGAAGGGATTGCTGGGTTCAGGGGCTGAGCAGGTGGAGCTTTGAAACTCGGCTTTATCCAACTTCATTGTATCAGCTCCTGCTTTTCTTTTCAGACTGACAGCGTCGGTACTAAACCCATTCATGGTTATTTACGTTCCTTTGTAGGTCTTTCGATGGATTCTCTAGCGCCCAAAAGAATCAAGAACAACTTTTGACATTAGCAAGCGTTTTGAGGGAAGAAGGAAAAGTTTTCGATGAAAAGGTTTACTACACTGCAGGCTACAACAGTCCTTTCAATTTGCTTAATAGAAATAATGAAGTGTGGTTGATTCAGAAAAATGAACCCTCCAAAGAAAATGAGTAAGAAAATGAAAAGAAATAGCATTGCCAGGGGCTGAACTTTAATATAGACATCAACACACCTAGAAGTAAAATGTGTGTCTAGTATCTTCTCCTTGAGAGTACACATATGACTTGAGCCTATTTCCAATGTGCCTTTTTAATGCTTGAAGCTTTATCAGGATACACAGATAATAGGGGACAACATTCTATGAACATGGAAATTGTCATAGTCCTGGTGGTCTTTAGTTCTATGAGGCTCCAGGGAAATGTCATGCTACTTCCCCTTCTTCTCTGTATCATAATCATGTTGCTTTTTCCTATTGGATTCGTGTCAATTGGATGTTATCCCCTCCAGATGGTAGCAATAAAAATGTTAAAGATTTACCTTGTGTGGCACTACTGGACTGTCCAGCGTAGAGAGGTGAAGTTAGGGTTGGACACAAAGAATTAAACTGTCTTTTGCAGCTGCTGTTACCTTCTGTTGATTCCTCCTCCCCATCTGCCCAAACTCACACAGTACCCAAAAGTTTTGATAATATTTTGTGGCAAAGATTAAATTTATAAGATTAGGGACTTCCTATCCAATTTTGATATTAAGTAAAGGTATGTTTTTTCCTGAACAAATGTATACAAACATATAATTTTAAAATTCACTTGAATTTTTAAGTGATTTCATGTCATCTTTCTGGAGGTCATGTAAAAGTGACTAATAAAAGAGTGGGATGCTCCAAAATCAAGGAGGTTAACATTGTCACCTGTGTTGGAAACTGCTTGTCCTGGGAAGGTGTCACATTCAGGTGCCTAGAAGCCTGTCGGGGGTTAGGGCATTAGCTTTGCTGTGGGCTCCTGGAGGATGACCGTGGCAAGCTGGACCTCAGTAACTTCCAATAATTAGAGCTGCCCATGAATGCCACTTGTTCCATTTCCCAGCACTGGGTGGTTTAAGCGGGGACCACATGATCATTTGCATAGGAGACCTGAGTATCCAATGGATGGGAGGGTGAGGCCAGAGGATGCTTAAGGTCCCTTCAACCCCAACATTATATACTATCTCTTAAAATTGATCTCCCTAACCTGGATACAATCAACTAACATACCTACAGTTAGCTATGGGTTGTCTTCCAGGTGTATCATCCCAAGTGCTTTACCTGAATTACCAAATTCAATGCTGTGTGCCACATTGCATCATCTCTATTTTACTGGTGAGGACACTGAGGCACAGATGTTAGGTCACATACCTCAGATGAAACTAAGGACAGAGGCTGATTGGAGCCCAGGCAGCCAACTCCTCGGTCCATGCTGTTAACCACTATGCCCCACTGGCAGGTAGCGGTCAAGAGTGGGCTACGACCGTCTGGAGGCGTTCTTGCATATCACATGCATAATCTCATGATGATAACTTCAGACATACATTTTAGACTAATTTTTGATAGAAAACAAGCTGGATTTCTGGTTCTGGAATTATTATGGGTATAAATTTTAAAATCCCAGGCAATTATTTTCCAAAGGTAATGTGTTTACACTGACAATTGATTCTTTGCATGTTTATGCTTGCCAAAAAGACACAAAAATTCTTTTTTAGCTCATTTACCATCCCCAACTAGAGACTACCTTCCAGCCCTCCTGACGAATGTCCACAATACCAGCCTCTATTGGTAAGAGGTAACTATTTCTAACACTTCCCCTACAGTTCTATATAAAATAGGCATCTCTTATGCAATAAATATCACTTTAAATAAGAGAAGCATATTTCTGGTCACTCAGATATTGTTGTAATCTGAAACATGTTCAATAAAAAAGCAATTTCATACTATTGAAATCCAGGTATCCCATTTTCCCTTCCTCTCCCATAATGCATAAAGCAAAACATTTTCCAGCCCTGATCAATCCGAGAGTAATTTTCATGGCAGTGAGTCAGTTATTATAATGATGTATGTAGGTTGCATGATTACAAGGTATCCCTTATGTCAACTTTTCTTTTGAGATTTTTATTCTCGTATCTGTAGGGAATTCATGTCTAGACTTTTTCTTAAGCTAAACCTTGCACCTTTGCTGTTGGTCTAATTCGTGCTCCACTGATTAGCCCTTCCTTTCCTTTCCTCATCAGGCTCTCCCTCTCCACACACTCTAATCACTCTCACTGACCACAGCCCACCAATGGAACGTGTAGCTTGTAAACAAGGCTAAGAACCCAGCCAAGTTACATCATTCCCTTCTTAAAAACCTTTGTTATTCCCCCATACTACAAAACAAAATCCTATTTTTTTAAAATGACATCCCAGGCCCTCTACATTCTTACTCCAGGTGACCATTCCAGTATCACGCCCCATTCTGTTTTACTTGAGACTTCTTTTAGCTACACGGCTTCCTCTAAACACTTTGGCTCTGTGCCCTTGCTCAGGTTATTTCTTCAGTCTGGAATGACTTTCTTCTGCCAACTCCCTATGCTTGGTGAGATCCTCCTCACCTGTGCAGTCTTACCTCCGGTTCACCACAGCCAATGCCTTGCCCACCCCCCTAGTCAGAAGCCGTGACATCTTCCTCTGAGAACCATCTCCCTCTCCTGCAAAGTCAGTGAAAAATACTTACCCGGTGAGCCTGGAGGTGGACAGCCCAAGGTGTTCTCACTGGACCAGTCTCCTCTGCCTTCCACACCCTGTGGCTTCCGTCCTTACTGGAGCTTCAGAGTTTGCAAGAGCACGGTTCCTCCTCCAGCTTCCCACCGTTCTAGGGAGAGGAGGGGGAAGGAAGCCACAAGAGGAATGGCACCTGCATGAGGAAAGCAACTTCCCAGACAACAGTGGGGGCGAGGGGTCTGGTGTTCCAGGTGGGCGCACTGCCAGCCTGAACCAATTCCACGTGTTCTGTTGGTAAGAGAATGCGTGCCGGCTGGGGTCCCGGCAGGATTTGCCCTGAATGTTCTTCCCTTTCCTCTACTCCCTCACCGATCTGTTTTACAGGATAGTCCATTGTTGATGCCTCTCTTCCCTAGGTTTGAAGTTCCTTAGTGATATCTCATCCGCAGTTTTCTATCTTAGAACTCCCTCATCCTCATCTAGGACATGAGATGTATTTAATAAAGGGCTTTTTTTTTTCCCCATTGCTGAACACACAACTACAGATTTACTACAGATTTGCTCTAGTCTTTATTCTGTAAATAAAGGTGGGCCTGTGTGGAAGGTAGTTTAAAGCAACTCTCTGAAAGAAACTAGATTATAGTAACTGAATAGCTTATTACAGAAAAAGAGACCTCAAAAGTCAGGTCCATGCTTTATCCAAAACTTGCCACCCCCAACAATATCCTAATAGCTGCCCAAGTAAAGTATCCTGCCTTGCTCATTTCATGACAGAATCGCAGCAATACACATAATTATTCATATTCACTTAATGGACAGAAAACACATTCAGACCAAATAAGGCCAATCCCAGCTTCACCTGTCCTCCCAGGAGGCCACCAGAGCTGGGTGTGGTGGTAGGTGGGGAGTGAGAGAGAGAGACAGAAACACCACCTTTCTTTCCTGTCATTGTGGTCCTCCACAAACAGAGAGACGCATCCATACACGAGAAGCAATGGCTTCGATCAATATTCTTCAGAAACAGGAGGGCAGAAATCAGGCCCAAGTTGAGGCTGCTTCCAACGGACAATCCAAATAGGTATTGGTTTCTCTCCCAACTTTTAGAAATACTGGAGTGGAAATCATTTAGGCCTGGGGCTTCTGTCTAGGACTACCTGGCACTTAAGGCCTCAGGGTAGAAGGAAGGGTCCAGTCTACCCTCATTGAGTGTTTCAGTATGATCTGCTCTGTTAACTGTGGCCGGCCCCGAGGAATACAGCCGTAAAACTAAAGATGCCCTATGGTTCAGGAAGGAATGCTTGTTTCCCTGTGTGTCATCCATCTCTCCACATCACATCATCTGAACTATCAGTCAATACACTATTTGCATTTTATTCCGAAGTCCCTGGCACATCGTTTAGAGCTGTTTTCCCGGATGTCCTTTGAGATGGCACCATCCAGAGTCTGGGATGTTCTAACTCCTCTCTGTTGGGTCCCACCTCCCACGGGCACCGTCTGGTCTTCACTGCTCCTCCGTTTGCATCCAGCAAAGCACTCAGCAGCTCTGCACTTTATTCAAAAACCCATGTACTCACAAAAAGAATGTCCAAATATTTCCTTTGCAATTGTTTTATTCCAAGCAAATTAAAAAACCTAATATATTTTCCTTTAAAAATGGGGTTTTTAAAAAAGTTTTATAATTAGTGTTGATGTTGCTTATCTTACCCTCAACATATATGATTTGTATATTAAGTTAAAGTTCTGATAGCCATGTACATTCTAATCTTTTCTAGGTATCTATGAGATTTCATATCCAAAAGCCAACACTACTTTTCTAAAATTAAGAAGAAAAAAAAAAAATCCTTGTTCCCAATGTACTAGACAATTGCTCCAACAGGTAAAAAATCCTTTGCTTTTGGCCAAATGCCGGGTCTTGATTTCTATTGTGTGAAACGAAGTGTTTGGTTTTTTTCAGAGAATGGAAGGAGCCTTAATTCTTTAGGGTTGGTTTTTTGTTTTGTTTTTGTCTCGAAGATGTGTCTAAAGTGGGCATCTGAACCTTATGATGATTTGGCCTGTGAGGTCCAACTTTGAGATGATATGTTCACATCAGGGAAGATGACATTAGGCAGCTGTCTTGTATGTAATCTAAGCATCTCAGCACTGCCACCTTAGGTCCCTCTAATGAAGAAGACAAGACTTCGATTTTATTTCACCAACATATCAAGTACATGGCAGTTGGGAGGGCATGGGGGGGGAGGGATCACAAGAACATGACATAAAAATAAATACTTTACACACGTTTTCCCATGTCTAAAAGTGTTAAATTCTAACTGAAGAAGATTGGAAGGTAATTACCTAACTCAATTATTTATAAAAAATATAAAAACACACAAACCACGTGATGCAAAAAAAAATCTTTTTAATCTAAAAACTCATTTCCCAGGGCTAATTCATTGCCAAGCCCTACCAATTTTTATCAGTTTATTAGACTAACAAGAGCTATTCAGCATTTTCGTCAAAGTAAGATAATATATAATAGATTTCGATAAACCTTTCTCAGTGAGGATATGGTACTGCAGGCAGTTCAAGAAAAAAATAGCCATAACTTTGTCTTTGGTGTAACCAAAAGGATATCCAAAAGTTAGCAAATGTTGACGTTTGAAGTGATAAGAAATCGCCGAATGGAAGTTTAAACTCTGGTAAAAAACAGGTGTACAAGGAAAAGCTCCACCCACAGTTCTGTAGTGCAAGTTTTCAAATTTCATTCTGAAAAATAAGTTTATTTCATAAGCAGGAAACAAATTGCAGCAGTGTATCACTCGCTCCTCTGCCTTCTCTCACCCTCTCTGCATGTGCACACCCTCATTTCAGTTCTCGAAGGTCCTCGCGAGAAAGGAGGAAATTCATTTAAAAATTACCCACGTTTCTAAAAATCGGGCTGAGAGTTGTGTCTGTGGCTGCACGGCAGCAGGCTCCGACTACAGCGTTTCCACTCCCACGTGTTTGTCATTTTTACAAAAAAGAAACAAAGCCTTTTTTCCCCCAGAAAAAAGTACCTGAACCAATTAGTCACGTAGCCCTTTCCCCACCTTTCGGGTTAACCAGGACAGCACACCTGCGCATATACCCCTGTGTTCTGTGCACTCAGAACCAGCAAATCTACCACCTCGTTCTCGAAGAGTGGTCCTCTCCCTTCCGGAACGCACTCGTTTCCACAACCGACTTTCGAAGCAGCACCACCTAGCCCAGAAGCCTCCATTACTGTGTCTTTTCCCCCTCGTATATCTGTACATGTTGTCTGTGTGTCTGTGTATTTTTTTAAACATAAAAAGTGTTCAAAATGCACACATACACACACCTATTCACACACACCCAACATTTAGAAAAAAAAAAAAAAATCTTCCCCAGGAAGCACTTTCAGAAGTTAAGCTTCTACTTGCTTTTAAGCCACAGGGCAAGTGCCAAGGGAGTCCTAAGTGACCCCCATCCACTGCAGGCATGGCAGCGCCCGGTCCACAGCACACACACGGGCGGGATCCCTGGGCAGACAGTGAAGGGTTCCTCGGGCTTCCTAGAGCGATGGGCTGTGCATCTCCCTCACGTCACCTGGGAGATTCCATTCTTGCCCCTAACTTGCTTCCCTCAGGGGACCCCCGCACTGTTCCGATGGGCCCCTGCCCTGGGCACTGGTTGTCCCATCTGCGGGGCCACACTGCAGGCTGCCCCCAACCATGTCATCCCCCACCAGTCCGTCCAGGGAACAGCCCCTTGCAGCGCCCAGGACACGGCGAGCCCTGGTGTCCACAGGCTCCGTGGCCTCCCCTTCCCCTTCTGAGATGACGGTCATGGGGCTGCTCTGGATCCGGTTCCGCAGGCTGTACCTGCTGCTGGCTGCGGAAGGTGGGGTTCGACTGCGGCCGTACCTGGGGCCGGAAAAGGACAGACTCCGAGGCATCAAGCCTTCGTTCCTGGCCCACTCCTCCTGGGCCCTTCTGTTCTTGCTCGGGGAACAGCTGGACGGGCTGTCGGGAGCGTCCGGCGCGGGCTCCGACCTTGACCTCTGGAACCTAGGGTCTGTGTTCTTGAGCATCTCGGCTGCGGACATGCGGGCACTGGTGTCGGACCGACTCCCCTTTTTCAGCAGCAGAGCTTTGAAGTTGTCACTGCTGGTGCTGCTCTTGCGGACACTTCTCTGAATCGATCCCACCTGCTTTGGGGAGGCCAGGCTGGGGGCAGCACCGGTGGGGGTCACTGGCGGGGAGGGAGAGTGGTTTCTGGTGTGATCGTCCTCTGAATCTTTACGGCCAAGGACTTTCCTCTTGGATCTGAGATTTAAAAACATTAAGATAAAGGCTAATTCCAAATGGGCCACTGGATGTCAGCCACAACCACCCTGCTTATCTGAACGCACCTTCAGGTCACCATCTATGTAAACCTCCAAACACCCATATACAAGAATAGTTCATTGTATTTACCATGTGTGCCCATGACCCAGCTATAATTATTAACTTACTAGAGGCCCGGTGCATGAAAATTCGTGCAGTGGGGGGTGGGATTGGGTGGGGGGGGAGGGTCCCTCAGCCTGGCCTGCCCCCTCTCACAGTCCGGGAGCCCTCAGGGGATGTCCTACTGATGGCTTAGGCCCGCTCCCCGAGAAATCCTGATTGGATTTCATGGTGCTGGCAATGAAAAGGCCTAAGAGATAAGCCAATTCCCAGAATACCCTATCCCCTCTACCGAGAAGGGCCCCCACTCAGGTTCTAGAACAATTCTACAAGAGTTTGACATAAAACCAGTCTTCCTTGGCTCTTTCTGGGCCTTTTGTCAACTCCTAGAAGTCCAATGGTCCAGAAAACAAAAGCGAACCTCCCACACCATGTCCTGTTTCGTGACTCATGTTAGAGAACTTCTAGCTGACCAAGAAAATGTGGGGGCTGTGGGGAGAGTATGAGAGAGGAGGGGCCTTCAGGGAAAGCGAAATGTTTCCTGCCTCAGTCGCTGAGAACCTCCCTGTTCCATGTGTTTTCTGCTGAGAGTGAGTCAGAGATAATAAAGCCGACGGCCAAGTGGCCCCCTGCTGGTCTTTTCATAACAACAACTCAGGGCGCCAGGAACCCTTTAGCCAAGTTCAGGTGGACTTGCTTTAAGGACACATGGTACATCTGATGAATAAGGATGTGGGAGTATTTCCTTTTCTGCTATAAAATTCTAGAATATGCAGCAGGGAAAGGTTGAGAGGGTGCTATCTGTACACACAGATCAAGGGTTGAACATGAGGACTACCAACTTCTCGCTGTGTGACCTTGGACCTTCACTCATCTATGCTGCACCTGAGCGTTCATACTTGTCACATGGGGATGATGGTGTCAGCCTCACAGGTTTGTGAGGATTCAATGTGACAAAGAATCCGTGGAGTCACATGGACCTGGGTTCACTCCCATTGCTTAAAGCGACCTTGTTCAGTTACCTTGGGCAACTTAAAATTTCTGATCCTGTTTCCTATATGGAAAAGGGGAATAACAGCAGATAGCACATAATTTATCCATCCAGATGGATGCAACGCCAGCCACAAAATGTCAGGCACAGAGAAGGTGCTTAATAAACCTTTGAGTGTCACTTAGGAAAATATAATTTCCCTTCCTGCCTCTAGGTCAGGCTTCAGTGCTGTTGTCATGTGACCTGCACAGCAAGGCATGGAGGAGGGTGGGCCATGATGGCCGTCCTGGGTTTGATGCTCCCAGGGTCCTCTCCATGCTTCTGGCCAAAAAGGAGCCACCAAAGTGGAAAACAGGAAGTAGTAAGGACCCAATTTGGAGGCTGAAAGGTGGCCAGACCTGATGTGGCACCAGCCCCTTTGGGAATGCAGAGCCTGCCTATGATATCTAGGTTCATGGTCCTGCTCAGCTGTCAATAAAAGCAATGTTCTAGAGTAAGTTAATGAGCGACTGACAGAAACCATAGAAATACTAACATCTCAGAACTGTAGAGCTAGAAAAGACTTTAGACGGTTTAGTCTGACCAGAGAAGCTGCCTGAGGTCTCAAGAGCGAAGTCACACAGCTGAATACAAGAACTGGGACCTGATGGAGTATTTTTCCATTTATAGCACACGGCTTCACAATTTCAACAGGTTGCCCCCTCCCCGCCTCCCCCCCCCCCCCCCCCGCCACAAAAGCAGCTTTGCTCATCCCATTTTTGCAGGTACTGGTTTGTGATATCATTTTTTATTTGGTTTTTCAACGAAGAGGATGTGCCGAGCGCCACACAACAACCCACAGCTATCCTTGATTAAAGCTATGGCCTTTAACTGCAGATTCAGAATTAAAGAGAAGGGATGGAAATTTATAAAAAGTAGTGTTGTTTTCCAAGAACAGCTGCCCTCTAAAATAAGAAATTAAGTCTAAACATTTGAGTTCTCTGCTTTTATATTGTGTGCGTATTTTAAAAGAAGATGGCTGTAAAAGGCGCTTAAACAGTTAACTCTGGCTTGAAAACTAATTACTTCAATGAATATAAAAATTTCACACCTCAACTGGTGTGCTACATGTCCCATCTGGCTTCCAATCTGAAGTGAATTTATTTGCATTCTAAAACTTGAAAGCTGTGTTTCAATTTAGATATTCTTACTTTGAACTATCAGCTTAGGTACGGAAGGGGATATAAAAGAAAGCCCTAAAAATCACAAACTTTAGGTGGATTTGGATTATGTCCGCTAATATATTGTCTGTGCTAAAATAAAAACCAGCACATGTCCTTGCTCTCTCTTTGCAATCCTATCCTACGTGGACTTTACGGCTACCATGTGCACATAGGCTAATTCAGACAGGCCAATTCCTACATCTGCTGTAGACATAATTATAATTACGCTCTAGATATAATTCTCTAGTAGGAGAAACCTCAAATTTTTCAGGGCCTCAAGAAGGTTGCTAAAATAAAATATAGAGATCTCTGGCATATTTTTAGGGAAAGCATGTTGTAATTTAGGCCCACAACAGTTGGGTTCTCACTGAGACCAAGTATTTAGTACACAGAGCGGCCAGGCAACACATCTCCCCTGCGGACTGCTGTCATAAATACATACGCCTGCACATTTACCAACCCAGTGCACTCCAGACTAAAGGAAAGCCGCCGAGTCTTGGAACAACTTCCAAACAGTTAAATACCAATTGGTTTCATTTAATTCAGAAAATATTTATTGAGTGCTTATTATGTATCTAGCATGGTTAGACTTAGAAACAGCTGTGTAAGCCGCTAGACATGCCATTAAAGTTGATTTCAAAGACTGCATCATTATTTGTTTCCCTGTTTCAAGAAATAATTTGGTAACTAGCTACCTTTTTATTCCTAATGATGATATCAAAGAGAACAGTCAGACAATGTTAAAGGAACAGTCTGTGGCGTCTGTTGGGATGTTATACCATTACTAGAGCCAAGAGGTAAAAAATACAATTCTTCACAAACGCCTTAATTCGCCAGCTTGTATTTTTCCCTCCCAAATTAGGTGTTTATGTGTTGCATGAGGAATTTCAGGTAGAGACAGCACTATGCTTTTCATCGCATGCAATCGTTTTTGTTCTATTCCAAGAATTGGGAAAATGGTCATACACAAGGTTAGTCACACAATCAGGAATTTTTTTGTTTCCGGAGGGAAAAAAGAGGCCTTGATTCAGAGCAATACAAGACTTTGGAAGCATAAGGGCATGTGTAAGAATGAACTGAAAATACTCTGGTGAAGAAGTCTAGGAAGAAGCAACGGTTTTATATAGAAAGCACTTGCACATATATAATCTTTATATAGTTTTTACAATGTCACTGTTGTGAGAGTACTTGGCTGTTTACAACCAGAAAAATGAGGCAGTAAATAAAACTTCAGTGTTAAGTCCTATTCACTCAAGGTGACCACATGTAAAAAATATAAATAGTACAGGCAGTTCTTTTAAAACTATTTGTTCTTGATTTTTTCAAACCCAATAATCTCTGATGCCAGTAGGTGGCACTAGCAGCATACAGTAAAACAAGTAGATTTAATTCCTTTTGCTCCTGCTTAAAAAAGATGTACTCTTTAATTGAAACGTGTAAGCAGCCAAAGAAATTGCACTATAAAATCCTGGTTTTTCTGTAACATAAACAACAACAACGCTGCGCCATTAGGAAAGTTCCTGTCCTATAGCGCTAGTCTGTGCATCTTACGTCCACAGAACAAGCCTTCCTCCCCCGGACTGGACCGGGGCTGCTCTAATCCAACTCTTAAATACCCTGTCAGGTGACTGACACACTGCATTCCTGGCCAGCAAGAGCAGTGCTGACCAGAGGCATCACACTGAGCCTCTGATCCCCATGTCATCATAAAAATTAGTGGAACACAGTAACACAGAAACTGGAGTCCGAGGAAATAAAAATGTAGAAACGCACGGAAAAAAATCAATAACCCAGTTAATGAAACCTAATTGGGAGACAGAAGAAACCTCAAGAAAGAAATACAAATCGAGGAACCATTTGGAAGAGGGGGACTCCAAAAGGAGAAGGAAACGTGAGGAGTTTTGGGTACCTGTGAATAGCTGCGAAGAGGTCTTCTGTGGTCCGGGGTCTACTGGGGGTCATCACCTCATCACCCCCTTCCTCCTTAAGGAAGTCAAAGACCTCTGGGGAAGAGCCAGCCGCCTCGGTCTCCGGCACCCGGGCTGTGGAGAAGCAAGCAAGCACACACAGGATTCACAAGTGACTTGAATTTCAGTCCTGAGCCAAGCTCCCCGTACGCTTCCCTGTCATTCCCGACAGCGTGAGAACCGCAGGGACGGGCATTGGGGTCTGTAGTTGGATATTTTATAAGGACGGGGAGCATGCCAGCCAAAGCTCTTCCTTTTGTGTTCAAGTCTGGAACTCAGAAGGAAGCTCTTAAATTGTGTTGTAACATTGCTTTGTGGCTCTCGGGAAGGGAGAGTACTCAGTGCTATTTAATACCCAGCCTGCTGCAGACCACCCCCCGCCCACCCCACCTCTCCACCCCTCTATTCTCTGTCCTTCTGTAAGCTCTACCCTTGGATCTAGATTTTTTAAAATTTCACAAAATGCCAAGCTGAGTGTGAGGCAGCGCAGAAAACCCAGACTGCTGGCTCTAACGTGCACACGCACAGCCCTGTCTGCCTCGGCTGCACACGGTCGGAGAGGAACAAGGGAGAAAACCAGACTCACGCCCTGGGTCCTGCAGAGCCGGGCAGCTCTCCTCCGCGTGGCCCCCGCGGTCCGCGCTGTTCTGGGTGCCTGGCTCCTCCTGCGTGGGGGCTGGCGAGGCACTGGGCTGCACCATGGGGACATTGGCTTCCCTCCTGCCTGGGGACGTGGGTCCTGCAGCTCCTCCCTCAAGCACCGAGCTGCCGGAGTCCGTCTCATCAGAACCAGCCGGGGCTGCACCACGCCCGCGGGCCTCTCCCCTCGTGGGGCTGGGCGCCGCTCCACTCACGTTCTCCGCGGGCTCCCCTGCGAAATCTCTCTGCGGAGGTGGCACCACCAGGAACAGTTTGGGCTTCTTGGAGATGGGGGGTGGCTTTTTGCTGGGCGAAGGCCCGGGGGCCCTCTGGAGCGGGGCGGTCCCGGGGCCCGGCCCGGCCTCTGGCTCCCCGGCGCTGCCCGGGCTGCTGCGGCCGCGCTCGGCTGCACCGTCCCGGTGACCCTGACTCATGCTCTTGGCAGGAGGCGGCAGCGAGCTCGTCACGGAGGCAGGCTGGCTTTCACTCTCCATTTCATTTATGCTATTTCGGGACTTCAGGAAGGCAGATGGCTTCAAATGATACTGGGGCACAGGCGGAGTTCGTTTTTCCTGAGATGCTTGTTCGGATGGCGGTGCTCCCTGGGCTCCCGGGTTCCTTCTCACCGGCCGGAGCTGCACCGTCTGCAGGGCCTCGGTGGTGATCAGGGGCAGGGGCGGCCGGCCGCCCTCCTCCTTGGCCCCCGGCGGTCTGGAGGCCTCCTGGGGGGAGACCGGCTGGCTGGACTTTCTGAGTGAAGGCCTGGCATCTTTCATCCACTTGGGGTCGAGTGGTGGGGCAGGAGGGGGGACGCAGGAGGGCAAAGACGGTGGAGGGGGTGGCACCGGGGCAGGGGAGTCCAGGAGGGGGCTCCGGGCGGTGGGGGGGGAGGAGGAGGAGGAGGGAAGCACGAGTCGGGAGGAGAACCCAAGGGCGTGAGGACCTCTGGGGGCGGCGGGGGGAACAGGGGAGACCGAGGCAGAGGAGGGCCCTCGGGGGAGTCTGCCAAGGGCGGGGGAGGAGGGAGCAAAGGAGACGTGTCCGCAGGACACGGGGAGGACGGCGAGGGGACAGCGGGGACAGCGAGGAGGGCGGCCGGTGCCGAGTCCAGCCTCCTCACCGTCCCGCCTCCCTCCGTGGACGTGTTCGAGGACAGCGACGTGGACGACGAGGAGATGGAGACCGAGGACACCAGGGAGGACTTCCTCTCCGGGACCTTGGGCTTGGGCTTCCCCTTCCCGCTGGCGGGGGACACGGCCTTCAGAAACACAGGCACGGGGGTGAGCGCGGTGGGTGTGTTGGACTGGCTGGAGTAGCCGCTGGAGGGGGAGGTGACTCGGTGGGACTTCTCGGGCGACGTGGCCTTTGGTTTGGCTGGGCCGCCGGGCACGTGGGGCGCCGCGGCCCTGCACGCCTCCTGGACTTGAGCGAGCGGCCCGTTGCCCGTGGGCGCCCCGCCGCCGGCCGGGCAGCCCCCGCCGGGGCTGGCAGGGTCTTCCTGCAGGCCCGTGTAGTCGATGTAGTAGCCCCACGGGTCCGCGTACTCGGACCTGACGCTGCTCGTGTCGCTCTGGGACGGCGTGACCCCGCCCGGCGCGCAGCAGCCGTGGGGCGCGGTGGCGGAGGCCAGGCTGCTGCCCCCGCTGACGGTGCTCTGGCTGCGGGAGCGCGGCAGCCACGGCTCCTCCAGGTCGCTGCAGGGGCTCTGGGAGGGCGACAGGCCGGCCTGGCCCCGGAGGCTCAGCTGCAGCGAGTGCTGGAGGGAGGCGATCAGGCTCTCGTTGAGCACCTGCCCGTTGGCCGGGGCGTTCTTCTTGGGCACCCTGCGCAGGGAGTCCGTCCGAGAGGGGGGCAGGGGCGGCTTCTTGGCTTTCTTCAAGGAGATGTTTCGGGAATGGGGTTTGTCCCCTTGGTGGTTCTTCGGGGCTCGTCCATCAAAAACATTGATCACGCTGTGCCTGGGGTTCCCAAAGCCATTGCTGCCGCTGCACGGATTCCCAGGCCCGTGCCCAGCATCGGGGTGCAGAGATGCATAGTAGCCATCGTGGTCCTCTGAATACAGGGACCTGGCGCCCTCTCTGTGGGGCGTGTGGTCCAAACTGCAGCTGCTCAGGTTACTTCCAGGAGTGGAGCAACCAGGAGTCGCCAGGTGAGGCTTCAGGGGGGATGCCCGCCCGCTCCCCGAGGCACTGTATTCCCAGGGCTCCCCGCCTCCTGAGTCACTGGGCTCGCTCTTGCCGTCCACATCCTGGGGGTGGGCTGGGAAGTTCGGGTTCTTTCTACAGGTGTAGACCATGGCTTGGGACCCGTTCTCCTGGTTTGCTGGGGTGTTGAGGGAGACCGCCGAGTCACAGAAGGCCAGGAGGGTGGCTGCCCTGGGAGGGTGGGGATCGAAGGCCTGCGAGGGGATGGTGGGGGGACCCTCACTCCAGGTGCCACCGGGAGACTGGCGATCGCCTTCCCCAGAGTGCCTGGACAGCAGGTGGTCTCTGGACTTCACCTTTGTGTGGGAAGCGGAGCTGGCCATCCTACTGTCCGGCTGCCCCAAACCCTGAGCAGTCTGAATAACAATAACCTCTGAGGAGGAGGAGAGGGTGGCGTTGGGGATGACGCTGGTGCTGTACGTCCCGTGGGGAGACACCACGCACGCTGGGCTTGCCCTGTTTTCACTCTCCAAGTGCCTCAGCTCCTGAGACTTGGGCCTAAAAAGCGTCCCGGTCCTTGAGGCACCCGCTAACTGCCCTAAGTTTCCGCACGCGCCATCCAGGTCTTGCGCAGGGCCCGGGGCGCCTGGCCGGGGATCCAGGGACTGAAGGCTGGCCCTCGCTCCGCAGCGGGGCAGACTGTGGAAACCCGCATCGGTGTTGAGGCGAGAGGGGAACACGATGCCCGCAGAATCGCTCAGCACAGACATGTTCCCGGACGAGCCTGAGAAGTGGCTCATCTGGGCGGCGATGCCCAGCCCCTTCTGGGCCCTGATTCTCCTCATGGAAGGCGGCACGACTTTCACCTCCTCCGTCTGACAGCTGGAGTCCCGGGTTTCCGAGCGCTGCCCCGCGGACCGGCAGCCGCCGTGCCGCCCTAGTGTGGAGCAGTGGTCTGGGGCGTACACCGAGTGGCCACCAACAGCATCCTGGCCGCTGCCAGAGGCTGGAGATAAAGCAGAAGGAGGCTCGTTACCTAAAACTCGGTCTCTTAGCTCATCACCTGAACCCTCACCTCCTTCTGACCCTGCCGTACTTAAAAATAACACACACACACACACACACACACACACACACACACACACACACTTCTCTATTTCATCTAGTTTCTTTCCTCCCGTAGGCACCTGAGTTTAAATAGTTACCAAATAGCTCCTAAAATAAAAACCCTTATTATGAATTTCATGTACTTAATTTGTACTTCAAACCCTCCTATCGGTTAGGTGCTGCATATGGAATTCTTAGGTACCCCCTTTGAGATCAAGGCTGAGAGCTCTGTGGAAGGTTTACTTTCCAAGTAACCTCCTTTTGGTTTTGTAAAGATTCCCAAGTAGCCAGTCACCCACGAGGCGCCCGCCCAGAGCATCTATCTGTCACGCAGGGGCTGTCTTTTCCAAAGACAGATGAATGTAGCAGTTCAACAACGGGGCTCCAAAGACGCCATTTGTGAAGGATATGGGTATAAAACAGTGTTAATTACATTAATTTCTATGGCAGAAGAAAATCCTAAGGAAAAGAAAAATGATTTATAGGCCCATCTGTGTTTCAAACATTTCTATTATCCATCTCAAGCGATTATCATCTGTCTGTCAGTGACATTCAAAATTCAACAGCAATCTGTTGTGTTCTGGTAGGGAAAAAGCAGCGGGAACTGATCCAGTGAGCGTTTCCTCAAATTAGCGTTATTCATTTCTTGGAGCTTTACAAAAAGAAAAAAAGCACAAGGAAGGCCAAACAGAGAGGGACGTGGATGAGAAAACACCTTAAATGTAGATAACAGTTAGATTTCAAGTACCTAGGAAAGAACAGAAGCTTAAAAAAAAAAATCATGAAGGCACAATGTACAGAGAAAAAAGTCAATTCATGCAGAGTCATCATTAGGACAAATTAAGTCTTGAAAATCAGTAGCAAAACCACAGTTCTCGCTACACTGTTCTCTCCCAACAAGGACCCGAAAAGAGCTGAAGCAGGGGCCTGCTGAGTGATGCTGCTTGGGCACCCACCAGGACTACTGTTCGCCCGGCAAGCACACTGGTGGCGGTGGGATTCTGGAGCACTCCCTCCACACCCCACATAAACCCCCGAGTGCATCTAAAGCTTTGTGCTCATCCAAACAGCAAAGCACTTCACTAAAATGGCAGCCATGTTCCTGGTACAAACCGCAAGGAGATGTCGCCCTGTGGAGGCAGGCACCCAGCACAAAGCCCTTCCCTTCACTGTGCTGATGGAGAATCACTTTTGTACTCATCTCTCTACCCAACGGGATCCATTTCCTTCTCCTTCCCCTCTGCCAAGTACCCACTCACTAAAGATACACACCAACTCACACACGCACACTCACACATAGGCATATGAGGTTCTCCCTTAGAAAGAGCAGAAGCAAGCAAGAGGGCAGGAACAGAAGAAAAACCCACTTTGCGGAAAAGAGAAACAAAAGGTACACGTTTTGCCATTTGGTACAAGTATAGAAGGAGGGAGCCTGACTTGTATGGCTCTATCAGTTTGTAGCAGTTTGATTCCAAACATTCAAGATACCTATTCTACTCAATGATGGGATTTAATATCTTTTTTTTTTTCTTCCCGAAATTGTGGTAGTTTTTGCATGGGGTCAATGGTAGATTTTTAACTGTCTCTAAGGGCTATCATGTCCTGTTCTTTCAGGTTACAATTGTTGAACGTGAAACCATTCTAGGCTTCTGAAAATGAGAATATAGCCACTTATTTACCATCTACAGCCAAGTACAATTTTCTTATGAAAATAACACTATTTTTCTAAAGACCTTTAAAAATGGAAAAACTCGTATATCATTTAACAGAGGGGCCACCAAAATTCTATTCCGAAAACAGGTACTCCAATATTTTCACACTATAAAAAGTGTCACAATATTACAGATTCAGATGCTACATTGATTAGAATTAAAGAACAAAACCAGACTACAAAAAGAGAACTACAAACAAGTATAAACAATCAGATGCTGCTAAAAATATTGATGGGATTTATCTGATTTAAAAATATAATGTAAAGAAATAATTACGTATATTTTCTTTTACTTATTATATAATACTATAAGGGGTTTTCAATTTTTAAAGAACACATGTAATCAAAGATAGAAATCTATGAGTTAGTTTATTTAAGGTTTACATAGGATTTTTAAAAGTCTTATCAGCACCTGTAACTAATATATTATTGCATGTCAAGTATAACTGAAAATCTTAAAAGGTTTTGGCAGGTCTTTAGTAATGTTTTTAATACAAACTATCAGGCATTATTCATAAGAAGATTCCTTTAAATGAGGCTTTTTCTGCTTGGGAAATACATATTGGGATAAGTTCCAGAAATAGCCAAATATAATTTCCATCAACAAATGAATCCTATCTGAGTCTAAAAAAGAAAAGAAACCTCACAATAGGGTGTTCAAATATATTTCAATGTATGTTTAAGATAAGATTAAAGGAAAAAATTAAAATTTTGTCCAATTCTTTTAAATGGAAGGCAACAAATAATAAGTCATCAAATATATTTTGGAAGTAAACAGAAAATATCACAACCTTGATTTTAAAGTGTTGTATATTAGCTAGTCTCTAGAGCCCACCATCTACAGATTTTGAAGTAAAAGCTGCATATAATTAAGCATAATATATGCTCAGAGAGGTGAAGGAACCAGCCGGAAGTCACCCATATAACTATAACTCTAATTCTGGACACACCTCTGGTTAGATTTTTTAAAACTCCAAAGCCCTGGCAACCTGGGTAGTGTTTAGTGGATAGGACATCTAGACAATTCCTAAAATGAAGAAAGAAAAAGTATGATTCAATTTTTTCCCTAAATGTTACTGTATTCAAATGTTATTTTTCCCTTATTCTATCTACCATTCCTTCCAACTAGTCTACCTATAAAACTAGTCATTGTGCCCTGGCCAGTGTGCGCAGTGGTTAGAGCTCTGGCCCATGCACCAAAGGGTTGTGGGTTCGATTCCCAGTCAGAGGCACATACCAGGGTTGCAAGTTTAATCAGGGCGAGTGTGGGAGGCAACCAACCGATGTATCTTTCTCACATCAATGTTTCTCTCTCCTACCCTCTCTTTCACTCTCTAAAAACTAATGGAAAAAAATATCCTCAAGTGAGGATAAAAACAAAAAATGAGAGTCATTGTCTAATTGTCTTTTTTTTTTTTTAACTAGTTCTAACTTAGATATAGCTGTCTCAGTTGACCTCCAGCTGTGATCCAGGTCATGTCATTGACTGTGCAATGACATCAACTGTTGCACATCTGGCAACAATCACAACATTGATGATATGGGGAAAGCTATTTTTTTTCCTCCAGCCTTAGTAGTGGTTCCATGTCACATGCAAAAGAGAAATAAACATGAGCTCCAGGGGCTCAAACATTCATTTAACAAATATTACAACGACAGAAGATATGAGTTACCAAGCTGGCCAAATCATTCTAGTGAGGTCAAAGAGGCAAGTGAGTGATTGGCCCATACTGGTTGGCTCAGTAAAAAAATGATAAACGTTCATAATTCTGAGGTTCTAGAATTCCTATTACATGCATAT
Source organism: Eptesicus fuscus (assembly GCF_027574615.1). NCBI lineage: Eukaryota > Metazoa > Chordata > Mammalia > Chiroptera > Vespertilionidae > Eptesicus > Eptesicus fuscus. The sequence goes on along the minus strand of NC_072482.1, from coordinate 72,584,447 downwards.
ATAGATAATTCACACTGAATACTTAATGTGTATGTGCATTTTATCTGGGCCAAACTATTCTTACACCCTTTGCACAAAGCCATCCAAAACCTAGCCATTTTGGTTGGAAAGCCAATTAAAATGTAGCCTACCCTTGAAACATCAGCCTTGTTATCTTACAAAGGGTCTATCTTTAAAGTTGCTCCTTTTGGTTAAGACACATCTCTTAAAGATCAGTTCAAATACAAATGTTACCTGAGTCCTGTAAGAGATTCGCTCATTAAGCACCTACTGAACATACATGTACATATTAATTTCTCAAATTAATTTGCCGTCATCTAAAAGAGAAAAAAAAAAGTTTGAAAGAGCGATACAGGAGGACTGGCCACTAAAAAAAAAAAAAAAAAAAAGAAAAGAGGCATGTGGGGGCATGAACCACAGACAGACCTCACAATCCTGGGGTGCCATCTTGCCTTTGTTCTAACCCCCATGTATGGGCTAAGACGAGCACCTGGACGTCATCTGGGTCAATGGAGCTACCCAGCGCAGAAGCGAAGCATTGCTACTCTTGTCTCGCTGCAGTCCGCAAGGCAGAGCCTAATACTGGGAACTGAATGGCAGTCCAAGAGGAAATGTCAGGTAAAGAAGAATGGGCAGGGGTGCTGGGAACACATACATAGGAACAGTGTCTGTAGCACCTGGAAGCTGAAATGCTACCTCAAAATGCTAGAATAGGCATACCATTCATTTTAACGAAGAGGCAAGTTCAGAAGTAAGAATTCTGAGTTTCTAGAGTAAAACCGTTAATAGTAGTAAAAGTAAAAACATCAGGTGAGAAAGTACTTATAATGAAATAAGTCCAGAGGTTGGCTGAAGAGAAAGGCACATTTCTAGAAAGGTAGTATTAAGTTCCCTATAGTAATTACAATAGCAGCTCTTATGCTCAGAGTAGTACCAGATACCGAGGGCTTCACTTATATTAACTCATTAAATGCAAACAACCCTCCCTCGAACGAGAAAGCAGACTCAGAGCGGTGAAGGAACCAGCCGGAGGTCACCCAGAGAGGTAGTGGCAGAGGGAGGGCCCAATCCAAGCAGCCTGGCCCCAGAGTCCCTGTGCGGACCCAGTCTGCCCGGCTGCCTCTGCAGACATTCCTGAAGGGCCCATTAAAAACCAGAGGAGAAGTGAAGACAGAAAGAGGAGAATGAAGAGATTATCCACAGTGTGTATACAGGTAAGCAGAAACAAATGGGTAAGTGAATAATGAAGTAAACAACCTCTCCACTAGCTAGTTTTTTGTTTTTTTTTTCTGTTTTTATCACAGGTTGAAAAATACTGACTCAAAATCTATGAAGTTGTTTCACTGGGAGTACAGAAATGCACTATCCAACCTAAATGACTATTTTCCATCATACTAGTAGTTACTAACTATCCCACACTGCTGTCTCTTTGATGACAGTGCCACCGATATTGTCAGTATAACTAAGGAAGCCCATATCCGTAACTTTAAGTTCTAGAACGAGTTTTCAGTTTTATGAAAACTTTAAAATCTAAATGAAAAGTAAATTTCATTGTGGCAGTTCCCCACTGTTCAAGGTGCATAGAGATGATGACATAGCTATGAATTTCTACCATCCCAGTGAACAGTTTTCATATAGACTTCTCGTCTTACCTTGTCACCAAAATTCAATACATCATCTGCATGGGGTGTTAAGATGTGTACCCAGTGCCTCATTCAGGAAAGAAGCTGGCCCTTTGGGGCACCAGATGGCTATCAGAATGTATCGATTTCGTAAGCATCACAGATGAGGTTAGCATAGGAATGCTGAGCAGCAATGAGGGGCAACAGAATACAGTTCTGATGAGCCATACCTAGCTCCTTCTGTATGTTGTCAGGGACTCCTGTAATAGTCTTTCTCCTTTTGACTTTCTTCGGTCGTCTTACCAGAGTGTCTGTGTAAATTAGAGACCGCCGAAGGCTGGCCTGGCGATCGAAATTCTCCCCTAATGTAGAGTAGTAGAACAAGCAAAGCAATGTTATTTTTAAGCAAGCTGACACCATGCACTTTCTTCCAGAAGCTTGTTGTCAAATGATAAGAAGGTATTAATAATGATGTTAGCCAGTCATATGGTGATGAATGAATGCTGAAGGGCAAAAAGGGAAGGAAAGCACATTATCATCATAAGGCTTTTTTCCAATTTCTCTGTGTGTGTCCTTCCAAAGGAAGCACCTGGATCTCATTTCCAAATGAGCTGGAGTGGAAAATGCAAATTTGTTAACAACACGCCAGAAGAGTGATTCTGCATTATTTTAAACATGAGTCACCTGGGAAGTGTTTCACGTAGGTCCTCTGGTCACAGACATCACTCATTACATCAGCGTGCATGTGATGATGGCAATAAATGTATCTTAATCATCTGGTCAACTCCAGAGACCATCACAATGTCCCATCCTATGTGATGAAACAGATAACTTAACTCAAGAACTCTTGGATAAAGAGTTTTTCTTCCAGTCAAGGAGGTCAACAATTTGGACAGACTGCAGAAATTAGCTGTGGTGTGGGATACTATAATGAAAAATAAAAAGCCTTATAATGATAAAGGACTTTTACCACAATGAGACCCAGTAGCACTGCTGTTGTTAAAGCTGAACTGCTTCTTTAGTTCACAGTCACTTGTAATAGTTGATCTGAATTTAGACATTTCAGGTAATGCTGCAATCAATCCCCAAATGTCAGATCCACAGGACTTCTTTCTCTCGAGAATGTGAGCTTGTGTGATTGACACACAATGGGAAAACATTAAAAAATAAAGTATCAGTTTTTGATCGGTCTGCTTTAAATGACTTGCCAGCTTAATTAAAGAAAGTTTTATAGCATTGACCTTGTCAAATGGTTATCTCCTCAAAAAAGAGATTTTAAAAATACATATATACACACAAATGATGTACTCCCACCATTCTTTTGTTGTGAGAAAAGTATAAAAGCATTCTTTCTTTTTAGCAATATTGACACATTCAAAGTGGGCATTTTGTGAACATGGTACTTTCTATTATAATAGGAATAAGTTGTAAGTAAAATTTTATCTAATCAAAACAGACGATAAAAGAGCTGAATGATCAAACTACATTTCGCCTACTAAGGAACAAACTTCAACTTGAAAACTCTTGCCACTTTGTTCCTAATGGAGGAAAACAGAAACCATTGAGAGAAGACCCTGAAACACCAGAAGGTACCATGCTGTAACAAATGTGTCGCTCTGTGCAACAGCATATAAGGTGTTTATAAGTGGCAAGTCACGCCTTCAATGGTCCATTAGTTCCCTGCAGCAGAGGGGAAAAGATTTCCTTGTATCAAGGCATTAAGAATGGTTAAAATATTAATAGATAGTTGCATTTAGTCTCTAGTTTTGCTTCCTAAACAAAAACAAAAGCTAAACCACTCAAGCTCCCAGGAAATTAAGAAACAAACCATGAGGATAGACATCACCATTAAAGATGTCAAACTCATCCTAGCTGGTTTGGCTCAGTGTTTAGAGTGTTGGCCTGTGTGTTCGATTCCAGTCTAGGGCACATGCCCGTTCGATTCCCAGTGGGGGGGGGGGGGAGGGGGGGCGTGCAGGAGGCAGCAGATCAATGATTCTCTCTCATCATTGATGTTTCTATCTCTCCCTCTTCCTTCCTCTCTGAAATCAATAAAAATATATTGGGGGGGAAAAAGATATCAAAAAGATCTCCATCTTGCACTGTTACCTACAAGGACTGTGTCCCCTGCTGGACTATACATTTCTTGAAGGCAGGGACCATGATTCATGTCAATGCCTGACACAAAGTAGTTATTCGGTAAATACTGAATATTCAACAAATATCTGAGAGGAATTGAATCATTCTCTTTCATTGAAAAACGGCATTAGTTAGTAATGCTTACTACTTAGAAATAAAATTTGCGGCTCAAACATCAACACAAAGCCAGTTTGTAAAAATTGCTTAAGTATGTTTACCCACTCTTATTTTCCAGGTGGAAGAGTTGTTATCCCACATGGTAGGTTATAAAAAAAAACATATATACGTTTTATTTTAAAGATTTTTTTCTCTTCAACATTTAGAACATGCTGAGTCCCATAGAACTACAACTAAAGGGGTTAAATTGGTTTTCAAGCTCGCAGCTCATTGTGCTAATGTTCTACCTCTATGCCTGGCAGGCTTCACTTTGGACTTGAAATAACATATTTGTCGGCACTTTCCCCCCAGCTGAACCTTACTGAAAATCAAACTAGAGGGTCAATGTTTGCCCAAATAAATGAGCACTTGACAATTCCTGACAGGAAGGTACATTTTTATCTCAAACGTCATCTGGGGCTTTAGAAAATGTCATTTAAATAGCAGGAAACTGTCTAACCTATGTCAATTCAACTATTAAAAGTGAAAATATTTAATTTAATGCTTTTTTATACCAGAATATTAGAAAACTACTCCCTTTATGAAATATATGTATGTGTATGTGAACACATGTATCCAGAAAATGGATCAATAAATATGTAATTAGGAATTATGTTTAATTTCTACATTTCTAAAAACATTAATCACACAAAAATAGATTGCATTTTGATATAACTCATATTGCTCATTTTTTTTGTCATTAACCTTTCCTGTGTGGCATTCTGAAGGCCTCCTTTTAAACTTCATGTAATTCATATCAAACAGGAGAGAATTAAAGCTCAAAGAAAGGACACTGTCTCCTGTTGTGACAATGCATTTCACCGTAAATAATTCATTACTCCTAAAATTCTAGTTACTCTGCTTTAAATTTACTAATCTCACAATAATATATTTTATCCTAATTCCATTAAGTATTGTCATATTTCATAGCACAATCTATTTATAATATTATTCCTGAGGCATTTAATCATACATAATTACATTTCTGCTGCATTTAATCAATCAAATAATGTAATGCACATTCTTATAGAAAATATGCACCTATGTATTTCATTGAGCAATAAACTTTATACTTTGTTCTGAAACATAGCTACTTATAAAAATAATCTTTAAAAAATATGATCTAGGTGAACAAGGATCACATTCAGAAAGATCAATGATGTTATCTGCAAAGAAAATGGATTAAAATGCCATGATATTCTTCCTTTAAGGCCTATGCACAATAAATGTGTGAAAATGACCATGGAATTTAAAATAATTCATGCACTTATTTATTACATTTCTCTGGAATTCAAAATGAGTTCTAAAAGTAATTTTTAAATGCAAGGTTTTAAAAATTTCTCCAATAACTATCAAAATGTCATTAGTCCTTTAAAATTAACCAATGCCATGGCAAAAAGCTTTCTAATGGCAGTCAACAGCAATAGTCTCAGAAATGCAGCAAGTGTGCTATGGTTTTCATCCTAATTCTTTAAAAATATATTTTATTGATTTTTTTATAGAGAGGAAGGGAGAGAGATAGAGAGTTAGAAACAACGATCAGCTGCCTCCTGTACACCCACTACTGGGGATGTGCCCGCAACCAAAGTACATGCCCTTGGACGGAATCGAACCCGGGACCCTTCAGTCCGCAGGCTGACGCTTTATCCACTGAGCCAAACCGGTTTCGGCCTCATCCTAATTTTTAATGAAAACTCATCCTTACTGGTCACCTGATTTCTTTTAGATTCTAGCCCCGTAAGCCATGCTTTGTATGGACTGATAATTAATAATGATGATCAGTACTCTATTTCTTTCTAACACACAGTCCAATGGCTGAAGCTATTAACTCTTAACATCTATTTTGCACTGTGTACATGCCTACCAACGTGATAAATAGGAAAATTTTGACATTTTTAACAGCTCATCTAAGTTTGTGATCTAAAAATTTATATTAAAAATGAACTTTTATTTGAAGATTGTAGAATTTAAATTTTAGGGATCAAAATATAACTTTACCATCCTATTGAGTTTTTTAAAAAATATGTTTTATAGTTATTATTGTTAATTCACTTGATATTTTTATTTCAAGTAATTTTTCCCTCTTTTACCTGAGAAAACAAAAAGGTAAAATCTATCATTAAGAAATAGCACAAAATAGTTATTTCTTTACTTTTATAAATATTCCTTAAAATAACCTTTAGAAAAAAAAAACACATAATTTTTCTTATCCAAAATCAAATTTACAATGTCTCCATCTAATCAAAATATTCTTTAAAGGTAAGTCCATTTAAAAAGACAGGCTTTAAATGAGCAGCTGGGCCATGTAGTTCTTCCACATCAACCTTTGGTGACACGGTCTTCTAACTTAAAAGCAATAGCTATTTTACATGTACACACACCAATATGTTTTAGTATTCCCTTCATTAAGCAAAGATCAGGAATACACATATATTACAGCTTTCCCTCTGATGTATAAAATGCTAAGTGCATATAACAACAACAACAAAAAGCCACAGTCATTCTCCGGAGTACATTTTGAACCTCGTCTACACAGCAAAGCATACCGGTTATGTTAATAGGAACCACATCAGCCTGGACTGTCTGGGCGTGCAGTCGCATCTTCTCTTCTGGTGTTGGCAAGGGAAGAGACTTGGCCCAGTTCGTTTGAGTATTAAGATCAGGGAAGTCATTTGAGGTTGGCGTTTTAGGTCTCCTGATGGAAATATGCCTTTCCTCTTCCAAGGAGGAGATAGAACCCTGTAGGGGGAATGAGGAAAAAGAAGCCACAGTGTGTCAAGAGCTGACAGAAACTTTTTTTTTTTTAATTTAAACTGATTTGAAGCAAAAACAAATAAACAAACAACAACAAACAAAAACACCTGGTCACATTTAGGAACAGAAGCAATGGTTTGCAAGAACTCTGCTCAGCATCCTGAGCATGACCCGTAATGATTATGATTCGCAGAGGCCAGAGTCCCTAAACCATGGACTGCGAAAGGTTTTGCTGACCCGCAGAACCTTAAGTTCTTCCTGTTTCCTGTGGTCAGAGGATTATGGATTCAGTTTAACATAAGAAGCCCAGAGACACAACATGGTTGTGGCCATCAATTTCCATTTTTATTAAAATGCAGTTTGGCTCAAAATAATTTCTAGCCTCAATCTCATTTCCTTTAGGCTCTGGCCTCAAGGGACATTTCGAAAATGATAGAGCTATTGTTGTTCAACTACTTGTGCTCTTCTGAAGCCATTTATATGGAAAAATATCCGTGTGAAATTGTTCACTTATAAGAAGCTGACTAAAGCTGTGCTCTGAGCCTTATCAGAATTCCATGAGAACATTTCTAGCAGTGTCAGTTTTGATACAGATTAACATCCTAACTGGGGACCATCTTTAACCTTTTGCACTCGGATGTCGAGTGTGACTCGACACGGTTAGCATTAGAATAAAGGAATCGAGAAAAAAAAGCGAGTGCAAAGGGTTAATACCTTTCCTCCCATAACATCTTAAAAAGTGTAAGCAAGAAAGCTGTTTTGGCAAGCATCTGATAATGGCCCCATGGCAACTGGGCTGGTGACAAGGAAGCTCCAAGAACTCAAAAGAAATACACTGTGCTCAGGCACAACAACAAAAAGGGGTAACTGACTTTTGTTGGGAGATGGCAGTTTATAATAAGAATCCTATCTAATAATCCTATCTAATAATAGACAAATATGCAAATTGACCATACCTCCAACACGCCCACAAGCCACACTCACCATCCAATCAGAGCGAGCATGCAAATTAACCCAAACCAAGATGGCTACAGCCACAGAAAGCAAGGTTTCCTAGGTAACAGAGGAAGCCAAGCTTTCCGCCTGCCCTTGCCAGGCCTAAGCCTCCACTCAAGCTACAAAGTTTCAATTATAGAAGGTAAACAAATTCAAACAAATGGCGGCAGAATGGAGCTTGAGAGAACAGGCCAGCGTTGCCGCCGGCAACAGGGGAAGCAAAGCTTTCCGCACACCCTGGCCAGGCCCACCCGCTTAAGGCAACAAAGTTTCAATTATAACCCCAACACAAATGGCTGCCGGCCTCAGAGGGAGCCCCAGGCTTGGCTCCACTCCAGGCTACAAAGTTTCAATTGTAGAAGGAAAATAAATTCCAGATACCAGGGCCTCTGCTTGGGTTGCCAGGGTACGTGGCCGGCCGGCAAACCACCACAGGCCCCTCGCTCAGGCCGCCCCACACCCCAAGGGAACCCCTGCCTGATCCGGGATGCCCTTCAGGGCAAACCAGCTGGCCCCCACCCCTGTACCAGGCCTCTATCCTATCTAATAAAAGAGTAATATGCAGATTGATCATCTCTGCAACACACAATATAGCTGCCCCCATGTGGTCAAAGATCCTGCCCCCGTGTGGACACAAGATGGCCACCACAAGATGGCCAGCAGGAGAGGGCAGTTGGGAGGCACCCGGCCTGCAAGGGAGGGCAGTTGGGAGGCACCCTGCCTGCAAGGGAGGGCAGTTGAGAGGGACCAAGCCTGCAAGGGAGGGCAGTTGGAGGTGATCAACGCTGCAGGAGAGGGCAGTTAGGGGTGACCAGGCCAGCAGAGGAGGGAAGTTGGGGGCAAACAGGCTGGCAGCAGAGTGGTTAGGGGGTGATCAGGCTGGCAGGCAGAAGCGGTTAGGGGCAATCAGGAAGTCAGGCAGGCAAGCAGTTGGGAGCCAGCAGTCCTGGATTGTGAGAGGGATCCCATATTGGAGAGGGTACAGGCTGGGCTGAGGGACAACCCCCCTCCGTGCACGAATTTCATGCACCGGGCCTCTAGTAAGTGTATAAGAACAGTTCTTCAGGTTGAAAGCGTTTAA